>NW_022111369.1:54394998-54428702 GCF_000313985.2 Echinops telfairi
CAAATGATCAGACTTTACGGGAGCAGAAAGCATCAGAGGAGAAGACTCCTGAGGAGTTTCCCAAATGATCAGACTTTACGGGAGCAGAAAGCATCTTTCTCCTCAGCTGCAGCTGGTGGGATTGAAGGGCACACGGTGGCCAGCAGCCCAACAAATACACACTACAACCCCAGGGCTCCTTTTACCCTCAGCACCCACTAAATCCAGCCAACTTTTAAAATGAAGTTTATATATTTCCTTAATAATAAAACAGCAGCTAAAAAAAGTTCTCGCCAACAACACAGCCATTGTTCAGGTGGCTATTGAAATCCCCCAGGGCTTTGAAAAGTCAGCAGCTCTGGAGCGACGCTGTCAATTATGGGAGCTACTAATCCTGATGGCTACTGAGCACAGGGATGGTGGCTGGTCCACATGCAGGGTGCTAACAGCATAAAACACACACTGGGTCTGGGAGACTTCCTATACAGTGAGAAGTTACAATATTGAACTGGCAATTTCAGTACTAATCGTCTGTTACAATGGTGGTGTCCTGGTTACGTGTTGGGCTGCGATCCACATGGTCGGCAGTTTGAAACCACTAGCAGCTCTGCGGGAGAAAGGCTGGGATTTCTACTCCTGTAATGGTGACAGTCTTGGGAACCCACAGGGGGTGGCGGTGAGTCAGCACTGACTTGATGGCAGAGAGTGAATTTGGTTTGGGCTAAATCAAGTTACATGATTAAGATGAAATTCACCCGTTTTCTTAAAATATAGCTATTAGACAAAGGGGAAAACAAAAACTAAAAATTCCATTATGACTCACATTATATTTCTAATGGAAAGCACTATTCTGGAGGCTTTCAGATTCAACAGAAATCTTTTTTGGTCAAAGCTTCTTTGGAGCCATAAGTCAGAAGCCCCTGAAAAACACAACATGGCCACCTGATTGGAAGGACATAGAAAAGTTTCAGGATCAGGCACTAAGATTCTAGGCCCATCAGCTATTAAAAGATATAGCGTCTGAGGTCTTAAAGGCTTGAAGATAAACAAGCAGCCTGTGTGATCATAAGTTGTTGATGGGATCAGGTATCAAGCATCAGATGATCCAAAACAAACAATCATATCTATTCAAATGAGGAGGGTCGGAGGAGTGGAGATCCAAAGCCCATCTGTAGATAATTTGACATCCCTTCACAGAAGGGTCACCAGGGAGCAGTATAGCACAGAGGAAACACACAACATTCCTCCAGTTCTTTAATGCTTCCTCGCCCCCACCCTGTCCCTTCCACTACCATGACCCAATTCTACCTTACAAATTGGGCTAGCCCAGAACATGTACACTGTAACAGATAAGGGCTCTCAACAGGCAGAATCCAGGACAGATAAACCCTCAGGAACAGTAATGGGAGTAGCAATGCCAGGAGAGTAGGGGAAGCTGGGAGGAGAAGTAGAAAGGGGAACCAATCACAATGATCAACATATAAGCTCCCACCCCACCTCCAAGGGAATGAACAACAGAAATGTGGGTGAGGAGAGACAGCAGATGGTTTCCGATATGAAAATAATAATTTATAATTTATCAAGGGTTCACGAGGGTGGTAGGGGTGGAAGGAGGGAAAAAAAGAGGAGCTGAAACCAAGGGCTCAAGTAGAAAGAAAATGCTTTGAACATGATGATGGCAACGTATGCACAAATGTGACCTATACAATTGATGTATGGATTGTTATAAAAGCTTTAAGAGCGCCCAATAAAATGATTATTTTAGAAAGAAAAGATTCTAGGCCAGGAACTGTCAACAACTTGGAAAGACTTAGTACTCCATGGGTCTCATGAAAAGCATCTCTAGGGTCAAGTCCAGTCCTTGAAGCTCTTCCGAAGGAAAACAAAGTCTCTACTCTAAACCGTTCTGAAGTTTCGATCAAAGTAACAAGGGTATAGCTAGACAGAATCGATTACGCCAAAACTCACTGCCAGGGAGTCAAATCCCCACTCCCTGCACCCCTGCGGGGCAGAGCAGAACTGGCCCACAGAATTCTCAAGGCTGTAAATCGTTATGGAAGCAGCCTGCTGCCTCTTTCTCCCGTGGAGTGGCTGGTGGGTTTGAACCTCTGGCCTTTGGTTAGCAGCTGAGCAATCGACTCCTGCACCACCAGGGCTCTCTCTCATCATTAAGGCACACACTGGTGATTTAAGCATTTATTACTAAGAGGTGTTTTTTAAATCAAAATGATCCGGGCATTAACAATTTAAAATTCCTTCTTGTCACATGTCGTCATTTGTTCCATGTGGACTTATGCTCCTGCTTCACTTGGATAGATCCAGTGTCTTCTATTAAGGGTCTTGCTTCTCCTTTATGATAGGACACTTGCACTTTCACCTTGGCATTCTAGACGGAAGCCTGTCGGGAGCCACAGCTTTTTCTGGCCCCTCACTTGCATGCAGAAGCTGGGCAATGGATCATTGCTGCCTTTGACCTAGGGCGTTGGCGAAGGAGCCGACCTATACCATGGGCTGTAGGAAACGGACAGATCTGTTGGAAAGAAGAACAGCCAGAAAGTTCCTCAGAAGTGAGGATGGAGAGACGCGGTCTCATGTGCTATGGGCATGTGATCAGGATGACCCGTCTCTGGAGAAGGACACGATGCTTGTCAAGCAGGACCCCAGGCTTGGTAAAGCAGAGAGTCTGGAAAAGAGGAAGATCCTCACCGGGACGACTCCACACGGTGGCTACGACAATGAGCTTAGACCTAGCCCTGATCGCGAGGATGGTCGTAGGACCAGGTCGTGTTGCAGACCAGGTCGCGTTTCATTCTGTCTGTACACAGAGTTGCTATGAATCAAAGCCAACTAGACAGCATCTAACAACAACATAGGAGCCCTGGCGTTAACAGCACTGGGCTGTTCAGAACAAAGTCAGCAGTTCAAAACCACCAGCCAGTCCTTGGGAGAAAGATGAGGCTTTCTGCTCTTGTAATGATTTATGATCCCAGGAACCCACAGAAGCAGATCACCCTGTCCTCTAAGGGTTGCTATGAGTCAGAATCAATTTGATGGCAGCGAATTTGCTTTTTTGCCAATTTTTTTAAAACAACAACAATAACAATTCCCAACACTGAACACAAGGCTTGCCATATAATGAATGATCAACAAATAGAGTTGCAAGAAGACATTTTAGCTTCCAAAGACCAGAGTCAAGGGTAGTTTATGTGTGGGATCACGGACCAACAAACAAACTCAAGAATTTATAATTTAATATATAGGTAACAATGCTTTTGAAAGTTCTGGTCAGGAGAATTCATGCATGTTGGGCATATCACCAATAGCACAGAGAACAGATGTACCTATTTTAATTTCCCCTCACTATAAATCAGTGATAAGAGCCTGGTCACTGGTCTTGGGAAAGAGTCCATCCGCCCACGGCGACTGTTGTCATGACAACATGACTTCCTGCTGTATCTCTGGCGAGCAAGGTTATGTTTAAAGGGAGAGAATGAGGATTTGTCAGGTTAAATAAAGAGTACACTGACCAATTTTTGGAATACAAACAAAACATGTTTCAAGCCGAGACTACCCAATAAAATCTTTTTTAAAGCAGTTATGGAAGAAGGCTTTGGGGTTTTGTGCTCAACAGAACCTGTGCTTAGCATTGTATCCTTTATGTAAGACAGTAAGACGAATGGAGGGTCTCTACAGCACCTACCTTGTCAGGGATTCAAGCAGCCCTGGTGGTGTAGTGGGTGAGACATTGGGCTGCTAATGTCTCACCCACTACACCACCAGGGCTGCTAATCACAAAGTCAGCAGTTCAGAACCACCGGTCTCTCAGGGCGAGAAGGATGAGGCATTCCACTCCCATAGAGAGTTACCGTTTCGGAAACCTGCATGGATCATTCTACACTGTCCTATACGGTCCCTATGATTTGGAATAAACTTGATGGCCGTGAGTTTGGTTTGGGAGTTCTTTACAACATCGCTGTACCTTACCCTTACTGATCTGACCCAGAAGCTGCCAGAAGGCACCTGGTTGGCTCTGCCTGCCTTTCTGAAGGATGAACTCCTCCTAATTCTAGGCGGTGGGATGGGGTGTGGAGTTGGGATCCACCTCTCCCTCAGGAAGTCCACTGGTGGCTCTCCTATAATCCCAAATTGTCTCAATCTTGGGCATGTTGGCATGACTAAATCCATTCACTTGAAAATTCTGGGTAGGAGAATCCATCACGTGTAAAAGCCACATGTGGCTGAGAGTTTGACCGACAGCGTATGCCCGGGGTCTTTCTCTAGGCATTGGGGTCTTGTTTGATGCTGCCACCTCTCCCCGGCCCTTCTTTTTAGCCCCACGCACTGCATTTGGGTTTGTCTGGTCCATGTCTGAAGATCACCTCACATAGCCATCTTCCTTCGCCATGGTCCTGCCAGTAGCACCGGCCTGCCCAGCACCAGGGGCTGGCTCAGAGTGGGGCGGATTCCCCCACCCCTGGAATGTGTGTGCACACTTGAGGTTCTCCCAATGACTAGGGGAACCTCTGAGGGCCAGAGACGCGAAGTGTCCTCTACCAAATGGCGCGGTCTAGCTAAGGTGACCACCTGTGCGGGTCTGTAAGGGACACTCCCATTTTTAGCATTCCAAGTCTGATGTCCTCAGCAATCCCTTGATCCCACGCAAACCATCACGCTCACAGCAGCAGAGATGGAAGAGAGCTCCTGTCAAACAGGGGAAGGTCTGCTCGCTCTCTTACAGTTCCGTCACTCAGCACCCCCTGAATGCCATTTACGCACACAGTTTGCCTCTCTCAGCAGGAAAGCAATGTAGCTCTCAAATATTTGTGAGTCTCAGAGGTGGCTAGCATGCAAGAACCTCAAGCTTGCTTCTGGCTCAGGACGGTCTGCTGAGTTGACATAGTTCAACCGCCAATCTCCAGCACAACTTACCAACAGGGGCGGCTGTGAGCACATTTTTTGCTTTATGAGCCTCAAACTCTAAAAACCAACACCTCCCCCAGTCTCACTGCCTCCAAGTCGATGTGGGCTCATAATGACCTTAGAAAACAGCAGAACTGCCTCATGTGAGTTGCCCAAAACTGTAAGTCTTTATAAGAGTAGAAAGCCCTTTCCCAGCGGATTGGCTGGTGGTTTCTACCCGCTGACCTCACAGTTAGTAGCCCAAGTGTGTGTGGAGGGGTGTGTGTGTGTGTGTGTGTGTGTGTGTGTGTGTGTGAGTGTGTGTGGCGTTCTCAAATTCTAGGTGGAAGGGAACACATTTTAATCCAGGCAAATCCTGGATCTGCCTTTCGAGAGACGCACCTATGATTTTTCGAATGTGCCTTCTCTTATCTATGGTTCCCTTCGTTAATTCTTTTACGAGTGATTTCCTCAATTACTTTTAAGCTGAGAGAGCATTTTATCCGACGGAAAGCATATAAAAAAAAAAAAGAAATCCTCTTACCCCCTCACATAAAGGACACACTAATTGGAGCGAGACTCTCTAAGGATCACATTATACGTCTTTATGCAAAAACAGGAGCAACTCTCTGTGGGAAATGGGAAGTCAGCTGCGTGTCATGCTCAGTGCGTTTCCCCATCCTGGGGCCATTAGGCAAAAACACACTGTTCAGGAATTCTGTGCTATTTTTCTTGGAAGATTTCCCTTATCTGGTAATTAGAGCGGAGCTCGCTTGTTTCACAATGGGACTCTCCAGGCCCGAAGGAGTTAATCTTCCACACGTCATACCAGGATCTGCCCCAGAGTCAGGAAAGAAAGAGAGTCAGGCCCTGTAGCTGCTTCTTTCAACACCTCTGGCTCTTAGGCGGCAGACCTTAGCAAAGGCACCCTTGAAATTCCAGGTCTAGATTCCAGCCGCTGACCCAGCAGTGAAAAGACTGCACATTGTTGTGGGGGTGCTTCGGCCCCACGGAGTCGATTCTGGCTCATGTCAGCGTCGCGGGACAGCGCAGCACTGGCTTTTCTCTCAGGGGAAGGTGGCAGAGTGGCTTATGCGTAGGGCTGCTAACTCCCAGGTCAACAGTTCAAATCTCCCACTCAACTCGAGGGAGGAAGACGAGGCTGTCTGCTCCTGGAGAGATTTCCAAACCAAACCCACTACCACTGAGTCAATGCGGACACTTGGCGACCCCACGAGACACGGCAGAACTGCCCCTGTGGTTTTCGGAGACGGTAGCTCTTGACAGGAGCAGAAAGCTCTGCTGCTCTCCCTCGGTGCGGCTGGTGTTTTCAAGCGGCTGACCTTGTGGTTAGAAGTCCAGCGTCCAACCACTGGGCTCCTTTTAGAGCAGCGGTTCTCAACCTGTGGGTCGCGCCCCCTTTGGTGGTGGAACGACCCTTTCACAGGGGTTGCCTGATTCATAACAGTATCAAAATGACAGTGATGAAGTAGCAACGAAAATAATTTTATGGTTGGGGGTCACTATAACCTGAGGGACTGCATGAAAGGGTCGTGGCCTTAGGAAGGTTGAGAACCACTGTTTTGAAGATTTCTGCCTTGGAAATCCACGGGGCAGTTCTACCCTGTCCAGTAGGTCCACTGTGAGCCGAAAGAGTGTTGACAGCAGTAGGCTTTCATGCTGGCTCATCTTTGTGGAAACGGATCATTAGACCTTTCCTCCCACAGGTCCACTGGGCGGGTTCGAACGGGCAACCTTTCAATTAGCAGCTCAGTGTTTAGCTAGTGCACAGTCAGGGATCCCTGAAAAGGCTGTGGGTTGGGGCATATTTGAGCTAGAATTGAACGCCAGGGTATGTTTTTGAGAGTCGATGAGTTTCTGAGGACTGTCTCCCAAAAGTTAATTTTCACCCTCAAAATTGGGTAAGGGTGTGCTCTATTGCAAAAGACATCCCCCCCCCCCAAATGTCTTAACATAAAAATCCAGACATAAACTCCTAGATTGTAATACGAAACATCAAGTCATGCATTCATCTCTCTATTCCCTTAGCGACCACCTGCCAGGAGTCAGGCGTCTGGCTAGATTCTGGGATAGGACAGTGGATATGGGAGACTCCATTGCCGGTCTCCAGGAGCTGCTGGTCCACAGGGGAAGAACCATATCGGTTAGTAATTTAGAGTTAGACTAAGAGGAAAAGTCCTGTGGGAAGTTTTGCCTGTGTGAACGTAGCTGGGGGCTCCGCTAGACTGCATGCTTCCTGTGGGCAAGGGCAGTCTGTTTTATTCAATGCTTCCTCCCAGTGCCTGTTTGCTATCCGCCAACACACAGCCTGGGAAACCCTATACACGGTTGCTATGAGTCTGAACAGACTCCATGGCAGTGGATTTTGGGGTGCCCATTGCTAACGATCCTTTTTCTTCTGCTCCTTCCTTTTACCACCGGCTCTAGTGGTTCAGCATCTACCTGCAACGTCAGCAGTTGGAAACCATCAGCGCTCGCGAGAGGACGGCGGGCTTTCTACGCCCGTAGAGAGTGACAGTCTTGGAAACTCACAGGGGCAGTTCTACCCTGAATGGCAGTGAGCTTGTAGTTTTTGGAAACTCTTGCAGGAGGCCTGCCAGCATCGTGGGCTGCTAACTGCAAGGTCTCCAGTTCGAAACCCCCAGGTGCTCCACGGGAGACACCACATGCTTGTCAAAAGTTCGTCTTAGAAATCCACCAGGGAAAAAAAGCAGTTCTACTTGCTTTGAGTCAGAAATGCCTCGATGGCAGTCGGTTGATTTTTGGTCGGAGCTCTCGAATTATAGTGTTGGCAGCGAAGACTGACAGCACCACGGACCGTCAGAAGAACCCAGTCTTGGAGGAGGCGCAGCCAGAATGCTTCTGAGAAGCAAGGGCGGCGAGACTTCTTCTCACTTTGGACATGTGATCTGGAGAGACCAGTCCCGGGGAAGGGGCTTCATGCTTGGTAAGTAGAAGGGCCATGCAAAAGGGGAAGACCGAGGGGATGGATAGACAGACACAGTGGCTGCAACTACGTGGTCCAGCAGAACAGCGGTGGGGAGGGTGGTGCAGGATGAGGTCGCAGTTAGCCCTGCGGTACCTACAGATGGCGGGGGTTGGAGGGGGGGTGGTGGTTTGCAACGGACTCCACGGCCCCTAAGAACAGAACCATATCTCGTTCCTGAATAGACACTGTTAGTGAGGGGTCTACACGAGAGTAAATCGGTTCTGTGTGAGAGTCTGGAGCCTTTCCCAAGAAGCCAAAATGCCTCAGTACAGACACAAGGCGGCATCTATTTTTGGCCTCTCAGAAGGCGTTTGCCCTAGTTTCAGCCTCACACCGCGGAGCTAGCGCTCCTCCCACCCCCTACCACGGTTCTCTGGGTGAGTAGTACTCGTAACTAATTTTGTCTAATTGTATGTTTAATTATCGTCTGCTTCCGGCACTTGAATTTAAGCTGCTTGAGGCTATAAACCCCCTGGACCTATCTTTAGCACGGTGCACAATGTCTGGCTTGTGTCACGTGTGTGACAGATATTTCCATGCACGA
The DNA here is from genome assembly GCF_000313985.2 of Echinops telfairi. Lineage (NCBI taxonomy): Eukaryota > Metazoa > Chordata > Mammalia > Afrosoricida > Tenrecidae > Echinops > Echinops telfairi. The sequence continues at coordinate 54,403,431 of NW_022111369.1, forward strand.
ATCCCGGCTGTCCGGGCCTCCCGTGTGCTTTCTCTCGCGTCATCCTCGCCCAGGCCTGGAAGGGAAGACGCTATACCCGCTGGCTATCCTGTGGAAACAACAGCTTCCAGGGAAGCAGAGGATTTGAATGCAGGAAAAGAAAGGAATCCCCTTCCCCACCCACATAGGTCTGCCCCTTACAATAACAGAAGAGGCGATCTTAACTCAGGTCTTATTTCATAACCCAGGGTTTGGATGGACTAATTCTAGGTGCTCTCACGAACATTTATGTTGTTATTTAACCCAAGTCAGGCTCTCTAAAAACGAAAACATTTAAGAAGGATCCTGATGTTTGGCCAACAGTCTTAGGGAATCTCAGCAGTTAAAAGCTCATACCAACTCGATTCACTAACATTAGCCTTTGATTCCAAATGATTGCTTAGCTCCGGGGAGACCCCAACACTGCGAAGTTCAAACCTGCACAGTCAGCAGCAGCTTTGGAACACTGGCGATTTTGACTCACACTGTGCGATTTAGGGTTACAGTTTGTCCAATGAGCCTGTGTCTCTGTGAGTCAAGATGCTAATTTCTCAACCGGACGCCAGGTGGCAGACATTTGGTGCTAACATTAAAATGAATCAGGAAAAAACCCCAAACCAAATCCACTGCCATTGAGAGGATTCTGGGTCATGGTGTCTAAGAGAACCACCATCCAGGGGGTCCCAGGACTGTCATCTTGACAGAAGCAGCCCGGCGGCTCTTTCTCCCATGGAGCAGCTGGTGGATTCAAAACTGCTTATCTCGGGACTATCTGCAGGGCATGGGACCCTGTATTCTCCTCCAGTCTCCGTCTGGTCCAGGAACTGGAGGGTCGTATTAGTGCCTCTCACTGCGATCCAACTGCTTCTGCCCGAGAGAGACCCTATGGGACGGAGCCAACACTTGCGCTGGAGAACACCCTCAGGGCGCTGGAGAGGAATGTCGCAAATGCCACAGACAGACTGAGACCAGGACAAACCCATCGGTCTTGTTGGAAGAAGTACTGCCAGAGTGCACCTTCGGGGCCAGGATAGCCCAGACCTCCTTTTCTATGCGGTGACATACTGTCAGGAGAGACCAGTCCCCGGAGAAGGCCATCATGTTGGGTCAAGCAGAGGGGCAGCCAAACAGAGGACGGCCCTCCCCCCACGAGATGGGTCAACACAGTGGCTGCAATGATGGGCTCGGGCGGAGGAACCATGGTAAAGATGGCGCAGGTGGTGCTCAGGGCCGCCATGGGTCGGAACCGCCTCCACGACAGCTAACAACAGCACAGGATACAGCAGAACTGCCCCTGTGGGTTTCTGAGGCTGTCAGAGGCTTTCCTGGAGCAGAAAGTCTCATCTTCCTCTCACGGAGTGGCAAGTGGTTTTGAACTGCTGACCTTGTGGAGAGAGCTGCTCAACTCGTAACCCATTAGACCAACAGAGGCTCCTTTCTTTTTTTTTAGTGAGTGGTGAGTGAGTGAGTGAGAGAGTGAGTGAGTGAGTGAATGAGATTGAGTGACTGAGTGAGTGAGTGAGAGAGTGAGTGAGTGAATGAGATTGAGTGACTGAGTGAGTGAGTGAGTGAGTGAGTGAGGGAGTGAGTGGTGAGTGAGTGAGTGGTGAGTGAGTGAGAGAGTGAGTCAGAGGCTCCTTTCATATGAGCCTAAGAAGTCTCATTTAAAAAAAAACAAAACCTGAAAATTCCTATAGATGACAGAGTGATTCCTAAAATCTGTGAGCTTAGAGGACCACGAGTGCATGTGCTGACTCAATCCTGTGCTGGTCACTCTGCTTGGGTCGTGGGAGGACACCAGCCCACAGAGCCCCAGGAGTCGGAGCTTCCAGTCTAAGGGTGGAGGGGAACACTAAGCAGATACCATTCAAACCATTAAGGAACTGACATGGTTCTAAGTGCTACAAAGGAGAAGCGCTGCCAGCTTCTTTCTCATACCTCACAGAAGAGACACAGGGTCGGCTGACTCCAGGCCGAGAAACCTAACAGATGCAAAGCACCTTAAAGGGTGGGCACTGGTGACCAGCAGCTGCCAACACGCAAGAGCGAGGACGTTCTTTATTGTCTTCTTTAATTTGTTTTTGCTTTATTGTCTTCTTAGGGGGTCGTAGGTGGACGCCATAGAGTTGTCTGAGACTCGGGCAACTGCAACTGAGATGGAACAAAATGCTGCCCTTGGCCATGACTGATCGGTTACACACGCATCAGACCCTTGTGATCCTTCAGGGATTTACTGGCCGATTTTCAGAAACAGGTGGCTAAGTCTTTCCTCTAGTCTGTCTTAGCCTGGAAGCTCAGCGTATATCTGTCTAGCATCCTAGCACATCTCCACTGACAGGTGGTGGCAGCAGAAAAGATGCCTTGGCAGGGAACTGAGTTAGGGGCTCTTCCATGGAAAACTAGGACTGATAAAAAGCCCCATGCTAGTGAATTCCGCACACTGTCACAGAAAGGTGCACTTTAATCCACCTCAAAAGCCTCTTTTGAAAGAGAGTCACGTACACAGGAAACACTCAGCGTGCATCTAGATGCTCAGTATTGCCTCTTCCAGAGGCCCGAGGCCCACATTAGACAGGGGTTTGAATGATCCCACATTATCCAAGAAAATCGAGTAGACACTAAGCTGAAAACTCTTAATTATGGACTGCCCTGACTAAACTCCTGTGAATGGAATTCCAGAACACGAGACCGGGTAACCCAGTACTGCGTTTTGGTTTAGTCGGACACAGGAGCTACACACCTGGGCGAGGTGATAGCACCAGGTGACGGGAGAGTTAACTCGAACTCAAGATGAGAGAAGCTGCCCTGAGGAAAAACAGAACCCAGATTTTAGGGAGGGGCCCTTAGAAAGCTGTTTCCTTTACAGAACAGAAGTCTGCTCTCAGAATAAAGGGACAGCTAGGTGCTTCGAAGTAAACCCTGAGATGTGAGTGACAGCCCTGGAAGGGAGGCAATCGGACTGTACAGATGAATGTGCTGGCGTGCAATGGACGGTGAAAACGCTGACTACGTGAGGAGCAGAGGGGCAGTCTCGGCCACTCATCCTGCTGGCCCTCTAGATCTGTTCACGCACACGCACGGATTCTCCCCCTGCCTCGGCGATCCATCACAGTGCCCAGCGGCCAGACACTTGGTCGCCTTACCACAGACAAGGAATACTGCAGTGTGATAGGAGGGAAGATGACCAACAGAAAGGCACAGGACATTGTGCCCGGCTCAAGGATAGAAAGCTAATGTGCAAAGGAGCTTCACACAAGACCCCAAAAGCCATCCAAACCCACTGCCATCGAGTTGATTCCAATTCATGGTGACCCTCTATAGGGTTTCTGAGACTGTAAGTCTTTAGGGGCACAGATAGCCTGCTCTTTTTGCTAGTGAGCAACTGGTGGATTTGAACCACCAACCTAGTGGGGTTAGCAATCAACACCCTCCAGGGCCAAAGTAGGTGTAAACCATACATTCCGTGCTCCAGGACCCAGAAGGGCATGGCAGAGTGGTGTGGAAATGACCAGCGGCTTCCTAGCAGATGGGAAATGGTTCAGCCACTCCGTGTGAACATCACAGAGGTGTCCTCACACGCATGCTTGAGCCCGAGGTATCAGGAGATGGGCGGGCGGTCAGAAAGGGCCCATGGCCGGGCCCTTTTCTCCAACTTGGGGCTTTAGTTTGCAAACATGCCTGAGAAGCACCCAAGGCATGTGTGTCCACACCCACGTCGACAGACCCTCGTTCCGCCCCAGTCAGGCAGCTTTGTGGCATGCATTATTCTGCTCACAGTTGCTGCTGATGCACACCCTGTCCACACTTGGTGACACCCCACAGTCTTCATGCTGGGACCACAACTTAGATCCACATTTGGTAACAGTCCCTGTCCAAGTGTGGTGGCCATATGTGAGGTCATTTAGTGGTGAGTGGACCAAAAAAGAACTTAAACTACAAACCATAATAGGAAAACACTGCCTTGTCCACCATAAGACGCTTCCTCCACCAGAAGAATGGAAAAATACTGAATTACACATATATGCCGACATGTTAAAAGAACGATCAAACATCACCGAATACGTTCCTTAGGGAAAAGGAGTGGGAAAAAGGGCTTAGGGTACCAAAGTCATCTTTTTTCAATTCCTGTGCCGTCATCAGTTGCAAGCTAAAAGCTTTCTCTGGGTCCACTCCCTCCCCCAGCCGTACAATTCTTTGACTGGACGCCTCATCGTGAAAATGATGACCACAACACACGCAGACATAAACCACCCACGCTCATTTTACCCAAGACCCCATTTTACTTAGTAACCAACTCATAGATGCATTAGAAAACAAAAGTTATTAGGCAATGAGAAACAAAAATGTCCATGGCCACCCATGAGCCTCGGACAAACAGAAGCTCTTGCAGCCCCTCTAAAGCACATTAAGAGTGTCTAAGGAAAGAACGTGTGGCGCCCTGGTGGTGTCCTGGTTATGGGTTGGGCTACTAACTAGAAAGCCGGCAGTTTCAAACCACCGGCAGCTCCATGGGAGAAAGCCGGGGCTCGCTCCCTCTATAAAGAGTTACAGTCTTGGAAACTCACGGGGCAGTTTTACCCTATCCTAGGATTTAGCACGATGGATCACTGTGATTTAGCATCAACTCAACGGCAGTGAGTTTGATTTTTGGCCATAGGCTTCCAAATTTCTCTTGCCTACCATGCCTTTTTCAGAAAAGAAAAATTATTTAGCATCTCCAGGCAATTAAAACCTTTTGTTCTATAGCCCACAATGCAGGATAAAGTATCACTCACTGCCGTCAGTCAATGTGAACCCCTTGTGGGTTTCAAGGCTGCAACTGTTTATGGAAGCAGAAAGTCCAATCTTTCTCCAGCGGAGCTGCTGGTGGTTTTGAACTACTGACCCTGTGGATCACAGCCCAACCAAGGCTCCACAGGATAATGTATAGGTGCCTGCTTTTGCAGCTCCCCGGGCTTGGTCCAGCGCCCTCCAGGGGGCGGTATTGCTCATGTTGTAGACCATTAAAAGGCAAGATTTGGTGCTCTGTAAACTATACTGTCTCTGGAAATGGAGTAGGCAGTGTTCTCAGATGGCACCAAGAAAGCAATTGCCCGTGGCATGTGTCCTGTGTAACCCTTGTCCCCTGAAGGCACTGGGTAGGACCTGTGACTCAGGTGGGCGGCCACTGCTAGGGCCATGCCGAGTTCTGCACATGAATGCCTACAAACCCAGACTCACTCAGCCTGCCCCATCTTTTATGGAGGAGGGTGTGGGGCTGCAACCTGTTGAAGGCGACAGGGTGCCAGGGGAAGGGAGTTGAAGTTAGGAGTCCAGAGTGCCAAACTAGAGAAATGAGGCCAGCACGCTAGCAATGAATCACTGCCTCTACGTTTTCCACCCTGATATTCCCCTCCATTAGTACTGATCACTAACTGTTCAGGAGAAAACGGCTTGGCAGTAGTAGCAAGATGTGAACACATTAGTGGGAAGGTTCCCATTTCACGAGTCTCTGGTTGAGCTAGCAATACATGGCTTGTGCAAAACGTGACCCAAACCAACCCAAACTCACTGCTGACTCACAGCAACCCTATAGGACAAGGTAGAACTGCCCCCTGCGAGTTTTTAAGACTGCAACTCTTTAGGGGAGCAGAAAGCATGGGACCTCTTTCCCCCATGCGGCGGCTGGTGGTTTTGAACTGCTGACCCTGTGGTTAGCAGCCCAACGTGTCACTACCAGCGTTCCTGCAACATGTGACTGGATGCCAAATTATCACAAGGACAGGTTTCTAAATGGAAGGCGGGCGGCAGAGCCCCCCGATCCCCGCTGCAGTCTGTACCTGGCGTGGCCGTGGCCGTACGGCTGCACCTGTGGTCCCCGCTCCCCTTAGATAGATAACGCCTCTCCGCTCACTACTCACAGTCCGGTGGCTTCTCCCTAGGCAGCAGCCATGCCCTGGCTCTGGGCTGTGCTTCTGTCCTGCGCAGAGCCCACTCGGCATGATGGAAGGTGCCTTAAAATCCCCTTCCCTTTTCTTCTATTTCCACCACCACCCACCCACCCACCGAGAGTCCCACCCTCATCAAGTGTCACACGCGGCGTGCCAGCTCGCCAGTCAGTCAGTGACTGCACTGTTTGAGACCGCCTTCCAGACTCCCTTCTCTTCAGCCAGCACTGCGCGGGTTCTGGTGGCAAGGGCAATTTGTTGATTCTTTAGTTCAAATTTAGAAAATAAATTTACTCGCGATGTGAAAAATACACATCCTCCCCCTACCACTTGGCCCTGTCCACTGAAAGCCCAAGTGTAAGGGTGGGGTATTCCCTGGGTTACCATGTAGATCACAGTCAGCACCCGCCCAGGAGACACAGGCTGATCGCCTCGCTCTCCTCTGGAAAACATACGGGGCTTGTTAATGGTCAAGCTGAAGGCGTTCGTGGGAGGACTTCAATGGAGAGAAAAGCAGGGATCTGTCCTCAGCCCCTAGGACCGCAATTTAACAAGCCAAGTGAACAGGCCCACAGCCTGACGCAGAAGTGTGTGGCCCGGGTTCCTTTCCACCTGCGCTCCCAGCGGGACTCAGACCATAAGGAGTAGGCATGCCTGCCTCCTTACTCGCTCAGAGGTCCCTCCACGCCTTTCAATGCTGCAGGTATATATGTAGCCAACCGTGGTCCTGCTTGGGATCAGCACATAACAGGTAGCTAGCAAGCATGCACCTGGGCTTTCAGCCAACAGTGTCCTCTCTGGGGCTCCGGAGAGGCCCTTCACTTGGCTCACCGGGCGTCTGCATGGAGGAAGGGAAGCATGAGAGCAGACAAGGGACTTGCTGCCAGGACTGCAAACAGATCCTTCTTCATCAGCTGTTGTCATATCAACCATTGAGCCACGCCCCACAGAACACAATGCTGCCCAGTCCTGCTCCCTCCCCACGAGCTCTGTGATCACAAGGCTGATTTTCTACAGCACCAGGCCTCTCCTCCTAGTCTGTCTGAGTCTGGAAGCTCCCTGATGGACAAGTTTCCACCACAGACTGTGGCTGCGTATGAGGCAGATTGGCCAGGAATTGAACCTGGGTCTCCTGAGCTGACCATAAACCACTGCCATTGAGTCAATTCTGATTTGCAAGGGCCCTACATACGGTTTCTGAGGCTGTAAGTCTTTGTTGGAACAGACAGCCTCATCTTCCTCCCATGGAGCAGCTGGGGAATTTGAACTATCAGCCTGATGGTTAGCAGCCAGCCCATAGTAGGTCAGAAATCCTAAATGGAGGTTAGTGATTGAAGATAACTGTGGCAAGCATTTACTGAGCAAGGGCTTTGTTGGTCACTGTTGGACAAGCACTGGGCTGCTAATCCCAAGGTCTGCAGTTCAAGCCCATCAGCCACTGCAAGGGAGAAAACTGAGCTGTCTGCTTTTGTGAAGCTGTGCATTCTGGGAAATTCTAAGGAGGAGTTCTAATTTGTCTTTAAGGGTCACTGTGAGTCAGAATCGAATTGATGGAAGTAAGTTTGCTTTTTCAGCCGACATGGCAGTACTCTAAGTACAGAGATCAAACGATGCATTGCACTAGGTAAATCTGATGCACACGATTTCTTTATTTTATTTATCTATTTCTGATATCTTGATTGAACGATCATTTTATTGGGGGCTCTTACAGCTCTTATAACAATTCATACATCAATTGTATCAAGCATATTTGTACATATGTTGCCATCATTATTTTCTAACCATTTATTTTCTACTGAGAAGACCTCTTTAAAGAGGCTACTTTGAGGAATAAAGTACGCCTGACTCATGTCATGGAATTTCCAGTAGCATCACATGCATGATAAAGAAGGTCCATGCAAAGCTGATCCATTAGAACTGTGGTACTGGAGAATAATATTGAAAGTTTTGTGGATTGCCAAGAGGACAAACAAATCTGTCTTGGGGAAAAAAGTGCATCTAGAATGTTCCTTAGAAGCAAGGATGGTGAGATTTCGTCTCACGTACTTTGGACATGTTGCCAGGAGAGACCAGTCCCTGGAGAAGGACGTCATGTTTGGTAAAGTGGCGGGGCGGCGAGAAAGAGGCCGGCCCTTGGCAGGACCTTGACGCCATGGCGGCACCAATGCGCCCTGTGCACAGGAAGGAATGTGAGGCTGGCACAGGGCTGGCAGGGCTTTGGTCTGTCGTACACAGGGCCGTGATGGGTCGGAACTGGCTCGATGGCACCTAACAACAAGGACATTCTAAGTACTTCATGATCGTGACCCATTTCATTCTCAAAATGTCCCGCTTCATAGACCAGGAATGGGAAACCCAGGAAGTCTGGTGAAGAGGGCGCGCTTGCAGGCACAGCACGGACAAAAGGAGGCGACTGAGTTCAAAGTCATGCAGGCTGCTCGCTTCACCATTATGCCCTTTGCTCTCCCTCAGAGAGCAGTGGCTACGTGTTGGGCTACTAACTGCAAAGTCAGCAGTTCAAAACCACCAGCTGCTCTGTGGGAGCAAGATGAGGCTTTTTTATTCCGGTAAAGAGTTACAGTCTCCGAAACACACTGGCACAGTTCTCCCCTGTCCGATACGGCCGCTATGAGTGGGAATTGACTTGATTCCTCAGGGTCCACAGTTTGAAATCACTAGCCGCTCCGTGGGAGAAAGATGGGGCTTTTTCCTCCTGTAAACAGTTATAGTCTCAGAAATGCAAAGCGACAGTCCCATCCTGCCCCATCGGATCACTATGAGTCGGAATGACTGAATGGCGGCGAGTTTATGCTTGGCTGGCGGCTTCAACACCCCCCCGCAGTGCCACAAGAAGGAACTGGGGCTCCACTTGCACAGATGACAGCCGAGAAAAACTCATGGGCTCTTGTCTGTCACATGCGGCTGCAACGAATGAGAATCAAGACAGTGGCACCCAGCAACAAGGACCTAAAAGAACCCCTTTACCGAGAAAACGGAAGTCAAAGTAGACCAGGTAGAATAAGTGTGGACATGGGAATTTTGATAGAGACTACAGCATTACTGGCTAAATGAATTACAGTGAACCCTGGCCACTTTGCGCTTCGACTTCCGCGGCTTCACTCTATCGCGGTTTTTGCGTAACAGCACCCACTGCCTACACCCGCTCCTTCAGAGGAAAAAGACGGCGACCCACCTGTAGAGTACATCCCTTAAGTCATTTCATAGGCTATTGATTACAGTATTTGTAAGAACTATGTATAATACTACTGTATGTGAAATATGTAATACTGTAAACTAGATGCCATAAATAATATAATAAATAATAAATGATAATTGTAACGTCCAAAATGTTTTACTGTATTTTCCCTTTTTCGTTTAATAAATTGGGTAATATGAGTGTAATGGTGACTAAAGGGTGTTTTTTCATGTCCTCTATGCTCTAACTACGAAAATATTTGATTTACAAATAAGGAATCCTACTTCACGGAATTTCATTTATTATGGTAGGGTCTAGAACCAATTAACCGCGATAAACGAGGGTTCACTGTACTCCAACAGAGGGTGGAGTGGGGGGTGGAGGGACAAAGCTTGCTACAGGTTGAAAGGTGTCCTCCCCAAAGATATGCTGAAGTTCTAACCTCTGACACCTGTGAACATAACCTTACAATTTGGGTTTGTGAGGGTGTTCCCAGAGAAGAAATACGGTGAGCCAGAGGACCGAGGGCCATGCGCAGACCCACCCACAGGCCAACAAATGCCGGACACTGGGCCAGGCAAGAGAGGATTTTCCTGGGAGCCTTTGGGGAGCATGCTCCCACGCACACACCCTGATTCGAGCTGGTGCTTCCCAACTTGTGAGATACAGGTTGTGTTGTGTGATCCAGGTCAGGATGTTCGGCCACCTCGGCCCTAAGGAAAGCGAGGAGACGGCCCGGCAGGAAGAGAGCTGAGCTAGGTAGGGTCGGTGACCTCCCCACACGAGAACAAGAACACGCTTCTGGGAAGATGGGCCAGCCCACAAATGGCTGCTCCTTCACTTCCGTGTGGTAAGTGTCCTTGTAGGGACAGCCAGGTGCCCAGGACCCGCAGCAAAGATGCGGAGAAGCCCTGCTCAGAGGAAGCGAGGCGTGCAGGATGCGCTGTCGTCTGTCTTCCTGTTGGACCGGTTTCCAGTTCGGACCTCCACCGAGAGCAGTATTCATGGGTGGGGGCGCTTCTGGAATGGGAACTTAGCAACAGTGAAAACCATTTCCCCAAGTTTCAACTCTACCGTCTTAGTGAGTCGAGGCGTATCTAACATCATCACGCAGACCCTGGGATTCGTGCCAGATGCTTGTCACAGTCTTGCTGACAAGAAGCCTGCTTGGAGGACAGGGGCGTCTTTCAAAAGCCTGTACGTGGGGTGACTTTTCTAGAAAACGACTCGCACATCTTCATGAGCTCTATGACAATGTTCACAGAGGACTGGTTTGCCAGGAGGGCAAACACAAGGGCAAGGCCTCACCCCAAATGCAAAATCAACGTCGAGTCCACAGGGACGCAGAGGGCAGAGGGAGCTGTCCCCACAGGGCTCAGAGGCTGTGATCCTTACGGAAGCAGACTGCCGTCTCTCTCTCCCTCCCGCAGAGCGGCTGGTGGGTTCAAACCGCCGTCCTTTCGGTTAACAGCCAAGTGTTTAACCACTGCACCACCCCCAAACCCACTGCCATCGAGTCCCTTCCAACTCACGGAGACCTCAGCGAGTAGAACTACTTCTCTCCAGGTTTCCAAGTCTGTAGATGCAGACGGCCTCGTTTTCCTCCCTTAACACAGCCGGCGGGTTCCCATTACAGGTAGCAGCCCAACAAGTAACATTACCCACCACGCCAACAGGGCTCCTTTAAAAGAGTGGAATAAATGTCATATCCCTACCACTCCATCGCCTTTCTTTCAGTATGTCATCCTGTGGTGGCATGAGAATTGCTATGATGCTTGTAGCTATGCCCATGGAATTTCATATGCCAACAGGCTCACCCGTAGCTATGCCCATGGAATTTCATACGCCAACAGGATCACCCGTGGTGGACACGTTTCCACGTTAAGGCTAGGGAGAAACCCTGGAGATCTGCTTCTGAGAATTGGCCAGGCAAAGCCCCTGGATCACAACAGAGCACTGTGTGCTGCTGTGCCGGGAGACATGGCAACAACGGATTCAGCCGCAGCAGCAGGACCGGCCACACTTCCTCTGTTGATGTGAGGCTGCCCCGCAGTGGAGTCAACTCAGCAGCGGCCAAGAGCCAGTCACCTGCGTCTAGCGTCCTCCGCAGCAGCAGAATGACTATGGTCTTGGTATCACACTTGGAATCAGGAGCTAGAATTCCTACGCTCCAGGTCAATTCCACTCGGCATTGTGTAGACAGACACCTCTTCCAAGGTTTGTATTATACACAAAACTGTGACAAACACGAATCACTGTTTCCCTGTTTAAGGGTCTCACGAGACTACCTTAGGAAGAAATACTTCCACTCTTATTGTTGAAGGAAAGGAGACCTGGTGGCACAGTGGTTATGAACTGGGCTGTGATCTGCAAGGTTGGCAGTTCGAAACTACCAGCTGTTCCTTAGGAGAAAGACGGGGTGACAGGGGCAGTTCCACCCCATCCTACAGGGTCGCTATGAGCCAGGGCTGACTAGCCAACAGTGAGTTTGTTATTTTACTGTTGCTAGGTGCCACCAGCCCATCGATTCTAACACCTAGCAACCCCATGCAGAACAAAGGGAAGCCCTGCCCGATCTGGCACCATCCTCCCAGCTGTCCCTGGGCTTAGGCCAACGTTGCAGCCACTGTGCCAGTCCCCCTTGTCGAGCGCCCCTCCACTTTACCAAACATGATGACCTTCTCCAGGGACTGGTCTCTCCTGACAACAGGTCCCACATATGGACAACAAAGGCTCACCATCTAGGTCTGTGAGGAGCACTCTGGCTGTGCTTGATGTAAGACAGATGTGTGTGTTCTTTTGGCAGTCCATGTACTTTCAGTATTTTTCACCAGCACCATCATTCAAATGACCCAATATTACAAAACACAAGTAACAACACAGGGCTGATATGAGGGTTATAGGCTGTGGCTGGCTGGTTTTATTTTATGTGAAGGAGGCAATACTTTATCACCAGATAAAGGGTAATGGTAATAGGAAAGTTTGTTATTATTAAGATTATCCTCAATACATGCCAAGTCTGCATGTGTGCAGACTTGCAGAGTCTCTGGGTGGTATAAACAGTGAACTAGCTCAGCGGTTGGACTTGGGGTTGGAGTCCACACAGGGTCCCTCAGAGAAAGGCCTTGTGACCGACTGTCCCAATACTAGTCACTGAGAACCACAGGAGCCCAGTCCTGCTCTGGAACACTAGGGTCCCTCTGAATCTGAGTGGACTCCATGGCCATTGCTTTGCTTGATGTTGTTTTTAAAGTGTGTGTGTGGGGAGGGAGGGCGGCAGGGGTGGGGGGAGTGGGGGTGGTAAAATAATAAATACAGATAGCCTTACCCCAGTCACATTTTTTTAAAAAGCCAACAAACTACAGCTACATACGTCTCTCGTGGATATATATTTAGGAGGCTGCACTAAGATATGAACGTTTTTCATCTCTAGGGACTAGGGAGGAGCCCACATGGCATAGTGGTTACGCAGCAGGCTGATAACCTCAAGGTCAGCAGTTCAAAACTGCCAGCCGCTCTGCGGGGCAAGGTGAGGCTTTCTCTTCCTGTAAACAATCAGTCTCAGAAACCCACAGACAGTTCTGCTCTGTCCTATAGGGTCACTATGAATTGGCATTGATCCAATGGGGGTGAGTTGTAGACTTACTCTTTTTTTCCCATCATCCTTCAATATTGTGGACAACATCCTCCACCTTAAAATCATCTCTTAAAAAACAGAACAATGAAACATACAACTTTCCTCTAGTTCCTAAATGCTTCCTCCCCGCCCCCACTATCACGATATGAATTCTACCTTGCAAGTCTGGCTAGACCAGAGGATGTACACTGGTACAGATAGGAACTGGAAATACAGGGAATCCAATCTGGATGATCCCTTCAGGACCAGTGGTGTGAGTGGTGATACAGGGAGGGTAGAGGGAGAGTGGGTTGGAAAGAGGGAACCGATTACAAGGAACTATATGTGACCTCCGCCCTGGGGAACGGACAACAGAAAAGTGGGTGAAGGGAGACGTCGGACAGGGCAAGATATGACAAAATAATTTATAAATTATCAAGGGCTCATGAGGGAAGTGGGGAGCAGGGAGGGAGGGGAAAAATGAGGACATAATGCCGAGGGCTTAAGTGGAGAGGAAATGTTTTGAGAATGATGAGGGCGATGAATGTACAAATGCGCTTTACACAATTGATGTATGTATGGAATGTGATGAGTTGTATGAGCCCCTAATAAAACGACTAAAAAAAAAATCATTTAGCAATTTGCTATGTATAATCTATTCAATGTACATAAATCAGTGATATACTAATACATTACCAATTAGAAAATGTAATTTTAATAGATATCACTTATGATGCCAAGAAAGGTATATACTATGTTTTTAGCCTTTCATAAATAAAATTGCAATACTGTATTAAAGACACTGAAAAAGATGTACCCCCCAAAAAAGAATTGTACGAGCCCCCAATAAAATAATTTAAAAAAACAAAACAAAACAGAACAAACAACGACAACCAGCAGACTTCGAGGGAAGTTCTGCCTCCCTCCTCAGTACATTCCATGCCACTTACTAATCCTCAGTCTCTCCTAGTGTCTCCTCCGCCCCTCGTGGGTCTGCAATGTTGAAGGCTGATTCTTGACTCTGCTTATTACTCACTTGATTCAACATGAGCAACCTCATCACTGCCAAGCAATGGCTTCAACGACCAGCTCTGATCACTCCAAAGTACACCCCTAGTTTAGATCCCGCCTCTGAATGCCAGATAACATCTGCTGCCCATCTGAGATCAATAAACGATGTCCCAGGCCGGTTCATCCCTCATTTCATCTCGTCCATCCTGTTACACAGTTGCATACGGACTTAGACCTCCTCTGACAAGTCTTCGCCTCACTCCAGAACCTACTCCCCCATAAAGACCGCCCGTGTGTCTCCCATATCCCACTCCTTCATTCCATCTCTACTGGACCTTCCTCAGCCCAACACAATCTTTCACCCAGCTTACTGCTATAGCATCCTAACTGGCTGGGGGTTCAAACTCGTCTTCCTACAGACTAACAGCATCAGTGGTTCAAGCCCACCACACACTCCACAGGAGAAAGATGAGGCTCTTTGCTCCCATCAAGAGTTACAGTCTCAGAAACCCCATCCAGGGTCAACATGAGCCTGAATCAGCTCAAGGGCAGTGGGCTTTGGGTTAACTTGGTCTCAGGGATCCCTCCCCAAGGAGTCGATAGACAGAACGCAAGGAACCCAGAAGCTTGGATGGGGAAGACACCTACATTTTTATTTTATTCATCGCAAACTGAAATCGACCCTTTTGCTCAGCGATGAACGTCAGTGACAAATCACAACAGGATCAGCAGAATTCACGGCTTTGGTCGCCAGCAGTGTCCTATCATGGGGCAGAGACTCCACTCCCTGTTGTATGGTCTTCGTTATTCAGTGGCTCACTGGAAGAGGCCGCAGGAGAATCGAGGCATTCGAGTTGTGGAGCTGGGGAAGAACACGGAAAGTACCGCGGACACACCGGGAAGAGGTAAGGCCATGGTGAGCCGTAGAGGCAAGGACGGCGAGGCTGCCTTACATCCTCTGGCCATGTCGTCAGGAGAGACCAGTCCCTGCAGAAGGACATCATGCTTGGTAAAGTGGAGGGGTGGTGAAAAGAGGAAGGTCCTCCATCAGATGAATTGGCACCGTGGCTGCGTTCGTGGGCTCAGGCCTGGGAACCGTGGGGAGGCGGCTCCAGACTGTGCTGTGCTTCATTCAAACGTGCGTAGGGTCGCTATGGGTCGAAGCCGACTTGATGGCACTCACCCCCCCCCCCCCACCATTTACTCTCATCGTCCCTTTAGAAAGGACGTAGTCGCTAGCCCCCACCCCAACCCCAGAGCGACAATGCTCCCGAAGCACACACACTGCTCCCGCACAAACGTGTGCTTCGCGCGGGGTTAAGTCTAATCTAGTGCAGGACACCGGGCCTTGTTTGGGTTCAGTGTTCTGCTTTACCTGCTGGGAAACACCTTTCTCCGAAGAAGTCCGTAAAGAGATCCGAGACAGAAGAAAGGCCAAGTGTCTCCTCGGGCTAAAATTTCTCAGTGAAGTTAGTTTCTTTCAACTCAGTTCTGAGTATGTCACCCTCGGGTGACATCTCACTGCCTTGCCAACAAGACCCAAACTCCAAAAACTCACTGCCATCAAGGCGATGCTGACTCATGGTGACGCTGTAAAACAGAGGTGGTTTGCAGAGAATGTTTACAGGAGTAGAAAGGCTCTCCCAAGGACTGGCTGGTGGTTTCAAATGACCGACCTTGCGGTTAGCAGCTCAGTGGGTAACCATCACACCACCAGGACTGTCAACAAGACCAGCATTCTCACAAATCCCCCTAACCTCTCTGGCCTCACCTGGAACCGCACCACTTTCCCTGGTTTGTAGGGTGCAGGCAAACGGCTGCCTTTTAGCAGCTCCTGCTTGAAACACACACACACACACACACACACACACACACACACACACACACACTCTCCCACCCCTTCCCAGCACACGTGGTCTCTGCTCTCTCGTCCCCTGCAGCCCCTACAGGGTTGTAGTGCTTCGACTACCTGAGTTGTAGTTGCCCACCTCTGCAAACATCGCCTCCCGAGGAAGGCCTTTCTAGAACCCCACGTCAGATCCCTTCGCTTGGCGCTCCACGCTCAGGGCAAGCAGCGCTTTCTCCTCTCCACTGAGCCGTAAGCTCCAGCAGGAATCAAAGTGGCTGCTGACACAGGCCGGGAAACATGTTAATATGTATCACATGCCTGATTTGACAAAAACAAATAAATAACCCCAATGGCCAACCACGGACCTACTTAAATAAATCATGGTATTCCACAGCCAAATTACTATATGGCCATTAAGAACTGTATAATATAGTTCTATCTGCTAACATCAAAAAAAAAAAATGTCAGTTTACCTAATATGTAGTATCAAGTGAAAAACATAAGCTATCAAATACTATGTTCGGCGATGGTGGTGCAGTGCATGACAGGTTGGACTACTAAGCTCAAGGTCAGTGCTAAGCCACCCGCTGCTCCGCAGGGGAAAGGTGAGGCTGTCTGCTGCTGGGAAGAGCCTCTGAGGCCCACAGGGGCTGTTCTAGTCTGTCCTGTAGGGTTGCCATGAGTCAGAACCAAATGGAAGGCCGTAGGTAGGTAGACAGACATATCTAGTTTTTACTTTCGTTAAGAAGGACAAGTAGGTTGATAAGCAGATGAAGAAATGGAGACTAATCCATAGAGTGCAGTCTGAAAGGTTATTCCTGAAACCATGTAAGAGCTCCTATCTCTGAGAAGCTGGGTTGCGGACAATTTCCAATTGTCCCTTTGTGTTTATCCCTCATGCCCTGTGAGCTTTACGCCCATGAAACATTCTTAAGATTTAAACTGTGTTAGTGTAAAAGTAATTTAAAACGATTCATTAGAAGAGAGAGAAACAGCCCTCCCGTGGTAAGCTAAGTTCCACTGCATCAACAGGCCCAGTTCAGCAGGGAGCCCCGCGGGGCCTCGGTGGGGCCGGCTGTCAGGTGCCCATGACAGGACAGGGCATTTCGGGTTCGCCTTGATTTCATTACCTTGAGTTTCATTCATGCTTAATCTGCTGACTAATCCACACATCGTAATTCAGGAAAGGGCAAAAATCAGGGCCCTTGCAGTCACCTGGAAAGGCAGATTCCTTCCCAGATATACCGAAATCGAGGTTAGATAGGTGTTACAGTCTCGAAAAGCCACCGGGAAGTTCTCCTCGTCCTAGGGGGTCGCTATGGGTTGGTGTGGTCTGATGGCAGTGCGTTTGGCTCTCGATACAGAAGCATTAGGCTGCAGCGTCCTCACAGCACATTTCTAAGTATGGAAACAATAAACAGCAATGAAAAGCAACCATTTTGGATAAAACGAAGCTGGTTGGAAAAGGTAAACACCTGTACTTTCTTGCAAGTTGAACAAAGTACTATTTCTGGATAGACGTCAGATTACGATGCAGTAAAAGCCCTGCCAGAAGTCGGTTCCAGCTCATAACCACCTTATCGGAGAGAGGAGAACGGTGCTCCTGGGGCTTCCAGAGGCAGACCCCTTTATGGAAACAGACGGCCACAACTGCTCCCTCTTGAGGGGCTGGATGGATCTGAACTACTGACCTTTCGATTGGCAGCCAAGTACATGTTCTGCTGTGCCCCCCACCCCTCACCCCCGCATACTCCATGTACCCTGTGGGCCCCACTGGTGATGATCCCAAGTCTTCACATCAGTTTATACTTCATGACAGCAAAAGGCTACTCGGCCTTGACGGACAGCATTTGGCTTGCACCAAGCTGCTGATTCGTATTCTCTTGAATACGGACTTTCTCCTTCAGTAACTTAATAGGTCACCCCCCGCCCCAGGAGAAATGAGTGACACATGAAGGAGACGACAGACAGTCTGTAACAGATTCTTATTCTGCTAGCAAACCTTCAAGCTCCACGGGCACAGTGTCCACACGCCGACATCTGGACCCCCGGGAAACACCCCCCACCCCATCCCCACCCCCTGGGTCAGCCTAACACAGTAACACGGTTAAACAAAGCAGCAAACTAACTAAAGTTCTAGAACAAACAAGAAGCGCGAGCTCACTGCCCTGGGGTCGATTCTGACTCCTACAGGGTCACTATGAAGACGGCAGACACAACGGTGGTAGTTACATAATCTGGCATCAATTTGAGAGGCTTGCGAGTGAAGGGGTGGAGTTTGGCTGCCAATCAGATGACAGTTAATGACCTCATTTGGAGGCTCTAAGGAGATAAACAGCTCCTTGGAGGTGGGACACACTCTCCCTGAGAGACATTGCAGCTGACAAGACACATGGAGCGATGCTAGTGCCCTGAGATGGAGAAGCCACATGGAGACCCCTGCCAGCATTGAGATGCTTACAATGCCACTGGATCCACAAGACTTTCCACCCACTGTCCTGTGATCACCCTGCATTCAGCATCATTGCATGTGTTTTGTAAGTCTTAAGAGGAATGTATTGATTGGTTTCAGACATATGGGTTAATACTGGACTTATGAACTTGATCTGGACTGGGCTGGGATGTTTTCTCATTGCTCATGTATATGAACCTCTTTCTTCTACACATATGAGAGTGTCCATGAATTTGTTTCTCTAGTCTACCCGGACTAACACAACAATTAATGAAATACTGTGCTGAAGAAGAGATTATTTATAACTTTTACAACTTCTACCCGGACTAACACAACAATTAATGAAATACTGTGCTGAAGAAGAGATTATTTATAACTTTTACAACTTCTACCCGGACTAACACAACAATTAATGAAATACTGTGCTGAAGAAGAGATTATTTATAACTTTTACAACTTCTAGGAGTCTCAAGTGGTGTGAATGGTTAACACTGCTAACTGAAAGACGGTAGGTTCGTGCGACCTGAGAGAGACGCTTTCAAACAAAGGCCGAGGGAACTCCCTCCCAGAAAACAGCCGCTGGAACCCGATGAACTCTAGTTCTACTCTGACCTACGAGGGAGCTTCAGGGGGAAAATGAGCAACTGCTATTAAGGGCTAAAGTGGAAGGCAAATGTTTTGAGAATGATGAGGGCAACAGATGTACATATGTACTTGGCACAATGGAAGGATGTATGGATTGTGATAAGAATTGTATGAGCCCCCAATAAAATGATTAAAAAAAATTTGTGAAAGAAAAAAAAAAAAAAAAGGAAATGAACATGGTGGATTCCCCTTGCTTTTCAACAAACCATTGCGTTTCCTCTTATATGCTCTTTTGATATATTGAAAGAAGAAATTAGTGCATTTAAAATAAATAATAGTTCAACGGAACTTCTTGTTGAAAAAAAAAAGGCATTTTCCACGAGCTTTTTGAAGCCCCCTCACATGGGGGGGTGACCCTGAGTTGCCTTCCCATTGGGAACTTTTAGCTGTGCCCACGCAGCCCATTCTCAGGCCATATCCTGCCAGTCTCCTTGGGGTTGTAGGCTACATTTCTCAGCTGATTCCGACCCTCTCCATATGCCTGCAAATCAGTTCCCTTGTGAAGCAGGAGAGGAGTATGAGGTGTGAATCAGCTGTGCTAGGTCGGGTACACTAGAGAAACAAATTCAGGGAGACTTATCTGTGTATAAGAAAGAGGTTTATATACAAGAGCAGTTGAACATTGAGAAGACATCCCAGCCCAGTCCAGCTGAAGTCCATAAGTCCGATATTAGCCCATACGTCCCATACCAATCTATAAAGTCCTCTTCAGACTCACAAAATGCATGCAATGATGCTGAAATGCAGGAAGGTCACAGGCCAGTGGGTGTGAAATCTTGTGGATCCAGTGGTGGTGGAAGCATCTCAGCACTGGCAGGGGTCTCCACATGGTTCCTCCAGTTCCCAGGGCACGGGGTCCATCAGCGTAGTGCCATGTGTCTTCTCAGTAGAGTGTCTCTCAGGGAGTGAGCCGAGAGAGACAGTGTCTAATACAGCAATTCCCAGAATTGACAGACTAGGCTCCACCCCTTCACTCTTAATCCTCTCAAGTCCCAAATGGACACCAGATGATGTAACTACCAGACCAGCGTTTGGGTAACTGGCCCCAGGAGAATCAGATCGGGGACAGGAGAATGCAGGAACTTGACTTCACCTTGGCCGACACCATTTTGCTGAAGATGTGGAGCCGGGCAACTGGAACCAATGCTGCTGTGTTCCAGGGACCTGGGGACCAGGCAGTCAGGACCGCCCGTTCTCCCCTGATTTACACCATTCAAGAGAAAAAGCAGGCCCTTTGGGCTACACACAAGTCAACTGTATCCATCCTCCACCTTTTGTGGGCCACACAGACGCCTAAAGAGCAAACACCAAAGAAACGGTTACAACGAATCGACTTTGTTTCTATCTGGATAACATGCGGGGGAGGGGGAGGATTTCTCGTCATGGAAATTCTAATAAATTATAAACATAACCAGAGGACAAAAATTCCCCTCCCCTCCCCCAAGGTCCCTAACCTTCAGTGTTACCAAGGAGTGCAGCAGGAAAAGTGGAAATTGATTTCATAAAAGCCTATTCAGGAGTGCTGTTCTCATAAGACAGTCCCACCCCATCTAATCAATAGTCTCAAGTAAAGCCAAAAATCACATCAGCCAAAGTGACCAAGAAAACTTTCTTCTTTTGAACTGTGCAGGGCAAAACTTAAAAAAACAAAATCCAAAAGCAAAACTCCGAGTCATGGAGTCAACACTGGCTCATCGTGGCCCTCCATGGCGGCAGCAACGCGCACCTGGGGGTTTCTGGAGCCGGAACTCTTTACAGGAGCAGAAAGTCCTGTCTTGCCCCGAGGTGTTAAAAACATGATTACGTATTAGATTTACTGGATGAAAACTCTCGCTCTTTAACTTAGCTTGCCATGGACCTAGCTGAAAAGGTACAGAAAAGAAAAAGTTAAAAACAACATGACTATTGCATGCTTGTCAGCCTAGCAATACATGCACCCTTTGGATGAGTCACGTCCGATTTCCTGTTAGAGTTGAAAGATTGACCAGAAACGCGACAGGCACAAAGCAGACTCAGAATTGGCCGATGAACTTGTACCGAGTGGTTGTCTATGCCGGTTGGGCAAATTTGTTCACCTAACATCACACCACGAGCAGCTGACGATACATTCTAGAGCCAGCTCCTTATTTTATAAGGCACCTGTTCTCTGGGCTATTGATTTGTGCCCCGAGGAACAATAGGGCCTACTTAATATTTCATAAGGACCTTTTCTTTCCTTCTCTCTTTTCCCCCTCTAGACTTGGCATTTCAATGCAACGAGCAACTCTTTGAGATGTGGTTAGCATTAGGCAGCTGTCTTTTGTGGAAAACGAGTGGTCGATCAGGCGCTCCGTGAGTCGAACGTGCCTGGGTCGGGCACGAGAGTCCTGATTTAGAGACGTCAATTCCACCACGCTCACAGGGGTCCCAGGCTCTAGGAGTCTTTGGGGTAGGTGTGAGTGAGTCTGTGAGCCTTCATGTGTCCCTCCCAGTTTGTACTCCGTGGCCCTCCTTCCGGGGGACCAGACACACCAGAAAAGGGCCGGGTGGGTGTTAGGTGCTGTGCGGGAAGCGCCCACCTGCATGACCTTGTGCCTGACAGGAGGAAACACTGCCGGCCCGGCGCCATCCTCACGATGGGGGCTCTGCTTGGGCTCACTGCTACAACCAGCACGTCATTCCATCTCACGGAAGACTTCCTTTCTTTTCCATGACTTTCTCGTTGAGCCAACATGAGGCCTTGTGCTGTGACTGGTCTTTCCGGGCCGTGTGTCCAAGGGCAGGAAGACGGAGTCTTGCTGCTCCTCGGGGACCTTCTAGCTACACTCCCCCAGGGCTGCGTGGGTCCGTCTTCTGGAGCCCACGGCCACTCGGTGTTCTTCGCCACGCCCGCTGAGACACCACCCGCCATCTCGTCAAAATGGCGTTCACCAGATGGAAACAAGCAACTCATCAAATCTGTGTCCAGGTCTGAGACATGGGCAGGCTGCAGCCAGGGCTTTCCTGAGAATAGAATGAGATCACGGAGGGGAGAAACAAAGGTTCACACGACTCAAGCTCAGTGGGCCCCAAAGATGATCCACGTCAATTCTGACGCAAGAATGGCACCGTGCCCACTACATGAGACTCACCTCCCTGGCACGATTGCTGAAGACAAAATGGCTGCATCACCCAATGTGGTGAAGAAAGCGGATGGTGCCCGGCTAATAAAAGATAGAGTGTCTGGAGTCTTAAAGGCTTGAAGTTAAATAAGCGGCCACCCAGCAGTGAAGCAACAAAGCCCACATGGAAGAAGCACACCAGCCCGTGTGATCATGAGGTGTCAACAAGAGGTATCGGAAGTTAAAAACAAGTAAGCAAATCAATGTGAAGGGGCGTGGATATAGTAGAGCCCCCAAACCCACCTGTAAGATACTCGGACAGTCCCTCTCTGAAGGGCCACACAGAAGGGATGATAACTCCAGGGTGCGGGACAGTTCTTCAATATTTCCTCCCCTTACTATTATGGTTATCCATTTTAACTCATTTGTCATGTTAGATTTGCATATGTACATTTGTATATTTAAGATTATTTGGTACATAGATAATATACTAAGATAGATAACCCTTCAGAAACAGTAACAGTAATAATAAGGGTTCCTGGGGAGCAGGGTGGGGCAGGGAGGGGAGAAAGGGGAACTGATGTGAAGGAGTTCAAGAAGAAAGAAAATGGTTTGAAACTGGCTGTGGTAGCAATTGTACATTATTGCTAGATTGGATTGAACTATGGAAGGTTATGATATCTGTAAGAGCTCCCAAAAGAATGATGCCATGCCGCAGACCCACACCCACAACCACAGCAGCCAGGTTCAACCACCCCTGCCTCTGTGCCAGCGACCTTATTCTGATGCACACTGTACTTGGATGCGAAGGAGTTTAAAGCTAATTCTTCCCAACCCTTGTGTTGTGAAAGGTTAGCTGCTAACACTTGGTTAGCGGGCCACGGACCCTGCTGGTCGCTAGGAATGCCAAATGCAGGAAGGCTGGTCTCTTTCTCCGACGATGGCCACTGGACGTGTCAATGGCAGGGAGGGGAGCAAGCAGGTGGGGAGGGTGCCCACTCTTGGGTCGCGTTTACTGCCTCAGGAGATGGGCAGTGCCACAATGGGAATACTAGGAGAGCCTCCTCTGAAGCCCAGGTGCCTCCTGAACGTTCCAGGGCTTTGAGGCAGAAGGGAAGTCCCAACCGGGTCAGGGTGCATTCTCTCCTTAGCTGTTAGCCGGTGCCCGCCAGGGTGGACAGGAAAACCACTTTTCATAGGTGGACGCCTGTTCTACTCTGTTTCCCCCAAAATAAGACAGTGTCTTATATTAATTTTTGCTCCCAAATATGCGCTCTTATTTTCAGGGGATGTCTTATTTTTCCATGAAGAAGAATATGGTACACATTTATTGTTTATTGTTTTAAGAGACTTCGCACTTCCTGTCTGCTCCGGCTGCGCTGCAGCCAACAGTGAGCTGCGCCGCTACCGTCCAGAGTCCAGAGGTACGGTAGCTTCGGGGGTCTTATTTTCAGCGAGAGGCCAAACTGTAAGTAGGTCTTATTTTCGGGGGATGTCTTACTTTCGGGGAAACGGTAGTGGGGAGGCTGATTTCCTGGAAGAAAACCCAACATCGATGGATCCATGCTTCCAAACATGATGGGCTTTTGGTCCTCGCTCAATTTTGTATGAAGACCATGCACCAATAAGCTGAGCCGTGATCGACAAAGCACCAGTGTTTCGATGGCCCTGGGGAAGCATAGGTGTGGGCCCTGACCGGGGTCATGGCTGTGCTCTGTGCTGCTGTTTCTCCTCTGCCGGCCTCCCACACCAGGCCTGTGACCTACACAGGTGCGTGCACTGCACAGGCCACCGTAAACCCTCCTGCCTGCCACCCTTGGTTCCTGTTAGGATCCTGCTGAGCTTAGGTGGGGCCGTGGGGGAAGGGCTCACGGTGTCACCACCGCTCGCATCAGCACGGAAGTCCGTTTGCTCCAGGGGACAGTATTGCAGATACCGAGTTCACAGATTAAATATCACCCAGCCAGACTTTCGGAGCCCCTGGCTGAAAAGATACAAGTCACTGGGCGGTCAGGAAGCGCAGGCCTGTCTTCCAGCTCCTCCGCCGCCGCCGACTCTTGTTGCGGGGACAAAAGAATCGAGTGAAAGCACAGAGGAGATATTACATCGATGTCACCCCAGAAGGGGTCTGGATGGCGGGCTTAGGGACTTCATTCAGTGCTTCATCCAGCCCCGCATGGCTCCGTCTGGACACACCTGACTCCCTCCATGTGTTCCGTCACAAAGGACAGGACAGGCGGGCCCTAGAGAGGCAGAGCTCAGTGGGGATCCCAGGCAGGCAGTGGCGGTCATTGGCCACGTAGTTCTAGCCATGAGCCTGTGAACAGCTTTCTGAGCCACAACTCCCTTATCAGTTGTTTTTTTCCCCCTGATCCTCCTTGGATACTTCTAGTTTTCAAAAAAAAAATCATTTTATTGGGGGCTTGTACAACTCTTAGCACAATCCATCCATCCATCCATCCATTGTGTCAAGCACAGATGAACAAATGTACAAATCCATTTTGTTTTAAAACAACGACAAAAAGGTAATCTCTACCCTGGGGGCCTGTGGTGCGGATCACATTCCATCCTGCCCACACCAACCTGGCACAGACGAAAGCCTCTATGTCTCTGTGATCTTGATTTCCCCTCAGGGTGAGCCCTGTGCTCCAGAGACCTGTGCCCTTCCCAAAGCAGTCACCCAGGCCTTGCTTGTGTGCGATAGACCCCGGGGAGGGTCAAATTGCTTCCATTATGGTTCGTAGCAAAGCAGGTGACTGCACCTCCCAGGGACTCCCTTACATGCACTAAACTAAACCCACTGCCACGGAGTCAAGTCTGACTCATAGTGACGCTACAGGCCGGGGGGGAACTGCCTCTGATTTCTGAGGCTGTAACGATGGGGAGAAAGACGGGGCTTCTACTCCTGTAAAGAGGGGCAGTCTCAGAAACTCACAGGGAAGTTCTACTCTGCCCTGTGGGGTCCCTATGAGTCGGCATGGACTTGACTTGACTTGTTTTTTTAAAGATCATTCTATTGAGGGTGCTTCGAACGATCCATACATCAATCATATCAAGCATATTTGTACATATGCTGCCATCATTATTTTCTAAACATTTACTTTCTCTTGAGCCCTTGGTATCAGCTCCTCTTACCCAACCCCCCTTGTGACCCCTTGATAAATTATGAATTATTATTATTATTTGGTTTGGATACTTTCTACAGAGCTAAAAGCCTCATCTCTTCCCCACAGGTGGCTGGTAGGCTCAAACTGCTGACCCTGCGGTTAGCGGCCCAACACATAACTCACAATGCTGCCAGGGTTCCACAAGGCAGTTAATAAATGGGGACAGCTCTGTCTGGTAAGGGGACTATTAACAATGCTTTTCACAGAGAGTGAATTCCTCATGTACATATGCAAATATATTTATATATGAGGATGGGGAAATAGATCTATGTGCATATATTTATAGGTTTAGTATTAAGGTAGCAGATGGA
>NW_022111369.1:54429567-54457690 GCF_000313985.2 Echinops telfairi
GGAGAGGAAATGTTTTGAGAATGATGAGGGCAATGAATGCACAAATGTGCTTTACACAATCAATGTATATATGGATTGTGATAAGAGTTGTATGAGCTCCTAATAAAATGATCAAAAAGAAAAAGAGAGTGAATTCCTAAAAAGCCAGTCATTGGCTCTCAACCCCAGGTGCCTAGGAGAGATATCTGAAGAGCTTTATGGAACAAGGAGCTTTCAAACACACGACTCCTGTCATATACCTGTCCAGTCTGAAGCTACAGTGGGACAGCCCCAGCAGAGAACTTTTCAAGGCTCTTAAGAAAACACAGGTGAACATCTTTTTTTGTATTCTCTGCCTTCAGCCCAGATCCAGCTGATGTGCCAGCCATGGTATCCCCTGTTCGCATCATCTTCTGAAGCTAACTTGGATTGTGGGCCGTTCCCTATCTTTTGCGACCATTTCTGAGTTATCTTCGGCAAAACTCGACCCGAGTGTGGCATTACCGATAGGTCGGATAATTTCCGCATTCTCTTGGACTGCCTTTCTTTGGCATGGATACAGACAGATCTCTCCCAGTTGGCTGGCCAAGCAGCTGTCTTCCAGATGTCATGGATGCAGCTCTGAGCAGCTGAGTGATGAGCTATGTAGACATTCTCCTTCCCCTCTCCAGAATAAAGGAGCCAGAGAACAACACCGCCATTCCCACCTCCCCACCCACCCCCGTACCACCCTGCAAGATCCAGTAAATAAACACATAGTTTTAGGGGACTGAAGAGAACCCACCTTGAATATGATTTTAAAGGAACATGTATGAAATCTTGAAAGACAAAGACAACGCAAAGACAGACACATCACCCGGAGGAGGGAGACCACCAATAGGAGGTGGACATGGTGTCCGAGGGTTCACAACTGGGGCTCAAGATAAATAACGTGTGTGGGGGTGGGGGGAGGAAACTGTCACAAAAGCACGATTGGTGGCAGCTCAATACACCACAGGCATAGGTGGGGCTACAGAAGTAGGAACAGGACCATGATTGGGACCTGTGCATCATGAGATGGAAGGGTTCACAAGACTGGCCCAGGATCTTCTGGCCAAAGTAATCAGGGGGGAAATGATAGGGCAACTCAATGACTAGGTAGCCACCAGCGCTGTCCCCAGTGCAGTGACCTGCATCGAGGACACACCTCAGCAAGCCCAAAGAGAGAGACAGCCCCTCCCTGGGCTGGCCAGAGAGAGGTAGAGACAATCCACTCTCCAAGACATTGTGCCCGAGGGCAAGATGATCTACATCCTTGGTTCATGATCAGAAAGCATTCCCTGGGGGCTTAATCTACATCTACCTGGGGACTCTGCAAACGGATTTTGGGCTGCCACTGCCATCCACAGCGTTCTGCAAACCAAGGGGCTGAGAATGTAAGCTCTAATACATGCCCGAGCAAAACAAATGTGTCCTAAATTAACACCTGTTCTGACAAGTGGAAGGCAACCTGATCCACTCCAGCCTGATCTTTTCCAAATACCAGTGAAAGCCCACCAAATTCACTGAACGGAAAGAGTTCGAGGCCCTTGACCTAGAAAACCGCTGCCTTTTAGTCGTGGTGGTGCAGCGGTTAAGCACTCTGCTGCTAGCCCCAAGCTCCGTGGTCGGAGGCTCACAGGCTGGTAAGCTCTGCCTGGAGAGATGGCAGCCGAGAAACCCCAGGAGCAGGAGTGCACCGACGGCACACAACCACCACCCACTGCACCCCAGAGCGCTCCCCAGGCAAATGATGCCCCAGAGTACCCAGCAACGTGCCCAGCAAGGTGGGCACGTACCTAGCAGATTTTTTTTTAAAAGGAGGAGTGCTTCAGTGACCTCTGGTCTTGGGGAAAACCTTCATCCCTAACCATAGTATCGTCCCCCCTTACTTGCTCAACAAACCTTGACTGAGCAACTACAGTGAACTAGCCAATGTGCTCAGGTTCACGAGAAGCCCATCAATGAGGAGCTGAGAGTGTTGAAGGGAGCGCTCCAGGCGGGCCCAAACCAGCTACAGCCCAGGCGATTCCAACTCTCCAACTCAAGGCCCCCCATCTGCGTCCTGGTTTCCAACCGCTGAATTTTCTAAAGGAGATTGTCAGCCCTTCTTCCAAGGCACAGGAGTGGATGTGAACCTCCATCGTTCGGTTTTCAATCAAATAAGCTTATTACGTGCACTGCCCGGGAGGCGTTCCCCCCCTGGAGGACAAGCAAGTAAATGGAACAAGGGGGTGCTGAGCCGATCCACCCCAGGCGGAGTAATTCCTAATGCCTCACTAGGTAACAGTTTGTCATCACCATCGTGATGATTGCAAAAGCTGAGGGCTGGTGGGAGGGAATGGTGTAAGATGATGGCGAATGAAACGCACCGGGGGCCTTTTCCAGGGGATGTTCATTTGTCTCAGTATGCACAGACGTGTTCTATCCTTCATTCCCCGAAACCAGCTTGGGCTATACTTGAGTGGGGGGTGTGGGGGCGTCCTGAGCCTGCATGGCCAGGCTGCAGCCCTCCAGGACCAGGGGGAGATTGAACAAAACAACCCACCCTGTGCAGGTGGGCCCTGCCTGGTTGCTGTATGCATTGTGGTGATCTGGACTGGGCTGGGACATTTTCTCAATGTTCAATTGCTCTTGTATGCAAACCTCTTTCTTATACACATGTGAGTGTCTATGAATTTGTTTCTCTAGTCTACCCAGACTAACACATATAGTACTGAGAGTGGGGTGCTAGAGGGCAAAATCATAAAGAGGAAGAGTAGATGTTTGTTTCACTTCTGCCTCGTGGTAATGCTTCTTCTTTGGCTAGCCGGAAGTCAGATATGTCCATGTAGATTACTGGAAAAAATATGGGAAGTTAATGTTTTGTTTATTTTGTTTGGTTATAGTCTTTTGTTATTCGTGCTTGAAATGGCAAAAATGAATGTGATTAATGTATAGTTTGAGCTCAGGGGTAGAAATGGTCATTTGAATTTCTCAGAAACCATGCTGCTTAGAGAAAATGGCTGACAGAAAGCTAGGATTTAGTTTGATACTCTCAGAGGCCTAATCCCATATTTTTGTATCAATAGAACAGTTTAGATAAGGATTAAGATAAGCTAAATAAGGATTGAACTTAACTGTTTTAAAGATTCAGTTTAGTATCATATTCTACTTTGTTTATACTGATTTCTTCTGCTTATTATTGTGGATATAAGGATTTATAGAAATAATTTGGAGAAGTATGAAAATAGAGAGCTTGCAAGTCCACTTGGCTCGAGCCATTAATTTGATTTTCAGATGGGCTTAGGACATGCCTAAGAAGGCTCTGGAAAGATAAGCCTCACCTAGTGCTCCAGAGTACTCAGGACATTTGTGTTCCAAAAGACATGCCTAGGGGCGGTTTGAAAGATGGAAGGAAAAGGAACTCTCTGGATTTTTGAAGTTTGAACTCTAGTGGTTTTTGTCAGAAGCTGGAAAAAATCTGGAACCATGAAGAAAACTCCTCTCTAGGACTGAACATTAAAGGGAGCCTGTGAGCAGGCTAAAATGTTTGCTAGGTGACCACCTGGATCCACTTGTTGAGTGGAAGCGGGAGAAATGCAGCAATAAAGAGACAGGGCTTGAGTGTGGCCACAGACACCTGTGGGCCTGGTTTACAGGGATGAGAGGAGAAGATGGGAGTGGCTTGAGAGCAGCACAAGGTGGCTAGGCCTGTTGAGATTTTGTGATGGGACCATGGGCTAAAGGCAAGGGGACCAATGGGCACCCTGGTGAGGCTAAGTGAGGCAGCCCCTATTGAGTTGACCAGAGCCCGACCAGATGAAGAGAAGATTTTTGAGCCTGTGAACAGGTGCATATTGCTGCTGACTTTATGGATGGCCTATCTTGATTTGACTTTGCTTATGGATGCAGACTTCATAAGGTCCCAACTGGAATGAAGATTCTTCACATCAAAAGAATATGATTGTCTCCTCAGAGCACTGGGTTGTTATAAGTGGGCAGTAGAGAAATTTGATACCCAAAATTGGGGGGGATAAAGACATGAAGTGACTGGCTTACAAACTTTCATATGTGGGGGAATATATTCATAGAATTGGAGGATTAAGGTGCAGGTGTTACTTAACTGCAATTGTTAGGCATAAGAGATTTTTTGTTTTGTTCACTTATAGAAAGTTATGTTTAAATGAGGATGGCACATATTGATTTATATGCATTTTAATTTTATCTTGTTAGGTTCAGATATGAATTTATTATTGTTTGAAAATTACATATGGTTAAAGAGTTCTGTGAACGTGTCAGATTGAGAAGGGGTCGTCTGTGGTACTTACATCATCTGGTGTCAATTTGGGACTTGAGAGGATTAAGAGTGAAGGGGTGGAGTCTAGTCTGTCAATCGAGTCATAGCCAATGAGGCCTCGGTGTGGGCATGGCCTTCTTCTGAGAATTCTAGGAACTCCTGGATTTCCTCCTTCGGTGGGGGTGGTGGTGAGACTCTCTCTCTGCACACTCCCTGAGAGACGTTCTACTGACAAGACACATGGCTCTAAACCCTGAGAGCTGGAGAAGCCACATGGATCTATCTTAGATGCAACCCGACCTCTGGAGCCGGAGAAGCCACATAGAAACTCCTGCCAACACTGAGACTCTGACAACACCACTAGATCCACAAGACTTCCAACCCACTGGCCTATGATCCTCTTGCATTCTGTGTCATTGCATGTGTTTCATGAGTCTGAAGAGGGGTTTATAGACTGGTATCAGACATATGGGCTAATATTGGATTGATGGACTTGCTCTGCACTGGGATGTTTTCTCACTGTTCAATTGCTTTTGTATGTAAACCTCTTTCATATATACATATGAGTGTCTCTGAATTTGTTTCTGTAGTCTACGCAGACTAACACACGTGGGAACAGCTGAGCAGTAGCCACTGTCCAATCTGAGTAGCAGCGCTCTTTCTACAATAGTGTCAATAGGAAGTGGTCAGATTTGCTCAAAGTTTCTTTATTTTTTTCCCCTTCGCAAAAGGCCCATGTACCACGCCCACTATTTAAATGAAAAAAGAGCTCCACTAATGGCTTGGCATTCCAAAAGCCAACCATTCAACACCTCTCCGATTTCCAGAAGGTTCTTGAGCAAAGTCTGGCAAGCTCTGAGGGAAATTCTCCCCCGGAGAATCCACACCGAATACGCCATCATCTGGGAAGCGGCAGGTCCGAGTGTGACCACATGGGCCCGTGACGTGGAATCAAGGGCGATGCCCTTCGTCTCGACTGATGGCCATCATTGTCAGGCCACGTTTCTTCTCGTTTCTCCAACTGCAAATGGCACCTGCTCTTCCTCTTCCTGCCCAGGAAGGCGGAGGCCCTCGGACTGAGCTCAGCGAGGACAAAGCAGAACTGCCCAGAGGTTGCCCATGGCTGCACATGAACATGTAAATGTTCCCGGAGGATTGCCACATCTTTCTCCCAGGGAGCAGCTGGCGGATTCAAACAGCCCACCTTCTGGTTAGTAGCCGAGTGCTTCAACCACTGTGCCATTAGGGCACCCCTGGAGGTGTCGCCTGGGTCTCTGTGAAGTTCTGGGGTGGTGCAAATGGGGAAAGCATAAGAGTAGAAGATACCTGGGGGTGCCTCAGAAGAAAAGTCTGGCAATCGGTCCCCCAAAAAGCAATCAGCTGTGGAAACTCCAGAGGGGCTCAGTACTTGTGGCTCGACGGTAACTGGCAGACTCTGCAGGCACTCGGTGGAAGCAAAAGGAAGGGGGGATGCAGAGACGAGAGGATTCAGAAAGACTCATCAGACATACTCGGGAGAGGCCCGGAGACTTTGGGATTGGGTTTGACTTTGAAATGTCTTGTTTGCCTTGGTGGTGGACTGGTGACTTGGGCCATGTTGTGCAGGGTCGGCAGTTTGAATCCACCAGCAGCTCCATGGGAGAAAAGACTGGGCTTTCCACTCCCGCACACAGCTACATCTAGGAAACCCACAGGGGTCGCTATGACCATGCCAGCAATGACTCCATGGCAGTGAGTTTGGTTTGGGTTTGAATTTGCTTCCCGGCATTGATGTGAAATTCTGTCTCACAGCTCAAACTACACCACCTTGTTCCACCCTTAAGATGCAGAGTCTAACTTTCACAGTGCAATGACAGTGCACCAGAATGAGACGGATGAAGCAATCCCTTTTGTTTTAGAAATACGTATCTGCTGAGTGCACGGGGAGAAAGAATCCACGCTCTCACTCGAGCAGCCGTTCTCAACCTGTGGGTGGCGACCCCTTGGGGGGGGGAGCGTCGAACAACCCTTTCACAGGGGTCGCCCGATTCATAACAGTAGCAAAATTACAGTTATGAAGTAACAATGAAAATAATTTTATGGTTGGGGGGGGGGTCACCACAACATGAGGAACTGTGTTACAGGGTCACAGCACTAGGAAGGTTGAGAACCACTGCTCTAGAGCCATCTGTCTTTTTAGACCAAATTTGAAGTGAGACCATTTTGTTTATTGTTTTAAGACAAATGAGCAGAGGAAGGGGGCAGAGGGGCAAATAAGGTTTGGGACTTTTTTTAAAACTGAACATATTTTTCATTTATAGCCCTAATAAAATATCCAGAGAGTTCTCCTTATTCCAGAAGGTGCTTGATGGAGGATGCTCCTGGTGATAGCCCTTCAAAGGGGTGGGAGTGCCCGGTACTCGCTGTACAACTCTATAACAACTCTGCACAGGAGGGTCTGAACCGGAAGTGATTGAAATCCTACCCTTGCCAATGCCATACAACTAGCAGAAGGTTCGTTCTCTCTCTCTCTCTCTCTCTCTCTCTGTCTCTCTGTCACACACACACACACACACACACACACACACACACACACACATAATTGGAACAAAACCAAAAACCCTTGTGTTGAGAAGGAAGAAGTACAATCTCTTCGTCCACGCCAAAACTTTCAGGGGCAGAACCGTCTGCTGGTACTGTCAGAGCCGGGGTGGGAGGGGTGGGAGCGTCAGCTAACAGCACATCCTCACCGAAGAGAAGCCGGGCCAGACATCACGTGAGGGGTCAGTTAAGTAAAGGTTTGACCTGGACAGCCCGAAAATGACATCATGCATATCTAAATGGCCCTCGTTTCCCCACCCCAATCCACCCTGAATTCACTGAGCCACACTTTGAGAACGAAAACGTCAATGGATTGCTTGACTTGTAACAGAGTTTTCTCTTTAGGCCCCTCCACAGCTGTAGTCCTCTCCTCTGATGTCATAAAAACAGACTCCCTGCCACCGAGTCAATTCTGACTCACGGCCACCCTACAGGGTGGGGTAGACGGCCCCTGTGGATTTCCAAAGCTGTAACTCTTGACCAGAGTAGAAAGCCTCATTTTACTCCCTGGGAGCCGGCTGGTGGTTTTGAACTGCTGACCTTGCGGTTAGCAGCCCAACATGTAACCACTATGCCACCAGGGCTCCCTGATGCCATTAAAGAGCATATGAAATTTCTCCTGGACTGTCTTGGCGGCCTCATAATACGCCAAGAAGCAGTGAGCCAATGGGCCCCTGGAAAAGTGTTCAGTGAGAATGCGTTGGGTACAGAGCGGTCCTTGCTCTCTGTAAGTCACCTGGCACGAAGCAGAAGTGCCAAGAACAAAGCCCAAGCCTCCTAACGCCAGCCCCGGGCCCGCTCCTCTTCCACCCCCACCTGTCAATCGAGGCAGATCCTCGGGGCAGGCCACGTGTGCTAAACTCTCCTGGCCAGCCGTGAGCTTGCCACCTGCCCTGTCTTTGTCAAGAACCATCTCAGCTTCAGGTTCTAGTTTGTTGCTGCTTCTCTGCAGTGATTTTCTTTGTGGAAACATCCTCATGGTTTTTCTTCCACTCTCCGCTTCCTTTCGGTTCGTTCTCCATGTGCAAACACTTATAACATCCGATGTTTGCTGAGTCCTGACAACCGCGTGGCCTGTGTTTACTTAATCACCACGGCAGCCCCGTGAGGCCGGTGGCCCCGTGATTCCATCTCACACAGGAGGGAGGAGTGCCTGGTGCTTCGGAGCAGCCAGTCTGTACGGGCAGCGCTGGGGCTTGAGCCGGCCGACTCTGCTCCACTGGCGCTACGTCACGGTTTCACCGTGGGCCCATAGTGGTTTAACTCCAGCCGAAACAATGCCAACCGCCCAACCACCGAGGACGATTCTTCAGACAAGGAGAGCTTTCCACACGCTCTTCATTAGGATGGGCGTTCTTGTTAAATTGTGGTCAGAGCAGCACGCCCTCTACCAGGCACACAGCACTTACGGCCCAAGGGAGAGCCTGGGTCCAGCAGATCCCGTGTCACAGCTACGGAGCCCTGGGAGCGCAGTGGGTTAGGCATGGGGCTACTCATCGCAAGGCCTGTAGTTCCAACCATCAGCCGTTCTGCCCGAGAACGAGGAGGCTTTCTGCCCCGTGGGGCCGCTGAGAGCCGGAATCGACTCTGTGGCAGGGAGGTTGGTAGTGCTGCCACGTGAGCAGTAGGCTGCTAACCTCAGGCTGGTGGCTCACCCCCCAGGCCACGCTTGGGTGTTGCTCCTGATGCCGGCTGCACAGCTACAATTCTTTCTGCACCAGGAGCTAGGTCAGATCTCACAAGTTAAAATGACACAGTCTGAGAACAAGAGGGGTTGGAGCAGAGACGCCCAAACCCATCTGTAGACAATAGGACACCCCTTCACAGAAGGGTCACAAGATGGGATGAGTCAACCAGGGCTCCGTAGAGCACCGATGAAACACACAATATTCCTCTGGTTCTTGGAGGCTTCCTCACCCCGCCCCCCCCCCACACTATCATGACCCCAGTTTTGCCTTTCTGTTCTGGCTAGACCGGAGCATGTACGCTGGTACAGAGAAGAGCTCACACGACACATGGAATCCAGGTCAGATAAACCCCTCAGGAACAGAAATAGGAGTAGCGATACCAGGAAGGTGGGGGGAGGAGGGGAGGAAGGAAGAACTTTGATCACAATGACAGACACACACCCCACCCCCCGCCCTCGCTCTAGGGGGATGAACAACAGAAACATGGGTGACGGGAGACAGCGGTCAGTGTAAGATATGAAAACAACAATAACTTATAATTTATGAAGGGGTCATGAGGGAGGGAGGGAGGGGAAAAAAGAGGAGCTAATATTGAGGGCTTAAATAGAAAATCAATGTTTAGCAGATGATGACGGCAATATATGTACAAAGATGCTTGATCCAATCGATGTATGAAATGTTATAAGAGCTGTAAGAGCCCCAGTGAAACGATCTAACAATAAATTTAAAAAAAAGAGAAAGACGAGGCTAACTGTTCCCATAGAGATGTTGGCATCAGTGGAACCCCATCTCTTTCACGCACCACAGATCCAGCTGGGGTCCCGGGCTCATGTGGGATGGACACACCTTGACAGGCCCCCGTCCCCGTGAGCCTTCGGGGACTGTGGATAGGACGTGGTGGCTGGTGTCTGCCTGCAGCTCACCCAGAACCACCCAGGGCCAGATCAAGATCTGGACTCGAAAAACAGGAAAAGGCATCTCAAGAGCAGTTGGCCTCTGTTCCTTACCTGGCCTGGATGTCCCCAGACATTCTGGCATGTCTTTCAGGGTGACCCACAGAGGGCGCCCCAGGCCCATGGCCCAGCCCAAAGGAGACCTGCCTGTGAACTTTTCCACAGTTGTGGATTTGGAATGTTGACCAGAGAGATAGTCGATAGAGAGGAGTTGAGTGTAATATCTCATTTCGGCAGACAGGACTGCATCCTTCTCCAATCTCTTTTCTAAACCCAAGTATGGTTAAAACAGTGAAACACATCCAAAAGAGCATACGGAAGTCCCAGAATTCAATGTCCAGGTAACAAAGTCTAAGGATCCAAACTCTAATTCTAGGGATATGCCTCCCTGGCAATCCACACACCACCTCAAACTCACACGGCTGAAATCATCTTTCTCTACAGAGCGGTTCCTCTTCCCAAGGTCATGAATTCTGGGGGTCGGGGGAGGGAGCCCTGGGTTATTTTAGTCTTCAAACCAAAATTCCGACTCAAAGATGTTAACATTGTGTCCATCTCTCCACTTTCATTCTACGTATTTACAGAGACTACTCATGTCCATGTCCTATGGGTT
The DNA here is from genome assembly GCF_000313985.2 of Echinops telfairi. NCBI lineage: Eukaryota > Metazoa > Chordata > Mammalia > Afrosoricida > Tenrecidae > Echinops > Echinops telfairi. The sequence continues at coordinate 54,439,678 of NW_022111369.1, forward strand.
AACGTGAGCCCCCGGCCCCCAGTTGCCTCTCCCCAACATACTCTAGTCACCACTGTCAAATGTACCTTCTTCACACGCCACCTGGAAGGTGGCACTTCCTTTGTCAGAGCTGCTACTGTCTCTCCCTACCACAAGAAGGTCACGACTGAGCATCAGCATCCTCCAGGGCCTCCCCCACCTCTCTGATCTCCTCCTTCAATCACTCTCCACAGGCTCTCAACAGCCAAGCTGCTGGAAGCATCTGCTCTGGCAATGCGGGCGGGCGGCCTCTGGAGTCAAGTGACTGTCAGGACTGTAGTTGCCCCTCTGTCAATTCCCACTCGCTGCGATGACTGGATGGAGGCAGAGCACCGGGCCAGTTTTCTGAGGTGCCTCGGGGTGTGCTGAACAGCCAACTTTTCTGTCGGTGGTCCAGGACGTAATCATTTGTGCCACCCCACTGACTCAGAGTGACCTCACAGGTTTCAGGGGTCACAAATATTGATGGGAGCAGAGAGCCTCGAATTTCTCCCACAGAGCGGTTGGCTGGTCCAAACTGCGGAGCTTGTGGGTAACAGTCCAGGGGTAGCCCTGTCCTCCACCAGGGCTTCATTTGGATCATACTAAGACGCTGCGAACATCAAGCTTGGTCCAGCAGAGGGACAACGATAAAGACACGAGTTGACACAGTGGCTGCAATTACGGACTGGAGCTTGGCCCAATTGTGAGGGCGGTGCCGGACCGGGCTGGGTTTCCTTCTGTTGTGCAGAAGATCGCTATGGGTTGGAACTGGCTCGATGGCACCAGGCGGCAACAGCAAAATTCTATCAACAAGTTGATTCCCTGTGTCGACACATGAGGATGCACCAAACCACCGCCATCAAGGTGGACGAAACTGCTAGCCTGACTCAGCACAAATCAAGTCAGACACAGACTGAGGGGCTACGGTATCCCCAATGCCAGCACAAATCAAGTCAGACACAGACTGAGGGGCTACTGTATCCCCAATTCCAGCACAAATCAAGTCAGACACAGACTGAGGGGCTACGGTATCCCCAATTCCTCATAAAACTCACTATCATGGCCAGTGAGTCAATGTTGACTCACAGCGACCCTCTGTGGCTTTCAGAGACGGTCACTGTTTCCGAAAGTAGAAAGCCTAGTCTTTGTGCCAAGGAGTTGCTGGTGGTCTCGAACTTCCAACCATGAAGATTGCTGCCCAACATGTAACCGTGACACCACCAGGGCTCCATTAATTCCTCATAATCTGTGTTAAAACAACACTGTTAGATAGGAAGAGGCAGGGACGGAGGGGCTGTCCCTCGCCATGCCTGAAAGCCCCCGTAAATAGCCAGACATCAAGACTACTGGGCATGCACCAAGTCAAGCCGGAGCCAGGTGGACAGTACACCTGGTTCCAAACTAGGTCCAGGTGGGCTTCATTCAGCCAATGGTGTCAACCAATACCTTGGATCACGCCTCCCAGCCAAAGGCCTCAAACACCTGGAACATGAGACTGCCCCTTCTTTCTCTCCCTTCCGCTCGGCGCTGCCATGGTATCTCTGGCCTTGGTCTCTCTGGCTTCAGGCCACCACGTGTGGGTGCAGTCCCACGAGGCTGCCCATGTTCAGTGACTGTAAAACCTGAAACTTCTTCCGTCCTTTATAGAAACACACTTGGATCACAAACCAGGCTTCGGCATGAATTCTTTTGCGTGCGAAGCCAACAACCGAGGTATTTCCCACCTGAGAAACCTACCAATACCAGTCTCACTTCCAAAAGTTCTGCATGCAACAGTGAAAAGAATTGATTTTCTTAAATCTCAGCCCTCAAGTGCATGCCTTCTGAATGTAAGCGCACGGAAGGCACTTGTGCTACAACTGCAGTTTCACACAGTGGCTTCGGAGAAAGGCACTGGTGACCAGGCTGGGGCCAGACCAGCTGCTGCCCCCTGGGCACACCCTTTTCCTTCAAAGACTGATGGGCGGATCAGCTCTAGCGCCTCCTGTGTTGGGTTCTGGGCAGGCCTGCCTCAAACAAGTGGCCTGCACCTGCCGGGAAAGCAACAGACAGCGCTTGCTGCCCAGGATAAAACGGGAGCCTTCAAGCAAATACGAGAATTCTGGGAATGTTGTGTCTACCGCTGTGAACACGACAGCTTCCCAATCATTACAGGCTTTTTTGATGAGATGGGTGGTGATATTAAACGAATGCAATGTTCCGATCGCGTATCCTAAAAATGTGTCAACATTTGGAAAAATCTCTTGAATTTGCTGAACCAATATTTTCCAAATCACCAATATGTGATGTTACAAAATTATGGATGCGTAGCAAAGTATGCATACAAACTGGAGGAGAAACCAACATGTTTTAATGTAACCGAATACAAATAAAGTTCATTGTTATGGTTTCAGACTTTGCTTTGTAATTCAGCTTTAAGAAACAATGGTCTCACCAGGGTCACTTGGCATAACAGATCCCGCAAAGACTTTATTGGCCATCAATAGTTACTGGTCTCTCCCTGTCCAGCGGGAAGAGCAGGAAGAAAAGCAAAGACACATGGAAGCCATCAGTGCAAAAGACGAATGGACCACACGAACTGGAGGGTGCCCACTTACTCTGAGAGAGACCACATGAAAGGTCCACTATAGAGGTGGGGGTGGGGGCTGGGGGATGTAGAATGAAATACAGAATCCTTTAAAAACAGGCTTACTGCTCAGCTAAAGACCCGTCTCTAACTGAGACTAAGGCCGTTAGTCACCCTTCAGATCTGGAAATGAATTCACATCAGGGGCTCACGTTTCTGCCCAATCATGGGCCATGAGGGAGATACATGTGAATTTGAGATCAAAAGGGCAGCATTTACCGGAGGACAAAGTTCACATGGGCTAGGAAGGGAGGAGGAATGAACATGGGAGACAAAAGGCGGAAATGAGATCAGCGATGTTGCATTGTGAGGACTGCAATCAAGGGCGCGAAACAAAGCAATCAAGTGTGTGAACTGTTGAGTGGAAAATGGAATTGCTCTGTAAACCTTCCCCCAATTCACAAGGTTTAAAATAAGGAAAGCGGTTACTCATTTGGCTGCTCACTGCAAAGTTGCCGTCTACTCCTGTAAGGCGTCCCCACAGTCTTAAGCCTCCTATCGGCAGTTCCACCCTGTATAACAATCACTCTCTCTCTCCGCCATCCGGTCAGCGCTGACTCGCAGCGACCCCTATGGGTTTCCGAGACTGTAACTGTGTACAGGAGTAGAAAGGCCAGGCTTTCTCCAGCAGTACTGCTGGTGACTCCGAACTGCTGACCCTGTGGATCACCGCAGCCCAACCCGTAACCACGACACCCCAGGGCTCCATCCACCCTGTCTTACAGGGTCACGAGGAGTCGGCACTGACTCATGGTAGTGGATTTGTTTAGTTTTTTGGAGGATTCAGTGATATAAAGTGTGAACGGATCAAGGTTAATCTTCTATCATCCTTACTCCCTCCTAAAAATAAATACGGCTACATTGTTACCCTTAAAGATGCAATGGACTAGCAGTGACCATGTGGCTCTCTGATTTATGCATTACACAGAAAAGCTGTTCCCTGAAGCAGGGCCCTTTCCTCGCACATGGAAGATGAACAATCAGGAGACAAAAGAGAACACATTTGTTGGGAGCCAGTGGCCTTTAAGGCCTTAGCCTCCGCCACGAGCCGAACTTGGCTGCTTCCTGGTTGTTAAGTGTGTCTTTCATTTGCTAAATCTGTGGGAACTGGCCCTGCCTGAAATCCCTGCCCAACCCTGCCTCCGCGTTCCTAGCTACGTGCTCTGTAGCATGGGCAGTTGTAAAGTTGACCTTTTCACCCATTGGTTAATAATGCCAGGCGCTCATTGGAGCTTCATTAATGTACCTGTTGGATTGGATGCTGTGTCGCACACCTTATTAAAATATGCACCTCCCAGTTCCCCCTTTTATATACCCCAGCTTTGCCCAAATAAATGAGCTTGATCAGAGTTTTGTCTTGCTCCACATCCCCGTGTCTTTTTTCTCCATCCAGGTTCCACTTTCCCCGCAGGGCCTTGCTCGTGTGTCCCGCAGGCCGGGACGCAACACACATTGTCTAAGAGAGGAGAAACAGCCCCCAGCATGTCCCTGTGGACCCGAGGGAAGACTCTTTATGAGGCCAGAAACACTGAAAGAAGTGGAGCGATTGAGCTGGGCGCAAAGACCACGAAATGTCGCTGTGTCCCCACCACACAGCAAGCAATGGAAATGCTGGCCAGGCCCCTGGTGAGACACCCCGGGCCGGCCCACGTGCAGAAAATCGAAGCCGGGAGTTGAGAGCCCATTTCTGAGCCGTGTCCACAGAGGCCTCCATCAGCAGATGAGCCGTGAGCTGATCCACCCTGGTGGTTTGGAGTGGGCGTGATCTTTGCCCTGCCCTCCCCACTCCGACAGCGCTCTGTGGGACTCCGACCACGTTTTCTTCCGGCATATTCTTAGAAGGGGCCCCTCCATGGTTCCAGTCATACCACTTCACATGCCCACTGGGATTGTATGCCTAATTATCACACACGTGATCGTGTGTATGGGAAAAGAAGCAAAGGACCGAACTGTGTGAGCTTCCCAAACGAGACCCTGAGAGGATGGCAGGCTCCTTCCTGATGTCCCAGGTGAATCAACTCTGCATTTGTACACGACAAAACAACAACAACAACAACAACAACAGACACACCTCCCTGCTCTCCAACTCAGAGTCCACCTGTGGGCTGGGGCGGAACTGCCCCTGTCACTCTTCATGGTTTAGAGCAGAGGCCATACTGCCCTCTCATCTTTTGGTCACTCCCCGTGGAATGCTGGGGTGACCATCGGACAAGTGAGTGCAAGGCTGGTTCAATGCACCTGCTGCTCCTCAGGGGAACGTCCAAGCTTTCTCTTCTTGTAACGATCTGCCGCCTTGGAAACACTGCATGAGATTGTTATGTGTCAGAATCCCCTGGATGGCAGTGGGCTGAATTTGTGTTTGAAGCCTTTTTAAAAAAAAAAAAAATGAAGCTTTCAAATTGATGTACAATTAGAGAACCCCGGTGGCAACGTGGTTATAAGTTGGGCTGCTAACTGCATGGTCGGCAGTTTGAAATCACCAGTGGCTGTGCAGGAGAAAGATGAGGCTTTCCATTCCCATGAATACTTACCGTCTCCGAAACTCACTGGGGCAGGTCTACCTTGTCCTATAGGGTTGGATGAGTTGGCATCAACTCCATGGCAGTGGGTTTTGGGTTTGGTGGAGAACAACGAATTGATTAGAAGCGAGGGTAATCTATAACTGCCCTTGTACTTATGAAAGTGATCTGGGACTGTATTAGCCGAGTGCGACTTGAGATACAGAATAGCATTCCCAAAACTAACGTCTTCCCTCCTCTACCCAAAGTAACAGATGCAGAACTCATCCAAAGATGTCTCTGGAAATTTCAGCCCTGTTTTGCTTCACGTACCATGCCACACTTCATGGTTCTACCCGAAGGCAAGGACTTGAGACTGGGGTGAGTAGGGTTAAAAGAAGTCGCAGATTCCCCCATCCCAGGATGTGGCAATACGGGTGCCACACTCGGATGTCACGGCTGTAAGGCCGCGCTCACTTCAGCCTCACTCTTTTTATCCCACCTGACTCGTGTGTGTACACAAGGGCTGCTTCACCTGACATGTGGAACCCAGGTCCACGAACTCTTCACCTAGAGGCGGAGAAGGTAGGCCCCCCTACAGGGGCTGCCATGACCGAGCCCGGGGGACGGCTGCCCAATGCTGTGAGACTTCTGCATTTTATAGAAGGAATGAGAGATCCATGTCTATTATACACATCATATTTTTAATGTAAAAGATCTCATTTCTAAGCTTTGGCATCGAATTCAAAGTTTTCTAGAACACTCTGCTCACCAAGGAAAACAAGTTTGTGGGCACAGGCTCCCCGGCACTGCCCATGTGTCAGCTCTGGAGCTTCCACGTCATCGTCTTACTCCAACATTTCCTGTAGGCTCACGTTTCTCCTTCTTTTCCAGTCCACGCGGGTTCCTAAGAAAATGCTGGAGACCCAGTAAGCAAGAAGCGCGTCTCCAACAAAGGGATGGAGTCTTTGGGGGTCCAAACAGGGATGTGAGCATCACAAGGTGGGTGGTTCAAACGCACCTGGAGCCACCTCAGAAGCAAGGCCGATGGATCTGCTCCCAGACACTCGCAGCCTTCAGCACCTATGGAGGCCGCAGCTCCTCTCTGGGACACCTGGGGACACTTAGATACTGTGCGTGGGAACCCACCCCACGGCCGCTGGCGTTTGTGTTCTTAAACAACGGGAAGAGAAACACGGTTGTCATCGACATCCCTGTCTGCATGGTCTTTGATGCAGAGAAAGCATGATTTCCAGGAGCCAAGTTCTCGGAACCAACCCTCTCTCCAGGGCTGGGCATAGCAGCAGCAACATCTCTGCGGGGTGCTGAACTCCCTACATTTCTATTGGTTGAAAGTCCATCTGATCGCCAACCCAGATAAGGTAGAAGGTCCCAGCATCCACACCCTCACTCCATTGGAGTTTCTTCTTCCTCTGGGGCCCCTGGCCCCATAGCACTCTGATCATTCTGGGTTCTACCTCGACTACTCTGGCCAGTCAAACATAGTGCTACAAAGTCATAGAAGTCTTTAGTAAACAAAAACATCACGGCCATGAAGCCACTGTTGCTTCACATGGCCTCCATCGAGGTCTATACATGCTCAAGGTGGTATTTACATCTTTCTAACACAAGCACATGTGTAAAAACATTTTGCTTGGAATAAACGTGTGCAGGTATGAGCTGGAACCCCAGTAACAATATTTTTTGACTTACCCTTATATACTGTCTGTAATCAGTCCAGTCCCTGGCCAGATCCTGGAAGCACAGTGGGTTATGCACTGGGCTGCTAACCACAAAGCCATCAGTTCAAAACCACTGCTAACCACAAAGCCATCAGTTCAAAACCGCCAGCCACACCGAGGGAGACAGCCAAGGCTGTCTATTCCGGTAAAGAAATCTCGGAAGCCCAAAGGGGCATTTCTACTCGGTCCTGTAGGGTCACTAGGGGTAGGATTTGAGTCAATGACAATGAGTTTGGCTTTTTGAGTTTACTAATCTGAAGGTTGGTGCTCTAACCCACCTGTGTTCGTCTGGGTTGACAAGAGAAACAAATTCATTGTATGTCAGAGAGTATTATATCAAAGAGTAATTGTATATTAAGAAAACATCCCAGCCCAGTCCAGATCAGGTCCATAAGTCTGATATTAGCCCATCTGTCCAGTACTGATCTATAAATTCCTCTCAGGGTTCACACAACACATGCAATGATGCAGAATGCAGGAAGATCACAGGTTTGTGCGTGGAAAATCTTGTGGATCCAGTGGTGGTGGAAGCATCTCCAGGGTTCTGGGTGCCATCAGGAGAGCTTCATGTGGCTTGGCAATGTGCAGCAGAGAGATTGTGTGTCCCACCTCCAGAATGTGCAGCAGAGAGATTGTGGGTCCCACCTCCAGGGAAGAAGACAGGAGTTCCCAGAATCCTCAGGAGAAGGCCACGCCCACACAGAGGCCTCATTGGCTGTGACCTGATGGGCAGGCTAGACCCCACCCTTTCGTTCAAGCTGACATGAGATTATGTAACTGCCACACCATCCAACTCAACAGAACGCACACAGCTGGCACTCTCCTTCTGGCAAGGTCACACGAAGGACAGCTACTCGGTCTGTGTGGGGCAGCCGTGGGCCAGAATCCGCCGGTCTCTGCCTGTGCTGACTCTCGGCCATCTGACTTCTGCGGCTATTCACCGCACTGAATTCACCGTTTGTTCCCCGAAGAACCCGGGAGAATATAGATGGACGGCAACCCCACACTATCTTGAACATTCTCTTGCATACACGTATACATATATTTTGGTCTAAAGTTTTCCCCAATTGCTTAATTGTGCAAAATCCTTTTCTTCCTTAAGCTCATGGGGGTGAGATAAGGCATATTTTTATACATCTTACCCCTGAGGTACTAAATCTAATTTGGAAAAGCAAACCATCTACCCCAGAACACACTGTGCTTGAGCTATTTTGGAAACTTCTCACATCTGTCTTCCTGAACTACTCCTGTCACTTCATGGAATTCTCCACCGAGAAGACAAGAACAGGAAGGCCGGTGAATCACTAGCGGGTGCCCGGAATATTAAAACGGAGCCTTGCGCCAAGCACCCGAAACTGGGCCAGCCCCGTCTCCTGGAGCTTTAAAAAAGAAGGGCTGGATGCTTCTGAGATGCAATTTTTAGATTATTTGAATTAAAAAAGGGAGATGAAACAAATAGTCCCCAGACTGAAAAGGCATTTCTAAGAGGGATAATAGCACACTGTACCCAGACTGCAGTACTCTTAAGCTAACGGAGGGCAGAAGGGCCACTGGTTGTGTTGCCATTATTCGGTTTGTGTCTTGGTGTTGTTCACACTTATACCAACTACCCAGTTAGTGAGTTGGACCCAAGGCTTAAAAAAAAAATCAATGTACTACATCAAAGAATTCAGACTCTGTAGCAACATGAATCAATTGGCTACAGCAACCAAAACGGCCCTTGTCCTTGATAATGGCTCCTCTGACGGACAGGCCTGGAGACAGGAATCAAAGGATGCCCGAGGCCACTGAATTATCGGCCCCAATTCTTCCCTCCCTGTGGCTTGGCACATCTGAAGAACTGCCTTCCCCAGCCATCATAAGCAAGTGCTTTATACAAATTGTGCTCACGTTTTCTACCTTTGGGGGATATCAAAACAAAAGCAATGACAAGTCCATTGATAGCAAGTCAATTCCAACTCACAGCGACCCAAGTGGACAGTACAGAATGGCCCTCTCAGGTCTCCAAAGCTGTCCGATCTTTACAGCGGGGTGCTACATCTTTCTCCCATGGAGCAGTTGGTGGGTTTGAACTGCTGACTTCTTGGCTGGCAGCAGCGTGCTTTAACTCCTGTGCTGACAGGGCTAACTATACAGGGTGTGCCCATATGGCAGGAAAGGACTCTTGAAGGCACAGCAGGGTAGTCTTTGGGTTGTTGACTGAAAGGCTGGTGGCTCAAACCCACTAGCTGCTCCACGGGAGAAAGATGAGCCCATTGGCTTCCGGACAGATTTATAGCTTTAAAACCCCGGGCCCCGAGAGCAGCCCTAGCCTGTCCATAGGGTCACTCCGAGCCAGAATTGCTTTCAGGAACCCAAACCACACAACCCTTTCTTTAGAATTGGGGTCACGGCACCCTTTTGAATTTGTCCACACGCCTGGGAAAGCCTGGTCATCTCACAGACTCGCTCTTCCCTTGTTCCAAACAGCCTCCTCGGTTTCTCAAAGGGCATTGGCACATCGCACGCGTGTTGGAGTGCGGCCCCCCAAAAGTCGCCCAAGAGCTGGAGGGGGCAATTGAGAAAGAAAGGGAAATAGAAAGTAGTCCATCTCTGGGTGAGGCAGTGCATTTTCTTTTCTAAATAGCATCCTGACGTGGCAAGGATGCCCCCGAGGTACAAACGAGTCTATTCTATTTTCCTAGGCTCCCCGAAGCCCCGTCTCCATCCACAGATAATTGTGTCATGATTTGGCCATAAAACACACCCCCCTGTAGTGAGTTCTCATTTAACACACAGCAAAGAAACACACGTTTCAGATAGATGTGCCATGGCACAGTACACTACTAGCTTACAACCCCCCCCCCCTTTTTTCAACAGCTAGTATTCCATGTTCGTTGTGCATGTGCGTGTGTGCACAGACACATGGTTGCTGTTACTTATTGTCCAGTCTATTCGACTCCTGGTGAAATGTGGGGTTTCAAAGACTCTGTTTAAAAAATCCTGTTATATATTCATTCCATTCTGCAGCCCCCTCGCATGTCTATAATATATAAGTATAAAACCAGAAAAACACCCAAACTCGCTGCCATCGGATCGATGCCGGCTCAGAGCTATTCTGTAAGACAGGGCAGAGCTGCCTTTCAGCGTTTCCTGAGACTATACAACTTTTGGGGAGTAGAGAATCTCATCTTTCTCCCACAGAGGGGCTGGTGGTTTCGAACTGCTGACCTTGCAGCTGGCAGCCCACATCGTAACGCACTGCGACTACCACAGCTCCTAAGGCGTATAGGATGAACATTAGTAGTACGACTGCAAGCTGAACAGACACTGCTGAATTTAAATGGAGTGATGCTTTTAAATGCTCAAGCGAGCGGTATGGTTCTCTGGGAGAAAAAACAAAACTAACCACCAACAGAAACACCAGAGTTGAATAACCACCTATTTCACGTGACTCACTCATTGAGGTCATGGCTGCCATCTGAAATGCTTAAACTTGATCATGATATAAAGGTGTTTCTTCTCGGTGGGGGCTGACGGGCTCTGAGGCAACTCCAAAAGAGGACTCCCAAATTTTTTAATATTCTGGAACCGTGTGGCCCAAATACCAAAGTGCCCCCAAAGGACAGCACAGGTTTGGCTTCTCAGATATTTTTGAAAAACTCAGTCACATGGTGTTAAAGTCACAGCCAACGCATTCTTACAAGCATGTTGTGAGTCAACAATTCTGTCCTCGCGGTGAAGTGCCCTGACGGATCTGTGGCTCTTCTAGCCGTAACTGCTCCCAAAGGACTGGGTGGGCCGGGTGCATGACAAGGTATGTGACACACTAGTACAGGGGGTGATCCAAAGATGTCACAGATGTAGATGAAGGATTAGAGAACAGAATGGCCTGGTCTCAAGGAAATTAATCAAAATCCTCAACTTCTGAATAAATATTGTATTTTTTTTGCAACCTCATAAACAACACCCATACACCTATAATGTGCTTAGCTCTCCTGGGGGGGAAAAACACAAGGAGGCTTGATGGCTTGCAGAAACCATCTACCTAATGAAAAATAAAATAAATAATAATAAAAAACTTTAAAAAATTAAAAACCAAACCATGTGACGCACACGTTCCTTGGATAAAAACACAAAAATACCATGTGTTTTGAAATACCATTTTCTCATTTTGAAGGATCACTTGAGCAAGGAGAAAATGTCTTTGGTGAGCACACTTTTACATTTTCCTCACCCACTGCCACAGAGAGGACTCTGACTCATAACGACCTAACACATGGCCTAAGGGAGCAGACAACCTCATCCTTCCCCCGTGGAGCAAGTGGCTGGTTGGTTTGAACTGTCCACCTCGAAGCTAGCAGCCTAACACTAATCCCACAGCACCACCGGGGCTCCACGTGGGCATAAATACATGCTTGAATTTTTAAAAAAGTAGTTGCATGCTTAATGAGCTATAGCCTGCCCCTAATATTTCTTTTATCATTTTGTGTGACAAAGCCCAGTTATTTCATGACGATATTAAAAAACGGTTCACCTAAACACTTGAGACTCAACCTTAGTTCTGACTCATAGTGACCCCATAGGGCAGGGCGAACTGGCCCTGTGGGTTTCTGAGACTGTAACTCTTCGTGGGAGTAGAAAATGTCCTCTTTCTCCCGCTCCTAAGTACTGTAAGGAGCATAGATTCTAAATAGATGGTACTTTACTGTTCTTAACACCAAACACCTACCGGTATTTCTATCTGAAAATGCTTACCAGAACAACCGACTTAGGTGTGAGGCAAAATGAAATCCACCTGAACTGTGGTAGGTGGGGAAATCGAATCATATTTCCCACACAAATCACCCAATTTTACCTCAAAGAGGCTCGTGCCCATCTCTGCCTGGAAACGGGCTTTTCTGATCCGTCTAGAATCTCCTGGCAGCATGGGTTATAGTGTTGGTCTGCCGGTCACAAGGCCAGCCGTTTGAAACCACCAGCAAGAGAAGGAGGAGGCTTTCTGCCCCCATGTACAGCCTCGAAAATCCACCATGGGCAGTTCTACTCTGCCCCGAGGGTCGCTAAGAGCCAGAATCAACCCCATGGCGGCGCATTTGGGTTTGATTTTGAGAGCGAGCATCACCTGCATCATCACAAAGGCCAACCTAGAGCGCCGCCTTGGGCTACAACGTTGTGCGGGGTACCTGTCTCGTCCGGAGAGCTGGGGGAGGCACTGTCTTGGGACAGCGTGGTCCAGCTGGACTCCTCGTCGCTGGGGGCCAGGTTCTGGATCCGGTGAAGGGCACAGTCCGTCTTCGCGCCCGTCTTCGGGTGGTCCTTCTTGGTCTCTGGGCTGGAGGACACAGTGGCCACGTGGCCGTCTTCGGGGCTGGAGTGGGGCTGGTTTGGTTTCTGCAGCAGCAAATCGCCGTCGCTGACGATGGGGGCAGTCTGCCCTGGGCCTGGCAGGGCTTTCTCCTCCCCAGGCCCCAGGCGGTTGCCCACGTTCTGCTCGAGCCCTCGGGCGGAGGTTTCCAGGTCTGCATAGTAATTGAGGAAGCTCTTGGTTCTGCGAGGCTGGCAGGGGGCACTGTCGCCGCCCGAGGAGTCCGCCTGGTGGGGCTCTTTGCCCTCTAACTTCTCAGAAGTTATGTTGATGACAGCGGTGGGGCTGACGTTTCTATTGGGGTCCTGTTGCTGCTGCTGCGGCTGCCCCCCTTGTTCGGCAGCCTTCCGGAGCTGGTTCTCCCCGTTTTTTACCAGTTTGATATTGGCAGAGCCGTTGCCCAGGAGGGGCTGGGCGGCGGGCTCCGAGAGGCCCATGGCGGCCTGGATGTTCGTCAGCGCATACTTCTTCCTGCACTTCGGGGGGGTGCTGCTCCTGGCGTCTGTGTGCTTGATCTCCGCATTCAGCAGTTCATTGTGGGAGGAACGCAGGTTCAGGGTGGTGGGTGGGGTGGCTGGGCCGTTGCGATTCGCGACATCTGTGGGCCCGCTGCTGGCCATAAACACTGCCGAGGAGTCTGCGCCCGAGTCAGCTGGAGGAACAAAAGGACATGGTCACTAGCCGCTCGCCACCAGGCAACTACTCAGCATCTGGCGCCAGCGAGAAGGGACACCCTGATGGCCGGCTGCCTTGTTTTGTAGAACTGACCTACCTTCCCCAGTCACCGTGCTATCAAAAGAGGGCTGAATGTGGAGAGAAAGAAGCCAGTCTGCAGAAACGCTTAGGAGTCTGAAGTTCCACATTCAACTTAGAATTTGTTTTCCAAAGCACCCTCTTTTTCATTTTTAAAATTCTTAGAACAGCCTTTTCTTCTGGCACCCCCCCACCCCCCACCCCAGTCATTCTCAGCAGGCCTACCCATCAAGCCTGTCATCAACATCTATACCACCTTTCGGTTGGTAATTCCTTTGGACAATAAGGAAGAAAGGGGGGAGGGGAGAATGTTAAGTGTCTCCCTTTGCCTTGGCTTTCTTTCCTTTAAAAAAAAAAATTATTGGGGGATCTTACAACTCTTACAGCAATCCATACATCCATTGTGTCAAGCACATTTGTACATATGTTGCCATCATCATTTTCAAAACATTTTCTTTCTACTTGACTTCTTGGTAGCAGCTCCTCATTTTCCCCTTCCCCCTCCCCCTCCCTCCCTCATGAACCCTTAATAAATTTTTTTCTTTTAATCATTTTACTAGGGGCTCATACAACTCTTATCACAATCCATACACACATCAATTGTGTAAAGCGCATTTGTACATTCATTGCCCTCATCAGTCTCAAAACATTTCCTCTCCACTTAAACCCCCGGCATTAGGTCCTCATTTCCCCCCTCCCTCCCCGCTCCCCTCTCCCTTATGCGCCCTTGATAGTTTATAAATTGGTATTTTGTCATATCTTGCCCTGTCTGACGTCTCCCTTCACCCACTTTTCTGTTGTCCATCCCCCAGGGAGGAGGTCACATATAGTTCCTTGTATCGAACCCTTAATAATTTATAAATTATTATTTTCATATCTTACACCAACCACTGTCTCCCTTCACCCATGTTTCTGCTGTTCATCTCCTGGGTGGGGGGGCGGTGGGGGGGGCGGGCAGTTATACATGGATCATAGTTCCCCCTTTCCTCCCCCCACATGCCCCCTACCCTTATGGTATTGCTACTCCCATTATTGTTCCTGAGTGTACTTTGTAAGGAACGAGTGAACCTTACTCTCCTCGTGATGTGCAGGCTGGGGAAAGCTGAGCGTGCCTCTAAAGAGGAGGTTTGGAACAGCTGTCTCGAGGTGTTCGCAGTCAGGGTCGAGCAGATGCCGGTTGTAAACCACGAGACGTGGGACAGCACAAGAAGCTACCTCTCTCTCTTGCGTTTGACCCGACAGAACGCATGTATGCCATCAAGCAGTTGTCTTTGTGAGAGGGGAAAGAAACCCCAAACCCGGCTTCTTCTGTTGGAAATGTTTTACTAATCCACCGTCCAAGACATGGTTCTAGGGAAATGGACTATGACACGTGTTTTATGGTTTGGCGTCCAAAGGTGAAAGCCAGTCAGCTTAATGATTGGTGGTGACTGCTCCTCGGAGGGGTTCCAGCAAGTCTGAAGTCTGCGGGCACTGCACATTGTTCTGATCACCGCCGTCAAGTCCGTTCTGAATCACAGCGACCCAGAGGAAGCTGTACATCTTCCCAGGAGCAGAGAGCCTCATCTTCCTCCTGAAGACCATGGCGGTTAGTCCCTGCAGCACCACTAGGGCTCCGTTCGTTTGCCTCTTGCAGACAGAACATGCTGGAACTCAGAAGTCGACGAGGCTCCTCATGGTATCCATTCAGGAAGTGGCTCGTGCACTGGATCTCACAGAGGCGGTCCTAAGAGCCAGAGAAATGGTTCAGGGCACCTCCGGAGCGCGAGGGGAGGGCCAGCCGGAGGCAGGCCATGGTGAAGGGCTGGGGTAGGGAAGGGGAGCTGGCCAGAGTGGTAGAAAACTTGAAGAGGGATGCTCTGGACGCACGCGAAGCCGTGCCTCGTGGATCAGGACGCAGTAACTGGGCCCAGGGCCACCACGGAGACAAGAAAGATGTGAACTCCTGAACGGCCATGATCTCACCAGCCAGGTCCACGCACAGCGTGGGCTGAGCGGGCAGGTGGGCAGCCGCCTTGGCTTTCTTAATGAACCCGAGAAGTCATTGTGGGAGGAGGCTCCACTAGGCACGGTCCTTTTTCTCAGCTGAGTTTTAGGAACTGTGTTTCGAATGCCCAGAGTCGATCGATGCTTTTGAGAGCATTTTTGGGGGGGGCGGGGAGGGGCGGAGAGGGGCTCGCCTTTGTTGTTTGTACTAAACAGACATGGTGAGGAAATGATTTCATTTCTGAACGAACACACACACACACACACACACACACACAACAGTGGCACCGCGCCCTGGGGGACAAAAACACCTTATGAGTCCCCAAAGGCTTCTGAACACACTGCTCGGACTTAGAACACAGACTGCTAGGGCAGCCACACTGTGCCCTCTGACTGTGCGGGTCCCACAGCTACGGCGCACACCCTGAGATGGCCGTGGGTGTCTCTTGCTAAGGAGAAAGGCAGGTTTAAACCCTGCAGCAGGAGTGCCTCAGGGCTTCAGATCCCCCCACCTGTGAGGACTGGCCTCTTCCTTATCTGATTCCCTTGCCTTCAAAGGAGCCCTCCTGATTTCCTTGAGGGCAGCAAGAAGCCCAAAATGTAGCTCCCGGCATTCTTGAGATTGTATTCTGACAACTCCCTCTTCCTCCCCCTGGCAAAGCCTTGGCTTAGACAGAAGAGGTGGCCAAGAATTTCCCCCCACCCCCACCGGGAGCTTATAGTTATCTCTTTTTATCATCAAATATCCAGACAGAGGATTTTTGAAAAGGGTCACTTCTGCCTTCCCGAACCCATTAGCCTTCAGGAAGTTGGGTAATAATACCTCGACACCCCAGGTAATGTCTCTGTTTTTTATGGAGGGACGGGGTAGCCTGGAGAGAGAGAGCACCGTGGCGCAAACTTGGGCTTCATGGCTTCAAGTGGTTATTGACAAGGAACTCTGTCTATCCACCTTGCCCACCTCCGTTCTTGGGTCTCTTTTTAAAGAGATAGAGGCTCTAGAGTGCTTCTCCCATTTAAACAACATGCAGGCAGGTGAATTTGCCTTCCCTGGTGCTGTCTTCTCTTTCGGTGACCGATAACCACCTTGCTGGAAACTGTGTTGCAATTGAATGCTCAACCTCACTCAGCAGCGGCATCTGAGAACAGAAGGGCCCACCTGGAACCCCCCAAAGTTTCTCCGAGCTACATCCACAGCATGGAGACACCCAAAGAAATGACATCTGGACTTTTAGGTGGTTACGGAGTCCAGTGACAGACTGATGAAAGCACTGCTGCTAGCCCCAAAGTCAGATGTTCAAATCTACCAGCCGCTGGTTCTATAGGAGAAAAAAACGTAGCCAGCTGCTTTCGTAAGGATTTAGTCTTGGAAAGCCTACCGGACAGGTCTACTCTAATCTGCTATGAGGTGGCTATGAGGCAGAATCAACTAGACAGAGGGTCCTTTCTTGGTAATTGGCTCATGAAAGAGCCTTGGTTGCATGGTGGTTAAGCGCTTGGCTGCACAATGAAGGGCTAGCAGTTCGAGCCTACCAGGCGCTCCATAGGAGAGAGACGTGGCAGTGTGCTTCTTAGAAACCTTTGGGGGCACTTCTCCGCTATACCAAGAGCGGAGTTAATAAGAAAAAGTGGGGACATTTGTTGGTGTATTTACAGTGATATTATTAAAATAAATCTGCTGGCTTCTTATAATGTCTACCAGGTCGCTTTGTGAGGCCCCATACAGTCTTCTAAGCAAGGGATTTTGGGGGAGAAATAGATGAACACTTTAACCATGTTCCCACCTGCCCATGGGCCCCTTGGAATCTTCTGATCTCTGGAAACATGGTGAGGGGGGGTGAGGGAAGAGCTAGCACAGTAACATGATCCAATGCAAACAGTTCTGTAAATGTGGTTTATATCGAAGCCTGAACACAGTCTGAGTGTGTCTGAAGTATTCAATAATCATATCCTCCAGAGGCAAATACAAAGTTTGGTCCTAGAACTAAGGCAGACCAGCTAATGCGATTAACCACACAGTTGCCTTGTACAGCGGGCTATGCTTTGAGCTTCTTAACTCACTGCCAAGTCAGGAGTGTGACCCCAATGGCTTTGTGTATTCAATAAAGAGTAAACCCACAAGTTACTCCGAGAGAGAAAGATGAGACTGGTTGCTCCCATCAAGATTTGGTCTTGGAAATCCAAAGGGGCTTTCCTACTCTGTCCGATAGGGTCGCTGTACCTGGGGACCGACTTGATGGCAGTGAGTTTGGATTTGGGGTTATAGTCAGAACTTCCAAACCAAACTCACTGCCACGGAGTCAATGCCGACTCATGGCGCCCGACCGCCGGGGGCTTCCGAGACTATCCCGGTGCAGTCTGCTAGAGAGCCCAGTCTCTCTATGGAGGAGCTGCTGGTGTTTTCTCAGCCCAGCCTGTAACCACTGCACCAGCAGGGTGCTCCTCAGTCAGGACCCACTGTTCCTCAGTCAGGACCCATGCAAGTCAAATGTTGCTGACGCACCAAACAATGGCGGCAGCAGGGTATTCACAGGGAGCCGCCGGAGGTCCCGGCTTGATTCAGAAGTGCATGGGATAGCATTGTCAATGCCAAACAGATCTTGGCTGAAAGCAGAGACCATCACAAGGATGTTTACTTGTGTTTTATTGACCATGCCAAGGCATGCCACTGTGTGAAGCATAACAGACCGTGGGCAGCCTAGAGAAGAACTGGACTTACAGGACAGCTTGTTGTGTTCATGTCGAGCCTGCACCTGGGTCGAGAGACAGCTGTGCTAAAAGAAGAAGCGAATGCTAGATGGCTTAACATCAGGAAAGGTGTGGGTTAGGATTGTATCCTCTCGCGATACTTATTCAGTCTACATGCTGAGGGAATCATCAGAGAAGCTGGAGTATATGAAGAATCCTGACCCACTAGGCCAAATAGAGCAGCCAGTCCAGAGAGGACCACATGGCCAACCCCACTATGAGACGAGATGCTCCTCACTGGCCCATGGCCCTGCGGGGGACAACACCAGGAACACAGTGTGGGAATTGCGCCTGATCTGACCCCGCCATGCCG
>NW_022111369.1:54459565-54465492 GCF_000313985.2 Echinops telfairi
AAAAAAAAAAAAAGAAGAAGAATGTTGTATCAGTATCAGAGGAAGGCTGACTAACAACCTATGATATGCACATGACCCAACCTTGCTTGCTACAAGAGAAGAGGACTTGAAGCACTTGCCGATAAAGATCAAGGATTGCAGCCTTCAGGATGGGTTAAAACGCAATGTAAAGAAGACCAAAATCCTCACCCCTGAACCAACAGGTACCACCACGATAAATGGAGATTAAAGTTGTCAAGGATGCTTTCTTGGTTGGATCCACAATCAGTGCTCGTGGAAGCAGCAGTCAAGAGAGAAAACGACACATTGCATTGTGTAAATCTGCTGCACGAGAGCCCTGTAAAGTGTTGAAAAGGGAAACTGTCACTTGGCGGACTGAGGTTGAGGTGCACTTGGCCTAAGCCATGGTAGTCTCAACCCTCAAATCCAGGTGAAAGTTGGACGGGGAGTAAAGAGACTGAAGAGAACCGATGCATTTGAATTAGGGTGCTGGTGAAGACTGTGGAAGATGCCACGGACCGTCAATAGAACAAACGTCTGTCTGGGAAGAAGTAGGACCAGAATGCTCCTTAGAAGCCAGGCTGGTGAGACTCTGTCTCGCGTACTTTGGTCATTTTGCCAACAGAGACCGGTCGCTGGGGAAGGACATCATGCTGAGCAAAGTAGAGGGACAGTGGAAAAGAGGCAGGCTTCCAAGGAGACAGATGGACCCAGTGGCTGCAACAATGGGCTCAAACATAAAAATAATTGTGCAGATGGCATAGGGCTGGGCGGGGCTTCATTTTGTTGTACAAAGGGTTCCTCTATTTTGGAACTGCCTTAACAAGACCGAGCAACAACACAGAACATCAGAAGATCCCAGGCTGCACAGTGGGTCACGTGCTGGGTTACCGCCCACATGATCAGCACGTCCAACCCCAGGCAGCTAGCTCCACAAGAAACACATGAGGCTTTTGCTTCTCGAGAGTTGAGAGTCTCCGAAAGTCACAGGGGCAGGTCTTCCTGGTCCTGAAGGGCACTGAGTCAGAACGGACTCTGTGGTGGTGAGTTTCACCCATGATCAGCTGGGACACCATTTGGGCTCAAAAGGGTCATGAAGCAAGGTGCCCAAATCCAAAAGCAAAATCCATAGCCTTATGAGTTGATTAAAAAATAAAATAAAATAAACTTAAAAGAGTCTATTTAGATTTAAAGTCATCCTGTAGGGCAGAATAGAACTGCTTCTTAAGTGTTTCCATGCCGGAGAACAGACAGCCTCATCTTTCTCCCTCAGAGAGGTTGGTGGGTTTGGACTGCTGGCCCTGTGGTTGACAATCCAATGCTTATCCCACAGCATTGCCAGGTTTCCAGGAAGTAGTTCTCACTTAAGAAAGAGAGAAAGAAACCTCACTGTCATCATGACCACAGACAGTGACCAGAATAGAACTGCCTCTTTGGGTCTCCAAGACCTTCGATCTATACAGGAGCAAACAGCCTCATCTTTCTCCCACGGTGCAGCTGGTTGGTTTGAGCCACCAACCCTGGGGTTAGCACACCAGTTGATGTTTGTCCCACACCATGGCCAAGGTTCCACCAAGTAGCTGGAGGTCAGGAAAATGCGAGGAAGATCAAGCCTCGAGGGCAGAGGACTCAGAAGTGGGAGGAGGAGCCAGGGAGGGTTCAAAGCAAGACTTCAGATCAGAGAGTCCGGGGCTCAGCGTTGTCCTTGCTACTGACTCCCAGAGGGATCTCGCAGGGCCTGGCCTTCAGCCTCCTTTTCTGACACACAGGACCAAGAACAGTGCCTGGCAGGTGTGCACATAAGAATCAGAAATTCCCACAATCCATAGCCTTCGCTGGGAGCTCCCTCAACCTCTGCTACCCCAGGCCACACAGCACGGATGGGGCTGCCTGCCAGCTCCTTGAAAGTCAGGCACTGGGTAATGTAGTTGCAGCGGCAGAAGTAGCCTTGATCCAGAAAGACACCCAGGAGCAAACAGACCAGCGAAACGGACAAAGGAGTTGGATCCACGAAGGGCAAAAATACATTCTTCAGGCGTACGGAGGCGGCGGCTTGGGCCGATTTTTGAAAGGAAAGAAAATCTTGTCATGTCTCTTTAAACCTTCTATTATTTAGCTGTTTTCGTTGGGATTAAAAGGCTTAAGGCCAAACCCCTTAATGTGACAGACGTGTACCTTTAAATCCCCATGTCTTTGTAAGATGGGGGTAATCATAGGATCCGTGTCACATTGAGAAATGACCGCCCAGCAAGTGATGCCTGGCTCAGTACCCAGTGTCAAGGTCAGCTGTTGCTGCTGCCGCAGCTCCGACTCAGGGCGACCTTCTGAGTGACTGGCTGCAGGTAAAGCAGGCCCGTTCTGTGCCCTGTTCATGATCACTGGTCCGCCCAAGTCCATTACCGGAGCTGCGCAGCACCTATTGCTGACCGCTCTCCCCCTTCCCTGGACCCTGTTTCTTCAATGAACAGGACACACTAGGCGACCACTGAGCGGTTCCTTCTTGGCAGCCCCTGCCTGGGGGTTGAGGAAGCAAAGCCAGGCCAGCCCAGCCCCTGAACCCTGCTAAGTGCTTCCCGCCTAATGGAAGCTGACCGCACAGACAAAACCAAGAACACGTGGGCAGAAATGTTAATGAGGCGGCAGCACAAGCCTATCAGGGAGGAAGCGGGAAGAGAAAAGAGGAAGCGGGCTTCTCACCTCAGTGGGGAGAAGGTAAGAGGATCGGTGTACCGAGCTGTGAAGGGGGAGGGCAGGTTGGCGACAACCAGGTCACCGGAGCAAATGACATGGAAAGAGGGGTGGGTGAGCCAGGCGGAGACCATAAGGCATGCTCCAGGGGCTGAGACTGGACCGACAGTGAGGCTGAGTGTGTGTATGCGAGGTAGAGACAGTGTGCGTGCGAGTATGAGTGTATGAGTGTGTGAGTGTAGCACACGTGTATATGCTCAGAGGGGTATCTTTTCCTCAGTATATTCCCTAAAAAGGAATCCAGTGGATTGGGCAATTAAAAAGTGGGTAGCCACCAGATAAACAGTGGAAAGAGGCAGAAACAGGCTCTCTCCCCGGTATTAGAGTTTACGTTCTGAACACTAGGGTTACATGTTGGGCGGCTACCGCAAGGTCAGCAGTTCGAAACCTCCAGCTGCTCCTTGGGAGAAAGACGAGTCCTGCTATTCCCGTGAAGAGCTGCAGTCTCGGAAACCCCTAGGGCAGTTCCACTCGGTCCTAAGGCACTGCTCTGAGCCAGAATCCACTTGGTGGCTTCGTTGGAGGTAAGCGGAAGCCTAGAGTTTGCAGTGGGAGCCGGCTACAGTTAGTTAGTTTTGTACCAGCTTGGCGCCCGACCTCTCAATCAGGCCACACAGCCTAGTGCAGGCGCCTAGGGGTGTGGCCTTTGCATAAGAGACTAGAGAAAGGCTCTCTTGCTCGCCTCCCTTCTCCCTCTTGCTTTATCAGATTCTGTATTTTGCCAGCGGCCCACGTGGCATGGCTACCCGGGGAGCTGGCAGCACCGTGCATGTCCCTGCCAACCTTGCATCCATGCACAAGCTCCCTACTTTTCCTTCCCATTTCACTAACCAGCAGCTGTGGGAGTCTGGCGGGGCCTCCAGCTAGCATCTGACCCATGGACTGGACTGGGCAGTTTCCTTGATGTAAATATCTTTGTTGATATGAAGTTCTTTCTTATGTATATATGTATAAGAAAGAATAATTCAAATGTGCTCTATAAAATTGATGTATTTATGGATTGTGATAAGAGTTGCATGAGCCCCCAATAAAATGATTTTAAAAAGAGAGAATAATTCTTATATATGTATGTATAGGAAACACACATGCCTAAGGAATAACTTGTTATCACTGGCTTTGTTTCTCTGGAAAAAGCCAGCTTCACACAAAGCCCTCGATCCATTTTGAGGGTCCTCCTGGAGTCAGCCTCCATGGAGTTCTTTTTGACCCCTGACCAGCAAGGTACAAAGCTTTGCCCTGAGAGAAAGCGTGTTTGCTGGGACCGCCCTGGCCAGGGAGGGACTGTCTCGCCCTCAGGAGTGTACCTCTGATGGAAATTGGGGCACGAAGGTGCCATCGCTTGATCATGCCCTGACCAAGATGGTGTGGTGATCTCAGAACCAATCCCAAGCACAGTTCTCATCTGCAGCAGTGTAGGGATCCCAACTCTGGTCCCCATTCTGCCTCTGGAATCCCAGCTGAGACTGTGATAAAACAGTCTGTTGCCCATCATGATTTGTGACAGCTACCTTTGTGCAGACGCCCTATGTAAGAACCCTGTGGCCATGAATCCTTTGACCACCATGACGCTGTCATGCGGATGGCCTCCCTTATCCACAGGGTTGGTATTGTCTCTTGTTGAAGGCATAATAGAGAGGCCTCTGAAATGTATCTGAATGTGGAGTCTCTCTTGCCCTCAGAACAAACTCCCTCAATAATCAAAGAGGTAGCTGGTCCCATTTCCACGCTCACTCTAACTGGAGTTGGAAGTGGACTCGGCTGTCTCACAATGGGGGGCAAGAACTGGGCTATGGAGAACAGATGGGTAACGATGGCAACCACCGAGTCAAGATAGCAGGGAGAAGACACTGTGGGAAGAAGACTTTCTCCTCCATTGACAGAGCTTCACCTCCGGTTACTCAGGTCTTGGCCACAGAGTGAACATGAGGTTCCCACAAGCCACCGAGCTCTAGAGGTGGAGCCCGACTGACAAGAGTCCAGTGAACGCAATGGTTGACGCCCTGCTGACTTAAGGCAGCGTCTGGGCAGAGAAGGACCTTTCAGCAGCCTGACAGTGAATACAGTACAAGATAAATTGGAGGATGAGCCAGGATTATGGGCAGAGAGCTTCCTCTCTTAAAAGATGAGAGTCGTGTGTATGCTTGGTTGATTACAGGCCGTAAAAGCAGAAGCCAGTCTGAGGGAAAAGGCAGAGCGTGGCGGGCAGACCAAGAAAGGCGGACTCCGTGTGAAGAGAGGAGACACGGGCACCGCGGCAGATGCGGAACCGCCGGCCCAAGACAAGGGTTCCCCTTGTGAGAAGGCAACGGGGAGAGAAGGATGGGAAGAGACAGACGTGTCACTGTCATGCCACAGGCTCTGTCTGCTCCAGGACGATGGGAGATGTCTTCCCCTGAGAGAACAGAGGACAGTGGTCCAGTTGGGAGTGTGAGGAGCGGGACCGAGGTTAGAAATCACTGCAAAGAAAACCCTGATGAAGGCCCCAAGGATGCTGGCAGGCATAGAGGATCTAGTCTGAACAGGGCAAGGAATAAAGCCCTAAGGACTGCGAAGAGCAGGGGAACCACAAAGAGGCCGAGAAGCAGATGTCTCTGAAAGATGAGAGAACAGATGCACATGGAGCAAAGGGCTGACTCTCAACCCTCTCAGTTCACACTGGAACTCCCCCGGTGTCACACTAGAACCACCCCGGGTTCACACTAGAACCACCCCGGTTTCACACTAGCACCACCCCGGTTTCACACTAGAACCACCCCGGTTTCAAACTAGAACCACCCCGGTTTCACACTAGAACCACCCGTGTCACACTAGAACCACCCCAGTTCCACACTAGAACTCAACCCCAGTTCCACACTAGAATCACCCGTGTCACACTAGAACCACCCCGGTTTCACACTAGAACAACCCCGGTTTCACACTAGAACCACCCCGGTTCCACACTAGAACTCAACCCCAGTTTTACACTAGAACCACCCCAGTTTCACACTAGAACCACCCCAGTTTCACACTAGAACCACCCCGGTTTCACACTAGAACCAACCCCAGTTTCACACTAGAACCCAATCCCGGTTTCACACTAGAACTACCCCGGTTTCACACTAGAACCACCCCGGTTCCACACTAGAACCACCCGGGTTCCACACTAGAACTCAACCCCAGTTTCACACTAGAACCACCCC
>NW_022111369.1:54465795-54507158 GCF_000313985.2 Echinops telfairi
ACCCCAGTTTCACACTAGAACCACCCCGGTTTCACGCTAGAACTCAACTCCGGTTTCACACTAGAACCACCCCGGTTTCACACTAGAACCACCCCGGTTTCACACTAGAACTCAACCCGGTTTCACACTAGAACTCAACCCCGGTTCCACACTAGAACCACCCCAGTTCCACACTAGAACCACCCCGGTTTCACACTAGAACTCAACCCTGGTTTCACGGCAGAACTGGTTGGAGAACTGTTATAAAATGTTTTGGAAATGATGATGGCAACCTATGTACAAATATGCAGGATGCAATTGATGTATGGGATGTTAGAAGGACTGTAAGACGCCCCCCCCCCCAATAAAATGATTTCTTTAAAAAAGTAGAGATGTCAAGAGTTTTGTTCCCCACAAAGGTGCTCTAAAAAAACCCCAGATTCCATTTGGATTGGGCCGGTCACAGACAGTAAAATGTTCTTGGGGGCTTCGCAGGTGTGCAACAGCTAAGTGCTCTGCGGCCAATGGACGGGCCGGCGGTTTGAACTCTCCCAGGGGCTCCACGGAAGAAAAGGTGTCGCGATCTGTCCCCATCAAGATGAGGGCCCAAGAAAGCCTATAGGGCAGCTGTGCTCTCCTGCAGGGTCACGAGACATCAGAGCTGACGGGAGGGTTTAGGTCAACAGCATGGTGTGCTCAGAGCTGACCATCACCAGCGGAAGGAAGGAAGATAATTGGAAAAATACGGTGCCGTTTGCACCTATCTGAGTTAGTGGCCTCCCAGGAACTTGAAGTACTCTGAGGGGTCCTGGTGGTCATGTAGGCCAGACACTGGACTGCTAACCCACAAGGCCAGGGGTTCAAGCCTACCAGCTGTTCAACAGGAAGAAGATACACTGCCTGCAAAGACTGACCGTCGCAGAAACCCTGAGAGGTCCTGGGACAGGGCAGTGGGCTTAGTTTGGCATTGAATACCCTGGTCGTGCCTGTCCTCTCCCTGGCCTTGGCACGCATTCTCAGCAGCCTTCTCGTTCTCAGGCACGTGTTAGTCCACCGTCATGATCACGGACAGCTGTTACCTCTTCACGAACCTTCTCTTCCCTTCCAAGCAGACTCCAGGGCTCCACACACACACCTACGGCTTTCAAGCAAATCTTTATTTCAGCACACCCAGGCCGTCTTGGGTTCATCTGTTCAATTTCCCCACTTGATGGTGATCGCCAGAAACCAGCCCAGCAGCCGACCACAAAGGGGAGGACCTTTGTCAAATAAATATTGAATACAATAAAAATGACAGGTGCCTCTGCAGGTCAGCACACGTTCACACAAAATGCCTAGGTAGGACTTTTAAGCTTCTCATTCAAAGGTTCGAAGGAAACTATCATGATTGTCTACATAGTAACATCAATGAGAAGGTCATTTTCCTTTCCTGGCAAAAGTGAATGATAACCAAACAACATATCAGCCTGTGTGATCATGAGGTGTCCAACGGATCACTGAAGACAAATGGGTGCATAAGTAAATGTGGCGAAGAAAGCTGATGGTGCCCGGCTATCAAAAAGTATAGCGTCTGGGGTCTTAAAGGCTTGAAGGTAATCAAGCGGCCATCAAGCTCAGAAGCAACAAAGCCCACATGGAAGAAGCACACCAGCCTATGCAACCACAAGGTGTCGAAGGGATCAGGTATAAGGCATCATCAGAACAAAAAAAATCTTACCATAGTGAATGATGGGGGGAGTGCAGAGTGGAGACCCAAAAGCCCATTAGTAGGCCACTGGAGATCCCCTTACAGAGGGGTCTCGGGGAGGAGATGAGCCAGTCAGGGTGCGATGTAACAACGATGAGAAATACAACTTTCCTCTAGTTCCTAAATGTTTCCTCCCCACTTCCACTACCATGACTTGAATTCTATCTTGCAAGTCTGGCTAGACCAGAGGATGTACACTGGTACAGATAGGAACTGAAAATACAGGGAATCCAGGGCAGATGAGCCCTACAGGACCAGTGGTGTGAGTGGCGAAACAGGGAGGGTAGAGGGAGAATGGGTAGGAAAGAGGGAACCGATTACAAGGAACTATGTGTGACCTCCTCCCTGGGGGACAGACAACCGAAAAGTGGGTGAAGGGAGACGTCGGACAGGGCAAGATATGACAAAATAATAATTTATAAACTATCAAGGGCTCATAAGGGAGGGGGGGAGCGGGGAGGGAGGGGAAAAATGAGGACCTAATGTCGGGGGTTTAAGTGGAGAGAAAATGTTTTGAGAATGATGTACAAATGCGCTTTACACAATTGATGCGTGTATGGATTGTGATAACAGTTGTATGAGCCCCTAATAAAATGTTTAAAAAAAAAGTGAATGATAACTGAAAGGGTGACAAATGCTTTCAGTCCACGTTGCTTGCACGCCTCTACCATAATTCTCTGAAGAAGAGTTCATTGTCAAAGTGAGTTTCTATGATGCGTGGATGTCTATATATTCAATAGACATATTTAAGTATATGAATTTTAGCATTAAAACAATAAGACTATATGTAATGTTTCCAATCCCCAAAGACAAATAACAAGATTGAATTGATAAAGATAGAGGCAGTAATAAATATTAAAAAGAGAGGTATTTGGCTTACATCGGGACTGACTACAGGTGTTGGAGCAGAGCACTACTGTTATTGTAAGCCAAGGCTTTCCTACATAGAGTGGTGCATCTACTGGTACTATCTCATTCTAGAACATTTCTGTCAGCCCCTCAAAAGGAAACTCCATACCCGTTAGCAGCGGTGGCGTAATGGTTATGAATTGGGTTGCTAAGCACAAGGTCAGCAGTTCAACATCACCGGCCACTCCTTGGAAGAAGGAGGAGGCTTTCTCCTCCCATAAAGAGCTACAGTCTCGGAAAACCCACAGGTGTATTTCTACCCTGTCCTGTAGGGTCCCTGGGAGTTGCTGTCAACCCAATGGCAGTGGGCTTGGTTTGGGGTTTATACTCATTAGCAATCACTGCCTATTCTTCCCTCTCTCCAGGGCCTGGAAATCCCAGTCTATGTGAATTTTCCTACTCTGAGTATTTAATGAAAGTCAGAAGTAGGTGGTCACTTACAACTGGCTTCTTTCACTGAGTACCGTGTTAGTATGCTCATCCTTGCTGCAGTGCATACCAGTACTTCCTCTTGTTATGGCTGACCCACACCCCAATGTACGCACTGGTCCACTCAGAGTCACGGCCACCTTATATGACAGGGTAGAATGCTTCCACAGTACTTCTTGGGCTGTAATCTTTAAGGAGGCGATTGTCCCATCTTGCTCCCACAGAGTGGCTGGTGGGTTAGAACCATGAACCCTTCAGTTGTCAGTCGAGCTGTCACCAAGACTCCTTTTGTGGTAACAGTCCCTCAGTTGTCTTTGGGAAATCAACCTTCCTTCACTCCCATATTCAGCAGCTATTTTTTGGACACCCACCTACACAGATAGCTTGCATTCTGGGAGTTCAGTCTATGTGGTCTGGCCGAGAGGGCTCCATCTCTTAGTTTCTGGGCCACGTGACTCAGGTCCAGTCAATCAGAGCAGCACATCCTTATAACTCTAGTGATTGGTGTAAGGACAGGCAGGAGGCCCACGAAGAGCCCATCCTAAGATTGCGGCTAGAAGACCAAAGAGAGAGGCTTTCTTTTCTTTTCCTTCAATTCGGAGGAATAAGCCTACTGCTTCTCCAGGGCCCAAGAAAGAGAGAACTTGCAGAAGCATGCACTGACCAAACAAGAAAGCAGAGTCAAGGGATGGAGAGAAAGTGACCAAGCCCTAATGAAATCCTTTCATCTCTGAAACCGAGTATGCTGGAAATACTCTCCCGGGACTTTTTGGATATTCACGCCAATAGTTTTACTGGTTTGCTTTCGCTTAAGTCTCTTAGAACTACTGGGTTTCTGTTTTTCAAAACTCAAAAAACCTCCTGTTCCCACCTTTATAAAAATGAAGAATCTGCCTAAATCGATGGATGGCGAGGAGGTTGTAGGAGGCCTGGTAGGGCTTGCTCAAAGGCAGGGTAACCCAGAGGAATTACTGAAACTCAAATGAAGGCTGAACATGGTAGTGGGACAAGAGGAAAGTCAAAGGAAATAGATGAATGAACTAGGAGGCAAAGGGTATTTATATAGGTCTAAATACAGGCATGTACATATGTAAATATATTTATATATGATGATGGGGAACTAGATCTATGTGCATATATTTATAGGCTTAGTATTAAGGTAGCAGATGGACATTGGGCCTCTACTCAAGTACTCCCTCAATGCAAGAACACTTAGTTCTATTAAACTGGCATTCCATGATGCTCACCTTCCCGACATGATTGCTGAAGGCAAAGCAGGTACATAAGCAAATATAGTGAAGAAAGCTGATGGTGTCCAGCTATCAAAAGATATAGCACCTGGGGTTTTAAAAATAAACAAGCAGCCAAGTAGCTGAGAATCAACAAAGCCCACGTAGAAGAAGCACATCAGCCTGTGTGATCACGAGGTGTCAACAGGATCAGGTATCAGGCATCAAAGAACAAAAATTCATATCATTGTGAATGAAGGGGAGTGTGGGGTGGCGATCCAAAGCCCATCTGTAGGCAACCGGACATCCCTTTACAGAAGGAGATGAGCCAGTCAGGGTGCAGTATAGCAACGGCGAAACATACAACTTTCCTCTAGTTCTTTAATGCTTCCTACCCCCACTATCATGACCCCAATTCTACCTTACAAATCCGGGTAGACCAGAGCATGTACACTGATACAGATCAGAGCTGGACACACAGGAATCCAGGACAGATAAACCCCTCAGGACCAATAATGAGAGAGATACCAGAAGGGGAAGGGGGAGGTGGGGGAGAAAGGGGAAGTCAATCCCAATGATCTACATAGAACCCCCTCCCTTGGGGACGGACAACAGAAAAGTGGGTGAAGGGAGACAATGGACAGTATAAGACATGAAAAATAATAATAATTTATAAATTATCAAGGGTTTGTGAAGGAGGGAGGAAGAGAGGGGGAGGGAGGGGGAAAATGAGGAGCTGATACCAAGGGCTCACGTAGAAAGAAAATGTTTCGAGAATGATGATGGCAGCAAATGTACAAATGTGCTCGACACAATGTATGTATGTATGTATGTATTGTGATAAGAGTTGTACAAGCCCCCCATAAAATGGTTTAAAACAAACACACACACAAAACCAAAGAATCTGTTTTGCTTTTGGTTGTTTTAGTTTGTCTGTTTTTAAGTGAAACCGAGACAAAATATCAGGAGCCCAGGTGGTGCTGTGGGTTAGGTATTAGGCTTTAATAGCAAGGTTGGCGGTTCAAACCCACCTGCCACTCTTTGGGAGAAAGATGAGGTAGTCTGCTACCATAGAGATTTATAGTCTGGGAAACCCTACATAGGGTCGCAATGAGTCAGAATCAGCTTGATGGGATTGGAGCCAGCGGGTGGGGTGTGGATAAATAAAATGTGGAATGTCAGCATGGAGACCAACAGAGAACTATGCTGAAGCTCTCCAGCACAGGGGCCCCAGCGCTGAGACAGAACCAGGCACATTCTCCCCATAACTCAGATTACAATCTAACCCGAGCCGGTGCTGAACCCTACAGCTAAGCCTCGCTCTTTCCCTTTACTCTGTCCTGTGAGGCTGAGGCTAGCTATCCTCTCTCTATAATGACAGGCAGCTCTCCTCCCTTCCATAACCGGCTCCCCTCCCTCTGCTCTGACATGCTTACAAAATTAGAAACAGACAAATGGGCCCAAGGAAGCCCAATGTCTGCCTTCTTCTTGAATGAGACTTTGAATTTTCTTCGCATTCACATTTCCGTGCAACCAATGTGATCTCCACTGCGTTTTATCTACCCTGAGGAATGTTGCCTTTTGAACTACGCCTTAAAGTACTAAGGAAATAAAATAAACTCATATTTTTCTTTCCCTTCTGGGAGGAGAGACCAAATGAAGCGGGCTTCCTGAAATTACTCATGAAAGCAATCCTCAACGTGACAAAGATGATAAGGGAGTCTGAACAAAAGAGGTAAAAGGTTATGAGAAGGCAGCTTTGGTCACTGGGCCCAGGAGATCACAGGCTTAAAATCGGGGACATTTCTAAAGTCCTCGCGGGGAGAGGGGCCATGACCACACTGTTGATTCACAAGGCCAAGTTCCCAGTCTCTAAGACAAAGCGGCTAGGACCTCTTCCCCACCTCCTCCCTCAACGCTAGATCTTAGCCAGATAAAGGTTTCCGAAGCCCCACTCCAACTTCATTGTGTGAGGTCTCCATTCAACAACGATTCCAAGTAGACCTGGGAAGATTTAAGATAAATCTGCTAAATACTTTAAGAACCTCAAAGCCAGGCTGGGTGGTGGGAAGGAAAAGTCACGCTCACAGATGAAGTTGGCAGAGGTGCTTCTGAGAGCACAGTCCCAGCAATGAGGTTCAGGAAAGGCTTGCACAAAAGGTCTTGAAGGGTAGACAGATGGGTGAGTTCACCCCAGGCAACAAGGAAGAGAAACACATTTCATATGCAAGAAAGCCTGGCGTTGCAGCATCACAGGTGTGATGATTGCTTATTGAGAAAACACGAGGCAGGGTTTGTAAGCCAAACAAACATGGCTTTTGAAGTGGTCGCCTTGAGAAAGCGTAGTACGGTTACGATGGCGTGGACTGTTAACATACCTACAACATGAATACAGCTACAGAGGTTTGATGTCAATCCTAACCTCTGTGGTTATAGTACCAGTTGGGAATGGGCTGTCTCCGAGACAGGATTAGGGTGCGATGGGTCTTGAGTTAATGACTGTTGAAATATCAAAGAGATTAACAAGCGAGTGAGCAGTGACGGGGCAAGAGATGCCGAGCCACACGAGACCACCAAGGGAACCTGGAAGGACCAGCCGGAGGGACAGACCCTTCCTCTAGAGCCAACGGAGAAAGTCTTCCTCGAAGCCAACTTTCTGAGTTGGACTTTTGGTCCCTAAGAAGTGAGAAAATAGGGCTCTGTTGCTAAAGCCATCCAGCCACACGCAGTCTTTCTGGGGCAGCAGCATTAGATGACTGAGAGACAGGCATTTTCCCTGCTCGGTTTTTAAGCTGCTTCATTCTTTAGAAGATGACTTTATTTGGGGTGGGGAAAAACAGCTTCAGACTCTGATGGCTGTTTGACACCTATGGCCAATGATCAAGCTTGGAAAGTGGTATTTTTTGGATGAAGAGGTTGGTCAGTTATAATGACACAAGTTTCTTTGAGTGATCAACTGGACCTCAATCAGCTGCAAAATATGGAAGAATCCCCCTTGAAAGAAGATGACTATTTGACTATTTTATGGACGGGACTTCTGAGCTGAATCCTGACGTGTAAAAAGGAATTCCCATCACAATGAAGAGTCCAGCCTCTCCCTTAGTAGTCGCCACTTGAATTTTTCAATGAAGAAAATGGCTAGAACAGAAGCAACAAAGCCCACATGGAAGAAGCACACCAACCTGTGGGATCACGAGGTGTCGAAGGGATCAGGTATCAGGCATCATCAGAAGAAAAAAGCATATCATTGTGAATGAGTTGGGGGGGAGGGTGATGAGTGGAGACCCAAAGCTCATTTGTAAGTCACTGGACATCCCCAGAAGGGTCTCAGGGAGAAGACGAGCCAGTCAGCGTGCAGTGTAGCAACAATGAAACATACAACTTTCCTCTAGTTCCTAAATCCTTCCTCCCGCCCTCGCCCGCCCCCCCCACTATCATGATCCCAATTCTAACTTACAAATCTGGCTAGACCAGAGGATGTACACTGGTACAGATGGGAGCTGGAAACACAGGGAGTCCAGGGCGGATGATCCCTTCAGGACCAGTGGTGCGAGTGGCGATACAGGGAGGGTGGAGGGAGGGTGGGCTGGAAGGGGGAACCCATTATAAGGATCTACGTATGACCTCCTCCCTGGGGGACAGATGGCAGAGGAGTGGGTGAATAGAGACTTCGGACAGTGCAAGATATAACAAAGTAATAATTTGTAAATTATAAGAATTCATGGGGGAGGGGGAGCAGGGAGGGAGGGGAAAAATGAGGAGCTGATGCCAGGGGCTTGGGTGGAGAGCAAATGTTTTGAGAATGATGAGGGCAATGAATGTACAAATGTGCTTTGCACAACTGATGTATGTATGGGTGGTGATAAGAGTTGTATGAGCCCCTAATAAAATGATTAAAAAAGAAAAAAAAGGCTGGAACATGACATGGCCCCACACAAGAATCTTTACCTCCTTCGTCAAGTGTGTCACCAGTCATTCCAAAGTATGATAGCACTCACTGTGAACTCAGTGCCATCGAGTCAATGCTGACCCTTAGTGACCCTACTGGACAAGGCAGAACTGCCCCTGTGAGTTTCCGAGACCATCACTCTTTACAGTAATAGAAAGCCCTTTCTTTCTCCCAAGGAGCGGCTGGTGGTTCTGAACTGCTGGCTTTGCAGTTAGCAGCCCAGCATGTCTCTCCGACGCACCCAGGGCTCCCATGGGATAGTTCTCGTGCTATTAAGAAGCCATGCTGGCCGACAACTCCATTATCTCTGACACAGGGAGAGTTGTGAGAGTCAGATCGCAATGAGACTTCTTCCAGGGCTCAAAAGTTTCCCGGTCTCCCCATTCTCCTCTCGCTCATATTAGTGGCAAATATCTGAGCTTAACTTCTCCTCGGACAGGCTTCTGCCTTCCAAAGATGCCGGCTCCCACAGGTCTTCCTGGAGCACTATCAAGGGCTGGATCGATTGGAATTCCTGTTGAACAATAGATGTCATTCCCATAACAAAATCTAAGCCTGGGAATTTTTCCAGTCATTATTTGTTTGACTCATTTCCAGCTAGAGGAAAACACATCCTCTGACATATCTGTTCTTCAAATGTTTCCGACATCGACATCGTAAGGTAAGATGGTCAATGTTAAGGGATTCCTAAAAAGAATTATAGTCAACAATGAAAATGTGATTTTATCATGTTTTATTTAACAAAAACACAAAAATGGGGATGTTATTCTGTGCAAACAAGAAACCACGTGGGGTCTCGTGAGCAAAATATCCCGTGGTTCCCAGAACTGAAGGTATGGGAGTGCTGTAGGGAGGAGCCCAGGTGGTGTTATGGGTTACAAGTTGTGTCGCTAACCGTTACAAGGTCAGAGATTCGAAACCGCCAGCCACTCTGAAGGAGAAAGATGAGGCTCTCGACTCCCATAAAGAGCTGCAGTCTTGGAAATCCACAGAGGCAGACTGACCTTGTTCTCAACCTTCCTCACGCTGTGACCCTTTCATACAGTGCCTCATGTTGTGGTGACGACCCCCTCCATAAAATTATTTTGTTGCTACTTCCTAACTGTCATTTTGCTACTGTTATGAATAGGGTGACCCCTGTGAAAGGGTCATTCGACCCCCAAAGGGGTCGCGACCCACAGGTTGAGAACCACTGTGCTAGAGTCAGAACTCACTCAATGGCAGTGAGTTTGCAGTTAGGGGGCAAGTCTTTTATTCTCTTAGACTTCTCGGAACTTGGATTTCCTCCCACACCTCCCCGACTTCGAACCCACCTCCGTCCCTACCCAGAGGGCTGGCCATCAAGTCATGTGCCCCCAGAAAATTCCCTGGAAATGCCTCTTACTTCTACAGTGGGTTTGGGGAGGGCAGTGACTCAGATGATGTGTTCTTTTCTGAGGATTCCTGGTTGGGGTCATTTGGAAGACAGCGGGGAACAGAATGCTCCCCTGGATGGACGTGGTTTGAGCTGGAAGGGCCTCGTGTCCCTCTCTTTGCAGACATCTCCTGCAATGGAACGCTGGTGGCCAGGGTGCGGGAGAAGGAAGAGTTTGATACCCTGTTTCCCCGAAAATAAGGCAGTGTCAAAAAAAAAAAAAAAAGACAGTGTCTTATATTAATTTTTGCTCCCAAAGATTCGCTAGGTCTTATTTTCAGGGGAGGTCTTGTTTTTCCATGAAGAAGAATACGGTACACATTTATTGTTTATTGTTTTATTAAAAGAGACCTCGCACTTCCTGTCTGCTCCGGCTGCGCTGTGGCCAACAGTGAGCTGCGCCGCGGCGCCCGCTGCTATGGTCCAGAGTTACAGTAGCTTCGGGGAGCCTTATTTTCAGGGACGTCTTATTTGCGGGGGGTGCCTTATATTTCAGCAAGAGACAAAACTGTAAGTAGGTCTTATTTTGGGGGGATGTCTTACTTTTGGGGAAGCAGGGCAGTAGAAAAGTAGGTGACATACCAAGAAGGGAGTAATAATAGAAAGCGGGATGCTGACCTGAGGTTGTCCCTCCTCTAATTGCGGTTCCATTTAAAAAAAAATCATTTTATTGAGGGCTCAACCAACTCTTATCACAATCCATACAGCCATCCTTTGTGTCAAGCACAATTTTACATTTGTTGCCATCATCATTCTCAAAACATTTGCTTTCTACTTGAGCCCTTGGTATCAGCTCCTCATTTCCCCCCTCCCTCCCCACTCCCTCCTTCACGAACCCTTGATAATTTATAAATTATTTTTTCATGTCTTACACTTTCTGATGAAAAGACACAGTTTTATCGAACTCTTTTCATGTAATAATTGCCTGGCTCTATTTGATGTAGCTGCATCTTGATGTAAAAAAATATGTTAGTTCGCTCCAACAGGAAATTAAAATTTTGCTGCATTTTTATCATGTAGGACCACGCATGATAGCATATGAACTGTTGAAATATGAACAAAGGACAGGTGTTTGTATTGAGTCCTTAGAAACAGCTTCGTAGACACCAGGGCATTTGTCTAGAATTTAAAAGACAAAGACAGAGCCCAAGCGCACTGTGGATTCAGCTTCGAGTGAGCCGTATAAGGGCGTAGAACTGCTCCTACGGACCTGGATTTTGGAAGCAGACTGCTGTCGTTCTCCTGCAGCTCTGACTCTCTCTGCCACCAGGTCGGTTCCAACTCACAGCGACCTTATAGGACAGGTCGAACGGCCCCTGTGGGTTTCCAAGCCTGTAACTCTTGACACGAGTAGGGAGCCAAAAGGAGTTACAGTCTCAGAAACGCAGGGCTCTTCTACCCTGTCTTGTAGGGTCACTGTGAGTGAGCGTCGGCTCCATGGCAGTGAGTTGGTTTGGGCGGTTGGTTTATATGCGTGACAAGAAAAGGAATTGTTTTAGCACTCAGCCAAGAAGAACGACAAAGCCTAACTGAGTTCACACGGGGAAATTGGGGAGTTAGAACTGCTTGTTAGAGGCATCTATTCTACTCATATTGTGATATTGGGGAAAGAGAGCAACGTTTCCCTCATCAATTCACAGTTGAAGAGGTGCATTAACTTTGGACACTTACACATGTCACGTTAGAGGAATCTCTAGATCGTCCCATAAGGGTCCCGCTAGCAGCCCCTCCTTTCGGCTGCAGGAAGCTGCGGGAGAGGCTGTGTCTCTTACCTAGTCTTAAAGGCTCATGTTTCTGCTCCATTGATGAAGTAAATAAAAATAGAGCCAGGGTTCGTGAGCAAATCCCAAGTTTAAAAATAAAAGCGCTATCTTTCTTGCCCCCCAACATTCTAATATTCAACTGTTTCTCTGTATTGAAGCATGTACAAGTGAGTCTGACCTGGAAGTACTTCTGACAGGGACCACTGGGCGTCAGCAGGGGTGCAGCAAATCGGTTACGATGTGAAATCTGCAAAGAGGGGTCATTTGAGAAATTAAAACCCCAGATAATAAAGCATAAAAGGAAACACAACAACAACATAGCACAGTTGTTTAAGTCCTTTCAGAGCTCCTGAAGAATTTAAACCACATTGTGGTAAACACTGTCCAAAATGTTACTTCTTTATACTTGCCCACACTACAGTGAACATTTTAACTGTGATTCATACATCACCACCTCTCTCATAAAGCAGTTCTTGCGAACGTCTCTGATGCCGGCTTACTCAACTACCTGATGCCATCATGTACAATTTGGGCTTTTTTTTATTTCACAAGAATTAAAACCTTCTGTTGATTAAAAAATTACTACAAGCATAGTAAAGAAAACGGACTGGCTCTCTTTCTGGAGAAAGCCTCTAGAAACAAGAATATTATGAACAGACAGGAAATGATGAATAAATAGGAAAACTAGGAAACAAACAGAAAAATAGGGTGGAGCGAGTCCCGAAAGAAACACAAATGTCTGATAAACACGGGGGTGGGGGGGAGGGAACACCACAACAAACACCTTACTCAGAACTAAAGAACATGCCAGATGAATTAGCCATGGCAGACTGCACACTGAGCTGATACCACAGTCTAAGGCAGCACCGTGGAGCTGGGGATTTTCAAACCTTGAGGGTAGGGATAAACGCTGTCCCATCTCATTGGCGCGGCCTTCAGAAATCCCTAAGCAAGTGAACATTGTGCAGACACTCTGAGACCCCGCCACCCACGTCAGGAAGATTTTGTTCCCAGAAGCACTCAATCGGACACTCCTCGGTGTCCTGAACCTGATGGAGCGAATGCTGAGAAATACACTTTATATATTTTAATTCATCTCCTTTCATCTCATTTCCTTTCTACTTTTTGTAGCCCCCTCATATAATACTGAATTCTATACGGATACATTGGATTTTTTTTGCTCGTTTGTTTTTTAAACTTCTGGAATCGTAAACACGAAGGCTTAACCTACTTCCATCAAGCTACTTCCAACTCAAAGTGATCTTACAGGATCGCGTAAAACTGCCCCATTGAGTTTCGAAGGCTGATATTTGTGCAGAAGCAGACTGCCATACCTCTTCCTTCTACAGAACTGGTGGGTTCCCAAGGATGATCTGTTAGCTAGAGAGGCGGAGCCCCTCTGCCGCCAGGGCTCCTCTTCTGGAAGAATTTCAAGCACAGCTCACTCACACCATCATCTGGCAGCAGCGGAGAGTCTGAGGAGGCTACTGCAGTGATGCTGAATGGGCCAAGAGGCAAGGACTAAGGTAGGAGGCCCATTGGAGAGCTGGAGATGGGGTCTGGATGGTAGCTGGTCATTCATTCCAAAAGATGGGGTGTGCTGGTTTTATCAACTTGATGCACCTCTGCAGCGGTATGGGTCCAGTCCAACATCAATCTGGATACGGCTAAGGGCAGCTCCTTGGGGTGTGGCCTCATTGTAAGAGAAGCTGTGGAGAACTTCCCATTCTCTTGCGGCTCTTTGCCCTCCTGCTTGCCTGGATTCTGCATGCAGAGGTGTATGCAGCCTGCTGAGCCTGGGAGCTGCATGCCCTGCCACGCTCCTGCCGACACCTTGGATCCACTAGCCTCTGCACCCACCAGCCTGTGATCTCCCCAACTTCCACTTCATCTTCCTGCCTCATTGGTGGGCAGCTGCATGAGTCTGGAATGGGCTCCAGCTAACGCCTGATCCATGGACTTGAGGTGAACTGGGCAGGGCCATTGCCTTGATCTAAATTTGGTTCTTGATAGCAAGTTATTTCTTCCACACACATATCAGTGTGAGACGTAACTCTATGAGTGCACCTGGTTTTGCTTCTCTAGAAAACTCAGCGTGAACACACGGTGTCAGGCGTTTTCAGGGAGAAGGACCTAGGGTCACTGAGCATGAACTCTTTGCTTAGCAGTCAAGTACATTTCCACTGTGCCACCAGGGTGCCTATTAACCATTTAAACCACACCAGACTCAGGGCCGTCGAGTCGACGCTGTCTCGTAGTGACCCTAGGGAACGGGGTAAAACTGCCCCTGAGGGTTTCCGAGACAGTCACCGTTTATGGGGGTAGAAAGCCTCAACTTTCTCCTGCAGAGTGGCTGGTGGTTTTGAACTGCCAACCTTGTGGATCGCAGCCTAACTCTAACCACAGTGTCATCCACGTACCTGGTGGTGTAGAACTACTCTTGAGGATCATTCTTCTGGGATCTCCTAGACTTACCACTTCCAGGATTTAAGAATACACAGAGGAGACAACAAGAACC
Source organism: Echinops telfairi (assembly GCF_000313985.2). Classification (NCBI taxonomy): domain Eukaryota; kingdom Metazoa; phylum Chordata; class Mammalia; order Afrosoricida; family Tenrecidae; genus Echinops; species Echinops telfairi. The sequence goes on from NW_022111369.1 coordinate 54,479,733, forward strand.
ACCACTACTGCTCTCGCTAATTCCAGTATCTTACGCAAAAACACTTGATTTTAATTTGGGACTGTAGTTGTTTGTCTAACTCCAGTCAACGACCTCAAAGTCAGCTTTCAAAGACAATTCCAAGAACATAATCAAACAAGGAAAGATATGCACCGACAGGGAGAGGCCTGCTTCCTGAACCATATCCGGAGGGAAAACAATGCAGACTAGAAAAGAAATATTTTCAAGCCCAAACTTTAAATGTAAATTCTCTGCATAAAGAGCTACCTTTAGAATTCTGAACAGGAATTTTCTTTTAAGTACAGCAAAGCTCTTTTGTCCCTTTTACAAATGTATTTGGCCATTTTTCATATTTCAAAGGCATTACATCTGCAGGTTAGAAATAAGAGCCATATAGAATGCTTCCATGAAGAATCCATTTAAACTCTGCTGCCCAGTGGCTGTACTCACGGCCCCATCACTGGCCTCTCTGGGTCTCTGCCCTTTGCTCTAGAACTCTGTCCTTTCCCTCTGACTCTGCGCTGGGCTCAGCTAAGTGACTTGCTTTGGTTGATGGGATGTCGACATGTGGTTTGACACAGATGCCTCAGGAAACGTATGCCCACCTCTTAGCCTTCTGGGAACAGAAGACCCCAGCCGCTGGCAGGAAGGTGGGTACAAATAGTTCCCCTTCCACAAAGTGGCTCAAACCCATGTAGCGATGCCATGGAAGAAAGGACTGGCAAGCTACTTCCATAAAAATTATAGCCAAGGAAACGGCAGGACACAGTTCTACCGCCACGCAGGGTCTGGCCATGACTCAAAATCAACTCAACAGGCGAGGCTCCTTTTGCTTTGTTCATTGCCTTGAGAACAAAGCTTGGCGGTTCAACTGGAGGAATGCTAGAGTTGAGTAGAAGTACGGAGTCTTCATGGTCAAGGCCATTGCAGACCAGCCTAAACCAAGAGACCATCCAAGACATGGCAGTGCCCTAACCACGTATACAGAGGTCTCCACTCCACCCACAGATGTAAGTGTCCGCTACAAGAATGAGCCCAACAGAGACTACGAGAATCACTCAGCCATCCACAGATACCAATGACTCTTGTCTAAGCCACTGAATTTTTGCAACATCACCATGGTCATCAATGAATGCTACAATAGTTATACTCACAGCTACCAAGAAGAGGCTGCAGAAAAAGTTAGGCTTAAATCCGATTTGTTTGGGGGCCATCAGACATAACACTGTGAATGCCCTTATTTCTATATTTAATGTTATATAAAGACTGTATACAATTAAGTGAGATAAACAAAGACTCGCTATAACACAGGGTGCGATGCATGCACAGGCATTCCTGGGGCGATGCGCTTTACTTTTCTGTATGTTGATAGTATGTTTATAGTTAGGAGAAAGTATGTACAGTCCTGTTCTTTCATAGGAAATTTTCATCTGTGCACTGCAAAGTAAAACACACAAAGCAAACAAGTTTTCATGATTACTTAAAAAGCCCATTCATAACTTACCTCGCAGATCAATATAGACCACCAGCTACTTCCAAAGGCCCTCTTCCTCCTTCCCTCTTAGGGTATGTAAACTGTCCTGCATGTGTACCACTCACTTCCTGGCATTTTCTTACTGAGATGTACACCTGGGAAGAGCTGAGTTGTGCTCACTTTTTGAACTTGATAGGTCTTATAGCCATAGGGCCATTTCAGCGATTGAGTTTATAGTCTGGATTTTATTCTCTGTGCACTCACCCTTCCGACCCACTGAATTCCCTGAAAAAGGACAACGGGATGGAGACACCAACACAGCCAGTGGGTGAATCTATCTGAGATATTTCTCTTCACTAAGAGCCAGCAAGTCAGGAGTTCAAACCGACCAGCCATGGGAATGACTGCCGGCACCCATAAATTACAGTCTTGGAAACCCGCTGGGTAAGTTCGAGTCTGTCTGACTGGTTCCCCATGAGTCGGAATCAACTTCATGGCAGCGGGTTTGGGTGGGCTTCTTCGTTTACTATTTGGTTACACGGTGGTATAGACAGCTCCTATAAGAAAGCAGAATAAATGCTCGCTTCTTTCCTCACCAACCACAAGACAATGAATTCGTTTTGCATCTTGCTCAGAGGGTGATTAACCAGTTTTCTTTTTTCCTCCCATGTTATTACCACCCCACGGGTTTATAATATTTGAAATTCTTATTTTGAAGCATAAATTCCCTTATTCTGGCCAGTGGGGGCCTCGTCCAGTTGGCTCCTGAGTGCTTCACAAGGCCGTGAGAATCCTTAGTAGAGCCCTGCTACCCGGTGTCTTAGATTTCCCAGACTCATTTTCCATGCTCCAGTTATAGTTGTTGTGTCAAGTTCATGTCAAGTAAATTCCTTAAGGAGAGTTCATAAGAACAGCATGTCCTTCTCCTACTTCTTGCATGTAGAAAGCTGTCTGTGCCCTTAGAGTTGAAGGTCAGTTTTGTTAGACCTAGAATACATAGATCCATTTCCTTTCTTTTGAGCATCTTAAATATGTTGTTCTACTTGAAATTTTTTTACACAAAGAGCTCCTGTCAAAAAGCTTAGGAACTGTTATAAGAGCCACGAGAGCGTCCAATAAAATGATTTAACAAAATAAATAAATAAGAGTTTAGGAACAACCTAATTTTATTGTTGCTATCTTTTTTTAGTTCTTTTTGCCTCGATGGCCAAAGAATATTTTTGTTAGTTTTTTTTTTTTTAATCTAATAATTTAACTAGACAACATGTTGGTGCTGGTTGTTTCACTGTGATTTAAAAATAGTTATTTAAAAATAAACAATTTGTTCTTTCAAAATGCTGTTTTAAACCGCCCCCCTCTCTCAACAGCAGTGTTGTCTTGAAATACAGCGCAAGGTGCTTCATAAACTTTGTGGGGAAACCCTATTCTCTCTTAGCTCCTTTCCCACCGGCACCTTCCACCCCCTCTGGGCTGCACGGCTCCCTTGCTTTGGCTTTCTTAGACGATCGCCACACGCAGGGCCTTCTCTGCCTCCCGGCAGTATGTGCCTCTTTGCCCCCAGTTTTCCTTCTTTCTCCATTTCCTTTTGATTTCTACACTTTACATCATTTCACACCCTTTCATACTTCAATTTCCTAGGGAAATATTTGTAGTGTGACTGTTCTTTATGCCAGTTCTAGTTTATGACTTATCTCTAAACTGATGTATTAAGATTTCTAATTCTTCCTTTTGCTCTGCCTTCTTACATCTGCGTTTTTCTAGTTCTGATTTTTTGCTCTTTCGTGGGCTATGTACTTTTCAAATAATCTCTATTTTTTGAAATAAAACAACACAGTGTTTACTTTTCTGTGTGTCTTTTTGTTGTTTTCGTTGTCTGTAAGGGTTGTCCTGTGTTTCTTTATTTATGTCCTTCTACTTCTTGCATGTAGAAAATCGTCATAGTAAGTTTGTCTGGATTCAACCTTAGTGAGTTTGTATGGATTCAAACTTGCACATGAGTTTTCTGCACTTTCATTACACACATGACATTCATATACGCTTATACATGAATGTGTGTGTGAAATCGTGTATATGCTATTTAATGGTTTCCTCTTACTTTCCTCTGTAGTAAGCTACATGAGGGAAAGGACTATGTCCATTCTAGTCATCAATACATTCCTAGTGCCCAGCACATGGCAGACAGTAAATAAATAGTTACTAAATAATAGACTGGAATTGAATAAGGAATAGGAATATAATCGAATTTCACTGAAATAACTGGCACTCGCTGGATGGGGGTGAAGGATTTTTAAAAATATCTTTATCCTTTATAGGTTAATGATGTGTTTTGGTTTGTTAATGAGAATGAATCACTTTTATATTCAGAGCAAAATGCTATCTTTAATTAGAAAAAATAAGATCTGCACAGAAAGCTAGGGGTATGTACTACACATGTTTATTAAAATAACTGCAAGGGAGAAGTCCTTCCCTCATTTCCCCATCACATACGTCTCCTACTAAGAAATGGGGTCTCTGGGGGTAGAGGGACGTGGTATGTCTGAGTTCTACTAAGGAAAACTAGCTTAGCATGTATGGAAAGGAAGGCGGTAACCACCCATCTGCTTTCCATGCTACATTCGACAGATTTTACTCTGTAGCTCAGAAAACATGTTTGAATAAGGCTTTTCATGGTGGTAGCAAAGGATTTACAAAGCAAAAGAACCCTGTTGCGATAACTCGGCAGGATGTGGGAAGTGGCTCGCAGTGCTTGCAATTCATAGAACAGATACTATCTTCCCTTCCTCCATCAAACCTACACTGCCAGACGTCCCAAATACATAATCAAGAAATACCGATGGCAGGGACTCAAAGCACGAAACAGAATGATCCCAAACGAGAATGAAGCCTTAATCGGTTCCGCTGGGCCTACATGTATCATTCGGGAAAGCCTGTGCGAGGACCTGCCTCACGCGGCAGATGGTCTCCTCCAGTCCTCTCCTTCTTCTTTTTTATTTCCTAAACAAGACAATTAAAGGCATCCAAAGACTGAGAATCTTGCTAAATTGGCCGAGGAAAATGATTTCATCTGAAATAGGATGCATGCATTTCTGAAGAAAAGATTTTGAATTTCCCCATAAAGCTGACATGGGTCATTTGATAAGGCCTACATCTGAAAAGAAAGCCATTCCAAGGGTAATTGCCTCCAGACAGCCTGAAGCACCCAAGAGGCACTATGAATTGACGGGGGCTGGGAGACGGAGGGGCGACATGGACTTGTAGAGAAAGCACTGGAATGGGGAGCTCAGGCACAGGGCGCTCCGTGCCCCGATCTGCAGTTCTGAGACAGCCACTTCACTTTTGTCACTTGCTGAGTTAGTTAATTGTGCCAGCCTGGCCGATAATCACATGTGGGGCTAATTGAAAGGCGGAGGGATAAATGGGTGGTGAGCCTCCCCTTTCTAGTTCTCGGGTCTCTTGCTTTGTGATGGTCCCACCCGGGTGCAGCTGCCTTAGCAGTTCCCTGTTTCAGCTTGCAAGATTGTCTTCATAAAAGACATCCCCAAGGAGAAGCTACATGGACCTATCCCGATGCAGCCCTGGGTGTTGGAGCAGCCGTGTGGAGACCCCTGCTAGTGCTGAGATGCTTATTCATTCACTGACTCAGCTTTCCTCCTGCAGTCGGCATCATTGCCTCTGTTTTGTGAGGTGGAGGACTTTGTGGACTGGTGCTGGGTTAATGGGTTAATGTTGGACTTGTGGGCTTGGGCAGCATTGGGTTGGGATGTTTTCATGATGCACCTTTTCTTTACATAAAACTCTCTCTTATACATGAGTCGCTGTGGATTTGTTTCTCCAAAGTACCTAGACTAATACACTTGCTAATTTTTTTTCTTACAAAAACCCCATCATTACTCATTCCGTGCTCATTCTCTTATGGGGAAAGAATAATGATTGGTTTTTCTAACAAGAAAGTATCTTGGGAAGGAAAACAAATGGGTTCATGAGAAAATCTCTGCATAACCACCCAGAACTGCAGAACTGTTGTTTCAGACTGGAACTTTGTTTAGCACTTCATTGCTAAATATAAACATGCCATTAGGTGGTACTGTTGAGATTAAAAGTTAGAGGCAGAGGGATGAGGACCCACTGGGGAGGGAAAAAAAGGCAAAGACACCATTGACATTGCTCTTTTCTTCCAACTTTGAAGACAGCCTTTGAGAAGGAGAGACCCTTACACACACGAGGGGGCTTCAAAAACGCTTGTGGGGAAATCCCATTGTGTTGGAGTTCCACTTTCCCCCCCACAAACATATCGAACCTTCCTCATATGCCTTAGAGGTAACTCAGCTTACATGCAGATTCCTGAAGGAGGGAGTAGTAGGAGCCAGGGATCCCTTTCCGTCTGTCAGGGTGGTTTGCAACCAAAGCCGGGAAGAGGGCCAGCCCTGGGTGCCACAGTTGTTGGGAGGTGCCATGCCCTAGGTGTCAATGCAGAGACCCTCTAACAACAGAACCACCCCCCTGCGCCAGCTGGGCCGGGAGAAACGTCCCGGACCGCAGAAAGGCTAACAAACCACAAACCTTAACGGCAATCCCTCTGCTCATCCACTTCAGGACGTCCCCCTACAGCAGTGGTTCTCAACCTGTGGGTTGCGACCCCTTTGGGGCTCAAACGACCCTTTCACAGGGGTCACCTGATTCATAACAGTAGCAAAATGACAGTGATGAAGTAGCAACGACAATAATGTTATGGTTGGGGGAGGGGGGTTACCACCACATGAGGAACTGTATTAAAGGGTCACGGCATGAGGAAGGTTGAGAACCACTATCCTAAGAATAACCCGGCCACTGGGCTTAAAACAACCTTTCGGCCTCTTGTGCCCTTCAACCAGACCCTGCTGTTAGAGCCTTCTGAGAAGTCCCCCCGGGCAGGAGCCTGTTTCTCCGAAAGGCATCCAGGGGCAGAGAACCTTCCGGATGTGCTTGCACTCCGGCCCAGACCCACCGATGGAGCTGCCTCCACTCCCGGAACAGGGCGTTGCTGTCCGCACAGGATGCACATTCTCCGAGGAAACGCCAAGACCGTCCCCCATCTCCAGGGGCCAACCTCAGGGCAGCCAGGAAAGCGGAAACCAAAAACCTTACACCCTGAGTTCCTCTCCTCCTGCTGTCACACGGGCACCTCCTGAACCCCCGACGAGGACACGCCCGATTTTCACTACTGCAAGCAGGCATTCTGGGGGCTGCGCAGAGTCCAGGAACTCAGAGAATCCGCTCGGGTATCTGTGGGGGGAGGTCAGATGCTCAGGCATTCCCCCCCTGAAGGCAATCAGTTGCCAGACTGCTGTCTCATCCCACCAAGGGGGTGGGCCTGCTCCCTGCTGCTGGGGACAATGGCCTACTACTCTCTGAAGCTTGGGACCATTAGCTTGGTTCCTGTAGGAGGGGTTTACACCTTACTGATAAGGGTTCCTATGGAGACCCAGAGACTACCCCCTAGACCACCCTCTCATTGCTGTGTAGCCTATAGTGCAACCCCTCCCTGTGACGTATGTCTCTACCTGTAATTGGTGGGCTGGCATGCCCCCAAAAGGTATATAGGCATGGGTCAGCAATATAGGCGGGAACTTCTCGGACTTCTCTCTCTGACTCTGAGCTCCTTGCTGCTCATTCCCTGGTCACTCCCCTCTCCCTTGTTTCCTTCCCCTCCTTCCCTTCCCCCTCTCTCCACGTGGACCACCAAGCTGGGCTGAGGTGAGCAATGTTGCTATGTATCATGCCTGACTGTATTATTGTATTATCTCTCATGCTCTTGATGACTTTAATATAATGCTTATATATCTCAACCGTACAATTGTGCATTACTGAACCCAGAAGTAGTATTACTGAACTTGTAGGAGTAGCAGCGGGTGGGGGCTGGTACCTCACCCTCCCAAGCGTCACTTATTTTTTTAATTTAATACTACAGGTATCCTGTATTTTTTCTACACATCTGTCATCGGAGGCCTAGAAGCAGTGAGGGAGCAGGACACGAGCTGGTCACAAAGGAAGCGGACAGGGCGCTGTGTGCCATCCTTCCTTCTCAACCTCCCTCACTGGCTCTTCGGTCCAAGCAAGGACCTACCTGGGCTCATGGGTTCAGACCCTAAAGCCGCTCACAGCTCAACTGTCCTCCCTTCCATCCACTGTCACCACGTAAGGGAGCTCTGGTGAGGCTGTGGGTTAGGCACTGGCTGCTAAATGCAAGGTCGAAGGTTCAAATCCGCCAGCCACTGGGCAGGAGCGAGATGAAGGAAGCTAGCTGTCTCCTTCCATGAAGAGTTACGATCTCGGGAACTCCACAGAAGGGCTCTGGGGGTTGGAATCAACTCTTGCAGTGGGTTTGGTAGACACTCCCCAAAGGGGGCTTTCAGGGACTCCCCCGGGAGCACTCCCCTCCACCAGCAGCTCCTGCAGAAACATCCACCCCCACCCCCACCCCTGGAGGCATTCTCTTCCTTGTCAGTCACACCCATCCCAACACCACACCTGCAGCCCCAGGGCGCTAAATGCTGCCCTCTTCACATCAGCCTCCATGACTCCTAGATGCACCTCTTTGGGAAAAGATCTAACTGCATGAAGAAGCAGACAAGGAGAGAACCCACATCAGAGGCTTATGAAAATTAAACGGGCCAGTGTGAGCAGCACCCAGGTCTAGGCTGGGATACCTTAAGGTAGCGGTTCTCAACCTGTGGGTCACGACCCCTTTGGGGGTCGAACTACCCTTTCACAGGGGTCGCCCGACTCATAACAGTAGCAAAAGGACAGTGATGAAGTAGCAACGAAAATAATGTGATGGTTGGGGAGGGGGCATCACCACATGAGGTACTGTATTAAAGGGTCTCGACATTAGGAAGGTTGAGACCCACTACTTTAAGGAATCTCTAAGTATAAGGAGTCAAGTTCTCAGCTGTGAACTGAAAGGTCGGTGGTTTGAACTCATCGACTGTTCCGTGGGAGAGAGATGGGGCAGGCTGCTTCTGTTAAGACTACAGCCTTGGCACCCACAGGGCGTAGTTCTGCTGGGGCCACTGACACTCATAATCTTCTCGATGGCAATAGGTTTCCGTTTCGGTTTCTAAGTGCTAGCTGTTGTCATTAATCAGCATCATTATTTTAAGAATTCCCCCTGGTTACGAAATAAAATCCCCACGCTACTGATGAGCTGGGCCCTCACGACCAGGTACGAAGCAATCCCAACTCACCCCAAATCTGTGTGGACATAAGCCATTACCCCCCAGACTGACTCCCCTGATGGTATGACCCACTCTTGACTGAACCCATTGAAAATGCCTCACGCACCTACTCCTGTCACCTGTCCTTGACAGGCCCTGCCTCATCAGAGTCAAAACCCTCCCCTGCTCCCAAAGGCCACCTGTGACGCTGATCCCACATAAGGCACTGATGCCACCACACATTCCAACAGATGACAGCACACGTGTGAGTACACCCAGCTGGTTCAGGGGTCCTGGACCTACCTACCCAAGAGCCACTTCAGGATCAAGAACTCATCTTATCCTCTCTGTCGGGGAGACAGAAGAGACGGCTTAAGAAGCCTTCTCAGAAAGTCCCTGAGGTGGTGCAAACCGTGTCTCCTCATTACTGCAGAGTGAGCGCTCAGTCCAGAACAAGAGAGTGCCTGGGTACCACACCACGTATTGATACGTGAGCAGAGATGCTCCACGGCTCCACGCTGAGGCGATGAAAAAGGGCAGTTCTACGAGCGGCCCTCTAAACTCCCTTTCTCCGTACAGCGCGGGACCCATGACGGACAGCGTCTTTTGTTCGAATGACTCCAAAGGCCATTTTCACTTTGTATCTTACTTTATCTCTGTGACGCAGAGACAGGGCCTTTCCTACTTTCTACATGGAAAACAACGTGCCCGGTGTTTCAGCCAGTGTCGAGGACAGCTGAATAAAAACAATCACCTAACCCCCTTCCCCAGTTCTCCAAAGGAGACGTCAGGACAAATCGCTCTCCATAATCATCCGGAAGCAGCCCTCTCATCTCTCAATGCCACCAGCTTGGAACGCAGCCACGAGAAGCTTGAAAAGAGGGAAGAGATGTAATGATCCCGTTATCCCGGGATCTAATAAAGCCTGTTCGAGCTTCACGTTTTCAAGAACTCAGTCTACTTATGCTGTCGCCCCAGTATTGCAGTCACTGCCCATAAAGCCATAAATACACACAACGTCGTTCCCCCAGAAAACTAAGATGATCATAAAAAGAAGACCAGCAAAGGCCATGAGGAAGATGCTGCCCAAGACGCATGGTACTTGGTACTTGTTAGAGCAAGTTCATATAGACAAGGTCATTTATTGTGAAAAGTACATGTCTAGGTCTACAACTCGTCAGTTTTAACGGTAAGAAACTTGCATACAACCTGGAGCTTTCTTTTCAAAGACTGTTTTCAAAATGGCTAAAGGCCCGATTGGCAAGTGGCGATGGTGGCTCCGGGATGGACTCATGGACTCTTGCCTTCTACCTGGGAGACTCCGGCTGGATTTCTGGCCCCTGCGCCGCATGCTCAGCCGACACCCATCTTCAGTGGAGGCCTACATGTTGCTGTGATGCTAAACACGTTCCAGTGACTTATCCACCCGAAGATAGATTTTAAAGAAAGGCCGAGTGATCTACTTCTTAAAGGCAGCCAATGAAAGCCCTGTGCATCTCAACGGTCCAGTCTGCCACCAATCATGTGGAGAGCACAGAACCAGACAATGCAGTAAGTCAGAAGCCAAGCTACGGTAGCCGTGTTCAATGCAGAGGGACATGTATGAGACCACCACACACACACACACATGCAGCTCATAATCTCTATTATCCTTGTATTGGTGTTTGTTGGCACTGCATTTGGCTGTTAGTATCAAAGGAATGGGCTAACAGTGGATTCATCAAATAAGTAGTTGGAAGAGTCAAGGCTGTTGGTGCTGGCTCATCAGGAACAAGGGCAAAGCAGCCATCTTGGTGACTCTTGACTTTTGCTACATGCTTGTCACCTCGTGACGGCTGCTGTGCAGTCATCTATCTCATCTGGATTCAAGGTGGAAAGCAACAAAGCAGAACCACGGGCTCACATGTCCAGTTTTAGCAGGACAACAAATGTTTTCCCAGACACCGTGCGCTTCTCCTCAGACTGCACTGGCCGGGACTAGGACGCATGGCTACTCGCGCTATCAGGAAAGAAGGCACGTCAGGGCTGGTGCGCTAGCTCAGACCATGACTAAGCCGTCTGGGGTTGATCCCAATGTCGCTGCCAACTAATTAAGACGTTCGTTAGTCAAGAAAAGGGGCAGGCAATAGGTAGTGAGGGGGGCAATTAAACGTGTCTGCGTTTAGAATCTCTGACTCCAGGTAAAAGAAAGACATGCAGGTAGTAGAGAAGAAAATGATCATATTTCTAAAACGTTTTCTACTCCCCACTACATTATGGAGGAGCATTTTACAAGTCCCAAATGCCTACATAATAACCCACATATCACACACACACATACACACACATAGAGAGGGGCATAAACTGGCAGTGCACGGCTCACAGGAAGCTGGGGGTCTGGTTGCTGTGAATCCCATCACAGCTCGAATGCTAAGCTCCGGGTGAACTTCCTCAGCAGAAGGCACGTTAGCGGTGATTCCAGCTTGTCGATGGTGCCAGATGGTCGATGCCTTCCAAATTTACTTTCTCTACCCTGCTTCCCTCTGCAATCATCGCCTTCCCTGAGTAGGCACATCACTTTACCCTCCTGGGTCCCCCATAGTAAGCTGTGCTACCAGCTTAGCCCTTGGTGCCTCCCAAAGTCATTAAGAAACCAGCTAAACTGACCATGGTCCCCACGTCTGGTTTGGACCTGCCTCCTTGGCCAGCCTCATCTCCATGCTCCCTCACTCGGGCCACGCCCCCCTTCCGGAACGCTCCTTACTCCCGAGGCCCAGCATGAACTTCCCCAGCTCTTCCCATGCTTGTCTTCCCCCCACACGTCAGGGCACCCTTCTTTGGCTGCCCTATGCCACGTGGGCCCTACTCAGTAACGCTCTCCAACCAAATCATTCATTCCCTCCCAGCACGGACCCCAGCCCCGAATCTCTTTATTTTTGTCCGTCTCCAGCACTAGAATGGACGGGAGTTCACTGGAAGCAGTGACCATCATGTTATTCACCAAAGCCCCAGCCCCAGTGCCTGGAACTCTGAACACTGTGAGGCTGCCATCCGAGCTCCAGCCAGGGCTTGCTCCACGCAGCTGACCTCTAAGCCCTGGTACATCGCTAACTCCTCAGAGTGGCCACCAGGTGGATCCTGCATCCCTAAGACTCAGCTCCACTGAGCTCCAGACTGGGAACTTTTTTTTTTTTTTTTTTTTGCATTCTTATTTTTACTGTTCAGAGCGCCTCAGGGAGGGCCAGCGTGTCCACTCAGACTCCGCTTCACAAACTCTCAATTGGCCGATGAGGCCAGTAGGGATACTTGGTCTTGTCTAACTTGGTTTCAGGGAAGATTTCGTTCAAGTCGTCAATGGTCATCTGGTCAAAGGGAATGATGTTCCTCATCTTCTCCACCTGCTTCTCGTCTTCCTCAATCCTGGTCTTGGAAAGAGACACACACTCGGCACAGGTCTTGACATCTTCTTTTTCTTCAGCATCCACCAGGGCAGTGAACTTGTCCTCTGGCACGGGGATCTTCAGGGCCTTAAACTTCTTCTCGAAGTCGTCCACTAGGCCGGCCGTGGCCACGTTGGTCTTGTAGTAAGCCCAGTCGATAGCGGGAGGCGCCTCGGGGAGAACTGCCAACCTGGAGGTGAGGGCCTCACTCCAGGACTTCAGCGAGTTGGCAACAGCCTTTTGGTTTTGGGGTATGATCTCCCCAAAGGCTATCCAGTCGATGGCTTTTAAAGCGAGTTTCCGGCCAGCCATGGTGGGATCCTTCACCGTCCCGAGCGGCCCACGGCGCCAGCAGACCAGACTGGGAACTTGTCTGAATCACAATGTCTCTTGAGTAGCACCTCTCCACATACCCTGCTGCACGAGGCTCAGTGGTTAGGAGGACAGGGCCCGAAGCCAATGGTCTCTGTGCAAATCTCAGCGCAGCCACTTAGAGCGGCGTGGTTCCTCAGCTCCTCTGTGTCTGTTTCCCCACCTGTAACTGGGGGATAATGATAGAGCCCCGAAGTCTGGCCAGAGTGCTCCTTCGAGGTAAGGAAGGCGAAACCTCATGTCATGTACTTTGCACACGCTGTCAGGAGAGAGCAGTCCTGGTCTCGTGCTTGGTAAAGCAGAGGGGCAGCAAAAAGGAGGAAGGACTCTGAATTAGTTAATTGTGCCAGCCTGGCCGATAATCACATGTGGGTCTGGTTGAAAGGTGGAGGGATAAATGGGCGGTGAGCCTCGCCTTTCTAGTTCTCGGGTCTCTTGTTTTGTGATGGTTGCATCGGGTGCAGCTGCCTTAGCAGTTCCCTGCTTCAGCTTGCAAGATTGACTTCCTACAAGACATCCCCAAGGAGAAGCCGCATGGCTTTATCCCGATGCAGCCCTGGGTGCTGGAGCAGCCGTGTGGAGACTCGTGCCAGTGCTGAGATGCTTACACGTTTACTGACTCAGCTTTCCTCCTGCAGTCGGCATCATTGCCTCTGTTTTGTGAGGTGAAAGACTTTGTGGACTGGCGTTGGGTTAATGGGTTAATGTTGGACTTGTGGGCTTGGGCGCAATGGGTTGGGATGTTTTTCGTGATGCACATTTTCTTTGCATAAAACTCTCTTATACATGAGTTGCTGTGGATTTGTTTCTCCAAAGTACCTAGACTAATACAGACTCCAAGGCGATGGACGGACACTGTGGCTGTAACAGGGCTCGAGCATGGGGACGATGCAGAGGATGGTGCAGGACCAGCAGCATTCCGGGTCACTTGGGGTTGAAACCCTACGCAGCACAGTTCTGCCGCTGTGCACCCGAGTCAACTAGCGACGAGTAGATTCACTGACTACCTGTCTTCTCTGACCCTCTCCTTTAAACGCCTGCACCGCGCAACTTGATTCTTCAGACAGCTCTGGCTTTTGGTCACGCCTGCACAGGAGGAAATAAACTCTTTACAGGCAACACGTCACTCCTTCGCGTCCTTTGGAGACCCCGGCGCGGCAGTCTGCGTGCAGCACGGGAAGTGTCCTTCAGGCTGCAGACTGGCGAGGCTCAGTCGGCCGCCCTGGCCTCGCCAGCGTCCTCCGACAGAACCAGGGGGGCCTCTTTGAAAGCCACGTGAAGAATAGCGATCTCAAAAACACTTCAAAAGCTTCTGCCCCTTGGCATTCAAACCCAAAGGAGACTCTGTCTCTAACCCCTACCACACCCCAGTCACAGGACAGGATGGAGTGTTTCCAGACCCAGGACTGCCACGGTCATACTGGAGGGACTGGGGGCCCCTTCCAAGGAAGCAATACGTAACTTAAGCTCTCTGGGAATTTCCTTGGGCTCTGGGAAGAGTGGGACCATCTTTGCCCATAATCTAACACTCCTCCCACAAACATTCGGGGAAGAAATCAAGCGCACCCTCACGGGTGCAGGGCGTTCCCTACCTCGGAAAGGGAGACGCTGACTCATCCACCTAGCTATCCATCTCCTCTGGGACGGTCAGGAGGAGCCAGGGTCGCTAGTTTCTCTTTCCGAGTGGTTATACGTCTGTACAACCGAAAGGGGCTCAGGAGGCGCAGAGTAACAACAAGCTGGCCTTGCGCGAGACTCTGGAATAGGCCAGGGCATCCTTTCCGAAATCTACTGGTTTCATTTTGCAGATGCTTCCGTGCACTTCCTCCCCTGAGTACAACTCCGGGTTTGCATAAATCAGCAAGCATCCTGGAGACCTGGAGAAATAAGCCGACTTCTTTGGCTACCAAAAATTGCCCATAAAAGGAGTCAGCTAAGTCCAAGCCGGCCTGTGTGATCCAAGGGCTGTAAACAACAGGAGCCAAGCCTGGAGGAGGGAACAGGACCTGGTGTGCAGAACGCCATGCATGATCGTGTATGGAGAAGGACAGCATGCTCGGTAAAGTGGAGGAGCAGCGAGAAAGAAGAAGGTCCTCAGCATTGGCACCGCGGCTGCAACAATCGGCTCAGGGACAGGATGGTGCAGGACTGGGCAGTGCTTCACTCTGCTGCCCACAGGGTCGCTGTGGGTAGGAGCCAACTCGAAGGCACCCAATAATGACGACAACAATGTGGGTGATAGTGGAAACCCCAAGTCCATTTGCAGGGTCCCTACATGGATGGAGTCCCTGCCCCCCACCCAGAGACTAGGATTGTGGACAGCCCTGATATCAGACATGCGGCCCGGCCCTATCAAGTGGTTCTCCGCAGCTGCATGTAGCTTACACTGGCATGAAACGCCTTGCCATTAGATTTCCCCTTAAAACCCCTTTCTCAGACTTAGGTCTTTCTGTGTTTTGTATGATCGCCGGGGTTAGATGTTTGTGTCATTTTTGTTCTTGTTTTGTATGTTTTTCTGTTTAGGTTGGATGGTTTTATGAAGACAATAACTGAAATAACAATGACCTGGGGACAGGAAGGGGATGGGAGGGCATGGGGCAAGGGGAGGTAGTCAACAGCAATGGGTACAAAGTTGACTGTGGGGATGACTGTACAAGCTTTCTGAATGACTGGATTATTGAATTGGAGAATGTATTATTTATTATTATTATTAATTACAGCTCAATAGAACTGACAAACCAAAAACAATGCCCACAAAGGTCTTGTACTTTTGTCTTTTCCCTCCTGAGGAAAGGGCTGCCCTGCAGTGGGGGCTGGCTCTACATGCTTGCCTGGGCCGGACACCTTCCTGCCCACCCCCCCTTTAGGAAAGTCACACCCCAGGGACAATGTATTCTTCTGGTCCCTTGGCGAGCCAGAGCCTGTCTTCCTACCCCCAAACCCATGTAACCAAACCCGGTGCCTGAGTCTATTCTGACCGATAGCAACCCTACAGGGCACAGAACTGACCCTGTGGGTTCCCGAAATTGCAAATCGTTACAGAAGCAGACTGCTTTAATTTTCTCCCCAAGGAGCGCCTGGTGAGTTTGAACTGCTGACCGAGCAGTTAGCAGCCCAGCACAGAACCCACTTCGCCACCAGGGCTCCTTCTTCCTATATAGAAAGGATCGATTCTAATGTAACCCCATCGTCCAACCCCCCCCGGATGGTGAGTGGGGATACTATTGTTTGGACCGCGTGTCCCCAGAAAATGAGCCTGACCCTAGTCCTGAGGGTTCTCTCCGTTATGTCTGTGAGGCCATGCCAGTGTCCCGTGTGTCTTATTTCTAATGCCTCTTGAGACATGAAAGGGGCAGTGAGGTACAGAGACTGGCAGGCAGACCCAGGGGGGAACACGGTGGACGGGCAGGCGGGTCTACAAACCCAGGACACCAGACTGCCGGCTACTAGCGTGAGAAGAGGAGTACTAACGACGTGCTGAATCCGGCTTGGGGCCTCCCAGGGTCGACGGCACACATTTTTTTCTTCCACCTGTGGTATGTATTCCTGTTACAGCAGCATTCACCAACCGAGATGGGCTGACAGCTGCACAAGAACCCAGGATCCTGAGCATGGGCAGTGGGCACGTATCGTGTCCCCCGCCTCCAGCCTGGTCCCCCATGCAAACGGGGACCCTAGGCCACAGAGAAGGAAACAAAGTCACATGCGGTTCCCTCCGAGCGCTGTTGCAGCCACGTTTCCTAGTCTTGTTCTCAACCAAAGCCGGCGCCAGGCCAGCCTCTTTCCCGGGTGTTTGCGTCCCATTGCTGAAGGCTGCTCAGAGGGCTTCTCCGTCTGTTACCGCAGGAGAAAAGCCTCCACCCAGCGGGTTTCGCCTGTCAGAATCAGAAGTTTATTTTTTTCTAAAGTCCTCTCCTTCTGTCTCCAAAGCAAGGGGAAAACGAGCACTAAGCAGACGTGCTGAAGGAACGGTTGCATCTCTGAATGTGACGACACACACACACACACACACACACACAGACGTGCTGAAGGAACGGTTGCATCTCTGAATGTGACTACACACACACACACACACACACACACACGTGCTGAAGGAACGGTTTCATTTCCGAATGTGACTACACACACACACACAACGGCCAGTGGGTTTGAACTGTCGACCTTGTGGACAGAAGTCCTGCGAGGGCAGTTTGGGCACGCATCCCTGCGAGGGCAGTTTGGGCACGCATCCGAGTATTTAAACTGTGCATGCAAGCCTTTTTAAAGATGAGCAGTTTCACGTCTGTGCTTTTCAAGGGGGGTGAAAAAGAGCGATCACCCGTGAGTAACTGAGATGGGCTGCAAACGACTAAAATGATCTACCTGGGAAATGAGTGGCTGTTACTGCCAAGATGGAAAATATTTTAAAATCACAGACTAGGCGATTTAACACTCTTAGGAAGACCCATGCTGGATTAAGGAGGGACAATCAAGATATAACAGACTATGCACAGTATGATCACAATAATGTGCAATATAAAGGTATGAAGGGTTGGGCCTGCATGTCTACACACACTCTTTAGGGTCTTAAAAACAAATGTGTGGAATGTTGAGGACAGCTTCTTCATTGACTATTTCGGCCTTTCCATGGATTGGGAAATAAGCGGATTTGTATTTTCTAGGTCAGACATGTATGTATGTGTGTGTGTGTGTGTGTGAGAGTGAAATCACCACTATTTAGAACACTGGCTCTTTTAGCCTTTCCCATGTCCCACATGCTCTCCTCATTCATGGAACCTTATTAATAAAGCTGTGAGACTCCCCAGAGAGGCCACTGCTCTGCTGACCAGTGCCTGGACCGTCCTGTGGGACTTCCTCCCCCACAGCAGGGAAACCAATTAGAATGGGAACAGAAAGGCCCTTGCTCCCAGCACCGCCTCACATCCTGCTGGCTCTGGCGCATGCTGCCCATGGGCTTCCGCCAGGCTTCCGCTCAGCAGTCACATTTCAAGTGTTTCCTCAAACGCCATCCAAGAGTTGACACCCCACCCCCACGCCCGGTCCAGGGCCAAAGACTCTGATAAAGCCCAAGCACACCCTTCTGAGTCTGGGGATCTCAACCAGTGGGGGCCCAGTCAATTCTGACGTCAGGAGACCCTACATGTGCGTGGAGCTGTGCTGCCAAGGGGTTTCAACGACGGATTTTCCAAACACAGACCCCCAGGACTTTCTTCCGAGGCACCCTGGGGTGGACTTGAACCTCGACTCTTCTGTTGTCAGCTGAGTGCATGAACTGTCGACACCACCCAGGACTTGGGGTGTCTAGGTCAGTGCTTTTTTATCATGAGGGGCGAAACCCATTCAAAGATGGCAAAAATCCATTTCCTGGGACTTGGCCAGCATATTTTAACCATCATAAAAGTTCTTCTCAACTGCCTGACTCCCTGGTCCATCACAGCCACGGCCACTTTTGAGCCGCTATGAAAGCCAATGAACAAGATGAGAGCTAGGCCACCTTGTTGCGCACACAGCAGATACACCAGTCCCCATCACTGGAACCACACAAAGAGGGACAGATATTTCCAGCCTATGCAATCACGAGATGTCGAAGGGATCAGGTGTAAGGCATCATCAGAACAAAAAATCTTACCATAGTGAATGATGGGGGGAGTGCGGAGTGGAGACCCAAAGCCCATTAGTAGGCCACTGGAGATCCCCTTGCAGAGGGGTCTCGGGGAGGAGATGAGCCAGTCAAGGTGCGATGTAGTGACGATGAAAAATACAACTTTCCTCTAATTCCTAAATGTTTCCTCCCTGCTCCCACTACCATGACTCAAATTCGACCTTGCAAGTCTGGCTAGACCAGAAGATGTACACTGGTACAGATAGGAACTGAAAATACAGGGAATCCAGGGCGGATGAGCCCTACAGGACCAGTGGTGTGAGTGGCGAAACAGGGAGGGTAGAGAAAGAGTGGGTAGGAAAGAGGGAACCGATTACAAGGAACTATATGTGACCTCCTCCCTGGGGGACGTACAGCAGAGGGGTGGGTGAAGGGAGACGTCGGACAGGGCAAGATATGACAAAATAACAATTTATAAACTATCAAGGGCTCATGAGGGAGGGGGCAGCGGGGAGGGAGGGGGGAAATGAGGACCTAATGCCGGAGGTTTAAGTGGAGAGGAAATGTTTTGAGAATGATGAGGGCAATGAATGTACAAATGCGCTTTACACAATTAATGTGTGTATGGATTGTGATAAGAGTTGTATGAGCCCCTAATAAAATGATTTTAAAAAAAAGATGACTTCTTGATATAAAGCCGTTTCTTATGCATAGCTGAGTGTCACTGGGATTCTGGGTTGTGAAAACCTACTTTCCCTTTTCCTTGTTTTTTTTTTTTAATGAAAAATGAGACAGGTATCATTGTATGGTGCATAGCACGCCAGTACCATGACCGTACTCAGCTTGCTATCTGCCAACGAAGCATTCTCCCTGGCTCACCACGATCCCTGTGGCCACTGGCCTTAGTTGGAAGACAGGAGACACACGTCAGATGTCAGTACCATTTGAAGTCGAGTCTTGAAGACCCATGTCACCAAAGGCTGTAGGGGGGGAGGGGCAGTGTCCATTGTCACCATGAGTCATCTCCCAAGTGTCAGCCAGGACGGAAGGAAGAGCACATTGTTGATGGGTCCCTGGAAGTAGTCTCAGTGCTGATGACCCCATGTGTGCACAGCCATCCATCCTGTTCCAGACAGTTGGTTTTCCCCTAGAGGGCGTGCAAGGCTGTGCCCTTTCAGCACCAGGCCCACCTTCCGAGGCACCTCCAGCTCAGACCCAGTGCCATCGAGTCAGCCCCAACTCACCGGGCCTGACAAGACAGGGTAGAGCTGCGCCCATGGTTCTCCAGGACCATAAATCTTTTTATTATTATTATTATTTTATTGAGGGTTCTTACAATCCATACATCAATTGTATCAGGTGTATTTGTACATATGTTGCCAGCATTGTTTTCTAGACAATTACTTTCTACTGAACCCTGGGTATCATCTCCTCTTTCCCCAAACCCTTGTGACCCCTTGATAGATTATAAATTATAATTTTCATATCTTACACCAGCCACTGTCTCCCCTCCCCTATGGTTTCTGTTGTTCTTCTCCCTGGAGGGGCGTGTGTGGTTGTGTGTTGATTGTTATCGGTTGCCCCTTCCTCTCCCCCGGCCTCCCTACCCATCTGGTATTGCTATTCCCATTCCTGCTCCTGGGTTGTGTGTGTCTTGACCTGTGTATCTGTCCAGTCTAGTCTAAAGTGAGAGGCATCACTAGGGTCATGGTAGTAGGGGGGGGGTGTGAGGAAGAGGACCCAGAGGAATATTGTGTTTCATCGGTGCTTTACTGCACCCTGGTTGACTCATCCCTTCCTTGTGACCCCTCTGCGGTGGACGTTCCATTGACTACAGATGGGCTTTGGGTCTCTGCTCCAACACCCCTTGTTCTCAACCATATGGTTCTGTTTGTTTGATTGTTTGTTTGTTAAGGGTCTTCTGATGCCTGTTACCTGGTCCCGATGACACCTCATGATCATACAGGCTGGTGTGCTTCTTCCATGTGGGTTTGTTGTTTCTCTGTTGGATGGTTGCTTGTTTCACTTCAAGCCTTTAAGCCTCCAGGCACTATATTTTTTAATAGCCGGGCACCATCCTCCTTCTTCACCACATTTGCTTATGCACCCATTTTGTCTTCAGCAATTGTACCTGGAGGGTGAGCATCTCAGATTGCCAATTTGTGAGAACAAAGTATTCCTGTATTGAGGGAGGATATGAGCAGAGGCCTGAAATCCATCCACTACCTCAGTGTATTGCCATATAAATATATGTACGTTGGCCAATATCTCTATTTTTATGGATTAATGTATTTACACATAGACACCCCTATGCTCATGCCTCTATCCATAGTTTTGCTTCCTAGATCACTCCTCTGTTTCCTTTTACCTTCCTTCTGCCCCACGATCATGCTCGCTCTACTTCTGCTCATACTATTTCCTCTCAGCTGGATTGCTGTTGTGCCAGCGCTGCCAGGATCTCGATAGCCTCCTCGTTATTGTTTTTTATTCCCTAGTTGTTCCCCTGTCTATGGTGCTGTTTGCCCACCACACTCTTCCCCCTCAAGTGCCCCAGGATCAGTTTCCATTGCTCTCTCCTCGAGCTTGCCTCCCAGGCCCGTCTTATGTAAGTGGGAATACCAACAATGGCATCGACCAAACAAACAGAAAACATGCGATTGAAAAACAAGAAAAAGCATACATAATTCCAGGTCTGTCCACTGGCCTTGATGACTATCTCCCCACTGGTCCTGGGGGAATTCCGGGAGCTGCCCCTCCTAACTGGAAGCCTATTTTGGGGTGCTCTTTAGGGGCTTTGTGGCTTGGCTTTGCTCCCATTGCTGCTATGTTATGTGCCCTTTTTAGTTTGCCCGCTGAGGGGGGTTCAGACAGGGCTTCCTCCCTGCTGTGTGTCCTTAGTAATGTCCTCTCTCGCAGTGTGCCCCAGCCAGGGTACAACATGTCATGAGCTGTTGTCAGACCTACAGTCCTCTCTGTGCCTTAACAGTTCCATGCAGGGATGTTACGGGACTATAAATCTTTTTTGTTTGCTTGTTTGTTTGTTTTTAAATCATTTTATTAGGGGCTCATACAACTCTTACCACAATCCCTACATACATCATTTGTGTAAAGCACATTTGGACATTCACTGCCTTCATCATTCTCAAAACAGTTGCTCTCCATGTAAGGCCCTGGCATCAGCGCCTCATTTTTTCCCCTCCCTCCCCATTCTCCCCTTCCTCATGAACCCTTGATAATTTATAAATTATTATTTTGTCATATCTTACACTGTCCGACGTCTCCCTTCACCCACTTTTCTGTTGTTGGTCCCCCAGGGAGGAGGTTATATGTAGATTCTTGTAATCTGTTCCCCCTTTCCACCACCCACTCCTGCCCCGCTCCTGGTATAGCCACTCTCACCACTGGTCCTAAACTTTGGTGACCAGATTTAAAGTGGGACACCATTGACTGGGGAGCGGGGAGGCTCTTGATTAAAAATTTGGTCTAATGCACCAAATAGACCGTTCCCTAGCTTGCCGTGCATTCTTTCCAAAAATCGGGACTTTTTTACAATGCCAAAAATTGGTACTGTCTTCCCAAAAGCGGGATGTCTGGTCACCTTATCCTAAAGGGATCATCTGTCCTGGATTCCCTGTGTTTCCAGTTCCTATCTGTACCAGTGTACATCCTCTGGTCTAGCCAGATTTGTAAGGTAGAATTGGGATCATGATAGTGGGGGGAAGGAAGCATTTAGGAACTAGAGGAAAGTTGTATGTTTCATCTTTGCTACCCTGCACCCTGACTGGCTTGTCTCCTCCCTGCGGCCCTTCTGTAAGGGGATGTCCAAATGCTTACAAATGGGCTCCGCACTCCCCCTCATTCACAATGATATGATTTTTTTGGTTCTGATGATGCCTGATACCTGATCCCTTTGTGATCACACAGGCTGGTGTGCTTCTTCCATGTGGGCTTTGTTGCTTCTGAGCTAGATAGCCATTTGTTTACCTTCAAGCCTTTAAGACCCCAGATGCCATATCTTTTGATAGCCAGGCGGGACAATAAATCTTAAAGAGAACAGAAAGCCTCATCTTTCTTCAGCAGAGCAGCTGATGACCTTGAACCACTGACCTTGGCAGTTATCGGCCCAACTCCTAACTTGCAGTACCACCTTTGGGCTGACTGTCGAATGCTTGACTGTTTTAGTTGTCCAGCAATCATCCTAGTGACTCTAGCACCACGTAGCCAAAAAACCAAATCCCTGCCCTTGCGTCAAGTCCGAATCATAGCAATCCTGCTGCACACAGCAGAACCGCTGCTGTGAGCTGAAACTGTCACACTTTACAGGAGTAGAAAGCAGCTGGTGTTTTTGAAGTGCCAGCCTTGTGGTTTGCAGCCCAATGCGTACCCACAATGCCACCGGGGGTTGTACGACACAGCCAAGTAGGAGAAAAGAGTGGGCAGATAAACCTGGGTTTCATCAGTAACTCTGCCCTACGCCCCAGCTTCTTATTTTAACCTCAGTTTCCTCAGCAGCCTGGAGCTGCAGGCCTGGTCTGCCTGGCTCTGCCCAGCACTATGGAAAATCCATTCAGAGGGGTGGGAGGTGGAGGGGATCCTGGGAGCTCTGCCCCGAAACTCACCACCACCACCCTACCCCACCCCCTAAATGCACTGTCTGGGCATGAGCTGCTGGGTAGAGATTCTCAGAGAGCATCAGAAAGACAGGCTTCCAGCAGGGACACTAGGTTAGTAAAACAAAATCCAAATCCATGGAGTTAATCCTGATACAAACTGACCCTCAAAGGGATCGCTCAGGTTTTGGACGTCTTTGTGGGAGCAGTGAGCAGAAGCCCCTATTAAGTGTGAGCTGCTGGTTCTGTGTTTAGTGACCAAAATGCATACCTGGAAGTGCCCCCAAGTTTGTTTAGGTTAGCAGCAGAATGTAACCCTTGAGTGCAGTGATGAGCTCTCGGCTATTCACTCAAACGTTGATAGTTCGAACCCACCCGCTGCTCTGCAAGGAGAAAGATGTAGCAGTCTGCTTCTGAAACACCCGTTCCAACTCGCAGCGACCCCACAGGATGGAGGAGAAGTGCTCCCGTGGGTGCGTGGGCCTGTAAGAGCAGAGAGGATGGAGCCACAAGCCACGAGAGTCTGAGAGTGGAGAGCCTCCTCTTTCTCCTGCTAAGTGACTGGTGGGTTCGAACTGCTGACCTGGTGATTAGGGTCAAGCAGTCCTGGCAGCTCGGTGGTTCAGCACTCACATGTGAACCGAAAGGTTGGCAGTTCAAACCCACCGACCTGCTCTGCAGGGAAAAGGCCTGGGGATGTACTTCTGTGAAGATGGCAGCCAAGAAAAATGCTAGGAAGCGGTTCCACCCTGCCAGAGGGGTCCCTATGGGTGGAAATCAGCAGCAGCTGCTGCCGCCACAACAGGACTTTGGGAACTAGTTTGTGGCGCAGCATGGTGGATGTGATCAATGCCAGGGCACTGCCCACTGGACACGGCAAACGTTCTGTGCAATGCATTTCGGAGTGAAACAAAACTGGATGACAACGTTTGTTTTCACAGTAGACTACCCCACCAGAGGCCCGTCAGGAGGTTGTAGTGACAGTTCGGCTCCTGTGGCCCGGGCTACGGCAGCGGCTGCTGACTGCCCAGGCAGGGGCAAGGGCAACCAAAAACACAAGGGGCAACTGTATGGGCAACTCCCAGGATCATTCAAAACCCCGAGTCCGGATTCAAGCACCAGGTCCGGAGAGCCAGCTCCCACTCTACTTTGTGCTCAGTGGCTGCCACGTCACACGCCCCCAAAGAACACCTGTCCACTCGCAGCCCCCAAGCCGATTCCAACTCAGAGTGATCCAGTCAGATGGAGAAGAACACCTGGTGGGTTTCTGAGGTGGTCAACCTTTACGGGAGTAGAAAGCCCAGTCTTGCTCCCAAAGAGCACCTCACTATTCTCAAAGAAGGCAGCCTGGATAGGAAGTACAATGGCCCCAGAACAGAAAGGACGAAATTCTGGACGTCGGTGTCACCATGTGAGCCTCCAAAGCTATTTGGCGCACGGCGGCCTGAACTGCCAGTCACTGACGACGCTTCTCACCACACTCAATGCTATACCGATAAACTCCAACGCAGAATCTACCCCCCCCCCAAAAAAAAAAATAGCTCCCTTTCTCTGGCAGCAGTGTGGCCTTGTTCAGACCAGTGCCTGACTCGGAGGCCCAAGTCACCCTAGATTGCTTACCTTAGGTGACAGTAGGCAGAGCTCCTTAAGTAAATGTGGCCCCCAAAGAATATTGCCTGGAGGTCCCCACCAGCCACCCCTGGTCCAGAGCCCGGGTAGAGGGGACAAGAATGGAAAACCAATCACGCAAAGTAAGTGACCTGCCTCCCTGGGTCTGAAGAAGGGATGAACAACACTGGGAAATCACAAGAGGGAGGGATGCACCCCGCTGTCGGGGGAAAGCTTTCAACGCTATGTGACCTGGACACTCTGTGGGGCAGGGGGTCCCCAATGGTAGACTTTGCCCTCCTTCTCACCTGAGCAATGGCACAGGGGACGCACTCAGCAGAGGCCGAGGAATGTCCAGGCCTTATACTATCAGAGCCATCTCTGTGGTGCTGGTGGCCGGTGCCTGGCACCCAACAATGGTAAGACAAAAAGCCAATTTCCTCCTCGAGAGCTCTCGGTAAGAGACGAATGAGCCAGGGATCAAAGAAGAGATCGCCTTCGACAATGGGCAGCACACAACTCTGTAGCTAGAGGCCCTTTGTCACGTGAGCTCAGGGGCAGTACGGGACTGACGGGTGATGCATTGTTGACCAAGAGGGTGAAAAATGAGCAGGTCCACACACGGGGATTTTCCAGGTGGAGATATATTTTTCCACTTCAAGGGCCCCACATATCTTAAGTATTTTAAAAGAAACATCTCCTCAAACCCTATTAGTTGGAACTCTATGACAGGATCTGTCTCGGAAGAAGTACAGCCCCAGAATGCTCCTGCGAGGCCAGGAGAGCGAGACTTCATCTCAGCGATGTAAGGCATGTGGTCAGGAGAGACCAGTCCCTGGTGAAGGACATCATGCTCTGTCAAGTCGAAGGGCAGTGAAAAAGAGGGAGACCATACACCAGATGGACTGAGACTGCAACGATGGGCTCAAAATAACAAGCGCGGTGAGGATGGAGCGGGACCAGGTGATGGCTCTTTCTGGTTTACATAGGTCGTTATGAGTTGGAGCCAAGTGGACGGTGCCTCACAACAACACACCAAGGGAGCCCTGACAGCGTAGTGGGCTATTCACCGTAAGCTGAGCAGCTCCAACCCACCGGCTGCTTCTAGAGAGATGAGGCTTTCTGCCTCCTTAAAGCCTCAGACACCCAAAGGGGGGTCGTCCTACTTTGCCCTATAGGGCTCTGTGCATTGGGATTGCCTTGATGGCAGGGAGGGTTAGCAAGTTTATGTGAAATGACTATTTGATAAGTTAAAGAATCAGTTCACTAAGAGCAATTTCATATGGCTCAATAATAACTCATGCCTTTCAACCTCCTTCTATAGCAGCCAACTTTTTCTTAATAGGTGAGACCATTGATATCTAGAATTGAAAGCCAGGGGGTAAAGCGGAAGAGATGGTTGTTAGCTGCAGGGAGAACTGTTCCACGGAGTTTCCAAGGCGGTGACCTCTGCAGGTTGCCAGGCCTGTCTCAAGGTGCCCATACGAGGATAGACACCACCAGCCACTCAGCTAGTAGACAACACTTGAGCCTTTGTGCCAGGCAAGCACTCCCCAGAGGAGATGATGTCAGGGCTCCTATCGCTATCGAAAATGGAAGCATCTAAACAAATAAAAATGGTTCTTAGCCGCCACAAAACCAAGTGCAGGCTGGATTTGGTCCAAGGGCCATCACTGAACAGCCTCCGTGCTGCAGTATAGAAATCGAAGCCTCTTGTGATGGTGATTGGCATGAGAATGGCTAATGCAGTCCTGCATCCTTAGCATCCACCATGCGGTCTGCAGAATAGAACGTTTTGTGACTTGGACATGGGGCAAGCAGCCTCTTGAAGGATGGCCCGGTCTTTCTTAAGCATCTCAAAAACGCTTTGTGCCTCAGAAAGATCATCAACACGCCCAGAGGGATTTGTTCCTGTGCTTGCTCCCCAATCCACGTCATTCCCAATTCTCCATACTCTGTAGAAGTCCCTCTTGCATACTACTCTTGTAGCTTTCGGTAAGTGTTTCTGACAGTGTGAATAGTTTTTCCTTAGTTCCTGAGCACTGTCATGATTATGGAGTGTGGTGCGCCTCACCTGTGAGCCATCGCATTCGCTGATTTTTTTCCGCGTTTGTTTTTGAAGAACCTTTCCCATCCATGTGTCTCCTTACAGCTGCCATCAACTAGCGCTGGCTTTGTGCATTGGGTGGGAGCCGGGATAATATTTTGGAAAGAAAAATTAAACAAAGAGAGAATGCTGCAGCGCTCTAGACACAAGATACCAGACACAAGATGCTGCCGCCTACAAATCAAAAGCAGTACAGTGTTCTATGACAAACTTGGCAGATAATACAGCACATAGACGAGCTAGTAACATAACTCACTGGTGCCGAGTTGATTCTGACTCACGTGTCGGGGTGTCCAGACATGTGCATTCTTGGTTATTATGTACTGCACCACTATACACCCGGCCGCACAGTTACTGCGTGTCCAAGAGACGTGAGCTACGCATGCTACATGCAACTGTGCTTGCCATCTCCCAGTCTGATCAGATTTCTGAGCTCTATTATAATTTTAGGGGACCAAAGGCCATATAAGCAACTGGACAGCGCCCAAATGGATGCCATGTGAGCCTGACTGGAGGCACCCGGTATCGAAGTAGGTCAGTATACTCCACCGGTCAAGAAAAGTGGGACGTCCCAATCAAGCCAGCTCTCCACCATTCGGGGTCCGGTGGAGTATGGTCCTGCCCCCAAACCCTTGGGGTCAACAGGAGGTACCACATACTTCATGTCAACTCCAAACAAACACAAAAAAACCTCATTGCCACCGAGTGGATGCCAACTCATAGCGACCCGACAGGACAGTGTAGAACTGTCCCTGTGAGTTTCCGAGACTGTCACTCTTTGTGGGGGTAGAACAACCTGTTTTGCTTCCACAGAGAGGCTGGTCATTGTCAACTGCTGACCTTGCAGTTAGCAACCCAATGTGTAAGTAACCACTACTGGTTAATGCTCATGGAGGACACTAAAATGTGTGTG
This sequence comes from Echinops telfairi, assembly GCF_000313985.2. Taxonomy (NCBI): domain Eukaryota; kingdom Metazoa; phylum Chordata; class Mammalia; order Afrosoricida; family Tenrecidae; genus Echinops; species Echinops telfairi. Next base: position 54,507,031 of record NW_022111369.1, read on the forward strand.
TGGCAATTAAGGTAGCAGAAGGACATTGGGCCTCCACTCAAGTACTCCCTCAACACAAGAATACTTGCTTCTAGTAAATTGGCATTCTATGATGCTCACCTTCCCGACACAACCGCTGAAGACAAAGC
>NW_022111369.1:54508123-54516206 GCF_000313985.2 Echinops telfairi
CGATGTACAAATGCGCTTTACACAATTGATGTGTGTATGGATTGGGATAACAGTTGTATGAGCCCCTAATAAAATGTTAAAAAAGAAAAAAAATGTGTGTGTGAGCACGCGTGTGTGTGTGTGTGTGTGTGTGTGTGTGTGTACAAGCTGCCTGCCCCAACAGTGTTGGCTGTAATGCTAACAGTTGGCCAGAATCCCTACTCCACCCCCGCTGCTATTAATATGCTTCTGTCTTTGACATTGACTTATTTTATAAGCATCTGTCTCCATGGGGGTCCTAGCTTTTCGAAGACGAGGAAAAAGAACCGCAGAGTCTCAGGCCATGGGGCGAAGAGGTGGGGGTGGGGGTAGACTCTGACTAACCAGAACTACAGGGAGGAGATGAAGCAAAGCTGCGCAGGGGACTGACGCCAAACACCGCGAGAGCGCAGGCTCCTGACTTCCAGCCAATCGGAGGGTCCGAAGGGAAGCATGGTGAGTGCACACCTCGTGGCCCAGTGGGCCCGCGGCTGCAAGGCTACCGGAAACCAAGAGAAAGTCGGAGACAAGCAACTCTTTCTGTAGTATCTTTCTTCTCTAAAAATACAGGGTAAAGGAAACAAAAGAGAAACGGCTGCAATTATAGGTGCTCCCAGAAGACTGCTGAGGAAACGGATACATGTCCCAAGACATTAGGAGACTTTCCTGGGGCCTTCTGAAGAGCTCCTCCCTCGAAGAATTTAAGACAGCCTCTCAGAGAGTTCAAACCCAGGCACCAACGCACCAAGGGCATCGTTTCTGTGGTCACGCAGCTTACAATCGGAATGGAATGAAGACACACGCTGGTAAATCTTGGTGTTTTGCCATCACTGTTATTTTTAAAACTCAAAAAGCCGTAGCCCTGCACTGCTAAAAGGCCGAATCAATCTGTCTTGGAAGAAGGAAGGTCAGAGTGCTCCTAGAGGCAAGGAGAGCGGGCGGTCTTACATCCTTTGGACATACGGTCAGGAGAGACCAGTCCCTGGTGGAGGAGATGCTGGTGGGTAAAGCAGAGGAGCGGTGACAAGAGAGGGAGGCCTTCGCGGAGTTGGCAGGACAGGGGCTGCAACAATGGGCTCAAGAACCGGGAAGATTTCACTGGGGGGCACGCAACCGGGTAGTGTCTCCTTCTGTTGTGTGTAAGGTTGCTATGGGTCAGAACGGACTCAGTAGCACCTAGCAACAGCAGCTGTTTTAAAATCTTGTTAAATATATATATATATTTATAGTGAGAAAAAAGAAAACGACATACAAAGAAACAAAATAAAAGGCCAGTGTATGAATGAATGCAATTGAACAGAAAAGGGGAGATTGCTACTCGCACTGGATAGCTTGCAGGACCGTGTGGGTCTTACACTCCTTATGCAAATGACATTTCCCATGATTCAGTAGGAAAAAAAACCTTTCCTCAACAATCCATTTGCTCCTATTTCGAAACCGTCTCCTTTAAACTTTATAAACCTTTCCCTGCTGTTTGGTCCCTGCGATATTCTGCAATGAAACTTTAATGCGAAAAGGAGAGGCAGAGAGAGCCAGAGAGAAACCAGTCCATACGTACACGAGCTGCCTGGACGACAGTGGGCCTCTGGGTACCGTCTGCCCATAGCAACCAGTCAGCACATTAGCTGGGCTGTCGGCAGTCTCCAAGGATGCAGGAAAGACCGAGAGGGTTAACTGAGGTGGAAGGGGGAAGACAAGAGAAAAGGCAGAAACAAGAGATTTAGGATAACGGTTGGTTTTGTGCTATTTTCCCCCATTAAAATGCTAATGATGATCACAAATTTCCAGATAACCAACCACGTTTATGAATTATTCATCATCACATTTCTGAGGAAGTCATCCTGCTCCTGCCCACGGAGCTCGCCTGTAATTAGCAGGTGGCCCCTAATAAGTGAGACAGAGAGAGCAGGTCACTCACTGCCAGTCTCGGCCCTCCGGGCTACACTTCGCCGATGCATGCTCAACTCACTCTTCCTTAACACCAAGCACGAACGCCCCCCTACGTTTCTGTGCTCCCATCTGAACCACAAGCCCATGAAAACACTTAAAACTGCAAAGGCTGAAAAAAAGAAAGAAATTTTCTGTATTGTATACATTAGATATCAAACTGGTTTTTTTTTAAATTTCCTTGAAGCTTAAGTAATCCTGAGAAGTATGAACATCACAAGTAGAAAGCTCAATGAACTTTGCACTGAGAACACCAGGTCAAAAACCAAACTATTACGGGCACTGCAGAGTCTGCTTCACACCATTTTTGCTCCTTTTGGCTAAGATCAAGAGCACAGTCTGCCCCATGCCCCTTCTTATGGGTAGCTGCCATACAGAGACTGGGTTTGCCCAATTTTTGTAGATCTCAAATTGATGTAACTGCCCGTTTCTCTTTTCATTCAAAAACCTCCCACATGTTCAAAGATGACATTGAGGGTCAACAGCATATGTCCACAGGGAATTGTACATTGAAAACAATGAGATACCACCCCCCACTCATTAGAATGGCTCAAATCCCAAACCAGAAGGCCGAGTGTCAGCAAAGACGTGGAATAAGTGGACATCCCAGTCATTGCTGGTGGAACTGAAAAGTGGTCCAGCCTTTGGGGAGACTGGATGTGCCTTAGTGTGCTAAGCACAGGCTTTGATTCCATCCAATCATTGTGCTAATAGCTATTTATTCAAGTGAGGCCAAAATGACGTCCACATCAAACTGCACGCAAATGTTTAGAGCAGCTTTATTTGTGTTTGCTAAAAATTAGAAGCAACCAATTTCTCCCTCTTGTCCAACAGGATGAATTTGGCAAGCACACTGGCACACCCTTGCAATGGAGAGTTATTCCACAATTCCCAAATCAATGAGCCCGGGAGCTGCAGAAGGAACGTCAAATGCACAGCGAGAAGTGAACAAACCCCGTCCGAGAAAGCTACACACTGTATGTTTCCGACTGTGACAGAGTATCGTCTCAAAACAACGTGGGCATATTTTCCTGTCTACCAGAGTGAAAGCATCAGTGGTTGCCAGGGGCTCACAGGGAGGATAGGGAGCCAATGAGGGCTTTAAGGGAAGGTGCCGTGTCTCTGTATGACACTGTCATGGCAGATAAGCCACAGAACAACATCACAAAAAGTGTGAACCCCAAGACAAAGAATAGACGTTGGTCAATGAAATATATCAACGCTAGTTCACAGATTATAATGCATGTGGTACGCCAATGGAAGAGAACAATATCAGGCGAAATTGTATATCAGTGTGCAAAGTTATATGGGAATTCTTAGCACTTTTTACTCCGTTTTTCTTTAAACCTAAAGCTACATTAAAAGAAAAAGTCACTCAAATTTTTAAAGTATCTATATTGAGGACCCAGTACAGGCCAAGCTATATCCCGGCTCTACAAAGATGATTAAGAAGCCATATGACAAAATAATAATTTATAAATTATCAAGGGCTCATGAGGGAGGGGGGAGGGGGGAGGGAGGGGAAAAAAAGAGGACCTGATGCCAGGGGTCAAGTGGAGAGCAAATGTTTTGAGAATGATGAGGGCAATGAATGTACAAATATGCTTTACACAATTGATATATGTATGGGTTGTGATAAGAGTTGTATGGGCCCCTAATAAAATGATTAAAAAATAAATAAATAAAATAAAATAAAATAATTTCATTATGGAAAAAAAGAAGCCATCTCTGTCTTTTGAGGGGGAGAGAGTCTACAGCAGCGCTTCTCAACCTGTGAGTTGTGACCCCTTTGGGGGTCAAATAACCCTTTCACAACGACCAATTCATAACAGTAGCAAATTACAGTGATGAAGTAGCAACAAAAATAATTTTATGGTTGGGGGGTCACCACAACATGAGGAACGGTATTAAAGGGTTGAGGCATTAGGAAGGTTGAGAACCACTGGCCTACAGAGATGTAGACAGACACACAATTGAGCCCTTACAAGACTGCGATGTTCAATGACTGAGACTCACGTCAAGCAGGGCCCCCGGATGGAGAAATGGAGGCATTAGGAAAGGCTTCTGGGAAGAGGGATGTCTTTCATGTCCTGAGGGCTGGGTAGGAGGGAGCCAAGCTGGAGACGGGAGACAGGGCAGGGAAAGACAAGGCAGGGAGCTGCAGGAAACTACAGAGTAGTTTGAGTGACTGGAGTCTCACGGGCCAGGCTAGCAATGTGAGGAGGCGGACGGCAGTCTGATGAAACACTTAATAAGGGTCTCTGACTTTATCTGGTTCCAGGTAATAATGATGGTTCAGCTCAGGTTTTTTGATAATACATTTATTGGCTGGATGGTCTCAAAGGAGGCCAAGTGTGCTCGTTTGGTTGTTAGAGTAACCCAGATGGAAGATAATTAGGGTGCCCAATAGTAATAGAAGTATGTAAGGAAGGAGTACAAAGAATGAATACTTGGGAATCATCCAGAAGCTAAAAGAACAGCTGGATGGTTACTCGCAGGTGGGTGAATGGTCGTGACAAATAGAGAATAGAGAAAGAACTGGTTAACAAGGAGGACAAGTGGTTTGATTTTGAAATAGAGAAATCAAAATGATGTGCTTGACACGATGTATGTATGGGGTGTGATAAGAGTTGTATGAGCCCCCAATAAAATGATTTTAAAAAAAGAAGAAATCAAAATGTAGGAAGTTTTAGGTAGAGATGCCCAGATACTGTGGGATGTGGAGCCCGAGGATGAAGTCCAAGCTGAAAGTAAATTGACCATTATCCAGAACAACAACACAACTACAACAATAGCTGAAACCGTGTCAGTGGGTCACACTTCTGAAGGAACATGGACAGCGTCGAACAAAACAACAACAACAAAACCAGAAGGTGCATACACAAACGAAGAACCTTACAGAGATGATAATGTACCCTTCAGGCACTTGGCTGCTAATCTAAAGGCTAGAGGTTCAAACCCTCCAGCAGCTGAGCCGGAGAAAGACCCAGCGATCCTCCCCAGGAAAGATGAACCCAAACCTAAACTCACTGCCCGGAGATAAAACAGCTCCTAGCGCCACCCACGAGGTCAGGGGGGAACTGTCCCAGGTCCTGATGAGTGGGTCCGAGGCTGTCACCGTTGACGGGAGTAAAAAGCCCACCTTTCTCCTGCGGAGAAGCCGGTGGTTTTGAACCAATGCACACCCAGTACTCCAAAGATTTCTGTCTCCCTCAACCCCTCTGCCAAAAACCAAAACCAAGCCCATGTGAGGGCAGTTCTACTCTGTCGTAACGGGTCATGAGTCAGAATCCACTCCACCTTACACAGGAGAACATGAACAACGATAGGACAGGCAGAGCTGGGAGATCTTGTAAAGGAAGAAGAAAGAAGAAAGCTGAGCAGTGCCCTGGAGAGCAATATAGATAAGACGTGAAAAGCCATGCCTTAAACCCCCTCCCTGGGGGACGGACAACAGAAAAGCAGGTGAAGGGAGACATCGGTCAGTGTAAGACATGAAAAAATAACAATAATTTATTAATTATCAAGGGTTCATGAGGGAGGGAGGGTGGGGGAGGGAGGGAGGGAAAAGAAGACGAGTTGATCCCAAGGGCTCAAACAGAAAGAAATGTTTTGAAAATGATGACGACAACAAATGTTCAAATGTGCTTGACACAATGGATGGATATACAGTTTGTGATAAGAGCTGTATGAGCCCCCAGTAAAATGACTAAAAATAAAGAAAAGCTATGCCTTTGGATGTAACACTAATCAAGGACTGGCACCTTTGCTGGAGGGTGATTTCCTTGAAATGGTGCAGGCACGGGTACCCAGACTGACGGAACATGTACAGCTAGAGGGCCAGAGAAGAAGTGGGTAGCCCCTACAAGGTTCTTCTTGTTGACAGAGGTGCCATCTAGTCAGTACCAACTCACAGTACCCCTCTGTACCCCGGCAGAGAGCACCACCTGGTCATACTCCATCTTCACCATTGTCCTGAGGTCGGAGCCCACTGGAGCAGCCACTGTGCCAATCCATCTTGCCGAAGGTCTTCCTCTTTTTTTGCTGCCCTTAACCAAGCATCATGTCCTGTTCCGGGAACTGGTCTCTTGTGATAACACGCCCAAAGCACACAAGATGAAGTCTTGCCATCCTGGCCTCTAAGAAGCATTCTGGCTCTGCCTTCTCCCAAGACAGCTTTGCTTGGCCTGCTGGCAGGCTCTCTACTTTCAACAGTCTTTGGCAACACTGTAATTAAAATGCACCAACTTTCTTCAGTCTCCCTTACTCGGTGTCTAACTTTCACAAGCACCTCAAGCCATTAAAAAGGCCATGGCTTCGGGTCAGCACACCTTAGTGCTCAAAGTGAAATCCTTGTTCTTCTAGTTTACAGAGGTCTGGTGCAGCAGAATTGCCCAATGCAATTCATCCTTTGTATGACCGCGGCTTCCATGAGCATAGATTGTGGATCCAAGGAGGACAAAATCCTGGACAACTTCAATATTTTCTCCATTTATCATAATGTTATCTATTGGCCCAGTTGTGAGAATTTTGGTTTTCTTTATATTTAGTTATAATCTATAACTAGGCTCTAATCCTTGATCATGAACAAGTGCTTTAAGTTCTCATTTTCAGGAAACAAGGCTCCAATCCTTGATCATCAAGTGCTTTAAGTTCTCATTTTCAGGAAACAAAGTTGTTTCTGAAATCAAAGATTGTTAACAACACAAGCCACCCAACCCCCCACCCCCTTGGTTTTTTGTTTTTAAGGCCTGTCCCTGTGGTTATTTGGGGCGCTGATTCAGAAAACTGCATCAGCTCTAGTTTTTTTTTATATGGTGTTCTACTATATCTTCAGCTATTAAATTATATTAACTCATTAATTTATCTTCCTAGTATTGCATATGAGAAGAATTCAGACCTGACAATTACAAGATAAGACAGAAAAGGTGAGAAATATTTGAAAATAATGAGATATTAAGGGACTTCCAAAAGAAGCTGTATATAGGGTTGCCAATCCTAAGGTCAGTGGTTTGAACTGACTAGACACTGCTTAAAAAAAGTAAAGAATTGGAAACCCAAAGGGCCAGTTCTTCTCTGTACTTATAGAGCAGTGGTTCTAAACCTTCCTAATGCCGTGACCCTTTAATACAGTTCCTCATGTTGTGGTGACCCCCAACTATAAAATTATTTTCGCTGCTACTTCATCACTGTAATTTTGTTACTGTTATGAATCATAATGTAAATATCTGATGTTCAGGATGTATTTTCATTGTTACAAATTGAACATAATTAAAGCAGTGATTGATTAATCACAAAAATAATATGCAGTTATATATTGTGAAATAGTTATTCCTAATTAAAAATAAATAAAAGTTTGTCTTGAAGCATGGTGTAGCATGGGTAACAGTGTTAATATAACAACAGTAAACTACATTGCTACATTTTGTGACAGTATGTGCAGAAGGCCAACATCAGGGCGAAGGTTGAGATAGCTTCTTTCTAATTAAAATGAAACTCTAGTCTTTTGAATCCATACTTTGGATACTGCATGCCTTTGTATGAAACTAAGTAAAAAGGCATTACTACTAGGGTTCCAGTTAATACACACATGGGATTATTCTAAAAAAAACATGCTTACACATGTTTCTGCTATCAGTTATACTTGTCATGGTCTCTTTCAAACAATAGGTCTAGTAGCTTCCAAGGAATTGCTGCACTAATTCAAGATAGAGTGATCAACTCTGAAAGTTACGGTGACTGGTTATTGGAATACCAAATATGTGTTTTCCAATGGTCTTAGGTGACCCCTGTGAAAGAGTCATTCGACCCCCAAAGGGGTTGCTACCCACAGGTTAAGAACTGCTGTTAGAGAGTGTGTTAGACAGGGTTCTTTAGAGAAACAAAACCAGAATGCTAATAATGCTAATAATGTTATATATATTTATACAGATAGACAGATAGATAACATAAGAAATAAACAGTTAATTAAATTATAAAGCAGTACAAATGGCTCAGTGCAACTCACTTCTGTGAGACAGTTGTGAGACACTGGCAGTCCTTCAAGTCTTGAGGGCTGCCGGGTAGTCCTCTGTAGAGCAATTCAGGCTATCTGGGCACAGGCAGCAAACAGCAAGGC
>NW_022111369.1:54517433-54565958 GCF_000313985.2 Echinops telfairi
TTGTATGCTTCATCATTGTTACACTGCACCCTGACTGGCTTGTCTCCTCCCTGTGACCCTTCTATAAGGGGATGTCCAGTTGCCTACAGATGGGCTTTGGGTCCCCACTACGTCTTCCCCCTCCTTGACGATATGATTTTTTGTTCTTTGATGCCTGATAACTGATTCCATCGACACCTCATGATCACAAAGGCTGGTGTGCTTCTTCCATGTGGACTTTGTTGCTTCTCAGCTAGATAGCCGCTTGTTTACCTTCAAGCCTTTAAGACCCCAGATGCTATATCTTTTGATAGCCGGAGCACCATCAGCTTTCTTCACCACATTTGCTTATGCACCCACTTTGTCTTCAGCAGTCATGTTGGGAAGGTGAGCATCATGAACAGAATGTTAGTTTAATAGAACAAAGTATTTCTTGCATTGAGGGAGTACTTGAGTGGAGGCCCAATGTCCATCTGCTACCTTAATACCAAACTATAAAGATATGCAGATCTATTTCTCCATCATCATTTATAAATATATTTACATATGTACATGCTTGTATTTAGACTTCTATAAATGCCCTTTGCCTCCTAGCTCTTTCCTATATTTCCTTTTACTTTCCTCTTGTCTCACTATCATGCTCAGCCTTTATGTGGGTTTCAGAATTCCTCTCGGTTACATTGCCCTTGATCTAGCCCTACCAGGCCTCTTACACCCTCCTTGCCACTGATTCTGGATCACTTGTTGTTCCCTTGTCCCTGGGTTTGTTAACATCACTTCCTTTCCCCCACCTCCCCACTCTCCCATGTCCTGCTGGAACCATAGGTCCGTTGTTTTCTCCTCCAGCTTGTTTATCCCACTTATCTTATCTAGATAGACCTGCAGAGATAATAATAAACACAAAAGCAAGACACAGCAAAACAAAGCAACAAAAGAAAACAAAACAACAAAAAAAACCAATGACAAAAAAAAGAAAGGCCTATAAATAGTTCAAGGTCTGTTTGTTGACCTTTAGGAGTGTTTTCTGGTCAAATCTGATGAGGTGCCAAGCCCTGGCCCCCAAATCTATTTTTAGTATTCCCTTGGGACTTCCTTGCTCTGCTCCTCTTGTTCTGTTGCACACCCTTAGTGTCTTGCTTCAGTGTGGTGTCAAAATACATTTTAGTGTCTAGACATCAATGGATAATTCATTTTAAATGCTTCAGAAGTGAGGCTGACTGCAAGCTTCTTTATAAGAACAATTCCAACTTTTCTTTTAAGGTTTGCTGTGCACAGGTGGAGACCTTGTGTCTTCTTCTGGATAGGCAGGGCAGGGCTTCCCAGTTTGGTGGGGGAGGGGGGGGTGCGGCTCTACTTGCAGGCAATGAGCAGGTTCAGCAGCAGCACGATGCCCGAGTCCCCTCACAGGAACATCTTCGCTCTTGGAGATGTCGCGGTCCTTGTTGACGGCTTGGACTTCTTCTCGCCCTTGCCCCTCTTGGGGACCTCGGTCCACATCTCCTTCCTGTTCTCCAGCACCATGTTGCAGTGCCCGTGGTAGGCCTTCACGTGGCCCAGAAGCTTCTCATTGTTGGGATAGGTGAGCACGTGGGTGACGTTCTTGCCGGACTGCGTGAGCACGGCGAGGGGACCCGTGTTGAACTCCTCCTCTCGCGTCTGCTGCTCCCAAGGGTCATCTTGAGGAGGCTCATGGTGCTGGCTTGTTCTCAGATCAAGCCTGTCCCCTCCGTGTTGCTAATAAATTATGCCATTTTATAACAAGATTGGAACATTTCAATTTTACTATTATTTTTTTAATCATGTTACTGGGGCTCCTACAGCTCTTATCACGATCCGTACATACATCCATTGTGTGAAGCACATTTGTACATTTGCGGCTAAACAAAAGGTTGGCAGTTCAAACCAACCAACTGGTCCATAGCAGGGAAACGTGGTAATCTGCTTCCGTAAAGGACTTGGAAATCCTATACCAGAATTGCCTTGACAACAGCAGGGTTTTGATCATTAGTCGCAGCCTTTACAGGAGGCAGCATTCCTATCTTCTTCAAATGTGGTGCCCAGCTATCGAAAGATATAGTGTCTGGGGTCTTAAATGTTTTGATTTTAATAAAGAAGTCTGAACTCTGACAGAACCGTTTTGGGTTTCAGAACATCTGAATCTATTTTTGGTACCAAACTCACTACTAGTCAGTCAGTTACAACTCATACTGACTGTGAAGGGCAGAATGGGACTTCTGTGGGTTTTGGAAGCTGTCAATCATTATGGAAGCACAAAGTCTCGGCCTCCTCTTGCAGAGCAGCTGTGGACTCAAACAGCTGGCCTCGTGGGCAGCAGTCAAACACATAACCCACGACACTCTCAGGGGCCCTTATTTATTGTACAGTAATGCTTATTTCTGGCCCCTTTTTAAGATAATAAATTGGAACTGCCTGCTATGGAGTTCCTAATAAAGATGAAGTGATACTCGGAGACAATTCCAAGTTCCTGTAATTTGCACGATTCAAATATAGTTTGATCAAACAACCCTATGTGAAGTAGAACTAGACATAAATATTGGTACAACACAACCACTTTATGTAAAGCCAGCATGAACTTCCTCTATGTCAGGCTAGCTGACACCATACTAAAATAACCCGACTGTTTATGAACAAGCAGAGTGACGAGTGGAATACGGCACATGTTCTGTATCTCAAAAACTAGAGCTAAGAGGGTGGAAACTGGTGTCCTTTTTTGAATCAGTAGGCCAATATGCCCAGAAACAAGTCTAACATTTGAGGCACCAAAATGTGTGTTGTAATTTTTCCTCCAACCCTGATACCACATTCTTCTTCATATGGTCCAACTTCTCCAATGATTTGCTCAGCATGCAGACTGAATAAGTATGACTGAAGGAGCTGACCCTGGTGTGCACCTTTACTAATGGAAAACCAGTGTGGTGTTCCCTTGTTCTGTTCGCACATCTGCCTCTCGGTACATGTACATGGTCCACATGCGCACATGGAATATTCTGCAATTACTATTTTTCTCAGTACAACCCATAATTGCTGTGATCCATACAGTAGAATGCCTCTGTCAATAAAACGTTTTCAGATATTCTCTATGTTCAGCCAATATCTTACACAGCGATGATATCCCTTGTTCCACATGCTCTCGAGTCCAGCTTGAATTTCTGGCAGCTCCCTGTCAATATACTGCTGCATTCAGTAGTCAATGACCTTCAGTGGATTTTTACTTGCATGTAATAGTAATGAAAGTCCCCCATTCTGAGTCGCCTTTCTTTGGAATGGGTACAAATATGGATCTCTAACTGAATGTTCCCAGTGCTTCATCATCTTGCTGAAACATTCCCATTGGTATTCCTGCAACTTCTGGAGCCTTGGTTTTGGCCAATGCCTTGAGTGAACTTCTTACTTCAGTATGATAGGTTCTTGATCACAGGCTAACTCTTTTGGTGCAATTAATTTGTTTATTCATTCCGTCATTATTTGATGCTGCCTGCATCATTCAATATTTTGCTCACCGGATCGTTTTTAACAATGACATTTTTTTCTTTTTCCTTTTTTTAAGATCATTTTATTGGGATCTCATACAGCTCTTATCGCAATCCATTCATCCAGCCAGCCAGCCATTGCGTTGAGCACATTTGTACATATGTTGCCATCATCATTTTCAAAACATTTTCTTTCTACTTGAGTCCTTGGTATCAGCTCATTTTCTTTCCCCTCCCTCCCCCACCTTCCCTTCCTTGATAATTGATAAATTGTTATTATTTTTTCATGTCTTACACTGACCGCTGTCTCCCTTCACCCACCTTTCTGTTGTCCACCCCACTGGGAGGGGGTTATATGCAGATCATTGTGATCGGTTCTCCCTTTCTCCCCCCACCTTTCCCTAACCTTCCTGGTATCACTACTCTCATTATTGGTCCTGAGGGGTTTATCTCTCCTGGATTCCCTGTGTTTTGAGCTCTTACCTATACCCGTGTACATGCTCTTGTCTAGCCAGATTTGTCAGGTAGAATTGGGGTCACCACAGTGGGGGCAGCGGGCGGAAGCACCCAAGAACTAGAGGAAAGTTGTATGTTTCATTGGTGCTATAGTTCACCCTGACCGGCTCTTCTCTTCCTTGTGACCCTTCTGTAAGGGGATGTCTAATTGTCTACTGATGGACTTTGGGTCTCCACTCTGTGCTCCCCCTTATTCACATTGATATGCTGGCCACTTGTTTATCTTCAAGCCTTTAAGACCCCAGATGCTATATCTTTTGATAGCCAGGCACCATCAGTTTTCTTCACCACATTTGCTTATGCACCCATTTTGTCTTCAGCAGTTGTGTTGGGAAGGTGAGCATCACAGAATGCCAGGTTATTAGAACAAAGTTCTTGCATTGTGGGAGTACTTAAGTAGAGACCCAAGGTCCATCTGCTATCTTAATACTTAACATAAATATATGTACATAGATCGATTTTCCTATTATTATATAAATATATTTACATATGTACATGCCTGTATATAGACCTCTATAAATGTCCTTTGCCTCCTAGTTCTTTCCACTATTTCCTTTTACTTTATTGTCCCAATATCATGTTCAGCCTTCATTTGGGTTTCAGTAATTCCTCTCGGTTACATTGCCCTTGATCAAACCCTACCAGGCATCCTTTGCCCTCCTTGCCATTGATTTTAGATCACTTGTTGTTCCCTTGTACCTGGGTTTGTTAACACCCACTTCCTCCCCCCACCCCCCCATGTCTCCCCGGAAGAGTCAGTCCCATTGTTTACTCCTCTGGATTGTTTATCCCACCTATAGACATGCATGTCTAGACAGACATGCAGAGACAATAATAAGCACAAAAACAAGGCAAAGAAAAACAAAACAACAGCAACGAAAAATCACTGACAAAAAAAGAAACGACTATAAATAGTTTCAGGTCTCCTTGTTGACCTTTAGGAGTGTTTTCTGGACAAGTCTGATGGGGTGCCATGCCCTGGCCCTAAAATCTATTTTGGTACTCCCCAGGGACTTCTTTGCTTTGCTCCCCTTGCTGCTCTGTTGCAGGACCTAACGTAGTGTCTTGCCCCAGTGTGTTGGGGTCAGATCGGGCCCAATTCTCACACTGTGCCTCCAGTGTTGTCCCTCGTAGCCTTATGGGTCATTGAGGGACGTTGTGTCTGGTGGTGGGCCGGCCCTGTGGTCCTCTCTCTGCATTGGCTGCTCTGAGCAGGAATATCGTCCTCGGGACTTGGTGGAACAATGCAATTTTTTAACAGTGCTTGAATTTTTTTTTCCTCCAGTTCTTTCAACTTGACATATGCTGAGTGTGTCCACCCTTTCTGGTTTTCTCACACCAGGCTTGCATACTTCACTGTAAGACGTTAGTAAAAAAGTAGAATTGGTTAGAAGGGGTAAGTACTGAAGGTGAGAAGAGATCAGTGATAAGGGAAAGCCTATGTCCACAGGATGAAGGGACCAGTAGCGGGAAAGGCTTCGGCCGGGTCGGAGAAGGTCAGGAAGACTGAGTGCACGGGGGTGAACGGGAGGTGTGTGGAGTGCACGGGGGGTGAACGGGAGGTGTGTGGAGTGCACGGGGGGTGAACGGGAGGTGTGTGGAGTGCACGGGGGTGAACGGGAGGTGTGTGTGCAGAGGAAGGAGAAGTTGTGGCCGTCTGATCCCATTCAGCCTCACTGACAGCCGGCAGACTTCAACTCATAACCACCCTGTACAGCGTTTTCGAGGCTGTAAATCTTCACAGGAGGAGATATTCTCAAAGGAAGGAGAGTAAAGTTAAGTGGGTTTTTTTTAATAGGAAATCACTGTTTAGAAAGCACCGAGATGTTAGCTAATGGTGCTAACATCTCTGGGAATAGGTATTAGTGATGTTGTACAACTTGACTGGTGCAACTAGCGAAGCATGTTCAATTGCATTATACTGACGTTTGCTACAACAACAACAACAACAACCCAGTTTTCAGGTATCACATTCACAAAGGAAGCAAGAAATCTCACTCCCATAAGCTCCTAGACAACAGCATTGGGATACTGACGGCAATAACCTAGATGACATTGATTGTCTCGATACAGCATGTAGCAAGGCTCTTGGCTGAGAAGGAGGCGACAAGGAAGCGGTTGAGGACCCGTATCTGGAAATTCCTGGGCTCTGGAAGGCAAGCCAAAAGAAGCTGGAGCGGTCCCACCCGCCCTTAAAGTAAATAAGCATCCATTCCAGCGCATACCAGGATAGAAAGGGGCATTTGGGAGGGAAGGAGGAGGAGTTTAAAAGAATTACAAAGGGTAGATTGGCCCCAAAGTTAAAAGACAGCCTGCTTAAAATCATTTCAGGTTGTAAGCACCCACCATTCCAACCCACGGCTCACAACCCCAGGCGGCTTCTTCAGAAGCACCAAGCCCGGGACCTCCCCTAGGGTGACTAATCTAACGAAAAACAAACAAACACATCTGTACGTAAAGGCAAGCCGTCTGGGTGCGTGGAGATAGCAGTGGCCCTGCCCCTGGGACGTTCTTAGACTGGAGCACCTGAAAGAGCCCTGGTAGCATCGGACTGTGAACCGCAAAGTCTGTGGTCAGCCACCAGCGGGCCCTCCGGAGAATGCGAGGCTTTCTACTCCTGTCCAGTTGGAGTCCTGGACACTCACCAAGGCTGTGCTGCCCTGGCCTACAGGGTCACGATGTGTTGGTGTCCACTCAACGGCGGTGCATTTTTTTGGAATGCACCTAAGCAGCTCAGCCATGCCACTGCACTGCAGGCCCCTGCCCACTCTTCTGCCGAGGGCCTGGCAGATCCACAACGTGCTGGGTTACCTCGTTCTTGGAAAGAGGACCTGGTGTTGTCAAAGGCACGAGACTCGTGGCAAAGCCTAGCGCAGCAGCCGACCCTTGGCAAGGAGCCTTTAGGCCCACAGCGTGCCACCTTGATGAACAGGAAGGAGAATCAAGTCATCTTTGGCGCGTGGCAGCATGGTGGGACGAACTTCAGGATGGCTAGATTTGGTTCCAAAGCCATCAGCCGCCCTCTGCTCGGGTCAGTTCATCGCTGTGCCCCGGGGACACGAGAGACAGAGAGCAGTCAGGAGATGTGGAATTAATGAACAAGCTATCACAGCTGGGAAGGCTGCTCTCGACTATTGAGTAAGGAGGCCAATTAAATGGCAAGGTCAGAAGTAGTTCTTTTCTCACCCGAAGTGACTCTGATCAAAGCTGCACACTGCACGCTGCTTCCTGGCCTGCGCACGGCATAGAAGAAAGTCGGAATCAACTCACAAATACTGTGCTTCGTGGGAAGATAAAGAAATCTCGATACCTTGTGCAGATTTTAAAATGTCATGCGTCTTAAAGAGGAAGAGCGGTAGGTGTGAATGTTTGGAACACACGAAGAAACAGAAATTACACACTTCCAAGCATCTGGCTGCTTTCTTTGTGCGCTTTCGGTGGGAAGGGAAGGGCATCCTCACTGTAATAGCGTGGGGCCTCGTTGCCCAGATGGCAAGCCCAGCATCCACCTGCTCAGGTTGAACTCACAGGGGCAACGATGCTAAGCTCTTCCAATGTGCCTGCCTCAAAACCTCTGCAAATGTACCACAGCGATAAATCCCTGCCTCGCTGCCATCACGGTGACTGTGCAGGGCAGGGTGGAACTGCCCCTGCGAGTTTCCCAGGCTGTAACGGTGAACCGGAGTAGAAAGCCCCATCTTTCTCCTGCCAAGTGCAAACTCACTGGCACTGAGCCAATGCTGACCACTAGTGGCACGTCTGTGTTTATGGAACAGATTTCTGTTCCTCTCTTTTGTCAATTCTTCGAATACAGACGTGCTGAAATATCACTGACAACATTTAACATGGCTTATATAGGACACACCGGGGCACTGCATTCATTAAGTACTGCCTGGAAATTAATGGTGAAGTTTTGAAAAGCAAGGGGTGCTTTTTTTTGGGGGGGTGCTAAAGCGAGGAATGCTTTTGGGGGGGGCTAAAGCAAGGGGTGCTTTTTTTGGGGGGTGCCTGAATATTCACGATGTGGTTTCCTTTCCCTTTGAGCTGTTACAAAAGAAAGCCTTGATTCTGAAAACCACTGCTCTGCTTCTGAAATGTGATCGGCGATCAGCGCTATCTCGGGGTGGACATGCAGTTGGATGTGGCCGTCCTGTCCTGCGTCCTTAATGAGTAACAATCCCGGAGGGCGCCGTGAGAACATCTCGGCTCCCTCAAACGCCAGCCCTTAAGAGGCGGATGGGGGTGTATGTGCCAGTTCACAAAGTGGTTAGCGTGCAACCTTTTAATTCTGATCTTTATGGTGCCCGGTAACATATTCACTACCATAAATGCTCGGACAGCAATCCTCAACAAACACATCAGAGCTGCCTCCTGGCCTGCAAATTCTGATGACGCCGATGGGGAACAAAAATGTCAAGCATTCGCTCAAAAATAAACACGTCGTGTTAACAGCCGCTTGCTCTACTGTCTTCTGCTCAGTATTTCAAGACTCAGCCGTCCTATCGCCGCTCACATATTCCTTGTTATTGAGATAGACGACAATCTTGTAAATGAAGTGGAGAGAAAAAGCATTTTGCTTAGTGCAATTTTTTGAAACATAGAAGCTGACTGGAGCAAACCATTAAAAAGGTTGTATGTGCTCTTCAAAAACAATATATGTTTTATTACTCATTACAGTTCTCTGCGACACTAGGCTGCTATGATACAATAAAATGTCTGCTTTTTCACAAATGCCAAGGAATAAGATATTGAGACAAAGCAAGATTTTCATGATGCTTAAAGAAATAACCTACTCAAGCAACAAAATGGGTTTAAATTGAGCCACACTGGATGAATCTATTTCTCACCCCACCCCCTCCCGACAGGTAATGCTTCTCACAAGTGAGGGTGGCGACACTGGGTCTCCTGTGCTGTGGACACGTTATCAGGAGAGCCCAGTCCCTCGGAAAGGACACCATCATCGGTGTAAGCAGAGGGGTGGAAGACCCTACAGGAGATGGGTTGACAGCGGCCGCCCCAGTGGGCACACACAGAGTAACGATTGTGGGGCGAGTGCAGGGCCAGGTGACCTTTCTTTCTGATGCTCATGCTGCCACTGCCGTGAGGTGCCGCAGAGCCAGTTCCGGCCCACAGCGATCCTGTGCTCAGCAGAACCGAACACTGCCGGGCCTGCGCCATCCTCACGGTGGTTCCTCTTCTAAGAGAGGTTAGTTTGTTCTTTTGGCGGTCAGGACGCTAATCCAGTCTTCTCCAGCACCACAGTCCAAATGCATCTACGCTTCTTCCGGCTTCCTCCTTCACGGTCGAACTTTCACATAGAAATGAGGCCACTGGAAATACCCTGCCTTGGATCAGGTGCACCTTAGTCCTCAAAGTAACATCCTTGCTTTTCAATATTCTAAAAATTTACTCAATTTGCACAGATAGTTGCTAGAGGTAAAAACCAATTAGCTAGCAACAACAAAAGGTAATATTGTCTCCAGAGAACCCAGAATAGGAATGCTCTTTGGGGACACTGGATCCTCACTACGACAATAAATCATTGTACTCCATGGGAACACACGAACGTTACCTCCGAGGGAAAGACGGTCCCCGGAGATCATAGGCAGGAGCTGAATTTCTTCCCATCAGGAAGAGGGATGAGTAAGAAGTTTCTATCAAACCAGGAGAGCACACTGAGAATCAACAAGAAGGGCAAGCCGAACGTCACACACCCAGGGCAAAGCACAGCTACAGATACCTTCGGGAGAGTCAAGGGTGAATCCCATTGGCAAGCTCAGATCTAGCCAAGATCTGCCACCAAATGCAGATGGATCTGAGCGAAAGAAACCTCCGAAGCAGAGAAGGGTAGGATGAGAGTCCAGCTTGCTATGTGTGCTGCTAGTCACTGGGTTAAATGACCCCCCGTAAACACCAATAGCACGACAGATGCCTCTGGAACCTTCCGGGGCACAGAGGGCTTTTGCACCACCACTCACAGGCGCTGCTGGCTGCTAGACAGTTTGGCTGTTTTTTTGTTGGTTTTTTTTTAGGTTGGCTCTTGTCTGTCCCTTACCCTCAAGAGTCAGGTCTCACTGCTGCCAAAGCATCAACCTCCCCCTTCTTCACGTCCAGTAGTATTTTGGAAACCAAATAAACTGAAGAAATATGCAAGAACTAAACTTAAAGTACCAAGCTCCTGATAAAAAGTCTAAAGGGCTCGGTGCTCAAACAGTGCACAGACTGAACACATACTTTGGCTGCTGACATGCCTCTTTCTGTTGTTTCTGGTTACTCTTGGGTTGCTAGCTGCCAAAGTCAGCAGCAAAAACCACCAGCTGCTCCTCGGGGGACAGACCAGGCTTTCTACTCCCACAACGAGTTAGACTAAGACACAAGGGCAGTTCTGCCTTGTCCGGTAAGTTCACTATAAGTTGGAATCTACTCGATGGCAATGAATGAGTGAGATAGTTAATGTTTATTGTGTTAACCTGGCAGATAAACACATGTGGGGTTAATTGAAGGGCGGAGAGAGAAATGGCTCGGTGAGCCTCACCTTTCTAGTTCTCGGGTCTCTTGCTTTGTGATGGTCGGACCAGGGTGCTGCTGCTTTAGCCAGTTCCCTGCTTCAGCTGGCAAGGCTCACTTCCTGCAAGACATCCCTGAGGAGAAGCCGCATGGACCTACCCCGATGCAGCCCTGGGTGCTGGAGCAGCCATGTGGAGACCCCTGCCAGCGCTGAGATGCTTACACATTCACTGACTCGGCTTTCTTCCTGCAGTCAGCTTCTTTGTGTGTGTTCTGTGAGATGGAGGAAGACTTTGTGGATTGGTGTCGGACATATGGGCTGATGTTGGACTTCTGGGTTTGGACAGCACTGGGTTGGGATGCTTTCTTACTGTACACTAACCCTTTATATAAAACTCTCTCATGCATATGAGCTTCTGTGGATGTGTTTCCCTTGTTTACCAGACTAACACAGTGAGATAATTCAAATAATATTCCTAAAGCCGAAATCACTTGAAGTCATTGAGCACAAATACAGGCAAGCCTAAAGCGTGCCCCTCCCTGGGATTGTTATTTACACGTGGCCACTATCATTTAACTAGGTATCAGCAGAGCCTTCAGACACACGACAGAATCAATTACTCTAATGGAAGTTTATCTCTGGAAATGTGAAAACAAACTATGAATATGGAGAGAAGAAGGCTTTGCCACTGGCTAGGTGACTGGTTGTGGAACAAGTCAATTAGCTTTTCAGTACCTCCTTTGAGGGGGGCCGTGATGACTCACTAGTAGAATTCTCCCTTTGCTGTAGAAGACCTGGGTTCAAATCTTGACCAATGTACCTCACATGTAGTCTTGTGTGTTGCTATGATGGTAACAGGTCTCAGTGCAGCCTCCAGACAATGACAGGCTAGGAAGAAAGGCCTTGTGAGCTATCTCTGAGAAATCCAACAATCGACACCTGATTTAAAATGTCAGCTCACCAACAGAGGCATGCACAGAGACATCAAGGGTTGGGGGCTGACTCAAGAGCAACTAACAACAGCAAACACTTCCTCGATAACGCTAATGGTACCTACTTGGCAAAGCTATCATGAGAATAAAACAAAAGGTTCAGAAGAGACCAACAAATGTGAATTAGACCCTAATGAGGAGAACGCACACTAGATATGCCCCCTGGTGACATAGCGGCTATGCATTAGGCTGATAACCCCTACGTCGGCAGCTCAAAACCACCAGCCACTCCTCCTCAAGAGGAAGACATGGCTTCCCACTCCCATAAGGAATGGCCGTCTCAGAAACCCACAGGGGCAGTTCCTCCCTGTCCTACAGAGTCGCTAGGAGGTGGGATCGACTTGACAGCCCGATGGTCCTCATTTAGAGCTGGGGCAGTCATGTGGCGAGTCATTTCCTACATCTCAAATGACAGCATTCTTCTTCCGGATCATTTCCAATAGAACATTCCTTTCGGTTAGCCGATAAAATGTCCACTAACCAAACTGCTTAAAAAGCACAAATACGACTTCATTTTCCGATTTGAAAAAAGAGAAGGAAACAAATGCCGAAACATGGTTTTCCAACTCGGGTTCTCCTAAAGTTCCTCATATCCAACTGGGGTTCCTTTTG
The DNA here is from genome assembly GCF_000313985.2 of Echinops telfairi. Classification (NCBI taxonomy): domain Eukaryota; kingdom Metazoa; phylum Chordata; class Mammalia; order Afrosoricida; family Tenrecidae; genus Echinops; species Echinops telfairi. The sequence goes on from NW_022111369.1 coordinate 54,529,532, forward strand.
CCCGTTTTTCTTGAGGGCATCATTGTGCACTTTTTTTCTCACTTTAAATGGAATCCTTGCAACAATTAACTAACATCTGTATGCCGCTTAGTCGTGTACTAAGTAAGCACTTTCCTAGACATCCCTTTATCTCCCTTCATTTACTTCTCTTTTCCTTTTCTTTTCCCTCGCCCCTCATTCAGAAACACAAAGCAGAATGTTTCTAAAATCAGCAAATGAGCACGTTTCCGCCTTCCCAGCACCAACACATTAATACACGGGATTTAGTGGCGCTGTCTACAGCAAGGCAGATTACATATCTGCGGAAGTTACGAGTTTATGTCAACTTGACCCTGTGTGAACATGTCTGGGTGGAGTCCAACCGATGCCTCGATGGTGGTGTGGCCTTCTCTATAACAAAGTGGAAAACTTCTCCCCGACCCTCCCCTTCATCCTTGCTGGGACTGTGTACCTCTAGGCGCGGCCCCATGGGGGCTGCTGATTGTGGAAGCCAACCTCCACCCTGTTGGTACTGCACCCTGCCAGGTGCCCCGTGATCCTGGACCCATGTAACTCTGTGCCCACTGGGCTGGGAGCTACCGCATCTCACATCACCCATCATCTTTCTGCATCACCAGCCTTCAGCCCCGTGCGTCTGAAGAAGGCTCGGCTAGCATCACACCATGGACTTAGGTTGGACTGGGCTGGGCTGCTTTCTCAATATAAAATGAATTCTTAATAGAAAGTTCTTTCACGTGTGTGTGTGCACGCGACGCGCACGCGCGCATCAGCCTACCACAACATCAAAACCAAAACCTACTATCGAGTCAATTCCGTCTAAATTCTGACATGTCCAATTCTTGCAAATTAATTTTCTCTCTCCTGACAATGATCTTTTGAAGTGAAGCCCAGTGAAAATGTGCCGATGTACCAACGTGTTCAAATTAAAGCCAGTGAGTCCCTCTAAGAATCAACGAAAATAATAAATGGAGGATAAAAATTGAAATAAAACGATGTGTGAGAAGAAAAGGGGAACCAAGCTGTTTACTTTCACTTTCAGTGAAATCGCCACTATATATTGTACCAGAACTATTTCCCCCCCAAGTTCTGCTTTAAATAATCTGATCATTAAATCTGTGAAAACCACAAAGGATGCACCCATCTCATTAAAAAAGATGATCTTTTGAGCTATGCTAATGAGAAAGAGCATCTATTTCTGGTGTAAGGGGCAGAGGCACTTCCTGCTTGTTGCGCAGAAGCAGCGACACTTCTAGCAAGCATTAGCACAAACCAGATGCCCTGACATTTTTACCCGGAACGATGGAAGCTGGAGCCCGCAAACAGAAGTGTTTCTTGTCAGAGCCTCTCTCTCCATACACTCGATCTTGATTTATCAACAAAGAGCACGAGGTGTTTGAAACAGAAAAATATTAATTCTACCAAGTGATGGTAAATATTGTTATTCTCTAAACCTGTAAACTCTAGGGTGGGGATCCGTTTTCACTCTACTCATTCAAACTCTGCAGGGTGGAACGCATTTTAAAATGTGAATTGCCTGCCATGTCTTTGGCTTTAAATGGTTGCAGAGGCTCAAGAAAACCTCATGGAAATCTCCCATATATTTGAAAGCAACATAAACCTCTGTTCTTGTTGCTAAGTGTTAGCTGGAAAATTTGGGGAGATGTGTTTATGCGTTTGATCACTTAATCCTTGACACATTTGCAAAGCCTTCTGAATTTGGGAAGAGATACTCTGAGTGGCTTTATTATTGGACTGGGGAAGACTGTCCTAGTTTGATATTCTTCTATAGGATCTGTAGACATGTCTCATAGAGGCTCAGAACACAATGGGGACCAGTGGATAGAGTGATTCTTGGAAAAACATGATTTATTCTAGCTTGCATGCAACTTAGGTCAAAGTAGAAGGCCAAGTCTGACTCAGAGAGAACCAGTATAGGGTTTCCCAGGCTGCAAATCTTTATGGGAGCAGATAAGCCTCCTCTTTCTCACAGAGCAGATGGTGGGCTTGAAGTGCCTACCTGTGGTTAGCAGTCCAGCACTTATTTCCCTGACAGCACCATCGGGCTCCATGGATACACCAATGGATGCAATGAAACAAATCACTTTTGCATGGCCTCTCTCTCCAACGACTATGAGCGCAATGTTTGGTTCTATTATATGAGTTGCTCTGAGTTGGAACCAACTTGACGGCATCTAACAAAGACTAGTAGGAAGCGCTCTGTGCATGGCATGGACAAGACTTGTCAACTGCTGGTCTCACCATAGTAAGTCCAACTCTTAAAAATCCCCCTCCCCAAAATGTAATACCTCTTGATCTCTGTTCTTGGGCTGGTTAGATTCTCCAGAAAAGTCATGCAACCATCTTGTACCTGGCTCATGCTCCGGGAACGTAGCAGGGGAAGGAGCTCTTGGTGTCTCCAAAGTGCACACTTTGACTCAGTTCTTTTCCCATCCTGTCAGGGTGGTACCTCTCCCCACCAGTTATTCTGAGCATTCTGACTTCAGATTCTCCGTGGTTTAGAGCACACCTGTAGTCTTTTGATGAAGTGGGAGTAGGGACAAATATTTTAAAGCAAACGGCAAACAGTTCTCCAGTTTTCAATGACTTGTCCACACGGCTCCCTCCATCACACACACACATTCCCAGTGCAACTGCCTTAATTTGCACTTTCCTAGGTGCTGTGTCCCATGCTGGCTTGTTTCAATCTCACAATTCTTTCCATAGTCAGTTACTTTTACCTTTGCCTGCTTTAATAATTCACTTATCGCTGGCCCATCTGCTTTCTATTTTCCAAAACATTTCTCCCATTACTTTTCTCCTCTTCCATTCTCCTTCTCATTACCCCTTAGGGGTATTTAGGGCGATTTTTGAAGGGAATGGAGATAAGCACATGATTATACAACTACCACATGTAACTCAAAATCTCTATGAGTCAACTTCTGAATTTTGGCTTTTCGATTGGGTATATGGTTGTCTGGTGCATTGAAGAAGAGCTTGTGCGGATTCCATTTACAACACATTTCAGCGTTATGTGGAGATTGCTACTCTCACTGTCCAAATGTACTAGAAGTTACTCTCTTTTGGCTTAGCTGTATAACAGGAATAGTGGGGCCTATTATCTCTAGAGGATAAACCCAAGTCTAACCTCAAATCCAATCCCAAGTGTAACACGTCCGTTCTAAAATTACAAAGAATGTGGCAACAACCTGTTTCCTGGGGTTTTCCACAACCAGAATCCCAGTTGAGTAAATGTTGCTTAGATTTCCTGCTCGTTTGACCTCAGTTGCACCCAAGCTGGGAAGGGCGTTTTTTTCTGAGAGCCACGTTCAGAGCGTGAAGTCAGACCAGGGCAGCCTTCTCCATTCCTGTAATAAAGCCACTAGTGTCGCGCTTCAGAATGCACACTGACCATGCTTTGTCTTATTTTTTACACTGTTTAATGGAGGTTTCAAGTACGTATACCAATTGTTTCTGTAAGATTACTTTATCAAAATCCTGTCTTCCTCCAGCAGTCGGTCTCTTCCAATGAAACCTTCAATACGAGCAACCTTGCGTCTAAGCATTCTGAATATACTTCCTCCAAGACAATAGGCTCCTTCTACTGGCAGTTGCTGGTAGATTCTAAATCCTTTGCCCTAAGCTCTATTCAAATGTGTTCATTCTTCTTTGGGCTTTGTTACTTTCCAACTTTAACAAGCACACGAGACCATTTAAAATACCATGATAACTTAAGCACACTGAAGTCAAGTAGCATAGCTGCTTTTAAATATTTTTTGTTTGTTAAGGGGTTTTATTATTGCTGCTGTAACTAAGGACATACATAACAAAACATAAACCAATCCCACTGTTTCTACACGTACAATTCAGTAACACTGATACAGTCTTAGAGTTGGGCAGCCACTGTCACCCTCCTTGTACTTCTCCTTGATTGACATAAATTCATAGTCCTCTCAGCATGCTGTCGAATCTTTCCAGTTGCTGTTGTCCATGCGTTCTCATAGACATAGCTCCTGAAAGAGCACAATGCTCAAAATGCCCACTCTTTCATTGTTAGGCTAAGCAACTGGTGGATTTGACGTCGACTTCAGGAGATATCTTTGGGTTAAGGTTTAAAGATCATCTGAAGGCAATAGTTTCAGGAGCTCTTCCACCTCCAAGGTTCCAGAAAGTTTGAAGTCCGTGATGATCTGAAATTCTACGCTATGTTTTATCCCTTTGGATCCGAATTCTTATATGAATCTTTCATCAAAAGGCGCTGTCAGGGTCCCAGGCACTACTCTTTTCTTTGGGTCTTGTGATAAAGAAAGTCTGTGTTCCTGCAGGCAATTAGTTAGTGACACATTCCATTTTCTCCTCCTGTTCTAGGTGGATAAAGACCAATGGCTGTGCCTTGGACGTCCACTGGCAAGCATTAAAGACCCCAGGCAGTACATAACCAACGAGGAGGTAGAACACCAGCAGTGCCCATCATGTGAGGCCAATTAACAGGGTGTTGTCCCAAGAAACTGTGGTCCTAAGCCGCCAAGCCAAGGAACCACATCCCATGACAAACAACCCCTTCATAAAACAGACTTGCGTGTTAATATTTTAAAGCGGTCCCCTGCAGCAGATTTGCCCGATGCAACCCTCATTTGATTTTCTGACGAACGCTTCCACGCCTGCCATGCAATAAATCACTTTCATATTGTCTTTCTAATCCCACAAAACGACTGCCCAGGACTATGTAAGTTAAATGACTCAAGGGGCTTGGCCGTGAGGGCTCGACCTGACCTGGACAAGGTTGAGGACCTCGTTGCCATGAAGAACAGTCTAGAGCCAAGCACGTCCTGGTTCCCCAAGCCCGGGCTCTCTTCCCTGAGAACTTCCTAAATCCAGGCGTGAGAATGGTCCCAACTGAACACATGAAAAACAACAGCCGCCGACAACAGAGACACAGCGGCATCAGCACAGACGCGGGACCTAGGGGACAGTCACAGGTGGCTGCAGCGAGTGGGACGGAACCGAGTGCTGTGGCACAGGAGGCTTGCTGACAGAACGCAGTGCCTTTTGGGCCCTTGCTGGTGGAGCTAGAAGAGCCGCCACACCTGCCTGTGCCACCCCAGGGCCTGCGTGTGCCCCGTATGGGGATTGCCTCCGAAGAGCCTGCATGGAGCTACGCTACCTCTGGGCAGGAGGCTTCCAGTGGCGTTTAAGAGCTACCACACTTACATGCGCCTGCGTGGACTCCAGGGTGGCAACAGAGCCCCTCAGGTTGCAGCTGGTGGCAGATGCTTCGGAAGGCCCCGTGGCAAAGGCTCAGAAGACCCCAGCAGCAGAGCTGAAGGCTCGGGAGCCATCAGGCCCCCAGGCGGCAGCACCATGGCAGCCGAAGGCGGCGGTGGCATTGTTAGAGGGACAGAAATGAGCAGAGGGAAAATGGGTGGCAATCATAACCCAACCGCTCCAGCACTAAGGAAGGTGCAGGGCCCATGACACACGTTTCCTTATCAATGGAAGAGACCAGGGACAGCGAAAAGGCTGGGCGGGGAAGACGGGAGGTTCACACAACCCCCACAATGACTGAAGGGACTCTTAAGCTCGGGGTGTGTAGACAAGGGCCCCATATGAAGTCTGGGGTGCAGGACGCACCTACCTGGAGAGAGGAGGTACACTACAGAGAACCAGCCAACAGCAGAAGACCTGCCTGAAAGCTAGTCCATGGCAGGAGGTCCGCTATTAGCAGAATAAAAGGTCCAGCTTTACCTTCCACCAAGCGCTTTGGATTTCTTTTCCAAAGGATCCCTTCCATAAACTCACTCTTTCTGCTCAAACCTTTTCTCTCACTCTTCTCTGAATTTTGGCCCTTGCCTAAAATTGTTCTTGTGAGCAAGCTAAGAACCGAGGAGTGGAGAGGCTCAAACACCTTGAGCCGCCCGCCTCCAGGTAACATGACCACGAACACCGAGTGCATCTGCTCAGTGACATAAGAATGCACAAGGGCAACTTAGGGAAGAGGTAAGCATTCTCCCTGCTGTGAATCTGCTGTGATTATCTACTGCTTGCTTGACATGAATAATTGTTCCCACCTGCCTACACTGTGAGTCTCCGGTGTGCAGCTCCATCACAGATAGACATAGCTCCCATAGAAAGGTGGGCTGCAGTGGATGGGCAAGTACGCCCATATCTTATGCTTGTGTAGGAACTTAGGGCATGGCTAACCCAAGAAGTTGTTTTTGTTTTTGTTTGTTTTTTAATTTGAAAAGGATTGAAAATCATTAATAAAACCTATAAAGCACCCCATGCAAGACAAACTGATCATATGAAACTTCATTTTATATTACCAAGGCAGAAAAAAAAATTATCTGTCCCTAATTAATCAAAGTGCTAAGATGGAATTCAATGCATTTAAGCTTCTCTTTGTAAGCAACCATGTGAGAATTCAAGTCATGCTTTTGTGATGCTTTGGATACTGGTGAATAGAGATGAATCTGCCATTGTTTTTACCATTCGGGTGTCAGGTGGATAAGCCAGTTGACTGATACCATCACTCCCACTACTGTGGGGGGAAGGAGAAGGAATGCCCAGCATCTGAACCTGTGTTCGATTTGGGGAATTCCCCATCATGTGAGTAGTGCTGAGATATTTCAGCATAGAAGCCAAATGGCCCAACACTCAGCTTCCAAGACTCCCTTTGCGGCTCATGCATCAGCATAGACCATAAGTTAGTGTTAGCCAGCAGCCCTGACTGGAGAACCAGAGACACAGAGATGTGGGAACAGGCGGGAATTCCCCTGGGGGAGGGCAATGACAACAACTTCCAGTGCTGAGGCAGCAGGGCTGAGGCACTGCAGTTAGTATTTCCTCTCTGTGGCCTGGGGACAGACAACCAACCATGCCCAGGGGTCAGTGGCAGAGACCCCTGCAGAGAGCTAATTATACAGCTTAACCTTGACTGTGACTCTGGCTAGGAGCCCTGATGGTGTAGTGGCTATACACTGGGCTGTGAGCCAAAAGGTCAGCAGGTGGAAACCACCAGCTGATCCGTGGGAGAGACACAGGCTTTCTACTCCCGTCAACAGGTACAGTCCCGAGAACTCCTGGGGCAGTTCAGCCCTGTCCTACCCGGTCCCTATGAGTTGGCACGGACTCAAAGGCAGCGAGTTGGATTTTGGTTTGGTGACTCTGATTAATGATTCTCCGTGAGTTCCTGCCCTTGTCAAAATTCTGACAGTTCCCAAAACTCCCTAATATCATCCCAATTTACATCCCTCTGCCAGTTTCTAGAGCTTCCAACTAAGTACCAGGACTGAAACACTGCCCCCAGGATGTGCAGGGAGAAATGGCAGCTGTCTACGGAGGTAAGAAGGAAAATGTGTCTGTCTTTTAAGGTCCCAGATCAAAATCAAGGTTATTGCCCCCAAAGGAGCATAGTTAATCAAGGCTAGGATCCAAGGGACAAACAAAACTATGCTTCTGAAGGTTAAAGACATTTGGAGAGACTCCTGGTCTCTGTGTTCTCCCATAGAACACCCGGTCTCCAGCTTGATCCACTAGCTGCCTTTACCACAAGCCGTGGAGACGCAATCGCTCTGTGCATGAGGAGCTGCTGCCACCTGCATCTGGTGCAAAGCCTGCCCGTGCGTCTCACTGCCTGAGCGAGCAGAGAAGCAGGGGGTGAGGGAGAACGCTTTTCTTGGTTTTGCCTGTTATACAGGGAGCCGTGGTGGCAGAGTGGTTAAGCATTCAACATATAACAGAAAGCTCAGCGGTTCAAACCCACCAGCCCCTCCCCGGAGAAGCCGTGGCCTTGCCCTCTGTCCTGGACGGCAGCTCTAAATGACGATCATCCAAGGGCAGCGGGTCCTTTCTCTTCTTGCCCCACTCACACAGCGCTTGCTGCACGACAAGGCGCTTTGAAACCCGGTGGTCAAGAACGACACGTGAATATGAAAAGGCCAACTGAGGCATCGGATCCATTTTCAGGCGAAGGAGTATCAATACTGCTGAAGCGCTGCATCCATCAGTTCAGTGCACAGTGCATAGTTCGTTCCGAGAGCTGAGCCCGAGGCAATTTATCTGCACGTAGCTCAGGCTCAGGCCACAAATCCTGCAGATGAAGCTGGAAGTCAAGACAGATGGCTTCGCAGTGGCTTTGGTCCAGAGTCACACAGAGTGGGGGCATCCATAGAAACGTGGTGGCAGAGACAGCAAGCCCCTCTCTCTGATGCCCGGTTGCTCCTGTAACTGAGGGAGGCTTTCCGGACAGAGGTCAGCCCCGTCTTGCTGCCCAGAATGATCTTATCCAGGCTACAAAGCGAGGCTGACAAGAGAAGGGTAGAGCCTGCTGCGTGGGCAAAAATGCCCGCCTGTGGTGATGCCTCCTGAAGACTCGCCCGGACACCCATCTCTCCGTCATGGGAGTCCAGCTATAGATCAGGCGTTCCAGGTATAAATGAATGTCCTTTCAGTTGTGGATGTAATGCTACTTCAAATTCTATGGGCTTGGCAAACCCTCTCCACCAGATTCCATATATTCTTCTGGGCCGTCAGTCCCCACGAGGTAGCCAGTGGTACGTCAGCAAGCTTCTCGTTCCACAGTTGCCCAAATGAATTGGACTGTGCTCACACGCTCTTTGGGGAAGCTGAGACAATCTCACCGTCGGTGCCCCCTCATTTCGTTTGGTGCTCACACTGGGGGAGGGGTTGCACAGGGCCGTGTGAGTGTGCCACGCACGCCGCATGCAATCTCTTCCCCACACCACAGCTGCAACACGGTTAGCGCATTCGGGGAAATGAAAAAGAACAAATACTGAATCCAGAGAAATCATTCTAAAATGCTCCCTCCGAGGCTACCTTTCTGAGACACTTGAAAATAAAGGCCAGATTACTATGCACACGTAGAAAGGATAGAAACACATAACTACTTAAGGAGCCTCAAGATGATCGAAGGATAAATGGCTTCTTTGCAAGTCGATTTGGTATCTGTGGAATCTGAATGAACACTTGTTGTTGTTGTTGTTGTTAAGTGCTGTGGGGTGCGTTCTGACACGGGACACCCTATGTACAACAGAATTGGCCACAGTCATCTTTACAACCTTGGCTATGTTAGGGCCCACAGTGCAGCCACGGTGCCAATCTACCTCATTCAGGGACTTCCCCTTTCTCACCCAGCCTCTATTTCCCCAGGCATAATGTTCTCCAAGGAATGCCCTTCTAACCTAGTACTTTAATAACTTGATTAATTTACACGAATGAATACTTCTTGTTGAGTTTGTTTGTTTGTTGTTGTTGTTAGGTGCCAACTAGCCCATTCCAATTCCCGGCAGCCCAATGTAAAATAAAACACTGCCCGATCCTGTGCCATCCTCCAAACCTTCCCGTGTTTGAGCCCGGTGATGCAGACACCGTGTCAATCCATGTCCTTGACGGCCTCCCTCTTCCTTGCTGACGGTCTACTTTTCCAAGGTGATGTCCTTCTCCGGGCATCGGTCACTCCTAACAACACATCCCAAGTTTATGAGACGATGGAGTATTTCTTCCAAGAAAACTGCTTTCTTCTGACAGGCCGAACTAAGAAACCAATTTCAATGTCAACAAGTCAATACCGACCCTATTGGACGATGGAAAACTGCCCCTGTGGGTTTCCAAGACTGCAATGCTTTAAGGGAGTCGAAAACGTCATCATCTTTCACCCTCAGAGTAGCTGGTGGTGTTTTGAATGATAACCTTACAGTTAGCGGCCCAGCTCACAATCAACTATGCCAAGGCAGTGCAAGGGGTATGAAATATTCTTCACCAAAACCTTCATTCAAAGGCACCCACTCTCCTCTCTTACATGTTCATTGTCCAGCTGTCATGCATATACCAAATGCTCTAAATTCACTGTCAAGTCAATTCCAACTCACAGTGATCCAGTAGGACAGGGTAGAATTGTCCCTGTGGGTTTCCGGGGCTGTCACTCTTTACAGAAGTAGAAAGCCTCTTCTTTCTCCCAAGAAGCAGTTGGTGTTTTTAAACTGCTGACCTTGCAGTCAGCAGCCCAAAACGTGACCGATAGCTTGGCGTAGTTCAGGCTCGCCTTAGTCCTCAAAGGGAGATCTTGTGCATATTTGCCCCCTGCACTGTGCTCATATCTAACTGTTGCTTCCATGGGTGTTGACTGCATCCAAGTAAAATGAAATCCTGACAACTTCAAGCTTTTCTCCTTTTATCACGATGTTCCTTATTGGTAAAGCTGTAAAGATATTTTTCCACCTTCAAATTGAAGTATTATACTTATTTAAGGCTGCAGTCGGCAAGTCCTTCAAGTCTTAACTTTCAGCAAGCAAGGTTATGTCATCTGCATATCACAGGTCGTTAATGAGCCTTCCACCACTCCTGACGCCACCTCCATCTTCAAATAGTCCAGCTTCTCTGATCATTTGCTCAACATACAGATGGAAAAAGTAAGATTAAAGGATACAACCCTAACGCACACCTTTCCTGATTTTTAAACCATTCGCTACTCCTTAATCCTGTTCAAATGACTAAGTACAAGTTCCACAGGAGCCCAATGTAATGTTCTGTAATTCCCGTTCTTTTCAAGGTTATCTCCAGTTTGTTATGAGTTGGATGCCTTTGTATAGTTAATAAAACACAAGTAAACAGCTGTCTGGCGTTCTCCTGCCTTCAGCTAAGATTCATCTAATACTGGTCATGATAACCATCATTCCATGCTCTCTTCTGAAGCAGCATGAATTGCTGTGTTCTCTGCTGCGATCACTTTTTGGATTATCTCCAGCAAACTGTTATTTGCATGTGCTAATTAGTGATGTCGTTCAATAATTTCCATATTCTGTTGAGCAAACCTTCTCTGGAATGAGCCCAAACATGATCTCTTCCAGTTGGTTGGCCAGGTAACTGCCTTCCAACGGTGTCTGTTTGAAACGGAATATCATTGCAATAGGCATTCCATGGATTCCCAAAGTCTTGTTTTTCACCAATGCCTTCAAAGGTGCTTAGACTTCTTGTAGTACTACTGAGCATATGCTACGTCCTGAAATGGTTGAATGTTGACCAGCTCTTTCTGATACAGTGACTCTGTGTGTTCCTTAAATCTTCTATAAATGCTTCCTGCATCATTCAGTGTCCTACCCACCAAATCCTTCAAGATTGCAACTCAGGGCTTGGTTTTACTCCAGTTCTTTCCACTTGCGAAACAGCAAGCACGTTCTTCCCTTAGGTTTTTTAACTGTCTTTGCACACTTCTTCATGTCTTCTGGAGTGACTCTGAAATTTCTGTCCAGCAATTTTACTTCATCATTTCTTCTATTTGCTTTAGCATCTCTACTTTTAAGAGTAAATTTGAGGCTTTTCTAACAGCCATTTTGTCTTTTTTTTAAATGACCTTTTGATTTCTTTATATATAATGCCCTTGATGTCATCCCACAACTTTGTCTGGTCTTTGGTCATTAGTGCTTAATGTGCACATCTAGTCTTACAATGGTCTTTAAATTCAAGGATACATTCAAAGTCATATTTTGGCTCCGCTGAAAGTGTTAACTTTCTTTAGCTTCAACCTGAACTTGCATATGAGCAATTGATAGTCTGTTCCACAGTTCACTGCTGGAGCTGTTTTAGTAGATGATCCTGAGCTTCTCTATGACCATTTATGTTGTTGCATAGAGGTATATGTAATGAGGTGGTTGTTGATCTTGCAAAATGTTATCATGCAATCGGCCACCAGCTTCATTTTTTATCTCCAAGGCCATATTTTCCAACTACCGATCCTTCCTGTTTCCAACTTTTACATTCCAATCACCAGTAGTTACCAATGCATCTTGATTATACGTTTGATCAATTTAAGACTGAAGCAGTTGGCAAAATTCTTCAGTTCTTCAGCACCAGCTTTTAGTGGTGTGTGTGTGTGTGTGTGTGTGTGTGTGTGTGTGTAATTGTAATAACTGGACTTCTTTATACGGTTATAGATATTATCCTATCCAACAGCATTGTACTTCAAGACGGAGTTTGGAATTTTCTTTTTACCAATAAATATGGCATAATTCCTCTTGAATTCCCTTTTCATAAATGTTCAGAAAAAAGCGAGAGAAGATTGCATTCTTCTAAGTTATCAGGAGGCTTGTAACTGGTTTTGGTGGTGAGAGAGGGGCAAGCAGTGGGGGAGATAGAGGCTAGAAGAAATTGAGCCGATTAAGGGTGTTAGCAGTCATTTCTTCTTTTAATCGATTTCAAGGGCAAAGTACCCCAGTTTAACAGCAAGCACTTATATTTATAACTTACAAAGCAACATCATGAATTGGAAGTCACTAAATCTATTTGAACGTAGACTCTCAAGTTTAAAATAAAGTGTCATAATCTCTACTGTTCAGGCTGACAATGGGCCAACTTCTTGGAAGAGTTGATCACAAAAAAAGCTACAATTGTCAACAGGGCAGTGTTAACCACCATCACAAGGGACAGACAGGCTGCAGTTGTTTATGAAATGGTAGTACGTACTTGAGCAGTTATTATAGAATCATAGAAATTTTGACTAATGAGGACTTTAAAAATAATGTTAATGTGAAAATTACTTTATGGCTAAAAAAGACAACGAGAAAGAGAGGATCCAAGAAGAGATACCTGATTTATCCAAGGACACAAAACTAACAGGTGGCAAAAACCCAAACCAGACACAAATTCCTAAGCTAAAGGCTAGGGGACTCTTTTACTGTCTCCATCACTCACCTGGGTCTTTTGGTAGAAAAAGTCTCTACAACAACAATTTTTTGAGGATTCTCATCCATGCCAGTCAGTGTATGTCCAGTACGGTTAAGCGAATTGACCATGTCTTTTAAAAAGGAACTTTCCTTTCTCCCCAACAGTTTCATTGGCATAGTGTTCACATTCATACAATTCAGTAGTTCAATCACATCAAGAAGAGTTGTATGATCATCACAACAATCCATTTTAGAACATTTTCTTCATTTGTCCCCATTCTTCCAACCTCCTCGGATATCCCCCTAAGGAACCATCCATCCAATTCCTGTCTCTATAGATTTACCCATCCTGGATTTCATATACAGAAAAGCATTTTTTTAAAAGACCAAAACTAACAACATTAACAAAGCAAAACAGATAAAAACCTCAATTGGAAAGAAAACTGAGAATATCTTAAGGAAAAGAAAAGGCAATTTCTAGAATTATGGGGTAAGCTTTGGTTCCGATACTAGACTTTGGTGACTCTTCTCTTGGCCCCTGAATGACACACAAAGTCTGTAGCAATCTACCACATTAAAGGTTGGCGATTTGAACCCACCCACTGGCATCACAAAGCAATTCATGGCAATCTGCTTCTGTCAACATGACAGCTAAGAGAGCCTTTGGGAGCAGCTCCACTCTGCAGCATACGGGGTCACCAGCTGTAGAAACTGACTTATGACAGCACGTCTGGATTGGAACTAGTCCATCCTCCGGAAAGGAATTAGGGTCTGCCCGGTGGGAGTTAGACTTTCTAATGTCAATTACTCTGAGAAGATGCACTCCCTGAGTTAAGAAATGGGAACTCACTGTGCCTCAATATCTTTGATCCCTGGGCTCTCCAACTAGATCGGGATGGGGCACCTTTTGTTCTGCCAAGGGCCATTTTGATATGTATAATGACATTCGTGGGCTATCCTGACCAAACATTTAATGAACTCACTCTGAATGGGATGGCTGGAATGGCTTCTCTTTGGTGAGGCCTTTGATGTGAGCTGGCATTGCTTTCAGGCCACTGGGCCAGACGGTCTCCATCCCTAATCTAGATGTATCCATGGTCACTTCCCATCCTTTCTAGAGGGCAGACTCGGGTCTGCAACCTCTGAGCGCTATCCCTCCAATTTTGTGGCACTCTCGGAGTAGAAGTACTGGTAGCCCCGTGGTCAAGCACTAAGCTGCTCCCTAAATGGTACCAACAGCCACTCTATGGTAGGACGACTTGGCACCCTTCTTCCTTTAAAGACGTACAGATGCGGAAACCCTGTGGGGCAGCTCTCCACGATCCTATAGAAGCGCTGCCTCATTGTTTTCCCCCAGAGGAGCAGGTGATTACAAATTGCTCAGCTCCTGGTTAGCAGCCAAGAGCTTCATCCGCAGGGCTCCTTAACAGAACACAGAGGGGGTGAAAAATAAGTCTGGAGGGTGTCTGGGGCTTTGAATTTTTCCCTAACCTATGTGTTTGTCTCCTCCAAAAAAACCACCAGTAAGTCTAAGTATCTCTTGTCATTTTCCAAGTACAGTGTGAAAGACATTCTCTCATGCCTTGAAAATTTCAGAAAGGATTCCGTCTCTCATGTGAAGTGCTGTGAAACTAGTCCTCTTCTTATCCTCTTTCTGCTGAGGGTGAATTCTGTGCCACTTGGATGGAGCCTGGTGGAAGCCCCAAGACTAGAGCTCTTATGCATTTTACAGTCTGGAGCTGAGCTCTCACCCCCATGTTAGAACAGTCTGTCATAGAAATCAAAAGAGCATTTGCCCAAGGACAAAGTCCAGAGGGTTAGGAAAAGAGGAGGAGTGGGAACGAAAGCAGGGAGAAGGAGGGATAAAGGATGGCACTTCATGGGGATTGCAGGGGATGAGTTGAAATAGAATGTGTGAATTCCTGAATGGAAAACTTCTCTGGAATTTAACCCAATTTACAATAAAAAGGTTTTGTTTGTTTGTTTTTCAAAAAAGGGTGAACTGTAAATTTCCTCCCATGCTGCAGGGAGGTGAAATTGTACAGAGGGACTCTTCTCTCTTTATCAATCCCACCCAGTGACCAGGTGGGAATATGCATATAAGGTACAGAAGACTCTCAACTCGGTGATCAGTCAGTTTTGCCATCCTGCTGGGTATAAAAGTAGGCCATCTCAGAAACAGGAAGAGAATCATACAACCAACAAGAAAACAGAGCCTCATACGTGGTGGAAGCAGCAGAGAAACCAGTGTGTGTTACACAGGGTTCTCTAGAGAAACAAAACCAGGACAGTTATGATTTTATATATATGAATAGAAATAGACAGCATGAAGGAATATAACAGCTAATTGGTCCACGCAGCAGTACAGAGGGCTCAGTTCAACTCACTTCTGTGTAATAGTTAATATACTGGAAGTCCTTCAACTCACGAGGGCTGCTGGGTCCAAGACAAGGAAGCAGACAGTTGAGTCTGCCGTAGGGCAATGCAAGCAGTCTGCCCACAGGCAGCAAACAGCAGGCGGGTCACCAACAGTCAGCAGCTCAGGAGCTTAGCGAAGCAGGCTGGGATGGGATATCAAACTCAAGCAATGCAAGACAACAGGATCCATTTGGGTCTATGGGATTATTCTGATAGATCCATTCCAGCATACCAATTTCCCTAAGTTTTTGGATGCCTTCTTCTACAGTGTATCAAGGTAGTTCAGGTACCTCAAGTTGGTCTAATCTAGGCCATCTGGCAGCCCATGCTTCAGTGAACTAACCAAATAAGCAATTAGATCCTCTCTTAACCTCTCTTGCTGAGACATTGAAGGAAGAATATGTGCTTAGGGGGCCAAATCAAGAAATTCACACTAGTGTTACATTCCTTGCACCCGTATCCCACACCCTTAGTAACCATTCCCAGGAATATTTCCCAGGCTCCTGCTTGTACGTATTTAAAATCTCAAGCAGATCTTTGTGAGTATAGCGCCCTTCTTCCTGAGTCATCATCCGAACCTCACCTTTCTGAGACTTAATTCTAGTTACAGGTCTAGAGTGTTGGGTGTTGGTGGTGTTTCCTGGGGACTCTCGGCAATATCTTGTAAGCCATCTCCCCCGGGCAGTGCTACAGATGCAGCCGCACCTGGCACTTCAGCTTGAACAATTTGGTTAATCTGCTCAGGTATGGGTTGTTTTACTGATAGTAGATTAATCCACTCAGGCGGGAGCGGTGGATTTATTGACTGGGGTGGCTCAATGGACTCTAGGAGCTCAGTATCCTCCTCTTCTGGATCATCAGCCCATATGTTCCCATCCCATGTTCCAGGGCCCCATTTCTTTCCGATTAATGCCCTTACTTTACTATCAGACACTGCTCTACACCTGCAATTCAGCTGATGCTGTAATTCGGCTACTCCTATAATGAGACTCTGGATTTAGTTTTCAGCATTGCCAGCTCTATTACTAGAGGAAAGAAGAGTCTCCTTTGAAGCGCCTGCAGAAGCTTTTAGGTCTGTTATTCGGCATTTGAGATGTGCTTCTGAGGTTCTGAGATTATCCCTTTCCTTGATCACATTTTCTATTGTAAGGAGGACCGGCTTTCCTATACTTCTCATCCTGACAAAACTGCTGGAAAATATCAAACACAAGATCACCCAGAGCCTCTCCTCTCACCAGCACTTCATCTATTGGTGGTGATACAGTGGATAGTAGCTTTGCTACTGCACACCATGGATTAACACCACCCACTCTAGTAATAGTAACAGACTTATCCATGCCTTTAGGGGTAGAGATAGCACTATCAGTGATGTTAAGCCTAATTAGGGGGGAGAACCAATTTGAGAAGCCCATACTTATGATCTTGTTTCTCTAGAACCACTGCTGGTACCAATCTATAAAGTCCTCTTCAGACTCACAAAACACATACAATGATGCTCAATTCAGGAAGATCACAGGCCACTGGGTGGCAAGTCTTGTGGATCCAGTGGCAGTAGAAGCATCTCAGTGCTGGCAGGGGTCTCCACGTGGCTTCTCCAGCTCTGGGCACTAGCTGTTAGTTCCATGTGTCTTGTCAGCTGCAATGTCTCCCAGGGAGTGAGTCAAGAGAGAGAGTATCTATTGCCCACCTCCAAAGAGGAATACAAGAGTTCCCAGAATCCTCAGGAGAAAGCCATGCCCACACAGAGGCCTCATCGGCTATGACCTGATTGATAGGCTAGACTCTACCTCTTCACTCTTAATCCTCTAAAACTGACAAATGATTCAATAACTACCACACACAGGGAGTGGCACTGAGACCATGAGACAGAGCAGAGGAGTCACACTGAGACATGAGACAAGGCGGTGGGAATCCCAGGGCACAGAATGAGGTAGAAGCTAATGGATCCCATGGCTGGGAGGCTGAGGACCAGAGAGAGACATGGCCGCTGGCATGACTGAGTACAGAGAAGTGTATGCTTAATGTTTTCTGATCCTCAATTGTGAGGATAATTGTGAGTTCTGAGAGTCCACTGCACTAAATCATGAAACCCAGCAGAGAAGTAGAGTGTCATGGGAGAGATGGTTGGTATCAGAATAGAGAAAAGGAAGTGGGGAGGCATGAGGGGGTGTGGAGGCATGTCTGACCTCTGCCTCATAGGAATCATCTTTGGACAGGTGTGAAGCTGGCCCCCATGTCGGTTCCTCACATGCCTATAGCGGATCACCTGTGACAGCGGTTTTCAAAGCAGAGATCTTTTTGCCACCGTCCCTCTGGGAACAGAGGGACTGCCTTTTGTTTATCGTGACGAAAACCACTTAAGGGTGCTTTGCCTCCACAACAGGGAAAAGTCCTTTTACTGGAGTGCTACCATGTATCCCAAAAGGGAATCTTTTGGTATAATGGAAGGAAACTATTTCACCAGAGAATACATTGAATTTTAAAGAAATGCTAAATGATTTGAAGGGCAGCCTGAGTAGCTTCTTTTCTGGAGGTAAGTTTACGAGTCTATTTCCAGTGCAAACACCTGGACTCTAAAGCATTTGTCCTCCTCCTTACCTTCTCCCAACAGAGTGCTGACTTCCACCCCAATCCCGTTTCAACGTAACCATTCACGATGCAGTAACCGCTACACGACAGAAGCCTCCCTTTATGTGTGATAGTATGGCTGGTAGGCTACCAAATTCAACATCAACAAAAACTACTTTGACAATTTTTTCACTCCTCCGATTATTCCTTGGAGAGAGAAGGGGCTTTCAACTCCCATAGAAAGCTATGATCTCAGAGGTTCACGGAGGCAGTTCTGCCCCGTCCTGCAGGCTGCTTTCAATCAGCATGGACTCAACGCAGGGGGTTTGCTTGGGGTTTTCAATGACTCAATGTAACAATAAAAACAAATATTTTCAGAGAGCATTCACAAAGGCCTCCCTTTCAATGGGTTTACATTGTAGCAGAGAAATAGGAAGCCCTCAGAAATGATATTCATATAGGTAACAGCTTCAAAATGTCATAGAAAAATTCCATTGTTTTTTCATTCCATTTTCCATGGAACCTTCTAAGCCTCTTCATAGACACAGACATGTGGAGTTTTTTTCAGTACACATAAATGTCTTAACCAATTCCAAACCAGAATTAAAGTTAAGATGTTTCACCATGTAGTGATTATTATGCAACATACCATAGATTATGAGTAAATTTATAGTAAATGCAGTAATAATAATAAGTAATAAATCAAACAGCCTCACAGTCACTAAGTAAATTCCAACTTATAGTGATGGTTTCTGAGCCTGTAAATCTCATCTTTCCCCTATCCAGTGACTGGCTGATGGGTTTGACCAGGGTTTGACCAGCAGTCAAATGCCTCACCCCCAGCACCACTGGAGTTACGTAAGGACCTAACAAGAAACTCAAACCCCACTCACTGTCATTGAGTCAATGCTGACCAATAGCGACCCTGTAGGACAGGGTAGAACTGCCCCTTTGAATTTCTGGGACTATAACCCTTTACTGGAGCAGAAAGCCCGTCTTTCTCCAGTGGAGCCACTGGTGGTTTCGAACTGCTGACCCTGTAGACCACAGCCCAATTCTTAACCACTACACCACCAGAGCTCCGTTCTTCTAAGCAGTAGCTACAAAAAGGTGGACACCCTCAATTGCCTTTAGGGCACATTCAAGGAGCCGTGATGACCCCATGGTTAACTGCTTGGCTGCAAACCGAAAGGTCGGGTGGGTTCAAACTCACAGTAATGCCAGAGAGTAGATCTCACAAAGATTACAGCCTAGAAAATCCTACGGGGCAGTTCTACTCTGTCCTATAGGGTCCCTGTGAGTGCAAATGGGCTAGCACGCACACCACACTACCACAACAGGGTACGTCTGACACTGAAGGTCGGGAATTAGGTCGAGGAATAAAACAGTATTCTGGCCCCGGATGTTTTTTGCTAAGATGCAATAAAAACATTCACGTAGCTGTTTCATTTAGAGAAAGAATCTTAGAGTCCCTCGCTTGGCTGCTAACTGCACGGTCAGCAGTTCAAAACCATTAGCTTCTCCTTAGGAGAACGACCAGGAGCTTTCTACTCCTGTAGAGAGTGACAGTCTTGGAAATTCCGAGGGGCAGTTCTGCCCTGTCTTACAGGGTCGCTCTGAGTCGGCAGTGACTTGATGGCAGTGCGTTTTGAGTACAGCGTCCCTCAGGGAAAGGTGTCAAATAATCACACTGAGGGGCACTGAGTCTTAAAAGACCAACCTCCACAAGGGATCCATTCAGCCAGCAAGCCCACAACGTGTTTTCCTTTCCAGGCAAGAAACGAATCTGGCGGGTTCCATTCTTATTCCAAAATGTCCCACAGCCCAAAGTCTAACCGAAGATCAAAATGTCTAAACCACAGGAGCTCAGAAGCCATATCAGATGACGTTACCTTTCAAGTGCAACCCATCACCTGTACATTTGATCAAGCTTTTCTCACCGGTGGATGAAAACACAGGAGAAAGCCTAATGTCCCATAAGGTGTACAAGAAAGGGTCTCCTGAGATCCCTTCCAAGTCCGTCAGAGCTTATAAAAGTGCGTTTTAAGACAGGAATAAAAACAAGTAGAAAATCCACGAAACCAATGTTAAACTTTCGGTGAGGAATAGCAACTACAAGAATCATTTTTTTAAAACCGTAAGTTAGAGAGTACTTACTTTTCCCGGGTCTTTGGTACAAAGCTCAGAAGGCCCCTCCACGAGGTGTGTTAATTACTAGCAATCACCCAAGGAGGACAGGCAGCCCAGAGGTACCTGGAAATTGTGTAAAGGCAGAAATTTTAAATTCAAAGTCAGGTTAGAAACTTGAAACATTGAAGCACCTCACTGCTATTCAAAGGATCCCTGCATAATTAAAAGAAAGACTTCATTGGCATGCCTAAGTGAGGAGATACATAAGTGATTTTCCTTTCACGGTATACCAACAGGGCTTTCTAAATCGAGATGGTATTTTGATCTGCCGTCTTATTAAAGTTCCTAAAGCAGGAATCAGCAAGGCTTCTCGGCAACCGTTCATGTTGAAGTGTCTTCTTGGGGAGTCACAGAGAGGAGCCGGGCTTCTAATTATACTGAGACTCGGGAGGGAAGGTCGGAAATCGCACTTGGGAGCCCCGCCCTCCGAAAATGAGCTCATCCCACAAACTCGGAGGCCGGGGTGAATTGAAGGATGCAACCACAACTTACAGAAGATCACCGCTCTTCCTACTTGGGTCCTTTTATAGGAGGAGAACGGGGAGATAAGTACCACCCCCCACCACGATCCCCCGTAACTCTGCAAAGGGATGCTGTGGTTAGCTGCCAGTGAGTGGCCAGCTGCCAGCTCAGGTAACGCTGTGCACAAAGGAATACAGCGCTGCCCTGGCCTGTGCCAGCCCCTAGCCTGGTTGTGGATCAGACAGTGTGATCTAGAGGGCTTTCCGAGGTTGCTCTTCTAAAGCAGGTCTCCAGGCCTTTCTTCCTAGTCTAGTTCAGCCTGCTGAAGGCTGTTTCCCATCAAGCCTCTGGGACGGATGGATGGGTCATGGCTGCATGGGGACTGTGTTGGCTTGGAAATGAACTTTGGAAGGTGGGACCTCTCCCCTGCGCCGCTAACGTTCTCTGAAAACGATGTACCAGCATTCCTCCAAAAAAGGCAACACTGTGGGCAGACTGAGGGCACCGGAAACCCATACCCGAAAGCCCGTGCAGCCCCAGGCTCTCACCCAGGACCTCGCTCCGTATGTAATTCAAAGCTGCAAGACACCTCCTTTATAAGCCACAAGAGCTTGCGAAATCAGTCAATTAGGAGGATGCGGTAAGTGCTACTACAAGCGACCATAATTAAAAAGCAGACAGAACCCATAAACACCAATAAACATCATTTATTATTACTGTTATTGCCAACACTTACGCAGCGCTTACTCCGTGCCAGAGCCTCCTCTAAGTGCTTTGTATGTACTAACTGTCCATAGGATGGGGACAAGCAGCATATAGCGCCTCAATTACCCCAGAGCATCACTGTGCTGGTGGTACACACATTACCCCCTTGGCTGCTACACAAGAGGTGGGGGGTTCAAACCCACCCAGTGGGGTCTGGGGGAGAAAAAAACTTAATCTGCTCCAAACAAACAAACAAATAAACCCCATGACCTTCAAGTTCATTCCGACCCACAATAATACAACGTGACAGAATAGAACCCCACAGTTTCCAAGGCTAGAATCATCACAGACGCAGCCCGCCACCTTTCTCCTGAGGACCTGCTAATGGGTTCAAACCAACACTCTTTCGGTTAGCCGCGGAGCACTTCACAACTGTGCCACTCCTTACTGTAAAGGTTACCACCTGCAAACCACCACGGGGCAGCTGTAGTGGCCACACTGGGTCCCTAGGAGCTGGAAGCAATGCAATGGTACCTGAATACAACATCATCCCATCCCGTTAGAAGTCCTGCATTTGTTCCCAAGATTGATATGTTAGAGAACAGTTTTAATCCAACTCAAATTTCATGTGTGCTGTTACATACGCTAATGGCAAGAAGCACGAAGTGATTGAAAGTAACCGTACCGGGGCAGGCCCAGCTGCCTAAAGATGGACAGAAGGCCTTTGGTCCTCACCCTTTTACCCCATTTACCAGCTCCCTCTGTTTTTATGGTTTTAGGTAACCCTCCTTCGATTACTTCAGAATACTTCCCAAGCTGCAACCCTACCCAGGGCCCTGCCCACAAGAAAACTGCAGGTCTTTCCGAGGTCAGGGGCTACATTACATTCATTGCACTGCTGATTGTACTGCACAGTCAACAGGACAAGGGAATATGACTGCCGGTTAAAATCAGGAAAGGTGTGTGGCAGGGTTGTATCTTCTCAATATCCTTATTCAATCTGTCTGCTGATCAAGTCATCAGAGAAGCTGGATTGTGAAGATGAATGTGGCATCAGGATTGGAGGAAGGCTTATTGATAAGACCAAAATCCTCACCACTGGACCAACAGGTAACGTCATGATAAATGGAGAAAAGACGAAATTGTCAAGGATATTGTCTTGTTTGGACCCGCAATCAGTGTTCATGGCAGCAGTAGTCAAAAGATGTATTGCATTGGGTAAATCCGTTGCACATGACCTCTTTAAAGTGTTACAAAGCAAGCAGGCTAACTTTGAGGACTAAGATGTGCGGGCTGAAGCCACGGTATTTTCAATCGTCTCCTCTACACGTGAAAGTTGGACACCGAATAAGGAAGAACAAAGAAGAACCCAGACAGTTGAATTATGGTGCTGATGAAAAACATCTGCACCACGGACTGCCAAAAGAACCAACAAATCTGTCTTGGAAGAAGTACAGCCAAAATGCTCCTGAGAGGCAAAGATGGCAAGACTTCAATTCATATACTTTGCATAGGCTGCCAGGGGGAATCATCCATGCTTGCTAAAGTAGAGGGGAAGTGGAAAAGATCAAGACCCTTGACAAGATGAGGTGAATTGGCACAGCGGTGACAACTGGGGCTCAAACGTACCAAGGTCTGTGAGGAAGGCACAGGAGCGGTCAGGGTGCCATTGTGCTGCTGGACAGGGGGTTGCTAGGAGGAGGGACAGGCTCCATGGCACCCAACAACCGCTGGATAGGTTGGACTGTCCCTGTCTGTTTAAATGTACCACGGACGGACTGACGGAGTTTTCTGAGTGCCCTCTCTCTGCTCCCATTGCCCCCGTGTGCCGTATGCTTCTGAATGCCTGGTTCGTAGGACAGCAGAGCGGGCTGTAAAGTAAACTACTTGTGTTTATCATGATGGTTGTGATTTATCCTAAAGGGCTTATAATTGTGATTTTTTCTATTTATCTCTCTGTTTAAGAGAAAAGCGTTCAATACAATAAAATCTTAAAAATAGTTTCACTCATTAATGCTTACAAGTACCAAGCATGAGCACGTTAAAGGGCCCATCTCTTTAGTGAAAAAAAAAATGTATATAAGGTACTTGTAATGAGTTATGTACATGAGATGTATTTGTACCAGCACTTTTAGACCAAGAGGATGCTGTCAAAGGAAAACAGAGAAGAGGGTGTAAGTGTAATTGCTGGAAAGGGCAAACTAAAGTGAATTACGTTTTGTCCTTTAAGATCAATACATTTTTTCAAAGTGATTTTATTTATTTTTAAATAGACCCAAGATGTACCTAAAGATACAAATAAGTATAAAACCATTTTCTCTGATAATATAAATTTTAAACAATTAAAAAATTCAAATACCCAACACAGACAATTCGCTTTTTAAACTATGGACTATATTTAACAAAATAGGAAAACTGTTCTTAGGCAACGTTAATTGGGAAAACCCCAAACCAAAACAACTGCCATCAAGTCCATGCCAATGCACCGGGACCCTGGAGCACAGAGAGGACCTGTCCCTGCGGGTTTCCGGGGTTGTAACTCTTCACGGGAGCAGAACGACTGATCGTTCCCCGAAGAGCCCTGGTGCACTTGATCGGCTGACCCTGTAGTCAGCAGCCCAGAGCTCCTTACACCCCACCAGGAGAGAAAGCCATGAAACAGTGTGTTCCATATGATCCCATATTTATTTTAAATAGTGTCCTTAGAAAAGGAACACAGAAAATGAGGAGCTGATGCCGGGGGCTTAAGTGGAGAGCAAATGTCTTGAGAATGATGAGGGCAATGACTGTACAAATGTGCTTTACACAATTGATGTATGTATGGATTGTGAAAAGAGTTGTATAAGCCCCTAATAAAATAGTAAAAAGATTAAAAAAAGAAAAAGAAAGAAAAGGAACACAGTGGCGCAGTGATAACACATTGGGCTGCTAACTAAGAATCCAGGAGTTCGAGCCCACTAACCGCTCTGCAGGAGAAAGAGGCAGCAGGAAAGAGTGCCCCCTAGGGAATCCTAGGGGGCAGGTATACTTGGCATTATGGGCCGCCATGAATCAGAATCAACTCGATTCTCGATTTTAGCACGGGGGGGTGGAAAAAAATACTAGGACTGTTTTCTTTATCCTTACTGCAGTACCCAAGTTGTTTACAATGATCATATGTGTGATTATTTTTAAGATAACATGAATAGTATTCTTTCATATTATAATTGAGGCACCCTGGTGGCACAGTGCTTATGCTTTGGGCTGCTAATTTCAATGTCTGCAGTTCAAAACCACCAGTCATTCCATGGGAGAAAGACAAGGCTTCCTACTTGGGTAAAGAGAGATGGCTTCAGAGACCCCCAGGAGCAGTTCTACCCTGTCTTATAGGGTCACTATGAGACAGAACAAACTTCATGGACCGGAGAGGTGGGGGGTGTTAAAATGAGCAACAATCTGAAACTAAAGCATTTGGTGGGGAAATCTCCTTTCTCGCCCACCCCCTTTAATCAGTCCACATGCAAATGCAGTCAGAAGAGGAAGAGCCCAAGGGCCTGGGGCCTCAGATGCTTCCTTACCAACCCAAGTATGTCCAGATCCAGTTGGATGGCTGGACCCTGGGAAGTACTCTTTATCTCACAACGCAAGGGCAAACAATCTCAACGGAACTGATGAAAATATATGAACTCATCATAGAAGCCAAATGAGCATGTGTTCTTACTAGCTAAAGCAGTTACGGATTCGGCAAAAAATTCAGATAATAAAACCAGTATTTATTTATTTATTTATTTAGCAGTTTTACTGGCACATAATCCACCTATCACACAATTCAATGGTTCAATCATATCAAGATAAAACAAAATTTTAATTATATTTTTTTTCCAAAATTTTAATTATATAATATCTCCCAAGCTGTCTGAAAGTCTGGATGAAATCTGGTTTTGAATAAGAAAAGTTGTGCTAAAGCTCCTTTAAAGAAGACGAAGGTGAAAGGAATATTAGGAGGGATAGCTGAGTTTTTCCCTGGGGAGACTGACATAGAAAGGGTGAAAAGAGAGATGGACCTCTTGACCTCCAGAAGGACTTGGCTGTACACAGATCTCTCCAACAACAACGCATGCCATCTCTTGGCTAAGATGAGCATGCTTCGTTTGGCTCAGCAGCATCACTTTAAGAACTGAGTGTTGAAGGCACTCAGAAATCCAGGGCCAAGTAGGGACAGCTAGGCCAAAACACACCTGAGGAGGTCAGTCACCTGGTACAGTTGGCCAAACCCCAAAAAACCCAACTCACTGCCATCGAGTCAATTCTGACTCAGAGTGACCCTAACGGACAGAGCGAAACTGTCCCTGTAGGTTTCTGAGATCGTACCTCTTTATGGGAATAGGCAGTCTGCATCTTTCTCCTGGGAAGCCACTGGTGCTTTGAACTGCTGGCCCTGAGGTTAGCAGCTCAATTCTTAACCCCCTAGGCCACCACATTTAAATTACGTGTTGCCTTCCGTTTTCAGGTTTACCTTCCTGGCATACAGCAGGCCCAGGAGCTAGTTGATGTAGGGTGGTTACCTGCCTACAAATCTCCAATCTCAAGTTTGTGCTGACAGTTGCGTGTGTGTGTGTGTGTGTG
Organism: Echinops telfairi; assembly: GCF_000313985.2. Taxonomy (NCBI): domain Eukaryota; kingdom Metazoa; phylum Chordata; class Mammalia; order Afrosoricida; family Tenrecidae; genus Echinops; species Echinops telfairi. The sequence goes on from NW_022111369.1 coordinate 54,555,154, forward strand.
TGTGTGTGTGTGAGACAACATTACAAACAATGGTACTGTTTTATATACAGGCCTAAAGAATCATTATACTTCTGCTATACAAGGTACAGATGCAGTGATCTTTGTTTTATGTTTTGAACGTCACAAAAATGCTGACTTAAAGTTTAAAAAAAACAAGCGATAATAATTCCCTTATATTCATAATATGCTTTTGTATTTTTAAATATTTTCCTCAGGCTCCCTGCGGGGCATGGTAGAAGTGCCCCTGGGGATTTCTGACACTGTAACTCTTTACGGGAGTAGAAAGCCTTGTCTTTCTCCCAAGGAGCAACTTGTGGTTTTGAACTAGTGAACTTTCAGATTGTAGCCAAACACATAACCACTACCCCACTAGAGCCCCTGGTGTTTTTGAGAAGAAAAAAGGCCATTGTCTATAAAAGGATGTCATTGTCTATAAAAGGAGCCCTGGTCATGCAGTGGGCACAGCGCAAGGATGCCAAGTGGAAGGCTGGTGGTTGGAGCTCACCAGCTATGCTTCCAGAGGGAAAGGGAAGGCAGGCTGCTTCTGTACAGCTCTGTCCCCCGGGGTTGCTCTGCGTGAGAATGGACTCCACGCAGGGGAGGGATTATATCTGAAGGGAAATCCCTGAGGCAATGGTAAATTCCAGAAGAGTCGGACAGAGTTGACGACCCCCCTCAGAAACTCTATCATAAATACTAAAACACACGGGCTGCTTGACTGCTCTGGAAAAAAGGGATTTTGAAACTCTTGGTTTCTGTAAGTTGCTGCCTAACGTGTTGCGCACGTGCGCCTTTAATAATTAACAGCCGCATACCGGAATCAGCAGTGGATTCAGATACTGCATTCAGGCATGATGATTCAGATTAAAATGATGAATTTTAATGTTTAAAAGGAAGTGCGTTCAAACACGCACCCATCTTTGTGCCTCGTGCTGCCTCAGAAGGCTCAGGGCGCTAAGGGAGTCTTGGTCTGGAAGGCCGCGTGCTCAAGATCGCTTGGAGGCAAAACCTCTCCGCCAGGGCCAGACATGAGATGGGCCTGCCAGTGTCCACAGACCACCTGGAAAAGCTGGAGGCATGGTCTCCCCGGGCTCCCTAGTCACTTGCTGGGCAGAGTCCCCGGGCTATCTACATTCGTCTTGGCACCAGCCCACTTCCCTTTCTGCCCCCTCTGGCCTGAAGATCAGAGATGTTCGCTTTACATGGCATTCTGGTCTCCGCAGCCCTTTCCTTCCAGGGTCTAAACTCCCAGTATCGCCATGATACTCACGGTAGCAAAAGGCAGGTGGGGGCGTGAGGTGCTTCAACAAACAGTGAATGACCCTCACTTCCTCTGGATTAAATGCATTTCTTAAATAAGGCTCGAAAACACCCAGATCTCAGTTTCCAAAGACTTTAGGCTTCTTGGAGAAATGGTTGGTTGCAAGACTGGGGCAAAGAAAATCAAAGAAGCAAGGGGGTATTCAAATAGTCATAAGCCTCCCTGCGATGGAGTCAGTTCCCACCCATAGAGAGCAACCCTGTAGGACAGAGCAGAACTGCCCCTGTGGGTTGCCATGATTAAATCTTTAGGGAGCCGAAAGCCTCATCTTTCTCCAGAGGATCATCTGGTGATTTTGAACAGCTAACCTTGAGGTGAGCAGCCCAACCCGTAGCCCAGTGTACCACCCAGCTGCCTTCAAAAGGACCTGTTAAAAGGGCACAGAAGCTGCCTTGAAAAGGCTCCTTTAGGCCAAATTCATAACAGTCTGAAAAATCAAGAATAACAGTGGTGAATTACAATAAATGGAGTGAAACAAGAGAATCCAGGAAGGCACAGTGACTGACATTCAAGGGTACGGGGCTGGGGAGGAGCTCTTCTTCACTGGAGGGCCGGCTAATGAAAGTCAGGGGACAGCAGAAGCAGAGCAGCGCGCGCTGCAACCACCGCGTAACAACGGACTCCGTCAGTGACCACTAATGGATGCGAAACCCACTGGGGAAGGGCTGGTGGAGAGCAGGCTACTCACGCACTCTCCGACGATGCCCGCAAAGATGACTTCCCATGGGCCTATGGGAACAGGCATTTCTACCATGGAAATCTCTAGCAAAAGGCCTTAACCAAGCAATGCTAACCACACAGAATCACAGCATCGAGGGTCTCCACAGAAATGATGTCCAATTCTGCCCCACATTCTCTATCTAAATCGCATGTTAGGGTAACTATCAGACATGTCCAGATGATGAATCCTTTATGGGATAACTCTCCTGGAATCTTGAGAACTGCCAGTGCCATGAATAATACAATTAATACAAACAAACAAAGGATGACTTCTAGGTGGATTCGAACTGCTGACCTTGTGGCCCATGCATAACCCAATATGCCACAAGGGTTCCCTAAGGGAGGCGAGGGAGACCAAACACAGTGAGTGGCCACTGAGTAATATTGGACAGGGTGCAATGGAAGACATTATTAGGATAACGAGAAATCGGAGTTGGGACCGTGCATTAGGTAGTGTAATTTCTTGGTGATAATGGCACTATAGGTATGTACAACAGCATCCTTGCGTTTAAGAAATGTATGCTGACACATATGGGATAGACTAAGGCTCTCTGCAACTACCTGAAATGGTTCAGGGAAAATTTTTTTCCTAAATTTTAAGTCCATGCCTGGCCATTGTCTGTAGTAGAGATGGGGATTGGGTTGGGGGAAGTAAGGGAAACAATGGTAGAGAAAGACTGGCATAGAGAAAACTTTTCAAAAATGTTATCGATTTCAGATAGTAGGCTAGCACTAATGTATGCAATCTTGTAACCATGGTGGCTTATAATCGAACTCAAACGCCACTGCCATTGAGTTGATTCAGGCTCATAGTGACCTTTATCTATAGAAGTCAAGGCTGCAAATCTTTTTTTTTTAATCATTTTATTAGGGGATCATACAGCTCTTATCACAATCCATACATACATCAATTGTGTAAAGCACATTTGTTCATTCATTGCCCTCATCATTCTCAAAACATTTCCTCTCCACTTAAGCCCCTGGCATCAGGTCCTTATTTTTTCCCCTCCCTGCCCCTCCCCCTCCCTCATGAACCCTTGATAATTTATAAATTACTATTCTGTCATATCTTGCCCTGTCCGACGTCTCCCTTCACCCACTTTTCTATTGTCCGTCCCCCAGGGAGGAGGTCACATTTAGATCCTTGTAATTGGTTCCCCCTTTCCAACCCACCCTCCCTCTACGCTCCCAGTATCGCCACTCACACCACTGGTCCTGAAGGGATCATCGGCCCTGGATTTCCTGTGTTTCTGGTTCCTATCTGTACCAGTGTACATCCTCTGATTTAGCCAGGCTTGCAAGGTAGAATTGGGATCATGATAGTGGGGGAGGGGGGAGGAAGCATTTAGGAACTAGAGGAAAGTTGTATTTTTCATTGTTGCTACATCGCACCCTGTCTGGCTCGACTCCTCCAGGAGACCCCTCTGCAAGGGGATCTCCAGTGGCCTGCAAATGGGCTTTGGGTCTCCACTCCGCACTCCCCCCATCATTCACTATGGTCAGATTTTTTTGTTCTGATGATGCCTGATACCTGATCCCTTCGACACCTCGTGATCACACAGGCTGGTGTGCTTCTTCCATGTGGGCTTTGTTGCTTCTGAGCTAGATGGCCGCTTGGGCTGTAAATCTTTATGAGCCCAGAAAACCTCATGGTTAACCTCCGAGCAGCTGGTGGGCTTGAATTGCTGACACTTACCTGACAACACCAGCAGGGTCTGCACCCACCCAACAGAAGGAGCGAAGACAGAGGCAGATGTGGTTGCAAGGAAACCAAAAGATGGGAGTACAGCATACTGCTATTACAGCAGTTAGCCCAGTAATTAAAAACAAAACAAAAAACCCACAGTACTTTACAATATTTTTCCAATTGTTTTTCTTCTGAAAAATGGATAGTCCTTGGGAGAGTGGAAAGTGTAAAGGGAAAAAATTATAAGGGTGATGAAGGGTAAAACCTAGCAACAAAAACCTTTTGCTCGCCTCCCCCATTCTGAAAAGGTAAATCTCAAGAGTTCTAAAATTCCTGCTCTTGTTCTCATGCTCGTGAGAAACCCCAGAACCAAAAACCACCCCAAACTCACGGCCAGGGAGGCAATTCTAGCGGCCCTCTCAGACAGGTCAGAAATGCCCCGCGGGGGTTCCCAGACTGGACTTCTTTCCAGGGTTAGAAAGCCTCATCTTTCTCCATCAGAGCAGCTGGTGGTTTCAAACTGCTGACTTAGAGCTTAGCAGCACCAGTTACCCACTACACCACCAGTGCTCCAAAGAGCCAGTGCAGACAGTGCACACAGACGGCAGACCCTGGCCAGGAGAGACAGAGCACAGCATTCCCAGCCCAGCCCGGCCAGCCCAGGAGCACGGGGCATACAGGCTCACCCCTTAGCCTACAGCTACAGTAATCAGCCTCTCACGACAGCACTTACCCATCACACTTGACCCCTTGCTCCTATCTATGACCTCTTGTCTCCGTCCACCCAGTCTCAAGTTGGCAGCTTCCTCTTTAACCTCTCTCTTCCACGGGTTGCTGCGTGGTTCTTGATATGACTGAACTACTGAATTATGTGATATGTGATAATGTGGGTTAAGTGCCAATGAAACTTTTTAAAAAGAGAGAGATGCAGGAAACATTGGCATCACATACCCAAGGCCAGAAACTCACCAAGCTGATATCTAGCCCTGGGCCTTCTGGTCCCACCCTCATGCTCGAGGGCTGGGTTGCTGCGAGGTCTGTGGGCGGCAAGGGCAGTTTGCGTTAGGCTCACTCCAAGACTGCTGGTTCAGACCTACTCCAAACACCCTAAGCGCAAGGCCGGGTGATCTGCTCCCATAAAGACTGCAGCCAGGAAACCCCATGGAGCCGGTGTCACCATGCGTTGGGATCGACCCGACGGCAATGAGTATTGTTACAGCTTATTGATTTTAATCATTTGGGTCTATATGCTTTTAAGTACTCTCTTCTCTATAACCCAGAGTCCTCAAAAGAAAACATGCACGTTACCCAACTTTGTGGTCTCTCCAGGACCTAGCAATACTCATAGCTCATGCTCCAAAGACCAAATGCCTTCTGACCGCCCACCTCCACCCCTGCAGGACCCCAGCCGCGTTCGCTTGTCCCCTTGATGCTTCTACTCTGCCTGTACAACCCTTTGCTGCAGGGCCCAGGGAGCCCTACCAACGAAGGGCTTTCAAGAGGTTCATGAGGGGGAGAAAATCCCCTGATCTTTCCAACTCATTTGTCCACGAGCTTTTTGAAGCCCGCCCCCTCGGACAAGCCTCGTGCACGACAAGCAGTTAATGGTACACTTCAATGCTGACCCGTGAGCCGCTCAGGTTTTTCAACAGAGCTGTTTTGCACCTTGCTTTAAAAAAAAAAAAGAAGAAGTTGACCTCCTTCTCCTCATTCTTATCGTGATCACATACTGAGGGAAATTATTTTCGGAAAGGGAGACAGGCGGGAAATGGAGAAGAAAAAAGGAAGCTTAGAAGCTTTGGCCCCTTCCAGCCTGAGTCACTTGGCCTGCTGGCCTGGGCACAGTGTGCTCTCCAGCCGCCCTCCTCAATGCCAGCACCGAGGCAGCGTCCTTAAACGCGGTTACAATGCGGTGTCCCGAATCTGGGACCACACCTGTGAATCGCAGAGTTCGGGATCAGCGATAGTGAAATGATACCTATTTAGGGGGCAATATAACCTGCGAACCTTATGAAGCGCCCCACTGGCTCTGTCTGCTAAGTGCTGGACTGCTAACTTCAAAGCTCAAGGTTCAAACCCAGCAGCCTCTCCGTTGGAGAAAGATGAGGTTCTCTGTCCTCATAAACATTTACAGTCTCAGACACCCTTCCTATATACAGGCTCGCTTTGTGCCGCAGTGCGTTATGCTCATTGGGCTGCACGGGGCTGCTCACCACAAGGCCAGCAGTTTGAAGCCACCAGCCACCCTGAGGCAAAAAGATGCAGCTCTCTGCTCTGGGAATGATTGACAGCCTCAGGAACCCAAAGGGGAAGTTCTACCCTGTCCTATAGGTTCTCTAGAAGTTGGCAGTGAGAGAGAGAGAGAGAGAGAGAGAGAAAGTCCCGGGGGTGTACTGGGTTACATGTTGGGCTGCTAACCACAAGGTCGGCAGTTCGAACTCACCAGATGCTTGGAGGGAGAAAGATGAGGCTGCCTGCTCCCGGGAAGATGTACAGCCTCAGAAGCCTAAAGGGGCAATCCTACTGTGTCTCATAGGGTTGCTGTAAGTTAAAATTGCCTCAGTGGCAGGGTGGGGAGTTTGGATTTATGTTTTTCTTTTTGGACGAGTCAGACTGGGTGAAGATGGCACTGGGTGGGATAACCTGTGGACCATGGTGCCTCAGCACCAATGCCCAGCCTGTTAATGCCATCATAGCTGAGCTCCCTCTTCCTCCTTGCCCATCAATCCCTAGTATTCGACCGTGATGTTTTCTGGCGAAAAAAAAAATTTTAATGCTCTATATGCACACATATATATTTTAAGTATCTGTAAACTACATTTGGATGTTTACTTTCTGCCTGACTTCATCTTTATTTAAGCAACAAATATACTTCAAAGGCCTAGACTTGAAAGATGACAGGTTGGTGAATTTAGCAACCCCCTAATCTGCTCACTTTCATGTGCAAATTAACGTAAAACTGCAATTACCCTTAACAAGCAGTCACCATCACAAGCTTTGGGTTTTCCTGAGGTTCCTTCCCGGTAAAAGAAAGGGAAGAAGCTGGCCCTGATGAAATAGAATAAAAGGCAAACCAATCCAGGCTGGAAGAAACAGCAGAAAGGCTATGCAGGGGACCTCTTCCACTTGGGTAGCCAGCACCGGGAAGCTCACCCAGCCGGGGTGCTGGCTTCCCCGGGCAGAGGTGGGTGGGGCTGTGCGCTGACCGCAAAGCCACCTGTGAAAAATCAAGGCAGCACTATGTGTGAGGTGGAAAGCGGAGGCCCTCAGAGGAGCCCCACACTTCCATTACATAATGAGGAGGGATCATTAGGAAATTAGGGGACACACATTTACAGAGAACATCCCCCCAAATACCAGACTCCTTCCTTTAGTGGAGATGGCACTACTGGAGGTTCAGAAGGGTGGCCCCAGCAGGTGGACACTCCACACCCACGTTGCCCTCAGCAGGGACGCCATGATCCCAAACACTTTCTTGGCCTGGGGCAACTTCGTTGGACATACTCTGGACATGTCAGGAGAGACCAGTCCCTGGAGAAGGAAGGACATGGTGCTTGGTGAAGTACAGGGGCCAGAAGAAAAAGAGGAAGACGCTCGGGGAGATGGGCTGGCACAGCGGCTGCAGCCCTGGGCTCAGGCACAGGAACAGCGGTGAGGACTGAGGACGGTGCAGGCCGGGCAGGGTTTCGTTCTGTTGTGCACAGGGTCACTATGGGCTGGAACAACAGGCAACTTTGACATGGAGTAGATCACAAATGAAGAGGGAGCCCTGTGCCCTGAGGCTGTTAGCTGGGCAGCCCAGTTACCGTGGGACAACACTCTTCCTTCCCAGATGGTGCCCGGATACCAGACAGAACAGTGTAGGAGGTCTTTAAAAAACAAAAACCGCACTTCCATCACGTGATGCTGGTTCATAGTGACCTCCAGGACAGGGCAGAACTGCCCCTGTGGGTTTCCGAGACTGTAACTCTTTCCGGGAGTAGAAATCCCCGTCTTGCTCCCTCGGAGATGCTGGTGGTTTCGAACTGCTGACCTTGCATTTAGCAGCCTAAGGCATAACCACTACATCACCAGGGCTCCTAAAGGTTTGTCTTAAAACAAGCAGTCATCTAAATGAGATGTCAACTCAGTTGATACATAAGAAGCCCGCGAGTCTGTGTGACCCAAGGGTTGCATATAATAAAATCTCAATTCAGAGAATGAGAGAACGCTATGGAGGACAATGAAAGCCCCAAACCCATTTGCAGGGTCTCCCAGGTGGGTTAATCCTCTGCGGCTTCTAGGGCAGGCATGGGAATGGCCTTGTTATCAGGCAGGGTGGCTTACAGCACTTGCAGTTGGGTTAAAAGGCTTGTTCATCTATTTGAAATATATGAGCAGGTATTTTAGCCATGAACACTACATTAGCCCAACCCTTACCACCCCACACCGCCAGGGTTCCTGAATATGTTAACAGTAGTCTATTAATAGTAACAAGTGTCCCGCACTCATGTGAGGAAAGCCAGACCCTGGTCCACACGCGGCCACTAATCGAAAGGTCACTTGTCTAAACCCTGAGCCACAGCAGCCCTAAAGGACACACCTGCTCCGTGGGGTTTCCGAGACTACACATCTTCCGGGGAGCAAACACCTTTCCCCCGTCGAGTGGCTGAGGCTTCCAACCACTGACCCCGAGGTTAGTGGCCCAGTGCTGAACCGACCGTGCCACTGGGGCTCCTTTTCCCAACCGTAGAGAAGAAGAAAATGAGGCTTCACCTAAAAGGCTCGTTCTAAAGCACGATTGCTACGTCGTTCCCTTGTGATCCTTCCAGGCCTGGCTCGAAGCCAGCTGCGTTTGTGCTTTTCTCGTCGGGAAGACGGGACTCCTGTCCCCCTTGGAATTTCCCCTCATCCTTGCGGGAGCACAGTAGATGTGCACGTCCTCGGGTGGCCCGAGCAGCTAGCTAACACCCGCTCCGGCACTGAGACCCTCCTCACTCAGCCCAGGAGCGCTGCCCAACCAGCGGTCGGTCCATGGCTGCGTGGACAGCCTTGTGCTGCAAAGCCCTCACGCGGCCCACACCACAAAATGAACACAGTCCATACCGTTCTGGTTCTGGAAAACTGATGGGAAGTTCAAGCGGACTTTGTCCCTTGGCTTTAGAGTGAAACAAACCGTGACATCCTTTGACAACATGGCTGATAACCCTACGTAGAAAGGGCCAAGAAGTACATTGACTCTATATACAGTTTTTTGTCCAGGTCTCCAATTTGAGGCCAAGATCGTCCAGGGATGGTGGCCCCATTCTTCATGGGGGGGGGGCCAGCCTTTAGAAAAAGAAGAGAGGGAAGTTTTATCGCCCAAACAGTTTGGGTCCCTCTCACCCCAGCACCCTGCACTAAATAACACACACACAGTGTCTGTGCATCTCTCTTGCTGTGGAATTGTCGGCCAACGTGGCCACTTCATGATTAGAACCTTGGATTCTCAGAAACCTAAATCACGAGAAAGGCCCAATCTATTTTTGCAGTGAATCTTTGTCCCCTGGTACTACGCATAAAGCTCCTGATTTCAAGCTGCTTCCGTCTCAAGAGTGACCCTGCAGGACTGACGAGGCCGCCCCCCTTGAGTTCCTAAGGCTGGTCTTTACAGAAGCACACTTTCGCCTCTTCCTCCTGCAGACGGCAAGGGAGCCTGCTGACCTGCCCTTTTCCGGCCGAGTGCTTAACCACAGCGCCACCAGGACTCCTCTGAAAAGTCCAGGGAGCTGACCACTCGGCCCGGGAGGGCCACCAGCGTGCCGGGCAGCACACACGTGGCTGAGCGCAGCAGCCACTGACGGGTGCTTTTCTGTCTTCAAAGGCCCCACTCACTCAACGGGGGAAAGAGAAGCCTCCAGGATCGGGTGGCTAACATTCAATGCCTGCTTTGTTCGTTTTTAGCCGAGAACCCCAAACTGAATCTCTTCTGCCAAGGTTTGCCATCCTCCCCTCCCTGTGTGTTTCCTTCTGTGTTCAACTTTGGAAGGTGCCAGCTCGGGCGAGCCTGTGCAAGGGTTGAAACATTGGGAAGACAAGGGGGCTTCACAGAGGGGACAGGAAACTGGAGGGAAAGGTCAAGGGAGGTGCCCACACCCCTCGTCCGTGCGCTTTGCCTATGGGGCGGGGTGAAAGCGGAGGGAGGGCGTCACTGTCAGTCATTTTCACAGGAGACTTAGGGCCCTACACCACCTTGTGCAACTGTTGGTGTGCTTGAATCAGTTCTTGTAGCCACCACGAGAGTGTTTTCCAACCGAGGGGCCCACCTTCCAACACTTCTGAGAACACTGTCTTAATCCGTAAGGTTTCCACTGACTAAGGGAGCCCTGGTGGCATCGCGGTTACACACTGGGCTGCAATCCGCAAGGCCCACAGTTTGAAACCAGCTGCTCCTCGGGAGAAAGATGGGGCTTTCCATCTACTCCTGTAAACAGCTGCAACTGTCTTGGAACCTCACAGGGACGGTTCTACCACATCCTATAGGGCCGCCCTCAGTCGGAGTTGGCATCAGCTCGATGGCAGTGAAAGTGAGAATTCATTTTCAAAGCTAGATCACCTGTCATTTCTTCCTAGTCTTAGTCTGGAAGCTCCACTGAAACCTGTCCCAGAGTGGCCCTGCTAGTATTTTGAAATGTCAGTGGTGTCGCTGGCAGTGTGATGGCAACCTGCAGGCTACCGCAGTACCTCCCAGTGATGGCCGGTGGATGAGACATAAAACCAACCCACCAAGCCCACCGCCATAGCGCCTCGGTCTAGTTCCTGCTGCTATAAAGCTTTACGGGAGCAGGTTGCAGGTGGGAGTGGCTGGCACTGGGGTACACTTATCTGATGGTGCCACCGGGATTCCTCGATGAGATGAGATGGCGGAGCTACCCACAGCCTGTGCGGTACAGCCAGTGGCATGTATTGTAGACCCAAGCACCGTCGAAAGAATTAGAAATGTCCTCAGACTTCACAGCTGAGAAATGTGCTCCTCTGCCTGGCCAGAAAAGTGGCCACAGAAGGAACAGAGGGCAGGTGGGGGCGGGATCAGAGAGAGACAGAGAGTGAGAGAGAGAG
>NW_022111369.1:54566058-54570423 GCF_000313985.2 Echinops telfairi
GGGGGGGGGAACTCCCTAGGATGGATAAGGGGTGTGTGTGTGTGTGTGTGTGTGTGTGTCAATTTGGTTAGGCCATGCTGCTAAGTACTTTGGCAATTAGGATGCCAGTAGTTATTTAATGATCCAGTCATCCTCATTTTGTGATCTGATGTAACAGAATCAGCTCCATGATGAGATCGTTAAAAGCGCATCAGTTGACGGGGAGTTTCCTCTGGCTGTGTCCCGTAGCCAGGATAAATGGATGCTGTGGCAAATCTCTAACTTTTTAGCTTGCTTTGGATTCTGCATCCAGCTTGCCATCATCTGACCTCTAGTTTTGTGACTTAAGCCAGCAGCCTGTTATGGGACCAGCTGATGTTGGGTTCAGTTACTTGAGTCACGAGAAGTCTCAGCCGCCTCCACTGTGACATCTGAACCATGGACTTGGGACTTGCCAGCCTCACAACCATTATGTTTCCTTGAGCTCAATATATACACATGTGTGAGCTTCCTTGGTTTTGCTTCTGTAGAGAACCCCGCCTAAGACAGATACCTGGGCTCTGTGTGCTGGGAAACCGACCTGTTTAACAGGCTCCCTTTGCTCTGACTCCCTACTAATTCGGCTGACAGAGGCTCCCATGGAAACCAGAAGGAAGCAATTGAGCAGCTCCTCCCTGCAGGGTCTCTCCAGATCACAGCTCCCATCAGGTAGCCCTGGATCTTCACGGAATCCCTCCTCCCTCAAGCCTCCAGGTCCAGGAGCAGGAAGAGTAGCTCCCAGTAGCGGAGTGCACTCTCCTTTCTGGTTTCCATATCCCTGGCTCATGACCCCAAAGTGAGGACATTTCTGATGAACACTCACCTCGAAGAGGCTACTCTACAATTGCTCTTGTTGGATCCTACTTTTATATGGCAGCCTAAGTGAATTATGTCCAAGAAGTCACCTGAAGACATGTTAGCACCTTTGTGAGCCAGCGACCCTTGGCTGATGTACGGACAGGGTTTTGCTTTGTCATTTGCATCCACAAGATGCCATCGTCCTCAGTAAACCTCACAGTATTTGTGGCTTAAATGATCCGTCTAAAAGCATAACTCTGATCAAGTCACTGCTCGGCTCAAAACCCTCGATTCACTCCAAATTAAAAACTTTTCTTTAACCCTTGAAGTCCTTATTCTGTCCTCCTTGGTCTATCCTGTAATGCTCCTTATATACTGCCCCTCGGCATACTGCCACACGTCTCACACTTCATCCAGGCCTCCAGCTTCCCTCCGCTCATGCTGCTCCAGCCAACCCGGGAGGATTTGCCCTTGAAGGTCCTCTGTGTGGCATGCCTTCGCATCACGGCTTCCTGCTCAGTTGTTCCTTTTCTTAGGCTGTTGGTCCAACTCCTAGCGACCTTATAGATACATGGAAATGAAGAGGACACTACCCAGGCCTCACAAATTATTGCGACGCTCGAGCCCACTTTCGCAGCCACTGCATCAAGCCATCTCGCCGAGGATCTTCTTTCCCATGAACCTTGACAAGCTTGGAATCCTTCCCGAGGACATGTCCACAGTACACAAGACGAAGACTCACCATCATCTAACTCACTAACTTATAAGGAGCCTTCTAACTGTACATCTTCCAGGATAGAGTTATTCCTTCTTCTGCCTGGTCATGATGGAGTTAACATTCTTCACGCACACCACAACTCAAATGCATCAATCCTTTGTCTCCCTTTCTCAGCGTCCCGGCTTTCGCGCATCTGCAAAGTGACTAAGAGGCCATGCCCATCACCATAATCCTCATACAGTCAGTGAGCCCGCTCGCTTCCCTCTCTGCCTCCCCACTCAACTCGTTGGGGTCATTATCCAGATAGTACTGTAAATTAATGTGCTTGTTATCCATCGCCCTTCATGACAGTGCACAGTCACAGAACGCTGTGGTGGCGAGCCAGTGCCGACTCATAACCGCCCCATTGCACAGCAGGAAGAAAACACTGCTGGTCGTGCACCAGCCTCTCCATCGTTCTCATGCCGAGCCCACTGCTGTAGCCGCCGTGCCAATCCACCTTGTCGAAGGTCTTCCTCTTTCTATTTCACTGCCCTTCCACTTGACCTAACATGTCGTGTTGTTAGTTGCCAACAAATGCCCCTGACTCATGGTGACCCCGTGAGAGACTGCGCAGAACGGCCCAGGAGGGCTTCTTGGTTGTAATCACTCTCGAGATTGCGTGCTGGGCTGCCAACTGCAAATCCACCAGCTTATCCTGTTGGAGAAAGATGGGGCTGTCATTCCCCATAGGAATTCACAGTCTTAGAAACATCACATACGCTTGACTATGACTTGGAATCAACCTGATGGCAGTGGGCACGGTATCTGATTTTGGCATCTTTTCATAAGCAGCCTCCTCTCCTGCAGAGCCACTGACAGTCTTCGAACCACCAACCTTCTAGGTGAGCAACGATCACAAACCAGTTGTACCACCCAGGCTTGAGGCAGGGGACCACTGTTTTTCCCCACCGCCTAGAACAGCAGCTGGCACACAGCCGGCACTCGTTCAGTAGTTGTTGAGGAGATAGCTGCTGCATCAGAGAAAAAACAACGGGTGGACCTGTTTTCTTCAGGACTGTGCCTAAGTTTCCAATGTTCAAGCGCTCACTTTTCGGAGATCCTGTAGAAGAGATTCCAACTGAAGTCCAAAGAGGAGGTGACAGAATAACCTGCCATCTCATCAGAGGGTCTTCCATATTGCACACCAAAACCGCACCAAGCAAGCCACCAAAACTATGGTTAAGTTTAAATGGAAACAATTCTCTAAACCTGGGTGGACAAAGGGGTTCTGTTAAGAGCCAGGCAGTAATAAACACCATATGCTACACACAGCCCCTGCTAGCACTACGTACTTTGCTGTTAACCTGAAAACAGCGAAAAGGGCATTGAAACCAACAAGCAGGACTGCGTTCCAACCGGGCTCTATGCACAGAAGCTGAAACATGACTCTCCTATCAACCAGGTCCAGGGGTCCACAAAATATCGTTACTCTTTCTCCCCTACACCCACCTCCCCAACCTTCCAGCCATTAAAAAAAAACATGTGTAAACCAACTCTTACTTCAGGGCTGTACCCCGTTGGTGGGGCCATTTCAAAGGCTGTTGTAATTAGGCATGGAAGCACTGCCTCTGTTACAGTATACGAAGCTGGGCTAACCGTTTATTCAGGTGATACTCTCACCAGTGTGTTCCCCTAAGTCTGCCTTAGATTGTAATCATGTCCCACCAGCTCCCTGAGCACCTTCTCCCCATCTAAGCACCCTCGTTTTATACCCTAATGAGGAAACTACTTCCTGCTCCTCCTCTTTCTATCAGAAATGAGACCGGCAACCACACCTTGAGACAGGGAGATGGCCGGGAAGGGGCTGCCTGCTCTCTGGGGCCTGGCAGATTCCAGTGTAATGTTTCACTACTGAACATCCGCCCTGCTGCTTACACTTGGTGTCCAGGCGCTTGCAAGCACGCCTTGCTGTGTGGGCTTGGAATGGGAACTATTTTGATTGCAGGTGCTGCTGGAATTTGGGGTCATCCGTCCCCATGAGCCATAAACGTTGCTGAAAAGGCCAGCGTGGGAGGTGGCACAACCCGACGTATTAGTGCGCAGCCTGGAGCAAGTGATTTTAAATTTCACTCCATTATAACGGCAGCCTCGTTCATCTGACGTAGTGGCGATATGTGGAAATACGGAGTCTGAAGACCCGTTCTTCACTCTGTCACTTGGAAGAGTTGGCCAAACACGGAGAGTCTATTCGACCCTGGAAACACAGTTCACAACAGAGAACGGGGTCGCTCTGCCGCCTTTCCACCAGGTGTTTAAACAGCAAGACATGAACCCCAGCAAACCAATGGAGAGAAAATTCAAGAGAAACGCTCTCAACGTGGCTGCCCCTCATCTTCCCAAGCTCAGGAGACACGGAACAAGCCCAAACGTAAGTGAGTCTCATCTGTGACAGACAGCCTTTGCCCTGCCTCTTCAGAAAGCGGATCTGTTAGAAAGTGAAATGGGCATTTTCAAGGTTCTTTGGGGGGGAAAAAACAAATAAAAAAACACGATGATGGCTCTGCATCCCAGGGAAATCAAAGTCAAACCAGGAGGTCAGAAGATGCCGATGGCTCTCCACTTCCTATTGTAAAGAACTCACCCTCCAAGGGCCGTGAAGCCTGGGGAATCCACTAAGCTTCACTGCAAGTCCACGCTGCCAGGGGAGGTCTCCTGGGAAAGCTGATGTGGCTTTCCACCCCAGCCGCCCACATCGACAGTCCACTTCACACCCAGGACAGCGACCCACACAGTCACCCAGACTCCTGGGGACTCCACTAAGCTTCACTGCAAGTCCAAGCTGCCAGTGG
>NW_022111369.1:54570523-54579482 GCF_000313985.2 Echinops telfairi
CCGGGAAAGCTGATGTGGCTTTCCACCCCAGCCGCCCACACAGACAGTCCACTTCACACCCAGGACAGCGACCCACACAGTCACCCAGACTCCTGAGTAGGGGCTGTCAATAGTCTGCCGAGCGGGGAGCTATCTAGAGAAGAGAAAGTTGAGTCCTCAAATCACTGGGAAGTTGTAAGACGAAGGCGAGCACAGGAGCTACATCTCGTGACGGAAATGAGAGGGGACCATGGCCTGCAACTGTGACCCACAGGGGTGGGGAATACAAACGCACGAAGGAGTCCTGTGAGCATGTGGGTGGTGCACCCTTCTCGCCAGTTGCAGGCCTCCATGTGAGAAGCCCTTCGCCCCGCAGTCAAGAATCGGTACAAGAAACCATCAGGGCGTCACCCTGGCGTTCATTGTCATGGACGGCAGGTGCATGGCCCTCGCTCGTCCATCCTCACTCACTCCCAGGCCTCGAAGGAGCACTCTGGCTGGACTTCTTCCAACACAGATGTGTTTGTTCTGTTGGTAGTTGCATTAGTCTGGGTAGACTAGAGAAACAAATTCAGAGACATCCATATGTGTATAAGAAAGAGTTTTATAAACAAGAGCAGTTGAACGTAAAGAAAACATTCCAGCCCAGTCCAGATCAAGTCCATAAGTCCGATAATTGCCCAGATGTCCTATACCAATCTATAAAGTCCTCTTCTGACTCACGAAACACATGCAATGACGCCAAATGCAGGACGATCACAGGCAAGTGGGTGGAAGGTCTTGTGGATCCAGTGGCCGTGTAAGCATCTCAGCGCTGGCAGGGGCCTCCACATGGGTCCTCAGGCTCCATCAGGCTCGTCGTCCGTAATGTCTTGCAGGGAGTCAGCCTTGTCAGTAGAGAGTCTCCAAGGACGTAAGCGGAGAGAGAACATGTCTCCTGCCTCCGAGGAGGAAATGCAGGAGTTCCCAGAATTCTCAGGAGAAGGCCATGCCCACACAGAGGCCTCTTTGGCTATGACCCAATTGACAGACTAGACTCCACCCCTTCACTCTTACGCTCTCAAGTCCCAAATTGACACCGGATTATGTAACTACCACAGCGGTCCTTGGTACTTTCAATGAAAAGTCCCTTGGTATAATGTTCTCCAAACTCAGATGAGTAGCATTTCTATTTTTCTAATTAGGTCCCTGAGTGGCATGGATGACTGGCACTCCGCTGTTAACTGAAAGGATGACGTCTGACAGCCCCACGCCCTCCGTGGCACTGTGGAAGAAAGGCCTGGTGATCTGTGTCCATGAAGATGGCAGCCAATAAAGCTCCTTAGAACGGTTCTACTCTGTAACACACAGGGGTGCCATATGTTGGCATTGACTCAATGGCAAGGGTGGCACAGACGGAAGAAATCAAAGCAATGACGCCTGTGCTGGTCTATCTTTCTGAAAAGAGATATGGTTATTAATACACTAATTCCACCACCACCCCTTTCTGCATTCGTTGAAGTTTCTACTCATGTCCATTTCTTTCCTCTTCTGTAAAACAGCAGGGGTCATCTGGACAGTCTGGCCACGGATCATTTTGTCCCTTCATAATTAATGCAGTCTGTGAAACGGTCTAGTGGATGATGGGGGGAGTGCGGAGTGGAGATCCAAAGCCCATTAGTAGGCCACTGGAGATCCCCTTGCAGAGGGGTCTCGGGGAGGAGATGAGCCAGTCAGGGTGCGATGTAACAATGATGAGAAATACAACTTTCCTCTAGTTCCTAAATGTTTCCTCCCCGCTCCCACTACCATGACTCGAATTCAATCTTGCAAGTCTGGCTAGACCAGAGGAGGTACACTGGTACAGATAGGAACTGAAAATACAGGGAATCCAGGGTGGATGAGCCCTATAGGACCAGTGGTGTGAGTGGCAAAACAGGGAGGGTAGAGGGAGAATGGGTAGGAAAGAGGGAACCGATTACATGGAACTGTGTGTGACCTCCTTCCTGGGGGACAGACAACCGAAAAGTGGGTGAAGGGAGACATCGGATAGGGCAAGATATGACAAAATACCCATAGATAAACTATCAAGGGCTCATGAGGGAGGGGGGAGCGGGGAGGGAGGGGAAAAATGAGGACCTAATGTCGGGGGTTTAAGTGGAGAGAAAATGTTTTGAGAATGATGTACAAATGCGCTTTACACAATTGATGTGTGTATGGATTGGGATAACAGTTGTATGAGCCCCTAAGAAAATGTTAAAAAAAAAAAGAATACATTCTAGTAGCACATACAAGACCCCCACCAAGTACAAAAAAACACACACAAAAAACAGTCTAGTGGATACACACTGCGCTGTGATCTACAAGGTCAGTTTGAAACCACCAAGTGGCTCCTTGGGAGAAAGACTGGGTTTTCTCCTCCCGTGGACAGTCACAGACTGGGAAACCCACAGGGCAGTTCTGCCCCATCTTTGGGGGCCGGTCTGAGGTGGCATTGACTGGATCTCAGTAGGATAAAACTATTAAATATGTATCTTTACCACGTTACCTTCTTAAATACACATATAACAGCGCTCATCTGCCAACCTTCCTTGCCTTGTTTTTGTGGGAGGAGCAGTAAACGAGAAGCCTGCAACTAGTCCCCTGATGGCTTATTGGTTAAAAACGCAGAGCTGAAGGACAGAGGGGAGGAGAAGGCAGCTCTTCACCACGTGTGGTTGGGAGGGCAGAGCCGCCCCTCGGGCTGGAGGGAGTGTGAAAGTGCACCTTTGTACTCAGCCGATGTGCCTCCAGTGCGGGTGAGCTTTGGCCAGAGCCGTGTTTGCTTTGCCTCACACGTGGCTGGGGGTGCCCACGGAAATCTCCAAAATCCGACTGCTACCAGGAGGGCTGTTTGCTAAGAAAAGCCTGCCTGTTTGGGCTAGACGGAATGACCCATGCTCAGCTCCTGCCAGGATGACGTTCAAACACCTTTCGACTTCTGTGCCTAGATTTTACTTTTCTCTTAATGAAAACCCAGGGCACGGGTCATAGGTCACGCTCTTGCCATAGCTGCCACTGCTTAACCGCGGCACTCCCTCAGCGTCTGTGGAAGGCGCTGTGTGCCCACATGTCCTTCCTCGGTGGTTCCAGTCTCGGTTTGAGTGGGGACATTCAGCAATGGACGTGAAAGTGGACGCTTCTCCTTAGCTCGGAGGTGCAGGGGTCTGGAACAGAGCCTGAAGCGCTGTACCCATTGTCCCTTCATGCTGCAAGCTGTGATTCCTGGTGGCGTGGTGGGGGAAGCATCGGGCTGTTAACCACCAAGGCGACAGTTCAAACACACCCGCCACTCTGCACCCTGTGCACAGCACAACAGGACCCTGCCCGGTGCTTGAGCCCGCTGTGGCAGCCACGGTGGCAGCCCATCTCGTCCAGGGCCTTCCTCTTTATCACTGCCCCTCTGCTTTGCCGAGCACGAGGTCCTTCTCCAGGGACACGTCCCAATTGTCAGGAAAGGTTTACAGAGACATGGGAACACTGCCTTCAGAAGAGTACAGACCTAAGTGGAGGATCTGTGCAGAAACAAGAGCTCCTCATTTGAATTCTTTTGCTTTAATAAGAGCTCCTATGATCCTGCAGCGATGGCGTGGATCGATCTGTCAATATATGAAAAGCTGTTTCCAAATGAGCAGGTAAAGGTCAGCTCCCTTCCTGAGGAATGTGCCACATGACGCGTACACTCGGCAGGATTTCCACGGCCCAGTTTTATGTGGGTCGTCATGTATGAAATTGCTAGGGATTTGAAATACGCCGCCAACATGCATTCCAATTGTACCTGTGCCTTCAGGACAGCGTCAGCTGAAGCAGTAGGGCCATGTTCTGGCTGCATTGCATGCATCACAATTGACCGGCTTTGTCTCTAGCTGCTTCGAGACAACACAGGCTCCAGGGAACTGGGAGCCAAGTAAGCGGTTGGCAATCACAGCTGTGCAAAGAGTCCTGTCTATCTTATCTTGGGCTTTGTTCGTTTTGATACGCTTTGTCAAAGCGGCAAACACAGTGGCAGGGAAATTCAAAGAGGGGAGGGACGGGGGCTAGGATTCCGATCCCCAGGTGGTAGAAACAGTTACTGTGCTCATCAGCGGACACAAAGGTTGGAGGCTCAGCTCCACCCAGAGGGCACCGCTTAAGAAAGGCCTGAGGATCAGAGTCCACAGTCATCAGTCATGGATAACACCTCGTGCCCACAGCTCCACTGTGACACTTGTGGGGTCGCCATGGATCAAAGTGGACTTGGTGGGGATTCGTTTTCTGATACATAACTGAGAATCCCACCCGGATGAAAATACTACACAGGCAACAGAGTCCTGAGTCTCCCGCTCTGAGAGAAAGAGAAGACCTTGCCCTTGCCCACTTGAAACTCCCACACAGTAAGCTTGGGAAGTGGCTGGGGGCACTCCTTTCTTCTCCGGGAAGCTGCTTGACAAGGTCTCTTGTTGCCAAGATTCTATTTTTCCCACTTCTGTCACGTTGATTCGGTCAGTGGTCCCAGGGGCCAAAGAAGACCGGCCCGATTGTAAATCTATATGGAAGCAGGCGCTCTCATCTCCGGGTGGCTCAAACCACCAATCTTCTGGTCCCTGGACTCCAGGAATGTTTATTAGGGTGTGCTACAGTCAAAGCACCCAGTGACGCCCCAATAAAAGGATAGCTCTCCCCAGAAGGGGTTGTGTTCCGTCTCCCCAGCAAAATACCTCATTCCACTCCCTGTGGCAACGACTCAAACAGCCTTCCTCGCAGCATATGGCGAACAGGCACGCTTTAAATCGGGCTGGACTGCATGGCGCTAAGGACTATTTAAATCGCGAAACAGCAAAGTCATTTTACCAAGATGTCGCTCTGAGGACTAAAGGTGCGTCTGCCCCAAGTCTTGGCATTTTCACTCCCCTCATTTGCAGCGAGACTGAGGAAGAGCGGATGTCTGAGTCACGGTGCTGCCAAAGACGAGGCCAGGGGGTGCCGGAGAACTAACGGTCCTGTCTTGGAAGACGGGCAGTCAGAATGCTCCTTGGGAGCAAGGCTGGCTCGACAAGTCCCTGGGGAAGAGCCTCGTGCGGGGCAGGACAGAAGGTCACGGAGAAAACGGGAAGACCCACCACAAGACGGGGACGGCGAGGACGGCACAGGGCCCAGCAGCGTGTTGCTCTATTGGACACGGGGTCGTGATGAGTCCAAATGGACCCCATGGGACCTACAACAACCCCACCCACGGCCAGGCTCGATTCGGAGTCACCGTGCCCAGCATCTGGCAAGTCCTAGGTCTCATCAAGGAATGCCTGCTCAAGATCCAGGGCATCTTCGAACCTCTCAAGGTGGGACTGTTGACTGCTGAGGCCAATCCTGCCTGGGGTTATGAGCGGTCCTCTGCCTTTCCTAGGTCCCCTCACGGGTCCCCACCGGCTGCCAGCGACAGCCACCGCAGGAACCAGCCAGCTGCAATGTGGACAGTCGGAAAGGAGATCAGCTCGGTGACCAAGCAAGGGGCAGTTCACTGAGCTTGTGACCTCTGTCCTCACAGGGCCCAGCTGCACGCTGGTGATGGGGACAGCGTGCTGTAACTCTTAGAGAGGGGGGAGGCTGGCACGTGCACAGAGCATTGATCTTAAGCAAGCTACATTAATGACATTCTTTTTTTGATAAATCACTGTCTTACGAGACTGCCTCTGTAAACAGTTCCAATAGGAGGCTTTTGTTTACGCATGAAGCTGGGGATCGATGCTTATTTTGGCAGATCATGAAAATCACTTTGGAAATTTCAGAAGTTCTGAACAGTGACTGTGCTGTGATTATAGCTCTTATCTGCACAGTATGATCCAATTAAATGTTTTATTCATTACAGATCACGGTGAGGCTGAGAAAGGACAGTGCTTGGTGCTGTGTCCGTCACTGCACTAAAATCAATACAAATTGACTACATGTCACTCAAGGATGGAATCTCTGACCGCTTTTGAAGGAAGCCTGATATTCCTCAGAGCGGTTAGCCTAAGAGAAACCAGAATAAGGACCAACAGCAGAAGATGTAATAGCATCTTAAACCTTATCAGTACAGTTCTCGACATGTTCTCATTACAGATTTATATAACAAGGTGGCTTATGCTAATGAAAGCGTGTTCCAGGCACTCTTTCTTCTTGTACGGGTTTAGTGCCTAAGACTCCATCGGTTTCGTTTGGCTGCATCCACAAGGAAATGGTTATAAACAGGCTGGAGCCTTGACCAGCGTAGTTGTGCCACATTTCAAACTTCAGGGGTTCAATCTCCCCCAACCCCTAACCTCCATCAAAAAACACCCAGTCAAAAGAAAGCCTATTCGTCTGGGGTCTAAAAGGCTTGAAGATAAACAAGCAGCCATCTAGCTGAGAAGCAACAAAGCCCACATGGAAGAAGCACACCATCCTGTGTGATCATGAGGTGTCAATGGAATCAGGTGTCAGGCATCAAAGAACAAAAAATCCTATCATTGTGAATGAGGGGGAGTGTGGAGTGAGGACCCAAAGCTCATCTGTAGGCAATTGGACATCCCCTTACAGAAGGGTCACGAGGAGATGAGCCAGTCAGGGTGCACTGTAACAACGATGAAACATACAACTTTCCTCTAGTTCTTTAATGCTTCCTCCTACACCTCCTCCCCCCCCACTATCATGATCCCAATTCTACCTTACAAACCAAGCTAGACCAGAGCATGTACACAGGTACAGATAAGAGCTGTAAACACAGGGGATTCACGACAGATACGCCCGAGGCCCAATAATGAGAGTAGCAATACCAGGAGGGGAACCGATCACAAGGACCTACATATAACTCCCTCCCAGGGGGACAGACAACAGAAAAGTGGGTGAACTGAGACAGCAGTCAGTGTAAGACACGAAAAAATAATAATAATTTCTAAATTATCAAGGGTTCATAAGGGAGGGAGGGTGGAGGAGTGAGGGAGAAAAATGAGAAGCTGATACCAAGGGCTTACGTAGAAAGAAAATGTTTTGAAAATGATAATGGCAACAAATGTACTATTGTGCTTGACACAATGGATGGATGCATAGATTGTGATAAGAGTTGTAGGAGCCCCCAATAAAATGATTTAATACAAAAGAAAGAAGGGATATTATCCACACCAGGCCATATTTTGTTCTAAAAACTAAAAAGGGAGGAAAAAAGAAGGCAATATTGCTCCCAAAACATTCTGCTACACTGCTCGTGGGGTCAGTCAGTCTGTGACTAGATGACAGATTTTTAATAGATCACCAAAGAGAAGGACACAGTTCAAGGCGCGGCTTAGTTCAAAGCGGCGTGTTCTAGGCAGGGTTTTGTTCTGTGACGCATAGAACCCCACCCGCAGGCACCTGACAATGCTTCTAGGATGCTACAGATTGATGCTGTGGCGTAGTGCTGGTGGTGCTGATGGCGATGGTGGTTGCTTGCCTTTGGGTTGGCTCCAATCCAGAGTGACCCTGGGAACCACAGAATGGAAGTCCACCTGGGCCCTGAGACAGCCGCACGAGTTACTAGGGTTGAGCCCACTGCTGCCGCCACTCCCTCAATCCGTCTTGCTGAGGATCTCACTGCCTTTCACCGACACCCTTCCTCACCAAGCATCAGGTCTTTCTCCAAGGACAAAGTCTCCAGGTGACGAAGCCTGGCCAGCCCCCCTTCTAATGAACATTCTGGCTGTGCTTCCTCCACGGCAGACCGACTCTCTCTTCTGGAAGTGCACAGGACAGTCACGATTCGACACCCACACCCTAATCCAAAAGTGTTGCTTCTTCCACAGACTCCCTTACTCATCAGGCAGCTTTCCTATGCATATGTTGTTGTTGTTTATGCTGACCCTCTCTCTACTTTACCATGAAGGATGTCCGTCTCCAGGGACGGGTCTCTCCTGAAAACACATGCAAAGTCTCACCTCCTTGCCTGCAAGGAGCACACTGGCTGCACTTCTTCCAAGAGAGACCCATTTGTCCTTTTGGCCACCCACAGTGCTTTCCTCTAATCACATATGCAGCGATCAAGACTGCCATGGCTGGGGGAAGGGAGACAGCGGTCGGTGTGAGTTATGAAGGTAATAATTTATAATCTATCAAGGGGTCATGGGGGGGGTCAGGGGATAGGGAGAAGGAAAAAAGAGGAGCTGATACCAAGGGCTCAATAGAAAGTAAATGTCTAGAAAAGAATGATGGCAACATATGTACAAATATGCCTGATATGATTGATGTATGGATTGTCATAAGAGTTATAAGAGCCCCCCAAAAAATGATCTTAAAAAAAATAAAGGCCCCATCTCAGCTACGTGGACAACTGCTCCTCCCCTCAGAAGAATCTATTTGAGAGGACGGCACTGAAGCTGCGGTTAGGGGAGAGGGGCATGTCTGATCAGAGCAAATGGGAGCACTTAGGGGGAGGAAGAGAGAGTGGAGCACATTCTGACCCACTAGGCCTGGAGGACGACATCAGCACTCTGAACAGCCAATGGACAGAGTGGACAATATGGCTGATCCCACCACAAGACACACCGTCCCCTGATGGCCCCGGGCCCTAAGGGGGACAAAACTGGAGACTCAGTGTCGGGACTGGCCCAGACTGACCCTGAGACACTGAAGCAAACCACTAAAAGCAGGCGGCAGAGCAACCGTGGGAGCAGAGCAGAGCAGAAAGCCCCCGAGGGAGTACAAAGGACAGACTCTGGGGCCAGAGCATGGTGTCCCATCGGTTCTGACTGAAGGACACGCCTAGAGATCAAAAATCAGACCCTGATCTATTTACAGGTTTTTCTTTGTTTAAAAATTTTTTCTTTTAATTAATTTATTCCTCTTGGTAATTGGTTTCCTTTTTTGTTGCCATCGCTGTGTTCTCACTGATTGCCTATCTTGCTATGGCTTGGTTTTTGATAAGATACACTGGATGAATAGTCTGGAGGAGAAAACAACGGGACCAATGGTTGGGGGGGGGACACAGGAGAGGGGGAGG
>NW_022111369.1:54580935-54592383 GCF_000313985.2 Echinops telfairi
CAAATACACATATGTGCTTGACACAATGGGTATATGTATGGATTGTGATAAGAATTGTACAAGTCCCCAATAAAATGATTTTAAAAATAAATAAATACAGAATACCATGTCTTGGGTCAGTCACCCCTTGGTCCTCAAAGTGACATGGTAGCACTTTAAAGAGGTCTTGTGCGGCAGATTGGCCCAAGGCAATGTGCTGTTTGACTTCTTAGCTGCTGTTTCCATGGACACTGATGGTAGAGCTAAGTCGAACGACAGCCTTGACAGCTTCAACCTTCTCTCCGTTTATCACCTTGTCTATGGACCCAGTTGTGAGGTTTCTGGTGGTGGCGGTGTGATCCGTATCGAAGGCTAGAACCTTTAATCCTCGGTATCTGCTTCAGGTTTCAGCAAGCAAAATTATGTCATTCTGCATGTTAGCGGTGAGTAATGAGCCTGCCTCCAATCCTCAATCCATGTTCTTGTTCATCGAGTCCAGCTTCTCAGAAGACGTGCTCAACATAGAGTGCGTGAGTATGGTAAAAGAACATGACCTTAACCCAGGGCTGTCACACTAGCAGCCCAGGCGGCTCGGCGGCCCTCGAGGTAATTTTTGTGACCCACGGTGCTCTGAAATAAAATGTAACGAGGGAATTGTGTGTACGGTATTGCTTCGATCTCCCCTAAGCGCTATTTTCTTTATAACAATTTTTTCTAGTTTCATTTTATTTCAGAGCATCATGGACCACAAAAAATTACCTTGGGGGCCACATGCGGCCTGTGGGCCACCAGTTTGCCAGCCCTGCCCTAACCCAATGCTGTTGGGTCAATCCCAACTCATACCAACCCTATAGGATCGCGTATGCCTGTTGCTCTAGGCGACTCTCTGAGGCTGCCGATCTCTATGGGAGCACACTGCATCCTCTCTCTCCAACAGAGCAGCTTGTAGGCTCACAACGCTGGCTTCTCGTTCAATGGTCCAACACATAACCACCTCTATGACACAACTCAAGAATCGCAGGACCACTCAATGTTAAAATAGATAAGCCATTTTAATAGACTTACCCCACCACCACGAAAAAAAAAAAAGATATAGAAGGAGCTAATAATAAGTGCATAAAAGATGCTCATGAACTAGCATCGTCAGCCATTCGGAAAATGCTAAGTAAAATCACAGCTGCCAGCAGGAGGAAAAGAGGCCCAACAACAGAGGTTCAGACAAACCCTTACAGATTACCAATGCGAAGGGAACGGACACAGTCACACTTCCTCCACATGCTACACCACAGGACCATCGGTCAGCAGTGGCTGCCCACACTTCCTCCACATGCTAACACCACAGGACCATCGGTCAGCAGTGGCTGCCCTGTGGGCTCCGCCATAAGAACGAGTGTGCGGACTGCGCAGGACCAGGCAGGGTCCTACAATGTTGCTGAGGGTCGTCGTGGGTCATCACTGACCCAATGGCACCTGGGTCAGTTAAGCAGTGATGACAACAGGACCCAACGAGTCCACTCCGAGAAACTGAACTGATAACCCAGCAAGGCTCGAACACAATGCCCAGCATCGCGGGACCCACAGCCTCCAAATCACAGAGAGGGCTCCGGCCTCCACTGGCTGAGGAACGGCCAGCTGGCGTGCGGTACACACGGCGTGGGTGTACCATGTGAAGGAATGAAGGGTGGCACACGCCGCACACGGAGGAATCGTGAAAAGATTCGGAGTGAGCGAGGGCAGACCTAACATGCCTCAGGGTGTTGAATTTCCCTGTATGAAATGTCCAGATGAGGCGAATCCCTAAAGACAGAAGGAGGGTGGTAGTGTTGAAGGGCTTGGGAGAAGAAATGGCACATCATTGGGTTTCTTTTCGAGGGAATGAAACTTAGAGAGTGTGGTGCCGGCACAACTCGGTAACTACATGAGAAGCATTTCATTGCACACTTTGAAAGTGGGGATTTATGGGCTGTGAGCTATAGCTCAATAAAAATTAAAAATTTAAAAATCACTGCTACCAAGTCCTTCTCCAACTCATGGTGACCCCATAGGCAGGTAGAACTTCCCATGTAGGTTTCTAGGGCTGTAACTCTTTACTGTGAGTAGAAAGTCTTATCTCAATAAAGCTGTTATAAAACAAAAAAGCTGGCAATGCTTGACTTTAAAAGGGAGAAATCAGCCTTTTCAATTCAGGATGCACTCAGAAATTTGGCTTACAACAGAGCGCCAGCTAAGGCTTTGGTGAGAACGGCAGCTGCTCCCTGGGGTGTTCACACAAATCCAGGGCAGCTTTCCAATAACCTCTCATTTGGCTGCTCCTGAAACAATTGTGTTTACAGTAAATACCAAGATTCTAATACTGGCCAAGCTCTGAAATTATCTTTCTTACCTGCAATTGACTTAAGTACAGGCTCCAGAAAGCCTTCCTTTCTCACAGACTGGAAAAGCAAGTAACTGAATGAAACATTTTAAGAACTGTTCCCGAACACTAAATCCTATTTTTCTCCCTAGCTAACGAACAGTGATGGTTAGTAGTCCCACATTGTCCAAAATGCAGTTTTAACACAATTTAGTAGTTACGTAAATGGAGCTACAATTCTAATTGCAAAATGGGAGAGGGTCCTGCTTCACATTTGGGTTATAAAATATTGATGGAAAGATATATGTTTATACACACACACACAAGTAAATATGTAATGGGATTCTTAGATGTGTGTACGTACATATTATTCCAAATGGAAAATGATATACTATTTCTGAAGATGAGTACTGAATTTTTAATCACAGATGTACATGTAATCACATGATTAAAAAGGAAAAGAAGTAATTAATAGCCCAAACATCATTATTTGTGAATTTTTAAAGCCTACTATTTTAGGTTCTTATTTTGCTTTTCCCATGGCATGACGGATTCGGAAAGAGTCCAAAAATGTACCTCTTTTTCTATTTGTAAATCTTAGACCAGGAGCACCCGTAACATTCACTGAGGCTCAAAACCCAAACCAAACTCAGCGTCAAGTCCGGGCGGACTCATAGAGCCCCTTCGAGGGCAGGGGAGAACGGCCCAGGTGGGTTTACAAGAAACTCTAACTCCTGCAGGAGTTCTCCAGCAGAGGGGCTGCTGACTTTGGTGAGCAGTCCCGTCGGTCACCACTACACTACCAGGGTCCTCAGGCTCAGAATGTTTAATAACAATAATAATAATAACGGCTCCTAAAGCAAATATATAAATATCACTAGTAGGCCTAGTCCAAAATTGGATATGCAAGCTCAATAAATGCTACATGACCTTCCAAACATGCGGCTTAGAATGTAATCGATTTTGACAGATACACAGAGTGGGTAGTTGCAAAATAATGGCAAGCAAACAAAGGTGAAAATTAAGAAGGCAAGCAAGTGGACAGGTGGATTCTAACGTGACAGATATGTGGACACTGACAAGAGCTCAAAGTCCTATTAAATAATATGAACAGTTGGTGTTTAAAATCGAAGAGGGTGTTGTTTTGGATTGTTTTTCTTTCTTGCAACGTTAGAATTCAGTTTAGAAAAGAAAACCCTTTGGGGTCTTTACTAAGGAAAACCGATGGAAGGTGAGCTTGGTGGAGCTCTTCGCTGGTACGAAGAGCAGGCGGGCTCATGACTATTCGGGTGTCCGGAGCCTGTTCTGGACTCCCAAACAGACAAACACATCTGTCTCGGAAGCAGTTCAGGCAGAATGCTCCTTCTCAGCAAGAATGGCTGAGGCTTCAGCTCACACACGTTGGCCATGCTATCAGGAGAGTCCAGTCTCTGGAAAAAACATCATAGGTCAGGGTCAGCAAAACAGAGGAAGACCCTTGACCAGATGGACTGATCACAGTGGCTGCATCGATGGGCTCAAACTTCACTACCATCATGAGCATGGTGCAGGATCCGGTGGTGTTTCATTCTGTTGGCCACAGGGACCAACTTGGCAGTACCTGACAACGTGCTTAATGTCAGTGTCCACACTATCAAGTCTATGCATTGTGAACCAGATGAACAAGGATGGTGCAATCAGTCACAATCAACGTTAGCACATTTTGGCGGTCCTTCCAGAAGTCGAGCTCTACCATATATAGCACTCCCCCACGACCCAGCAATCCCAGTCCCAGAAACTCACCCCGAACAAGTTAGGACAGGACCACGGGCAGCGACCCGTACATCAATGCTTCCTGCAAAACTTTTCACAGTAGCCCAAAGGCAGAAATGCCGCCCACAAATGGACAGACAGACACTACATCATATATGCACACCATAAAGTACAACTCGGCCACACAAGGGGATGGAGTCCTGATGCCCACTGCGACACGGCTGAGCCCTGCACACGGCGTGTGAGCCACGTGAGTCCATCACAAACAACCAAGACCGATTTCACTGCCATGAAATAAGCAAATACTGGTTCATTCCCTTTTTCCATGAACTCTTTGAAACCCCCTTCAAAGATAAAACCCTCAAAACTCTCTGGCATCAAGCAGATCCTAAATCGCAGGGCCCCGTACCAAAAATAAAAATTAAAACTGACTGCCATGGATTGATGCCAACTCACAGCAACCCCAAAGGAAGAGTAGAGCTGCCTGCGGGTTTCCGAGACTAAAACTCTTTACGGGGAGAAGACGGAGAGTATGAAGTCCCGTCTATATCCCTCGACCTCACAGAAACCGAACAGCGTTGTAGGTCCTCCAGGGTGGGCGGCGGCGGGGCAGAGGAGTTTCTGCTCAGCAAGCACAGAGTTTACATGAAGGATGCTGGAGTGCTTTGGAAAGTCATGATGGCTGTGCTACTTGAACGTAATCAGCGTCACTAACTGAACATGGAGAACCTGCTGAGCCGCTGCCTGTCTTCCTGTGTCTGAGGGGGCTCCAAACCTTTGTGGAACAGAGGGTTTTAAAAGACAATGGAATTTTCCACAAAAATCTTTTAACAGTGTTATTGACATATAATTCACATATCACACACCTCAATCATTCAATCATGGTAAAAAGAGCCGTGCAATCATTACCTCAATCAATTTTAGAACATTTTCTTCATTCCTGCGCTCATTGGGGTTAGCTCCCCACCGCCCCCAACCACCCCTGCCTGCCATGGCCCCAGGACACTGGCAATCCAGCTCCTGCCTCTATACCTATCCTGGATTTCACAGACAGAAAATCACATAAAAGAAAAAGAAAACAACCCAGCAACGACAAAGCTAAAAAGAGAAGCACCACATCCCAAGAGAGCATTAAAGACAGGAATAAGCTTCCCGGGAGGTCGCGTGACCACAGACAGGGGCGTGGCTCGCCTTGCTCTCAGACAGAGTGGATGGCTGCAGATGCGGCTGGGTGAGAGCGGAGCCACCTGCCAGGTGAGCTATCCGGTTTTTAAACCACACCCCTCCCTTTCCGTACTTTCACCACATTTTGGTTGGAGAATAAGAGTGTGCAAACCTTGCCAGGCAAGCTAGGGGAGCACAGCAAGGAGAGCCCCCAGGCAATGGTTCGCAACCTTCCTCGTGCCGCAACTCACACAGTGCCTCATGCGGTGGTGACCCCAACCGTAAGATTATGTTCATTGCTACTTCATCACTGTCATTTTGCTCCTGTTATGCATCGTCATGTAACTATCTGATATGCCGGATGTATTTTCATTGTTACAAATTGAACATAATTAAGCACTGTTAAAGCATAGTGATTAACCACACTATGTCGCTACATATTGTGAAATATTTATGTGTTTTCTGACGGTCTTAGGCGACTCCTGTGACAGGCGTCCTGAACCACAGTTTGAGAGCCACTGCCCCAAGGGGACTGGCGGGTCTCCCTGGCCCGCCCTTTACCGTGTGCAGAGAGAACTAGGAGCAAGCCTTGGGAAGCACGTGTGCACACTGCAGTCCACACTCACGAGTCTGCACACTGCCTCCTCTCCAAAATGCAGCACGTTCAGGTCATGCCGGCTGGGTGGCCTCCAGCCCTGCCTGCACCCACGCTCAGGCTGAAGCGCTTCCTCTCGTCTTAGGGAGGGCGAGAGAGGAAGACTGGAGGGAGGATACAGTGGAAGATGAAGAAACCCCCATTCCCAATGTGGGCGATACCGATCCCTAGGGGGCGCTGGAACGAATGATCCAGGGGAGCTACGGAAGCAGGTACCTCGGCATTCTCTTGGATGATAAACTACATATGGTACACAAGTTGTCCTTGCCAGGGGAGGCAATGAGTACCTTGTTGGGGTTTTTTGTTTTGTTTTGTTTTGCTTTTTCTTTCCTGAAAATGGCATGGTAGGCCAAATCCATTTGGGAATCTCTGCACTACACACAGAAGAGAAATCTGCCATCTGAACCCTCCTAGGAATCCCGAGAATAACTGGGAATCATTTTCTTGGGTCGTCTCAAAAACCCAGTATGGAAAAGTCAGACGGAGTGGACCAATAGAGAGGACAAGAACCCTGGAGACCATCACCCTACGAACACGGGCTGCAGCCAAATGCCATCAGCCATGCGTAAAATGATCCCGGACACAAGGACCGCTGCGAGACCGGTCAGTCAGTCGTAGGAAGGGGAGCTAGCACACTGGAGACAGAACCAGCAAAATGGAAATAAAGAGATAGCTGATCCATGCAAAAATTGAGCGGGGTTTGTAAACACTGTTAGAGAGAACCGAATTTGCTATGCAAATTTGCACCCCAAGCACAGCTGAGACAATAGCAACAGGAATGCACAGCCTTGCCCACCCACCCCAGTCCCGTCAGCAGTCGACCTTAATTTCTACCCACCTGAGGGTGTGCCAGTTGGCATCTGTCTCGAGCTTTCGCAGCAGCTTTCTTCTATGGATGTTCCATCCAGCGAATGTTTCTCTTCCTCGGCGGGGCAGACCCGACACAGCATGCTTGGCTACAGCCCGCAGAGCACACCCACAGCAGCTCCAACCTGGAGGGGGAGAAGCCAGGAGCCAGTGTGAGACCCACGCTCAAGCCCTCCTTCTCTCGGAAACCTGTCCGTGCAGCCGGCTAACCCCCAACCATCCTTCCAAACGCTTAAAAACCGTTCCACGAGCAGAGATGAGAGCTTCTACGGCGACCTAGAGGCACGTTGGGGCGACTCGGAGGGGAGGGCTAGGGATCTGAACCCCTGAAATGCTTGACCAACCAACGGTGCTCTCTTGGCAGAAAAAGAAAGCCAGATGTTTTAATTAACCACAGAAGAAACACGCCACCACTGAAAAGTTCATAATGCACGGGTCTGTCCCATGGAAAACCACAGGAATGTTCTGGCAGGGCTCGGGGTAGATTCTTGGGGCACAGAGGGCTGGAAGCAATACCCAGAGGAACCCAAACAGAAAATTAACTTGCTCAATATGTTAAGGGGGGGCGGAGGGGAGGACCAAAAACAAAAACAAATGAAGTCCAGATTTAACATCTCAGGACTTCAAAGGGCCGGACCAGAAGACACTGAAGGAAAGCCCTGAGGAATTCCCGTGTGGTCAGGGTGGACAGCCCACTCCCAATGCAGACTGCACGTCCACCTGAACCTTTCACAGCCGTGCTAATCCAGAGGGGAAACGCATCGACTTTCACTTCCTAGTAAAGGAAGTAATATACCAAGCCCACAGCCAACAAGCGAGTCAAAAGCATAATCAAATGCATGCTATAGCCAGGCCAAAACAAAACAAAACCACACCTCTGACTTGCCAAGCGTGTGGCTGGGCCCCCTCCAGCCGGCCGCACTTCAGCTCGAGGGCCTCAAGGCAGTCAAAATGCAGAACTGAAATAACTCGCGCTCACTGGGGATGCTGGCACAGAACACGCAAACGCCAGAATCCTACAAAAGCCATCCGTGAAGAACTAGGGCTAAGAGCTTACAAAGAGCCAAGTGCTGAGCCTGAGAACGGGACCAATGTTCAGGTCCCAGCCAGGCACCCCCAGCTATTTCTGTAAGGCAAGACAGACGTGCCACGGCTGTACCAAGCACACTCCTACACCAGCTCTTCATTTGTAACCCCACCCCAAAGTCATCGTCCAAGGAACACAGCTGGGGGGATAAGATAATCAAGCTATACAGCAACAGCATGTTCCCATTCTGCCTTGCAAACGGAGTGCGCAGCATGGGGAGAGACCACGCTGTGGACAATGGCTATTTCTAGGGAAGTAGATTACAGGTGATTTGTGTTTTCATCTTGATACTTGCCCATTTTTCTATACTTAATATTACTTATAGAATTATTTAAAAACTTTCTTCTAAATAGTATGGGGATATAACATGGAATGGGGCAGCAACGTGTATCAATCTGATTCATGAGTTGCCTCTTATCTGACCAAAGAGTCAATTGGATGAAGACGTCATTTATTTGTATGTAGACGTGCTTAACTTAGAAGTTTAAAAACGAAGTATCCAATAACAATAGCTGCTCCACAGGAGAAAGATGAGACTGTTTGCTACTGTGAAGAGTTACAGTCTCCCAAACCCTAACTAGCAGTTTGACTCTGTCCTACAGGGTCGCTGATAGATTGGAATCACCCCCAGAATCGCCACTGAAGCTGACTGCTGCCGTTTTCGCCCATGGTCTGTGCCCCCATTTACGGATGAGGATACTGGGGGTGCAGAAATTCTTTCCCGAGGCTGCACCGCACCAAGATCAGGGAGCAGGGTCCAGTACACCTCCCTCCACCAAGAGCAGGCACCCTTCCTCCGCCTAGCCTAGTCCCTGCGTGTTGGAAATCCAGTACGCCCCATCCACGCCAAGCTCACATTCACCACGCCAAACTGCAATGCACCCCGGGAAAAAGGAGCCCACGCTCACTCCGACAAACAATGCCCTCCCTGTGCGACAGGGCAGCAGGTGTGTGGGGGCAGAAACTGCCTCCCACCCTCACCTGCTCAGGGCAGCAGAGTCCCCCTGTACAGGGCAGGAGGAAAGCTTGGCCACCAGATCATCCAAACCATCTGCCCGCGGCCAAAAAAAAAACAGGCATGCACGTGTGCACCTCGGTTTGGGGTCAAGTGACTTTGGACACTCACCTTCATCCTCGAAACTGCCCAAAAGACCCGAGTCTTACAGGAAAGGCAGAGAAGGTTTGAAAATGACAACGACATTAAAAACAGTACTTCTAGTACCGCGTAACCTTTGGGACACCAGCTTTCGGGGAGCAGGATTTTTTCCCCTCTTCTCTTAACCCCTGTTGTGCATTAACAAGTTCTTGCTCACGTCCACTTCTTCCTGCGTCTCCACCTCCAGGGTCAGAAACCATGACGTGAGGAGCAAGGGGGGAGAGGACGGGGACAATGGTGAGCGCAGACGGAGGGTTCCCGAGAGGCAGCCATGGAGCCTTGTCTCACTCCTGCAGGAGAGAAACCCGTCCTCCAGGGTAAAGCAGAGGGGCAGTGAAAGGAGGGAGACCTTGGACCAGATGGACTGACACAGCGGCTGCATCAACGGGCTCGAACAGCAAGGGTGCGGATGGCACAGGACTGGACGGGGTTCCGTTCTGTTGCAATAGGGTCGCTGAGAGCTCCCCACTGTACCACAGACAACAAAGGTGGGGGCTGTGAAACTGCTGATAAAAAACCAGAGCCGCGTCGAAGGATGAGGGCGAGGGCACCTGAGCCAACAATGGCTCGGTGCCACATCAGCCTCCGACCTCTCTGAAAATGCTCCTGAAGGCCCGCCACGCATTTCCTTGGCTGGATGCTGGAGGGAAGGCAATATTGTCGATCTGTTCCCTGCCGGCCCTGGGTTCCAGTGCTAACGATGAGCGTTCCCAACAAGCAGAAGGAATACAATTCTTGTGGGCATTTCACAAGGAAGCCGGCGCTCTGTGGTGTTAGTATGGGAGGGACCCTCTGAGGGCATCATGCAAAATGTTCCTAAACTCCAATTCAGCAGTTTGGTAGGGCAACCTTGGACCTACTCGTGGCAGATTAGCTAAGGCCTCGCTTACGTCTCCGAATGAGACTCTTTGGGAATAGAGGACTAACTAGGACTCAGAATCATCCATTCGTGAAAGCCTTCTTTTTCCCTTGGAACTTAGCCTGGGTATTGTTTGGCCTTTGGCTGCAGCGGGTGGCTTTGGCAAAATGGACACTCAAATGTTGTCGCTATTTCTGTATTCTTAGTCTGCATCAGACCACTGTGATCCAGAGAGCTTTCAAGGGCTGGTTTGTTTGGAAGTAGATGGCCAAGCAGAATCTTCTTAGTTGCCCTGGTCTGTTTCAGCTTTCCAGAAACATGCAGCACGCCTCTGACAGCCGAACGGTGGTTGAACTCAATTAATACCGGTGAGGATAGAGCCCGGGCAAGAATTCTATTAGAGAATCGCCACTGGCCACACCCAGCCCCTGCCCCGACCCCAGCCTGACACCTGACAAATACCAAGTGCCGCGGCCTTAACAACAAGTCCTGCGGAAGTTCTGCAGTGAAAGGGGACAGGCGATGTTAGTGTTCGCTGTTAGGGCAACGGTTCAGTCTGCATTTGTTGAACACTCCCCGTGTGCCAGGCCTGTTCCTGGTGCTAGGGCAGTTCCAGCCCTAATAAAGCTGGTCTTTCAGTTAGTCCTCATCTGTATGAAATGAGAATAAGAATAGATTTGAACAGCACTGCGGGGCTTACTGCAGTACAATTGATGTTGAGGATTCTCGGGAACGTCTCCGTATGTCGCCCAAACTATGCCGCTCTTGTGGTTGGGTGCCCTTGAGTTAGTCCCTGGTCATAGCAACGCAACATGCAGCAGAAGGAAACAATGCCCAGTCCTGCAGCCACCTCATCATTGCTAAGTTCAAGCCCTTCGCTGCTGCCCGGTGTTGATCCGAGCTGTGAATGCACAAACCTTCACATCGATCTAAGTACAACCAATGCTCGATTCGTCGCCGTCTCCAGGAGACATTTTACTGTGTACCAAATTACAAAACCACTCTTGACTTTTGTCAAGCCTCATAACGCGTGTGTGTGCTTGGCAATAAGACACACACACACACACACACACACACACACACACACACACACACGCAATTTTTTTTCCTTCCTAAGGAAAAGGAACACGCACTGGAATCCACCCAACAACAACCCCCGGTTTAACAAGGGGAATATCAGTTATACTCGAAGTATTTTCCACAGTATTTCTTTTAAGGGCCAAAAAAGTTGAACTGTTTATTTTAGAAACCAAACTCAAGTTTAATTTTAACATGCCAAATATCTGTCTTTGCAAAGTTTCTAAAAACAACCATCTGTTTCATTTGAAAAAATAAATTTAAAGTCCTGAGAACGTGGCTGTCTAGGGCCTCGTCAACCCTGTAGCTCAACAGCCCAATATGGGAAGAGGGAAGGGCTTGGGAGAAGGGAGGATGGGACTGTGGAGAAGGAGCAAAGGGGGTAGGGGAAGAGAGATGGTGCAAATGTGGCTGACGTTTAGGACTAACGACCTGAAAACCCATGCACTCAATTACTAAGAGCAAATGCGCACAACACTGCACAGCAAGGGGGGGGGGG
>NW_022111369.1:54593269-54608289 GCF_000313985.2 Echinops telfairi
ATATTTGATTTACAAATAAGGAATCCTACTTCGCGGAATTTCATTTATCACGGTAGGGTCTAGAACCGATTAACCGCGATAAACGAGGGTTCACTGTATTCACTTATGAGTGATCTACCTTTCCTTGCTGGATAGATAGTCTAAGATGAACTTTTTTATAGTGGTATATTGCACTGTCTCTTTGGGTCACTGTGAAGGGTTTTTAAAAATGTATACTTCTTGGTATATGTTGCGCTCAAGTTCCCAGGTGGCACAAACGGTTTGTTCTCAGCTACGGAACTGAAAGTTGACAGGCCAGCACCTCTGCTGAAGAAGAGCCGACTTTGGTCCAGACTGTGGTTCGGTGTCATGGAGTCGGTTCTGATCCACAGCCACCCTACACACAACAGAAGGAAACGCTGCCCGGGTCTCGTGCCATCCTCACCATCGGTCCTGGGCTGAAGCCAATTGTCGCAGCCGCGGTGTCCATCCGTCTCTTTGTCACTGCCACGCTACTGTCCTTGAACACGACCCCTGCGACAGGGGGGTCACTCAACCTTGCTTGCGGAAAGTGAGTAGGACACTTGGGCACATTGTCTTACACATTTGAGACACAGTGTCTTACATACTTCGGACATGTTGTCAGGGGAGACCAGTCCCTGGAGAAGGACATCGTGATTGGTAAAATAGAGGGGCGGTGAAAGCGAGGGAGGCCCCCAAGAAAAGGGATTGACACTGTGGCTGCCAGAACGGGCTCAAGTGTGGCAACCCTGGCGAGGATGGTGCGGGCCGGGCAGCGTTTCTTTCTGTCGTGCACGGGGTCGCTGTGGCTCAGAACGACTGGAGGGCACCTAACAACAACAAGGTTCGGTTATCTTGCCACCAGCGGTTCAATGTTTAGTCTCCCTCCCTAGGAATACCATCTGCCCGTATGGCATTCTGTCACCTGACACACGAAGCTCACAGCTCACACAATCCTTTGAAGAGTGGTTGGTCTGATTTAGGAGAGATATCTTGGAGATGCACAGTTCCTTCCTGTCAATACAGCTATTGAATCTTTATGAGAGCAGATAGCCTCATCTTTCCCCCTCAACACTGCGAGTGGGTCTGAACCTCGGACCTTGCAGTTAGTAGTCCCACACATACCTAACAATGCCACCAGGACTCCTTCGTAGGAAGGTTCAAATACAGGAAACTAGAGCGAGAATTGAATTTCATACAGACCTCAAACGAAGCAGCACTTTAGCTGTCAGACCTATGATCACATTTTCAAGGCGAGGTTTAATTTTAGTCAAAACTGACTGTCACATTAATGTTCATTTGGATTTTACTGGTGTCGTCATTTCATAGTTATATAAGAGCCAGAGGCCTGCAGAGTTTATTCCAAGTTTTATGTTTGGGCATATTTAAACTACTGCATAATAAAAGGATTCACATCCATACTTGAGATTTGTGAGATTTTTCCCCCTTTAAATAAAGTGGCCCAGAAATTACTTATTTAACAAATATTGGTCTTTAAATACTGTGCTCCCTTTGAAACATTCATCATTCTTCTCATAAAAGAAAAATGAAATATGTTGAACTGCAAGAAACTCCTGGAAAAACTCCAGTACCTTCAACCCTGCATCTGTCCGCGGATTGTGGAAGGCCGCGTGAATAACAGATCACTGGAAACACCGTCTGTCTAACTACTGCCCTCGCCCCTTTCCACTGGAAAGGATGAAATAGCACAGACGCATTGGTAGCCACACAAGACACAAAATGTGTCGAACAAACAAGAGCCTTGCCTTAAGGAAGTTCGTTTCCTGGAAGAGTTTCAATCGCCGGGAGTTTGGGGGGGATACAGCATTATTTTTTTCTGAATGAGTACAAGAAACTCTGCCTTTTAAAACAAAAAACTTTTTTCTCATATTTCCTATGAATTATATTTCCTTCAATCTTTTGCATAAGATGTTTCATCTTAAGATAAAACGTCTTCTCTCCAACATCCATCAGCCTCTTACTCCCCTTCTCACAGGAGAATAAGAATTGGAAATGAAACCCTAAGAATCATCATCAATTCCGTGAATTTGAAAAACAAAATAAACACTGCCATCAGGTGAATTCTGACTCACAGTCACCCTATGATCAGAGGAGAACTGTCCCGGTGGGTTTCAGACACGGTAGATCTCGGCGAATGCAGAAAGCCTCATCTTTCTCCCTCGAGCAGCTAGCTGGTGGGTTCAAACTGCTAACCCTTGTGGTGAGCAGCCCAGTTCGTGACCAACTATGCCACCAGGGTTCCTTTAGGGAACTGAAGCTCGGGGGTGGGGGTGGGGGGGGTACAGGGGGCAGGGGAGAGGAATAGATTACAATTAATTCAAGGGGAGAAAATTTATTAGGAATTAATACAAACAAACCACATGTCATGGTCCAAATACTATAATGTATCTTTTACCGAAAAAGAGAGAGAAAGTAAATATCCAGCAGATTTGTTCAAAAGCAAATTCTGAGAGTTCCCAAATACATCGAGGAGGAGGAGAGGCATTGCTCTGGGCCGTGACCCACAAACCGCTCAACCAACTTGGCATGACAGCCCAGCTCCGCTGTCCACTTCAGGGCATTTTGCTGTGTTGGATTTTATTTATGGTATTTCATTTTCATGAGAAGCCAGATGTATGTGAAGGGGAGAAATAAAATTATTGAGCAGACTAATGTCTGTGGTGGAGCAGAGCGCACATTTTTCTTCCACACA
Source organism: Echinops telfairi (assembly GCF_000313985.2). Taxonomy (NCBI): domain Eukaryota; kingdom Metazoa; phylum Chordata; class Mammalia; order Afrosoricida; family Tenrecidae; genus Echinops; species Echinops telfairi. The sequence goes on from NW_022111369.1 coordinate 54,595,983, forward strand.
AGATGGGGCAAAGTATCGCTGAAAGTCCGAGGGGGTCTGCAAGTCAGTGGACAAGCCGTTACCTTCTCGTTCTCATTAGCCACCAGCGTTTGTGACACCCCCTCATCCCCAGAGAAATGGGTTCAAGTCCTGCCTGCCTCACTGATTCCCTGCGTCATCTTGGGACTCTTAACTTTTCCGAGCCCATTCCTCCTCTCTGAAAGGGAATCATCACCCCCCGGTGGAGCGGTGGTTAGTGGGGCTCTCAGCACACTGAGAGTGGCCCTGGGTGGCAAGCAGGGTTAGCCCAGCTGGGAAAGGAGGCAGGGCCATCAGCTGACCAAAGGTCACTGCCTGGGCACCCTATGGAGCAGTCCCACTCGGCACCTCGTCGAGCTGGCAGGACGGCACCCAGCCACAGGAACGTCTGCCTAAGGGCTCGACCATTGTCCAGGTCCCTAGACTATGGCACAAATATCCACGTGGCAAAGAATTTCAGCAAGAAAAAAAACTCACTGCCATCTCACAGCAACCCCATAGGACAGGGTAGAGCTGCCCCTGTGGGTTTCTGAGACTATACCTCGTTATGGGAATAAAAAGTCCTTTCTCCCGAGGAGAGGCTCACGGTTTCAAACCATCGACCTTGCAGTTAGCAGCCCAACACCTAACCGCTATGCTGCCAGGGCTCCTTCCAGCAAGAACAAAACAAACAATCTCACTGCCATTGAGTGAGTGAATGCTGACTCACATCGGCCCCCTGTGGTTTCCCACACTATAATTGTTTACGGGAGTAGAAAGTTCAGTCTTGCTCCCAAGGAGCCGCTGCTGGTTTCAAACTGCTGACCCTGCAGCGCGCAGCCCAGTGTGTAACCACCACACCACCAGGGCTCCTCCCGGCGAGCGTGCCCTCCTCAAACCATCACTCGACTTGCTTGCTGCAGCAGCGTGCACCAGGCTCTGGGGACCCGTGTCAGGGCTTTATCCCTTCATCAGACGTACTCAATCTGTGTGCTGAGCTAATGAAAAAGGGAAAAACAAAAATCCTCGGAACTGGACCAAAGAGCAACGACCTCATGGCAAACAGAGAAACGATTACAGTTGTGAAGGGTTTCATTCCACTTGGCTCCACAGTCAGTGCTCATGGAAGCAGCGGTCGAGAGATCCGACGACGCACTGCACGGGCAAATCTGCTACCCAAGGCCTCTTCAGAGCGCTGAAGAGCATGGATGGAAAGCCGGGCGGTTCAACCCAGCGGCATCCTGGGAGACAGGGTTGGCAATGTTGCTTCTGTCATGATTCCGGCCGAGGGAACTGTGTGGAGCTCAGTTCTGCTCAGTCACCTGGCATCCCCCTGAGTCAGACTCTCAGGCAATAGGTTAGCTTGTCTGTGTTTGTTGAAAGCGAAATGCAGTCCTGATACACGCCACAATATGGATGAACCTTGGCAGCGCTGTGCTGAGTGAAATCCGTCAGGAAAGAGCAAGAAAAGAAATATGCAAATACACAGAAACCGAAGCTTTGGAGTGGTTACTAGGGATGAGAGAGGAGGGGGATAGGGTGGGTCTTTTGCTGGGAGGATGGGTATGGAGTTGATGCTAATGGTGGGGGGATGATTAGGGGAATAATAAGGAGACGGGTTGTGCAACAGAAGGAGGACAGATGAGGTCACTGGCTTGACCCAGACAGAACCCGCCGAGTAGACGGATATGTCGTTGTATGTCTTTTCAAAAGTTAAAAAAACTCATCTCGCAACAACCCTGTAGAGATGGGCATGATCACTCCCGTATTTCAAATAAGAAAACTGAGGGGTTAAAAAAAACCACAAACAAACGCTGAAGACCCCGAGTTTGTGAGTGGAAATTCAAATCCCTCATTAAACCTAGTCTTACTAACTAACGAGCCTTTTCTGAGACCAGTCTCTTGCCGATAAACCGCAGAGGGACCTGTCAAATTTCATGGAGATCCTGCTTTTTCCCTTATGACGGAATTCCAGCGAGCTGAAAAGTGCCCTCCGGGCTGCGGAAAAGGCAAAGGGGCGTGCAGAACCTATCAATGGGGGTCTCCTCCCCAGATTAGGAAGAGAGACTTGTAGACCTATTTTCAGCTCCAAGAAGGGCTGATAAAAAAATTTTAAAAAACACCCAAAAACCTAGAAGCCTCCAAAGAAAATGAAGGCGATCAAGAAATAACACAAAAGCTACATCACCAGGTGCGGCTTTGTGGCCGCTGGAGAAATTCTACCAGCGGGACACTCCCAGGCTGAACACCAAGGCAGGGAGGTGACTCAGGCTGCGAGGCCCGGGGCCTGAGCTCCCCAGGCCTGACTGAGGAAATGAGTCAGGGGTGCTGAGCAACAAACACCACACTTCTTCCCACTGCCCCTCCTTGCAGATACCTAACAGCCACCAACCCTTCCTTCCCAACGCAGGGGGGTTTCCAACACCTGCGAATCCTGACAGACCCAACGTGCCTCTCCACACTGCACGCTGCAGCCAGCTGTCAGGCTTTCAGAGACTGGAAATTGGGCATGGGATCCTTCTGCCAATGGCCACTTATATTGATAGCATCGTTCGTGGGCCATACGAAATTGTCAGCTTTCTTTCGAATGAGCCTGCTCTAGTTGGTCAAACAACCGATGCACGCACCCCTAACGTGACGGCTGGCCTGCTGCTCTTGGGAGAGGAGAGTGATGTGAAGCTGGTATCGATGACGTCGTGGGCCTGATGCGGCCAGAGGAGCCTGGTGGCCCTGTGGTTATGCATCGGGCTGCTAACCGCCAGATCAACGATTTGAAATCACCAGCTGCTTCAAGGGAAGAAAACGAGGCTTTCTAGCCCTGTACAAAGTGACAGTCTTGGAAACCCACGGTCAGGTCGACCCTGTCAGAGGGCCGTCGCTCTAAGTTGGAACTGACTCTGGCAGTGGTTTGTCTGGGGGGTTTTGTTTAGTTTGGGGTTTTTTCCCGGTACACAGCCTGAGGGCCAGACTTGCCCCGTCCCTGCCTTAAACCCACTGCCATTGAGTCCATTTTTCTCACAGCGACCCTGTCGACAGAGGACTGCTGTCCCTGTGGGTTTCTGGGACTCTACATCTTCATCTCATCTTTCTTCCAAGCAGCAGTTGAATCAAACTGCTGACCTTTCAGTGAGTACCCCATTGCACCAGCAGAGAGAGGGCCCCGTTGCTGCAGCAGGAATGCCCACCCATCAGGAGACCCACGTGTGAGGGGTGGCTCTGCGTGGAGGCCCTGGCTCTGCCAGCCCAGGCCGCTCAGAGGCTCAGCAGCCAAGCGAAGGTCAGAACGGCTTCTGAAAGTCTGTGGTTCTGGCCTCTGGCCCCCTTCAAAGCCACTCTCCACTAGGACAGCACTCTGGCAATCATAGTCATGACCCCAGCCAGCCAGCCCCTACTCACGGAGCGAACCGGAAGTCCCAGAAACGCTGAGTGTTTGAAGACGCACGGGTAGTTAGCAAGCAAGCCAGGGCTAGAATCTAAACCTCCCAGGTCTCCGCTGCATGTTCTTTCTACACAAAGTCTATTTTTATCCTCAATTTTTTAACCTTTTATCATAGCAACATTGTAAACACATTTTTTTAATGGAGAAGGAACACTGTAAATAAGCCCTGCATACTAACCCCAGCCCCACCCCTCAGGATTCAACAATTACCAAGTCATGGCCAATCTTGTTTATCTCCATAACCGCCTGCTAACCCCTTTCCGGTGAGTTATTTTGTAGTCAATCCTAGACATCATATCCCGTTATCTGAAAATTATTGCAGGAATCTCTGATGTCTGCACATATGTAAGCATCTCTTAAAAAATAAGGACGCTTTAGAGCAAACCACACTAGCATTAACATACCTATAAAAAAACTAGAAATCGCTTCTCAACATCAACTATTTGATCAGTGTCCAAGTTTCCTTTATCCAACTGTCTCATTCCAACACCCCACCCCCCAACCCCAGGGTCAGAGTCAAAGTGGATACACGTAGCATACAGACATTGTAACTCTTGTCCTTGAGTTCAACTCAAGACGACCCACGTGATCATAATAGAAGTGTGCTCCATAGTTTTCAATGGCCGATTTTTCAGGTTTGGATAGCCAATCCTTTCTTCCACAGTACCTCCCACCTTTGGTTAGCAGCTGAGCACATTAACCATCTGTACCACCCAGGGACATACAAGGCCCTATTTAATCTCTAAGGCCCTGTGTCTCAGTCTCTCGTTTGCCTAACAATGTATTCCTAGAAGGAACCGGGTCAACTGCCCGGTGCGGCTCCCCATTGTCCGGACTACAGAGTCCTCTTTTCATCTCCCGCACCACGCACTGCACTCGCCGTCTATGAGGGAAATGTGCTTGGACTTCCCTGTGTGTTCTCACCCCCTCTCCATTTCATTCTTGATTCCACGCACCAAATACCTGCTGACCATGGGGAAGGGCAAAACCTGTGAGAGAGCCAAGGCACAGACCATGAGGATGGGAAGTGCCCCAGGGACCCTTCAAGTAGGGCTGGTGAGAAGTACCTGGGAAGTCTAGAGCCAGTGCCCAGGTGAGGTGGGACCTCAGCTACACTGTGAATAAGATGACAGGCTGACAGGAGACTACGGACAGGGTGATGGGGAACCACTTGGAAGCACCTCATCTCTGGCCTGTTGGAAAAGGACGCAGTGCTGGAGGGCAAAATATGTTGTGGGAAGTGTAGCAAATAGGAAGAGGTGACACTGTGAACGATTCAAACTACTGAGGGATTTTTCTTTTCCTTTATCAGTAAACAATTTACCACACATGTCTGATAACATCAGATCTTTATTCAACTGCCATCGAGGCAATTCTGACTCACATTGACCCTAACGACAGATCAGAACTGGCCCTGTGGGTTTCTAAGACTGTAAATCGTTACGGGAGGAGAAAGCCTGTCTGTCTCCTGTGGAGTGGCTGGTGGTTTTGAACTGCTGATCTTGACATGAGTAGCCCAACACACAACCCACTACACCACTAGCAGCAGCATGGAGGAAAACTTTAGTGCTGGGGACTCCAGCCTGAATTCCAACACTCCAGCTCTGAACCAGGCCAATGGGAATCAATCATCAAGGAGAAAAGTCCCTGGGGCCAGGGGTAGGCAGCAGGAATAGGAAATGCTGAAAGCGACTGACACCCTTTTGAGAGAAGGCAGATGATTCTCTTGAAGAAAGGAAGAAATATTTCCATACAATCTCAGGAAAATATGAGGGGAATTCCAGAAGCTCACAGATTCCATTACCTTTTCAGTCCATTTTTCTCTCCAAGCGTTTCTGAAGCCCCTTTCCTACGATGAGCTGGTGGCGTAGTGGTTACATGTTGCTCTGCAAACGTGCAGTCAGCAGTTCAAAACAGGCAGCTACTGTGCAGGAGAAAGACAGGACTTTCTACTCCCACAAAGCGTTAAGTCTCAGAAATCCACAGGGGCAGTTCTACCCGGTCCTATAGGGTCACTCTGAGTCAGAATTGATTCGGAGACAGTGAGTGTGTTTTGTTTGAACGATAAGCTGGGTTCACATTGGACCGATCTCCTTTCTTAAATAGTCATTTTTATCTCCCTGAAGCATGTGTCTTTTACATTGTAATTCTACGAGTACACAGGAAGACATTCCCATTGGCACCTGTTGAGACCACCACTGTGTCCCCCAACCAAGTATGTTACCAGAGTCAGTACCACACAGGCATGTAATTACATCACTTTGCTATTAAAACCCCATGCCAATTAGATACATTCTCCTGGTTGAGAGACAGGGAATCAAGGGCGGAGAAGACTAATTGCAAAGGGCATGTTTACATCACAATCTCAACCCCTTAATTCACAACCACTTCGAATGGTAAACACAAATTATGGCGAGTGGTTGAGGATTACTAATCTCCAGGACACCGCCCGCCCGCCCCGCAGGCACACAGCCTTGATTTCAGAAGCCCTCAAGACACATGCTTCCCCCTTTCACCTGGTGAAGAGACCGCAAGAGCTGGTGTGTGCACTCAACAACAAAATATCAGATTAAGGGCTTAATAGATCCTTTGCGTGATGATAAATTCCTCTGACCAAAAATGACTATCAAAACAAAACAAAAAGTTCTCCAGCAACCAGAAGTCCTGAGAAAGAGAATGCAATGTAATTTCTCCTTAGATGTTAACCTTCAAATAACCCAAACGAATATTTTAGCCTCTCGACTTCAAATCCTGTATCCCTCTAGTTTTACTAAATACTGAGAAAGGAAAACATTCCAGATATTTTAGAAGCAGCAGAAGATCAGATCTTAACAATGGATTCAGTGATAATCCTTCATTGATCCCTTAAAACATGTTTTGTTATCATTTTATTTGAGGCTCATACGATTTTTTTTTTTATTTTAACGGGCTAGATTACATTTAGGTGTTTAATACATATCAATAATTAATACATATTTCTGCATTCCCTGTAATTCTAGGTATTTATTTATTTATTTATTTATTTAAGTGTATTTGGCCAGAGATTGCCATGTGTAGACAGTTTAACCTCACCATCATGTAACATGTCACCTCCCCAAACCATTTATATTAGAATGCTCTCCTCACAAACCTATGGCTCATCGTATGTTTCACTGGACCCCCTGAAATGTCTGCAGTGGAGCGTCCTGCAGACCTGGAACCCCGAGAACCCAGGTTTGCATTTTCTAGCTCTCTAGACAAGTCACTCTGGGAGCCCATTTCCTCTTACCCGCACAGCTCCGGGGATACTGTAAGGACTACATATAAAGTGTAAATCTCCATACAAGTGGTAGCTAGTGATACTTTTATTAATATAAAACAGCAGTCAAAATTTTAGGACCCTATCATTAGATCTACCTTATGATCATGTAAAAGGTTTTAATATTTTCTGCTTTCTTTTCTGAGACTGGGATTTTTATCTGTTGTATGTGGTTACTCTTGTTAGTCTTTTTGTTTGTTTTTAATGTGGTTTCTGTATACGAGATCCAGGGTAAGTCTATACAGACAGGTTAATGGTCCCCTAGGGGTATGGCAAGGGGGGTTGAGGGGAAATGGGGAGCTAATAACGATGAGCACGAGACAGAAGAAAATGTTCTAAAATGGTGATGATGATGGTACAACACTTCCCGGTGTGACTGAAATATTTAATTGATATGCCAATAAATCTGTTGGTTGTGTCGGGGTGGGGGGAAGGTGGCAGGTCCTTCCCCCGCACTATACGCTGGTTATGTGACTGAAGTGAGCCCTCCACCACCCCAGATCTCCAGGACCTTCTTGAACAACGGCTCAAGAATGGACAGACCTGCGCAAGGAGCCGGCGGCACGTGCCTGATCACAGGGAAGGGCATTGAGTGGCTCCAAAGAGCAGGAAGCTCAATACTTTCACTCCCCTACGTGTGAACGCCACCTGTCAGTTTGTTGTGGTTTGTGCCTTTTTGTGATGCTGGACGCTCTGCCACTGTTATTTCAACTCCTAGCAGGGTCACCCATGGTGCACAGGGGTCAGCAGAGCTTCTGGGCTAAGACAGGCTAGACAGCAAGACCTGGTCATCTACTTCTGAGGATTAGTCCATGACAACTCTGAGTCTTCATAGAACAGCATCCAAACTAGTGCTGGAAGATGCGGTCCGGCCAACATAATGGTATAACATGGTTCTGTTATACAGGTCACCATTAGTTAGCATCACCTCAGGGACACTTAACAACATGTGTGCACAAACACAGACCTGTGAACCAACATACCCGTCAGTCTGAACGCTGCTCGCATCCGCTTTAACAAGTGGGCAGAGCCACATGGAAAAAGAAGCTGGCAGAGGCGGACAGCACAGTACTTCTCCAATGGTCAACAGTCTGTGGTAAGATCAAGACAGAAACTGAGAATAGACACATTCAGAAACGTCTGCAGAAATTTGACAAAAGAGTCTCACATCTGTGAAATTTAATCATAAAAAAAATGTGGTTTAAAATGAAAGCAAAGAGTCCAACGGACTATAATGAACCATGGCAAACATCAGCCTCCACAACCCTGAGACCGGAAGAAATAGATGGTGCCCAACCACCACTCACTACCAGTTGCTCTGGAAAAGATCACCATAGAAGGTCCTGGATCGAGGGGCATAAAAATGTGGATCAGAAATGAAAATCAACAAAGAGACGTGAGCCCAAAGATTTTATAACCTTTGCCCTTCAGGTCTCGGACTGAGCTCACCTCCCGCCATGCCATGTTGTAATAATCAAACATTAAGACCAAATGAGCAGCATTTACCCAAGGAGGGCTGGGAAAGGAGGCACAGAAACAGGAGATGGTAATGTGAGGGGACTGCCCTGGAGGGGTTAATCAGAATATGTCCGAAAGGCTGAATGCAAACCTCTACCTGATTCACAATCGAAAGAAAGGGCATGCTTTGTACTTGCCTTTAAACTTCAATTATACACAGTAGCTACAATAATGGGCTCAAGCATAGGCACAATTGTCAGGATGACATGGACCGGACCAGGTGCTGTTTCTTTCTGTTGCGCATAGGATCACCATGGGTCAGAACCAATTCAGTGGCACCTAACAACAACTAATTACTTTGTACTGCATTTTACAAAAGTACTGGAATGTATTTGTTTAATTTATATTTTATTTTTATTTATTTTTTGGTCTTTCCACTAGGCAGCTTGAGAAGAATTAACCTAAAGCGTTATCTATGAGAAATGAGACTTTTAAAAGCTCTGCTTTTCAGTCAGACAAGTCCCTGAATTTCCTTTGGTTGTTGAAGCCTGGTTGAGTGGAATTTTCCGGCCAGTTGCAATCAAAGCGATCCCACCTGACACAGGAAATTAATCACCTGTACTCAAGAGAAGACAAAGAGGATCCACTACAGATCTAGGTACAGAGGTAGCATGAAGACCAAATGGCTGTCATTCGAGAAAACTCACATGAAACTGAAAAGGTAAGAACAAAACCATCCAAAGGTGTATAATCGGATCCATGTTTGCCCCGGTTCTGAAATGAAAGGTCGCTAGTGAAGGTCCCTTTGAACGGGGGAGGCAGGCAGGCATTTCTCGGCTGCACCTAGCTCAGTAGCTGCCAGCGTCCCACAGGGACTGTCTTCAAACTAACGTCACACAGTGGGTAGTGATTCCATTTTCCTAAACTGTTGTCAAAGCTTTACAGACGGAAGCTTCCAAAAAGGAGAACTGGAAACATGACAATTTAGAAGTGGGGAAAAAAATGCGTTATTTCCAAGTAGCAGTCTGAGACACGGTGGATTCCTTCGTCCAACGAGCCTCCACTGAACAGTCTCCAAAATGCAGTCACTGCAACTGCTGCCTCGCACCATACTGATGTGAAATTCAGCTGACTTATTTTTATAGTATTTTACCAGGAAGAAGGCCAAAATGATTAAGGAAAAGAGTTTTTAGAAAAAAGAAAAGGCTTAGGAAAGAATGAAGCGTCTGGGCTAAGAAAACCACCGACTAGTTTCATGTGTTGTATTAATGTGGTAGTTACATAAACTGGTATCAATTTGAGGATTAAGAGTGTAGGGGTGGAGTCTAGGCTACCAATCAGGATATAGCCAATGAGGCTTCTGTGTGGGCATGTACTTCTGAGAATTCTGGGAATGCCTGGGTTTCCTCATTGGAGGCTGGAGACACACACTCTCTCTCTCTTGGCTCACTCCCTGTGAGACATCCCTGTGGAGAAGACACAAGGAGAGAGGCTGATGGAACCAGACCTCTGGACCAGAGAAGCCACGTGGAGACCCCTGCCATCGCTGAAATACTTACGATGCTGCTGGATCCACAAGACTTTCCACCCACTGGCCTGTGATTTTCCTGTATTCCATGTCATTACATGTGTTGTGTGGGTCTGAAGAGGACTTTACAGATTGGTATCGGGGATATGGGCTAATATCGGACTTATGGACTTGGTCTGGATTGGGCGGGAATGTTTTCTTAATGTACAATTGCTCTTTTATATAAAGTTCTTTCTTATATGCACATGAGTGTCTATGAACTTGTTTCTCTAGTCAACCCAGACTAACACAATTAATATTTGCCATAGTGAACCTATGGATAGCAAATTTTAAAACAAACAAACAAAAACCCTGAAACACAGAAATTAAAAGTCTGTTTGAGATCAAAAGGCCAGCAATTGCTCAAGGACAGCGTTCAGGAGGCAGAAAGGTAGAGGCAACCGAAGGAGGCGTGACAACAGGAAACACAGGGAGGGAGTGGGGCAAGTGAGATTACATTGTGGTGATTGCAAACAATGGCATGAAACAAAGTATATGCACTATAGAAAGGAGAACTGATCTGCTCTGTATATCTTCATCCAATTCACAATGAAGTTTAAAACGAGAAGTCCCTGGACTAAGGTGAGTTGGCGCTGTCTTTAATTGCAGTGAGGTTGATCCCCACTCTTGGCCACCCTTCCGGTGCACAGAGGGCTGTGTTTGCATGACTGTGCCCTTTGAGAGCAGATTGTCAGGCCTGTCTGCAGAAACGCCTATGGTGGGTTAGAAGAGTCAACCTGGTAGCTAGTCCCTTGCACTACTCAGGGAGGCAGTCTGCGACCCCAGCTGAGAGCCTAGATCAGAAAAAGAATGTGGAGAGCATTAGCTGGCAGCATTTGAATGGTCTCCAGATGACAACTGTGTTGTTTTAATGGATATTCCCTATTTTGTCCCTGGGTCCTAATATCCACTGCAATGGTTACACAGAACTCAACAGCAAAATTCATGATTAAATGACTTATTAAAGAAGGTATCTGGTTGTAATGCAAGTGGTAAATACTCAGGATAGAGGTGTTTGTCAGCACACGTTGAAAAGTTCCTTCAGGCTGCTAATAGATGTCCGAAGGGCATACCACTCCGCTCTAAGTCTCCGCCTGAGGCATGAAGCTCCAGTTCCACGGGGGAGCAAACCCAGCTCCCTAAATGAAGTGCCAGTAAACCTCAGCTCAAAGGCATGCAGCGCGACCTGTGTGAGCCAGCAAACTCAGCTCCCCCAATTCCTCAAGCCAGTCTCCAACAACAAAAAATTCTTGCTCCATGGCTTTGGACCGAAGTCAGTCCATCATTCCATTCCTTGCACCAGCTCCCGGTTCTGCTCCTGCTCTGTGATGGTAGAGCTGTCTTCTGGATCTTGGAAGGTCGCTGCACAGGGATCTTGGGTCAGAGAACACACTCCACTCCTGGCTCTTGCTGGTCATGAGATCCTTGCTCCTGATTCTCAGAGCAACAGGATGGCATTCCAGGGAATCCTGTTCACGAGGACTCACAGGTGAATCCCATCAGTCTATCCCCCCAGCTTCTCACCAGATGCACACAGGGAAAGGCCATTTGGTGGGAGCTAGACACTTTGGCTAGGAGAGCCACAGTCAATCATTCAGTGTCCCTGCCCCAGTCCCTGGAGAAAGGTACCACATGTGGTAAATGGAGGACGGACGGAAAAAAGAGGAAGGCCTTCAACGAGATGAATTGACAGTGCTTGTTGCCACGATGGTTTAAATATAGAAAAGATTCTGAGAGAACAGATACCGAACATCAAAAGACTGGCCATTCCAAAAGACTGGCCAGTCCTGTGCACCAGCTCAGGCACCCTGGTGGCGTCGTGGTTAGGCACCGGGCTGCTACTCAAAACTGCCAGCCAGCTCCGTGGGACAGAGATGGGCTTTCCACTGCCTCAGAAATCCACACGGGCAGTCTTGCCCTGTTCCTGTAGGATCACTCTGAGTCGGGACTCGATGGACGTCGGTTTGGATTTGGTTTGGTGAGAGTCTAAGAGTTGGAATGGGAATTGAGCATCAGGTTGTGGACCTGCCATGATCTCACTCTTGCCAAAGCCTCACAGTCCACAGCCGGCGTCCTTCCCCATCTGCAGCTACCACTGGGCCCCGCTGGAAGAAGCCCACTTGTCATTTTTTGGACAACCTGACATGACTTCAAAATTTAAAGGACCAGGTAATATGGTAGGGACCAGATCAAATACAGGGATATACATGGTAGACAACTAAAAAGGTGATGGGGAAAGGAAAAAAAATAATGAAAATAATAAAAAATGGGTAGCAGGGACACAGGGCACTAACCCACCCAAGGGGAGGGTATTATTTATATCTCCACAGGGAAAGAGGGATCAGACTTCAACCCAGTGCTCCAAGATGTGAATGCAACATGCTGCCATGGAGTAGGGAACCAGTGGAGAGGTCTGGGGTCCAGCCCCAATCCCAAATATGTGGACACCTGCCCCTCCCCCCAGAAGAATTTATTTCAAAAGACAGCATTGAATCTGCAGCTCCCGGAGAGGGACATACATGATCAGAGCACACGGGAGCAGATGAAG
>NW_022111369.1:54609723-54656036 GCF_000313985.2 Echinops telfairi
ATTCGACCTTGCAAGTCTGGCTAGACCAGAGGATGTACACTGGTACAGATAGGAACTGAAAATCCAGGGAATCCAGGGCGGGTGAGCCCTACAGGACCAGTGGTGTGAGTGGCGATACTGGGAGGGTAGAGGGAGAATGGGTAGGAAAGAGGGAACCAATTACAAGGAACTATATGTGACCTCCTCCCTGGGGGATAGACAACCGAAAAGTGGGTGAAGGGAGACGTCGGATATGACAAAATAATAATATATAAATTATCAAGGGCTCATGAGGGAGCATGGAGCGGGGAGGGAGGGGAAAAATGAGGACCTAATGCTGGGGGCTTGAGTGGAGAGAAAATGTTTTGAGAATGATGAGGGCAATGAATGTACAAATGTGCTTTACATAATTGATGTGTGTATGGATTGTGATGAGTTGTATGAGCCCCTAATAAAATGATTAAAAATAAATAAAGAAAAGAAATAAAATACACAAGAAAGGATGTGGGCAAACTTTCCAAAGGAAATCCGAAGAGAAAGAATGTCTTCATGTGAACGAGGTCACAGGAAGTAACCGTGTGACACCCAACCAACCAACTCTGTCAGGTCCACTGGAGGGGTCTGCAAAGAAGGCTGTGGGGCTAAGCAGCTTCCTGAAGGCCGACTGTCCCAGGGCTCTGGCCTGCACTCTAATTGTAATGGTTTGCATTGTGAGCAAGGACCTGTCCTCCATAGGCCAAGCACGTCCCAGGTGTGCTGAAAAAAGAATTCAATTTCCGTAAACTCTCTAGCCAAGAGCCAGGCCCTGGACTTCGGTGATAATAAGCTATGGCCCCCAAAGCCCTGCTCAACAACCACTGGCAAACCTGTCACGCCCCAGGCTGTGAGCATTCCACTGCTTTTTACAAAGATAGCAGCCAGCTGAGACAGGAAGACTGTGGGCAGTTGCCAAGCCTCTGTCTTTTCCTGCTCTATGGCAATGTTTGGAACAATGTATCGGAACATTGACTAGCTAGCTGTGAACCTGAGAATAATATCAGCAAATTACACAAGGTAACACTGTAAGCAGCACACACGATATTACTAACAATAAGATTAAAAAGTGCTCAAGATGTGCGCGCGCGCACACACACACACACACACACACGGTTATAAGTACAGGTCCCTGTCTTTCAAACAAGTCGGGGTGTACCGGTCCTTAAGGTGTAAAGTGCGAGAAGGTCCCAGCAGCCCAGTTTGAATCTTGTTAATTAAGCAGGATGATCAAACCAAAAACATACTCGCGACCATCGGTTTGATTCCAACTCATCGAGACCCTACGGGACAGGGCAGAACTGGCCCTGTGGGTTTCCGAAACAGGAACTCTTCACAAAGTTAGAGAGTCTCCCCTTTCTCCCGTGGAGCGGCCGGTGGTTTCAAACTTGAGGTTAGCAGCCCAGCGCATAACCCACAATGTCCCTAGGGCTCCTAATATATGATAGAAGATAAAACAGCTTAGACTCAAGGCCAAACTTCCGCAAACTTCAGCACAGGTTTAGTGGACTGCTTCTCTGAGCTGAGTACCCACCGTACACAGCTCCATCTCTAAGGGCTGGCATCCACGGTGCCCCAGAACGCTCTTTATAAAACAGGAACCCAGCCTGTTTCAGGGGACCTGCATGGTGGAAGTTGAAGTCTCCTCTAAGGCACCTCAGAAGGCAGACCTAGTGATTGATTTGCCCCAAAATCAGCCATCAAACACCCTATGGAGTACGGCTTTACTCTGATACACATGGATTTGCCGTGAGTTAGAATCAACTAATCCAATGACAATGGGTTTTATCCATCCATGTCGCTCTCCCCTTAAAACCCTTGGATAGCTTCCCAGTTTTGCATGTAAATAAAGACTAGAACTCGGATTGTGGTCCCTGCCCACTGCGGTAGAACTACATCTAGCATTTTAAACCCTTTGTGCACACTGCGACTTCCATTTGGAATGTCTCCCCACCGCCCACTTCCCACCCCGAAATTTTAGCCTTGCTAACTTCTACTGGTGTAGTGATTCTGCATTCGGCTGCTATCTGCAAGGTCAGCCGTTCAAAACCACCAGCCACTCCACAAAAGAAGACAGGGCTTTCTACTCCCATAAACAGCTACAGTCTCAGAAGCTCACAGGGGCAGTTCTTCCCTGACCCATAGGGTCACTGAGTCAGCATCGACTCAATGGTAGCAAGGGTGGTTTGGGGTTTTAACGTCTATACACCCATATTGACAACGTTTCAGCTTAAATATTACTTCGTCAAGAAAGCCACCCCTGACTGACCAATGAGACAAGACAAATGCCCTCTCTGGTAGGCTGTCATGCCAACCATGAGTTGACTTTGACTAAGGGTAACTCCACGTGTGCCAGAGTAGAACCGTGCTCCAGAGGGTTTGCAATGGCTCGGTTTCCAGAAGCAGACTGCCAACCTCTTTCTCTAGATGGACCTCAGGGTGGAGTTGACCCTCCAGCCTTTCGGTTAGCAGCCAAGCACAATAATCATATGCACCAACCAGGGGCTCTTTGAGTTCTCATCTCAACTCAAACCCACAGTCATTGAGTTGCTGCCGACTCATAGAACTGTAACTCCTTACGGGAGTAGAGAGCCTTGTCTTTCTTCCAAGGAGCATCTGGTGGTTTTGAACTGCTGACCTTGTGGTTCGCAGCCCAACACATAACCACTATACCCCCAGGGTTCCTTCTCATACTACCCGATAATTTCTCTGCACATCATTTACCATTGTTCCAATGATGGTATTTGTCAGGGTCTTTGCCTCTCACATCAGATTAGTAGTGCATTCTGGTTTACAAACCACACAATGCAGTGCTGAGCCAGCCCACACTACTTAGAACAACGGAGGTGGAGGATTCCACCAGCATCCTTCATTGTGACCAGGATTAACCGAAATAAAGGGTGTCAAGCATCTGGTTACGGCAAGTAATCCATAAACAGTACCTGTTATTAAGATTATGGAATCCTGCTGGCATTGTGGGTTATGAGTTGGGGCGCTCACCTGAAGGTTCGCCGGAGCAGTTCAAATCCACCAACCCCTCTGAAGGAGAAAGATGAGGCTTTCTGCTCCCATAAGGATTTAAAGCCTCGGGCACTGAAAAGGGTAGTTCTACTCAGTTGGAGAAGGTCACTATGAGTCAGAATTGACTCCGGCAGTGAATCTGTATTTTATTATGATGACTATGTCAAAATAAGTTTGCTCTAAATATGCTTGAAATTTACCACTGCATTTTCTTCACCTGCTTGGGGAGGGTGGAGTGGGGTGGGGAATCGCCCAGCAGAAGATGCCGAGCTGTGGCTTTTTTTCGATGATACTTCGATTGTCAACTCAGCTCATTTTAAGATACTGAAAAACTTCAAATTACAAGGTATAACAGCAAGAAAGGAAGTGCTTGTAAAATTAACACACCAGCCTTTCTTAGCACTCGGAGCCAATTTATGTTCATTTTCGAGTAAATCCATTTCATTTTCACTTCTCTCTACAGCCTCCAGTGTCGCCTTGAAAGCCCAATTATTCCATGAAAAAAGACGTTTGGTCCTTTTCCCAAGCTGCCCAAACCCCTACTAACCTGCCTAAGAGTGAGTCTCAACTATGGCTAAAATCCCATTCCCTTTACAGGTGTGAAAAACTTGGTTCTATCTCACCAATAAGCTGATCAAAGTAGTTTAACTCCAAGAGAAGGACATGGTGTTTGGTAAAGTGGAGGGGCAGCACAACAGAGGAAGGCGTGCAGCATGATGGACCGACACACAGAGCAACAATTGTGGTGGTGGCGCAGGTGAGCAGGCAGTGTTCCATGTTGGGCTTAAGAAGCTCACTAAGGGGCAGGGCCAACTCCATCGTGCTGAACAACAATGATATGCCAGATAACTGGTCACAGAAAGGTGATCACGTACACGGAGAGTTTAACTCAAAGATTTTAAAAGGGGGGGGATTGAAACATGTAAATTGATCATTTGGGCGGGGGGGTGCAAACAGGTGTGCAGCTAATTTCTCCAGGGCCCAGGCAACATACTCGGGCAAAAGAAAGAAGAGACAAGGCACGATGTTTTTAAAGCAACATTTACTCAGCTCTTGACCAGGGAAGAAACTTAGGAGAGTTAGTTCAAGGCTGTATGGGCTTCTTAGAAGAAAACTGCACTTTAGTGAACCTGCCTCTGGAAATGGTCTCCCCCATGAGTACATTCAAGTTATATGCAACAATACCTAGCAGCTTTCTACATTGTTGGTTCTGTGGTAGAATTCTCGCGCTCCATGCAGGAGACCCGGGTTCGATCCCAGGCCAATGCATCTCATGCTCAAGCACCACCTATCTATCAGGGGAGGCTTGTGTTCTGCCAAGATGCTGAACAGGTTTCAGCAGTGCTTCCAGACTAGGGCAGACTACGCAGGAAGACCTGGCAATCCGCTTTAAAAAATAACAACAACCAAAAAAAAAAAAATAGCCCATGAAAATGCAACGGTCTGAATAGCAACTGATCATGGGGTGGGTGGCATTTCCTTCAGAGGATAACTCAATAGTAGCAGCTAACAATGACGTATGCAAAGTGGAGGCCCGTGGGTCATTCAAAGCATGATTCCAACTTTCACAATCATGGGATAAACAGACAGGGAACAGGCATACCAACATACAGCACACATACTGTGGTACCTAGTTTTTCACAATCATGAAAGCAAGGACCCATTTCCCCAGGGGGAGGGGGGGGACAAAATGTCTCTATACATGGGACGTCCTAACTGATCTCCATCTAGACACCTTGTCAAGCCAGCCAGCAGGTGCCACCACCTCTAGAGGACATAAGGACTGAGATGCCTAAAGCACAACTCAAAACCCACCACCATGACGTCGATCCGGCCTCACGGTTGACCCTCGAGGGCAGAGCAGAACTGAGGCTGGAAATCTTTTCTGCAGCAGGAGGCCCCTTCTTGCTCCCAAGGAGCAGCTGGTGGGTTCAAACTGCTGACCTTGTGAATGCAAGAGAGAGAAAGATGTGAGTCGATGGCAGTGGGTTGGGCTGGGTTTGCATTTGGCGAGGCATAACTGGAGTGAGAAAACAAGGGCAGACTGCCACGCACGGCAAGACTCACACCATCACAGGAAGCATAAGGAGTCCAAATGGAGATTCAACCAGATAAGGAAAAGGAAGCCACTTGTGAAGCTGCAAACCGTATGTCTCTTTGTTAGCAGCGTGATCTCCGCAGACTCGGGCAGAGACTGCCATTTTCAGAGGCAGACGATGTGAACCCAATTAAAGAGGAGCCCTGGGGGAGGTGGGGGTGGGGTGGCAAACTGGGCTTTTGAGGCGGAAAATGGCATATATTTTTCCCCCAACAGAGGCTCAAAGGCCGGGGAGCAAAAACGCAATCAAATGGACACATGTAAGGGGTCGTTTATGAGACACTGTCAAACACGCTCTCTTTCTACAGACAGAAAACAAAAATGCACCAGTGATGCCGAGGCCTGGGCCAGACCGACTTAAACCATGCACGATTTCTGCCATTTATCCACGTGGGCCCGGAGGGCAGGGTGAAAGTTTTAATTCACTGCTCAGAGACATAAGCAAAGCAAACGAGAAGCCGAATGGGGTGAGGGGTATGACATCACGCTCCAACAATTCAAACACTCTTGGTTGACAATAACCAAATGACGGGATAATAAGAGTGAAGATGGTGTTCATACACTAATGATCAGGGGGGAAACAGAGTCACTCTGAACTGACAGCCAGTGCCTGTAACCCCAGCCACGAAGCTGCACAAGTGCCATCACCAACCCACGCACTGCCAAGGAGGTGATGCCGGCTCACAGTGACCCTATAGGCCAGGGCAGACCTGCCCCTGTGGGCTTCCATGACAGTCACTCTTTACAGGAGTAGAAAGCCTCATCTATCTCCGGAGGGATGGCTGGTGTTTTTGAACTGCTGACCTTCTGGTTAGCAGCCCAAGGATTCCCCACTATGCCAGCAGGGCTCCTGAAGATTCCAATAGAATGGAACTAATCAGCCGACATCAGGAAGTGGCAGGGAAGCATGCAAAGCCCATACAGTGTGGGCAGAACCTACTGGGCCTGTTTTCCAGCTTGGACGCCCCCTGTGGGATGCTGCTCCAAGGGAGAAAGATGAGGCTCTCCGCTCCTGTAATGATTCAGTCTTGGGAACCCTTTATAGGGTCACAATAAATCAGAATCAACTCAATGGGGGCGGCAGGGGGGTGCCAAGCACCTTACCCTCAGCACCACCAAGGCTCCTGATCATACCACCAGAACACGTAGGACCCATCACTGCTTATTTTCTCACGTGAGCATCACGGTAAATACGCCTTGGGGAAGGCGGGGCAGATGAGAAAGCCAAGCACCAGAAGTTCACCAGGTTACTCACAGTCATGTTCTTAGTAAGTGGCAAGGGAGTCAGGTGTGCTAACTTCTAGTCCAGGGTTTCTTCAAAAGATGCTGCTGCCTGAGTGACTCCCAGTGCGAAATACTCAGCCCTTGGCGTGGCCAGCTTGTACCATTTCACTCTCCCCTCCTACCCACCTAGGTCGGCCTCCTACCTCACTTCCCACTTTCCACTCATTAAACAAATATTTCTTAGGCAGAGGGGCAGATGGCAAGTCCTCCGCCTTGCTCGGCTGGGTGGCATATACACCACGGCTACAGCACCCAGCATCGGCATCCACTCCTTCAGCCAACAAATATTCCACATTGCAAAGACGTACTTGGCTTCGTCACGCAAACCCCAACCATTGCCATCAAGTTGACTCCAGCTCAGATCGAGACCCTAAAGGGTTTCCGAGACTATAAATCTAGGGAAACAGAGAGCCTCAGCTTTCTCCCAAGGAGCCGGTGGTGGGTTCGAACTGCTGACCTTTCTGTTAGCAGCTTGCTAATTGCTAATCTGTGCGAGCCACCAGATAGAACAGTTCCGTTTGGAAACTGGTGCCGCAAACCAAACCAAACCCATTGCCAACAAGTGCAATCAAACTCACCGTGACCCTGTGTCCCGTTTCTGAGGCTGTGAATCTAGATGGGACTAGACAGCCTCAACGTGCTCCCTTAGACTCGCTGGTGTGTTTGAACCACTCACCCTTGAGGTTAGCAGTCTGATGCTTAACCCACACTGCCACCAGGACCCCTAGCTGGTGTCCCCAAACTCCCTGCCATCAAGTCCTTTTCGACTCACAGGGACCTATAGAACAGGGCAGAACTGCCCCTGTGAAGCTGTACCTGTTGACAGAGGGAGAAGCCTCCCTCGTCTTGCTCTAGGGGAGCAGCAGCCTGGTGGCTTGTGGTTGTGAACTGCTGACCCCCAAGTTAACAGTCCAACCCACTATGACACCAGGGTGTTGTGTCCTCCAGGTCTATAACTAGAGGGGTGTCTAGAAATAATCAACAATGTAATTTAATCTCCTTTTTTAAAAAAAGACACCATTCACACACCCTGGGATATCCCTGGGCCCTCACTTGGGAATAAAAACAAAAACTAACAGCCATCAAAATCCATATAGATGATCTCTGATTTTTAAAATTAATTTATCTTGAAAAATACAGGTCAGGGTGGGTTTACATAATAACATCCACAAGCAAGGTCTTCCCAAGTCTACCAAAATAGCTCCTAGCATGTAGGTCTGTTGGAGTTGACGGTCCTTGCCAAACCTCTCAGCTCCAAAGTGCACACAATGGAAAGGGAAACGACAGATCCGGGACCTCGAGTCTCTAAGTTCCCAGCACAGAACCACTGCTCTAAACACGACAGCAATAAACTCGAGATGATCCTCACGAAATAGGGTCTCAATTAAATGTTGGTGCGATAAATGTAACACAGAATTATTGTCACACACTCCCAGAAGATAAATCACCAAAGACTTTAAACAAGTGAATATTGATCCTATGAATACTTAACACGGCTGGTTTTATTTAAAAGTCTCCGCCGCAAACATGCCAGCATGTGAAAGAGCTACACAGGGTTAATCATCCTAGGGTATCTTACGGGTCAGAAGTGGAGGGATGCTGACTTGTCTCAGAAGTGGTAATACTCTAAAACCTTGGGGGGAGGACACAGGACAGCATTCCACAGCATGCTAATTCATTACAGGACTTACTACAAATGCCACCCAACCAGGGTTTCACTCAGTTGTACACAGGGTCGCTGTGGGCGAAAACGCCTCGATGGCACCGAACACCACCACCCAATCACGTCGCCCCTCTCTTTCGTGCAGAACCTCTGTGCTGAATGTGCGAGGCCAGGCTCAGGCAAGACCAAGCGTGGTGAGGATAGAGAAAACTGAGCAAGGTTTGGAGAGCTGCCATCAACATCAGCCTGTGCGTCTGCTGCCCATCCTGCCCTGGCAACTGCTCCTGCACACAGGGATGCCAACCCAAACACAAGCCCACTGCCACGGCCTTTGAACCACCAGCCATCATTCCACAGGAGGAAGACGAGGCTTTCCACGCCCACGAAGCTGTAAAGTCACGGGAACCCAACGGGGTTTCTGTAAGTCACTGTGAGTTGGAACCAACTCAGTGGCAGTGAGTTGGGCTTGGGGATTGAAAACGCGGAGGGTGGTGAGTTTATGCTGATGGGAGAGGAATAAACTGGAATGGGAAGGTTTGCACAACCTGACTGGAATCAGTGTCATGGAAGAGCGCATGTACAAATAGCTGACCCGGTCTCTGTTCTGCCGTGTGTATTCGCTATGAGGACAGAAACGAATGTTTAAAGGCTGGAAAATGAAAAAGACGAAACAAGTGATGCACGCCAAGGATGGTCCCAAAGAAGAATACCAAGTATACCCAGGGGGACTGCCAGGAAAATGAACAAACCAATCTTAGAAGAAATTCGACTGGAATGTTCCTTAGCTGGGAGGGCAGCGAGACTTTGGTTCAGTGCAACACATTAGGAGACCAGTACTAGAAAAGGACTTCAATTTGGCAGATGACCCAGATAGGCATTGAGAAGGAGGGGCGCCCTCGGGGAGAGAGGTTGACCCAATCGGTTGACAAACAGGGCTGAAGTCAAACACAGCACTGATGGGGAAGACAGCACAGGACCGGGCTCACTGGGTTCCTTTCGGCTCCCAGTAGGAGCAGAAGCTGAGACTAACAAGGACAATTCCCACTCAAGAGTGCTTGCTGAATTCTGCGGAGAAGCCACGATCGCCCCCAATGAGTCCCCTAGGACAAGCTCCCTTCCATTAAACCTAAAGCTCTTCTCGTTGTGCAGTTTCATTCGGCTGCCCCGCTCACCCCTCTGTGACGCCAGTGGAGGGGCCGGGCCCTTAAGAGAAGAAAGCCCTTTTCCTCTGGCAGAAATCATCACCCTTGATCAGATGACTCTGTGAGTCCAAGGAGTAAGTGCGCTGGGTCTTCAACAAGAGGAAGGGCATTTAAGATCAAATTTTATTCTGTCATTTATGTGGGGTTTTTTAAGCAGGCTTAAGATTACCTTGTAGAAATTAAGCATTCATGATCTCCTTTGATCCTAAAATTGTTGCTAGGCCGCCCTAAAAGTTTAAATTCCCCCCTTCACCCCTTCTCAGTTCCCACAGGTGGAGAAACCTTTCCTAAACAGTTTTGTTGAGGGAATTGGGGGGGGGGTAGTTTTGTTGAGGTAATTGGTGGGGGCGGGGGGGGCTGTCGGGATTCCCAGTTCTGTCTCACTCCACTCTTTCTTCCGGGTATTAGAGAGTGGATTCTGCCTCCACTGAGTTCTCTCTGACCACTGACCAGAAATGTGAACGGCTTGGCTCTCAGGGACTCGCCTGGCCATGCCCATGATGGAAACTGAGGTACATGGCTCTGAGCCTTGCTCCAGCCAAGACGGGCAGAGGGTCCAGGAACCCATCCTGTCAACGTTTACAATCAGCAACAGTGCATGCGTCCCAATCTGGGTCCTTTCCCCACTCTGCGATCCCACCAGGAGCCCTGGTGGTTACCGGTTGGGCTGCTAGCCTCTGGGACAGCCTCTCTGTGACGGGGAAGTGGTGCGGCTCTCCACTCCCGTGAGGAGTGGACCATCTTTAACTCTTCAAACGCACAAAGGCAGTTAGTTCTACCCTGTTCCATAGGGTCCCTATGAGTCAGAATCGACCCTGACAGTGAGGGAATCCCACGTGTGCTGAAGCGATCCGCTGCTTATCCAGGTTTTGCGACACGGTCCATTGTTCATGTGCCAAATCTAAGTAGCCAGGTGGCTGTGAATCCTTTGGATACCATAACGGCCTTATGCTGAATGGTCTTGTCTTTGTCCTGCTTCAGACTTAACAACAGGGTCTCTATCAAAAGACCTCTCCTTACAACCTCAGTTGCCCCTCAGGCTCTTTGACTCCCCTTCCTCGGCAGAGACAGGCAAACAGGGGGGGGGGTGGGGGCGGGCTCCAGCCTGTGGAGGGCACGAAGCTCCTACCTCTGGATTTGAAGATTTCCGTAGGAGACTGAAAACACAGCTACAGCTGTTTGGGAAGGGAACTTCTCCTGGAAGAACTAATTATCTGTAAATTCTTCATTTTCTTTATTCACGCAACTGAATCACAGGTAAGTCTCATTTTTGGTCAAATACCTCTTCCTTTAGGACTTCAGAACTAACCCTCTTTCACAGCAATACACCCTTACTCACCCCTCAAAGAGCCCGGGATGACTGAACGAAGGAAGGGGCTTCCCAAAGTCTATGGAAAAATTCTATTACCTTTTCCTTCCATTTTTGCACTAACCTTTCGAAGCCCCCTCATTGGGAAGAACGTCAATAAAACTTGTCTGAAAGGGCTGGTGCAACACACTTGAGGAAGCTATGGTGGCTGGGCCAGCTTCAAGTTCACCATATCACGGAAAAGGGCAGGGAGCCTGCCAGTGCGCTCCATTCTACCTCGTACAGCCTCTTACTCTGCATCTCTGGGTGGAAGACAGAACCCAACGCCAAGAAACACAACGAGTCAGAAAGAATGTTTCCGTATGCACGCTCTCCACTCCTCCTCCTCGAGCCCACTCATCAGACGTTCATTCCTACGATTCTATCAAACTGGAGCCCTGGTGGCCTGGTGGTTTACGCAGTGGGTTACTAACCACTGGTCAGCAGTTCAAAACCACCAGCCACACTGCTGGGGTGGGGGTGGGGGGGCGGATGAGGTTTTCTGCTCCTGTGAAGAGCTGCCGTCTTGGAAACCTAGAGGAGCAATTCTACCCTGTCCTATCGGGTCACTGTAGGTCAGAATCGACTTGCTGGCAGTGGGTTTCAGTTGAGTTCTAGTAGGCTACCTACATACTTCATCTTACACATGTTGGGCATGTTGTCAGGAGAGACCAGTCCCTGGCAAGGGGCATCACGCTTGGGAAAGTAGAGGGCAGTGTCAGGGATGGACTGACGCAGTGGCTACAACAATGGACGCAGGCACAGAACAGTGGTGAGGACGGCGCAGGACCAGGCAGTCGTTCCTTCTGTTGTGCCCAGGGTCACAATGGGTTGCCACAGGCTTGAAGGCCCCTATCAACGACCTACTCTTTCAGGTCGGAATCAAGCTGGTTTCTCTCGGGTCACGTGCCTCCCACCAATTCCATCAAGAATGTGTGAAGCCGAACTACACAGTAACATGGCGTTTGTTTTCTTTTGGTGGGAAAGGTTGACAGACCACGTTCATTTCTTTACATATCATGACAGGACGAGATTCGTAGTGGAAGCTCATCAGCGCCCACTGGAGCCACAAGGGCTCTCCTGGTCTGTATCAGCTAATGTAGATCAGCAGCCAGTTAGAAACCGCTCAGATCCGTGCATTCAAAACATTGTCTCTTTCCCAGCATCGCCAAGTCTGACAAGCAAGTACCTGAAACATTCTATCACCAGAAATACGAGTAACCAAGTCTTTCCAGGCAGAGCTGTCCAACTGCTTCTGCAAGGACATCGCTCACTGAGCCAGCCTCAGGCACACATGCAATAAGATAACAGTAATTAAAATACATAAAACCATCCAGGGGTAGCACGGAGTGTACTGCATTTTGTTGTCAGAAGGGCAGACAGGGAACTAAAAATAGCAATCACCATTTTGCCAGTTTAAAAGACTGGATCTCTTACATCCTGCCTGAAGCTACCAGACACACTCCAAGGCAGGGTAATAATTAGTGATATTCATTTGTCTGGTATGCACTCAATCTGCAAGGCTGCAAGTCCATGCTGACTCCACAGCCTCCAGCTACTGTTTCTGCTACCAGTCTGCCGTGACGCAGAAACCCGCACACTCCAGAGTATAATGTGCTATCCCTTACCACAATGCCAATGACGCCATCCGTTCAAAAGATGGGGCCTGGGAGCAGTTCAAACAAGCCACCTCGTTGCTACCACTGCTGCCAGTCAGGCCCACCGGTCTGGAGACAAATGCCACCGCTGCACAGACAGCACCATCCTTCCTACACAGGAGCTGTGGCAGCAGGATGGGTTAGGAATCTGACTACTCACTGCAAGGTCAGCAGGTCAAAGCTCATCGGTCACTCTACAGGAAAAAGATGAGACTGTCTGCTCCCACAAAGCTACAGAGCCTTGGAAACCCCATAGAGGGTCGATATCAATCGGAATCGATGTGATGGGGGGGCTGCAGATGGCCCACCTTTTTGGTTAGTAGTTGAGTGTCCATCTTTTGTGCCATCCCCAGCCACTGTTGGCAAGCGGACACCGTGTCCACTTCCTTAGCTAACTCACACAAACGGCTCTTTCCTGGCCATCTACTTTGTTCAGATCACAGGCACCGAAAACCCCACGGAGAAACAGTTCTACGCCGAGAGAGTCTGAATCAGACAACAAAGAGACTCATGGGCACAGACCCCGCCTACAGAAGCAGGGTGTCGTTTAACATCATGGCCACATGTTGTAAAGGTCAAGAAGGCTGGGCTGGGCATACCAGAAACCATCAAGCCCTGTCCGTGTCACCCTGGGTAAGTCACACAATCCCTCTGAAACCTCATTTCCTCACTGGAGACACGAGAGGCACGGCGTGTTTCACAAGGTCTCTGCAGGCCCTACGTGAGAAACTCCCCGCGCAGTGGTTGAGCAGCGTATCCGAGCTTCCATTCGGAGCACCTGGTTTGCAAAAGGCTATGAAAGGCAGCAACAGCTCAGAATCCATTTGCAGGGTCCCCACATGGATGAAGCCTCCACGGCTCAATTCTGGATTCTTTCTGACCATTCACCAAGCGTGTAGATCATCTTACCCGCGGGCAGAAGGTCTTGCAGAGAGGACTGCTTCCAACCCCTCTCTGGCCAGCCCAGGGAGAGACAGTCTCTCTCGTAGGGCTTGCCGAGGTGTGACCTGGATGGAAGTCACCATGCTGGGGACAACACAGGAGTCGCATAGTCGTGAGTCATGCCCTACCAGTCTCGGCCTGACTGTGGGTCGGAAGGTCCAGGACCAATCTTGTCAACCCTTCTACCTATAGACATGTGTCCCAATCATGGTCTTGCCCCTGCTTCTGCAGTCCCACCTGCAACTGTGAGCGACTGTCTGCCACCAATCATGCTTTTGCGGCAGTTTCATCTGCACCCGCTCCCCACCCCCACCCCCTCACAACTTAATTATCTTGAGTCCCCATTGTGAACCCTCGGATGCCATTCTGACCTCATGCTGATGGCCTCCCTCATCCGGATGAAGTGGCTGTGTCTTTGTGCTGTCTGGGTCTCTTTTAAGACTTCATACATGTTTTCCTTAAATTCTATTTAAGGTAGGGTCTCTTTTGTACCTTAAAGCAGCACTTGGCTGCCAACCTTCAGGTCAGTGGTTCGAATCCACCCGTGGCTCCACGGGAGAAACGAGTTGGCCATCTGCTTAGGTAGAGATTACAGCCTCGGAGGAGGCGCCGTAACTTTTTCCATCACAGACGCTTCTCACCTGAGACAGGTGCGGCACGAGCAAGTGCTGCCGGAGACGACCAGGTTCCGGATACGTTTGGATTCGGAATGAATTTGGGGTTGTTGTACTTTCAGAAATCTCCTGCTCTTGCCAAATTTTTCATGACTTCCCCCCCACATCGTTATATGACGCCCCTGTTTAAGCAGCTTTGTAGGAAACCCTACGAGTCAGCTCTACCCTGTCCCATAGGGTTGCTGGGGTTCGGAATCCACTCTCTGGTAACAACAAACACATTCTTCAAATAGCAGCTGCCAGCCAAAGCCTCATGCTGAAGTCGCAATTTTAGAAATTTAAATTCTAAGATTCTTAACTGGATTACCATACGAATACGAATTTCTGTGCCATGAGTTTAGCCTGTACCTTGGTGGTGTAGTGGGTTAAGCGCTTCTAGCCACAAGGTCAGTAGTTCAAACCCACTAGCCGCTCCACCAGACAGAGAAGAGGCTGTCTTCTGCGGTAGAGATTGACTACGTCAGACACCCACAGACACAGTGCTACCCCTGTCATACAAGGTCACTATGAGTTAGAATCGACTCGGTGGCAGTGAGTCTGGTTTGGTTTATTTTAGCCAGTTTATAATCCAAAGCTTACTGCAGAGGCCAAGTGCCAAGACATAGCACTCACTCTGTGTGTACAGGCACATACTATGTAATTTTTCAAATGAAATCCCTAGTAGACTGGGGTGGGGGTGGGGGGAGTCACGCTTTAACATTCCAACAGAGTTATGCAAAAGAGTTTAGACGTTCCTTTAAAGCCAGTGGTAAATTAGATTCCCATTCAAATCACATTAAGGAGTCTAGGAATTGTGATGGGCGCTTTGAGTTTGAAGAGAAGACTTCAAAAAGTTTGCAGGAAAGTGGAATGAAAAGATAATGGAAATTTTCCACAGCCTTTTGAAGCCCCACCGGCATCTCTTTATATTCTAAGAGAGCACATGAAGGTTGCTTTTAGGATGGAAGTCTAGAGATAGAACACTCAATTAGCCCTTGTCAAGGGAAGAAAACAATGAAGGGAATGGGAGAGTAACAAGCACAGATCCCTGAGCAGCCAAAGACTGGCAGTTCCGGGAGACTGGCACTGCTGTGGGCCGTCTAGGGTGGCCCTGGGGTCATACTGGTTTTGCACGGGGCTGCTAACCACCAGATCTGAAAGACAGGGCTTTCTACTGCCAGAAAGATTTCGTTTTGGAAACCCACAGGGGCAAAAATCCTACCTTGTCCTAATGAGTCAGAATCGACTCGATGGCAGGGAGTTTGGCTTCTAGTTTTGGGTGACCGCCTACCTTAAAGAGGCGGCCAGGCCTCCTGCTCTGGTGTCTCATGGAGAGGGCGGGGCCGTGACTTATGGTGGGAACAAAGCCCGACACATAGCTGGTAGGAATGTACATTAACCTGGCCACTTTAAACGACTTGGGCAAATCTACTAAAAAGTCTAAAGATGTATTCCTTACAATGCAGTCATCCACACCCAAGAGGAATGCACACTCAGGGTCCACTCAAAGACCTGGACAAGATCTCTTAGCTTGGAAGGCATGCCTTAGCTCTATCAGCTGAGTTCTGCCGAAGGGAATGAGTGCGACTGAACGATGGGCCCCGTGTCTAACCTTCATTGTTTCTTAAGCAAGATTCGGTTACTTAAGATTTTAAGATACACAAGAGTACATCCCATGTATTTTAGTCTAAAAATTCTATCCCATATATCAATATACCCCCATCTCAACAATATTCTATATTCTACATCAGTGACTACTTTAATGACACCATTATTGGAATTGCTAATGACCCCGTGGAGGTAATTTTTAGTATGGCTCCAAAAAACTGAAAATGCTGCCACTAAAATGGAACGTGGATATATAAACACTTCATGCATAGGAATGGATTTTGAGCTCGTATTTAACTGTTAGGGCTCGTATTTAACTTAACTAATTAAGCCCTAAGCATAATCAGCTCTTCTGCTGCAGCCCCACTCAATACTTGCCCTCGTGAAGGGCTCACTGGAGACACGGTGCTACAGCCAAAAAGTGTGGTGAAGAAATCAAATGGTACCCAGCTATCAGAAAGAATAGCGGCTGGGGTCTTAAAGGCTTACCTCAGAACAAGCAGCCATCCAAGTGAGATGCCAACTAAGCTCACACAGTAGAAACACACCAGTCTGTGCCATCCAAGGGTTGTAAATAACAAAACCCCAGGCCGGAGAAGGGACTTGTATTAGAGCTTACATTCTGAGTACCTGGTTTACATAAGGCTATGGATGACAATGAAAGTCCAAAACCCACTGGCAGAGACCCCATGGGGAATAAGCCTCAAATGAATTCCCTCAGACCACTGACCAGTGACATGTAGAGCCTGCCCTCAGATAAAGTGCATCGGAAAGTGAATTGATGTAGCTATAGTTAGCTTCAAATGTAATATCATTAGTTTTACCTTTTAACCTACTCATTTCTTTTTTATTATTTTCTACTTTCTTTTGGATTAAGAAAAAAAACTAACCAAAGTCATTAAACAAGTTGTATAGAAATTGCCAAATGAGAACCTATTTTGCTGTGTAAACTTCTACAGGAAAGAAACAATAACATTTTATTTTTTAAAAAGAACAAGTACAAGAATGTTCACAGCATCCTTATCGCTAAGAGTTAAAGATCCACCAACAGCGATGTGAATAATTAAAGTGTATGCAAATAATGCAATAGTATACACAGGTTGGCAGTTCAAACCCTGCAGCAGCTCTGCAGGAGAGAGACCTGGTGATGTGCCCCCACAAATCTGACAGCTGAGAAAATCCCATAGGACAGCTCTATTGTCTCTACTCTGTCTCGTGGGGCTGTTATGAGTCTAAATTGGCTCACACAGCAGCATGCACAATGAAGGAGAATGAATCAGCGCTACTTACAACAGCATGAAGGCTGAGCAGAAGGCCCCTCGTGTACGGGAACACACACACACACACACACACACACACACACACACACACACACACACGGAGTGGAGTAGCAGTCCATTTGCATCCAACCGAAAGCAGGCAAAACCTAGCAGAAAAGGCACACTGGAAGAGGTACTATCCGGAAGGGGACTCAGGAAAGAGAGGTTTATTGTTCATCTGAATCTGGATCACGGCTACACAGGTACGTGCACATAGAAAAACTCCCTGAGGTGTACACTTCAGATTAGCACACTTGAAAGTATACTACTGACGAAGTGATGCATTTAAAGTAAGGCGTTGGCAAAGAATATTAAAAGGACCGTGGACTGCCGGAAGAACGCACACATCTGTCTCGGAGGAAGTAGAGCCAGAGCGCTCCTTAGAAGGGAGGATGGTGAGATTTTGTCTCGTGTCCTTGCTGTCGAGAGAGAGCAGTCCCCAGAGAAGGACATCAACACCCTGCTTGGTGAAATAGAGGGTCCGTGAAACAGACAGACCCTTGATGAGAGCAGTGGCTGCAAGAATGGACTCCACTAAGATTTACGAGGCTGGTGCTGGGCCAGGCAGTGTTTTGTTCTGTGGTCGCCTGAGTCAGACCGACTAGATGGCACCGAACAACGATTTAAGCTAAGGTGTGAGCTAATGAGTAAATTAATGAGTAAATAAATTCCCCCGCGGACTGCAGCAGGATGGCAAATCCACTCCCCCAAAGGGCATGCTGACCACAGCTACCTCATCACCACACAGCCTCGCTGTGGAAGTCAAGCCACCAGCACCAGAAGTCCTCAGAGCAAGTAAACATGCGTACACTCCGCTTTCCTAAGGAAGCCACTTGCTAAGTATCCTGGACACAATTCCTGAGATGGAGAACCCTGACTTGGCCACCGTCGGCCATCCATCCCTTCTCTTCTACTCTCTCTAGATCTCAGACAAAATTCAGCAGCCCCATTCTGCATCAGAGAACATGTACCCTCTGTGTGGAGTTCCTGGTGGAGACTACAGTTCAAGTGCTCAGATGCTAACTGCAAGGCAGAAGGTCCCGGTCTATCCACGGGGTGCCTCGGAAGAAAGGCCTGGTGCTCTCCTCCTGGAAAAGCAGCCCTGGAAGACCCTGTGGGGCGCAGCTCTACCCTGATACACATGCGGTCGGTAAGCATCGGAGTCCACAGGGACTGGGTGCTTCCATCTGTGAACCCCAGAAAGCCAGCCCCGAGCTCATCCAAGTTGTTTCCCTAAGCGCTCCGGGCAGTGTCCCAGTGGTGGGTTGGTGCTCGATACATGTTTACTGCATTTTGTTTGAACAATTCTGTATGTATTTAATTTAAACATACACACACACACACATACACACAATACAGCACACACAAACCTCACTGCCATCAAGCTGATCCCAACTCATAGAGACCCTATAGAACCTGGTGAGATGGTTTCTGTGGGTTTCCAAGACTGTAATGCTTTACGGGAGTCGAAAGCCACACACATCTTTCACTTGTGGAGCGGCTGGTGGATTCGAAATGCTGCCTTTGGGGTTCATAACCTACTACACCACCAGGGTTCCTTAAATACAAGTCACTTAAAACACCAAGGATCAAGCATCACACTTTCTTTTAGACTCTTCCAGATAGGATGCAATCCTACATACATGTTTGTTCCCATGAAAACATTAATTCCTCAAATATTCTTGTACTTTAAGAAAAAAAATTTTTAAAGACCTACAGCTTCATCTATATCTTCGTCTCGTTTCACCCATGGTAGATTTACTTTCTAAAAGTTACTCACCAAAAGAATTTTCCACACAGGCTTAAACTTTTGCTTGTGGTCATCTCTCTCATTAGGAGCGGTGGGGAAAGAAGAGCGGGGCTCAGCCGTGAAGACAGAAACAAGGCCCCTGTCATGCCAGTCGGTCTGGGTCGCCAATGTGCTGGGGCTTACCGTGTTTGGTTGGCCAGAAAGCCAGCACAAGGGGCTTCACGTCAGTCACAGAGGCCACTGCATCACAGGTGACTGCACAGACGTCGTGGCTGTGACAGCGTGGCTGTCACCCTGCTGGCTCTGTCCCGCGTATAACCCACAACATGTGCCCTGGTCCTGTGCCACTCCAATGATCGGTGTGTGGCCCTCCTCTGTTGTAGCGAGGCGTCAAGCATCACGCGCCTCACGGGAGAGAAGCGGTTCCAGCCATCACATTAGGAATGAGTTCATTAAACGAGTTAATGAAATGTTAACCAGACGTTTTGCATTTGAATTGTGGGGCTGGAGAAGAATCCGGAAAGTGCCAGGGGCTGCCAAAAGGACAAACGGATCTGTGTTGGAAGCAGTAAGGCCAGAGAGCGCTGTGGAGGCAAGGATGGCAAGACTGTCCTCATACTTTGGACCTGTTGTCAGGAGAGACCAGTCCCTGGAGAAGGATGTCGTGTTTGATGAAGGGGAGGGGCGGTGAGAGAGAGGACGGCCCTCAAGGGCACGGGCCGACAGTGCTGAGTCCATGGCTCAGGCACAGGAACAACTGTGGGCACCGCACAGGAGTGTGCAGTGTTTCGTTCTGTTGTGCACAGGGTCATTATAGGTCGGAGCCGACTTGATGGTCTCTAACAACAACGAGATGTTTGACCAGTATGGCCCGAGAATGGGGTTCTAAAGATTCAACCAGGGGCCGAGAGGAGGTGACGTGGCTGCGGAGGGGACGCCGAGTGGGCGCGCGCCCCTTCCAGCACGGGGAGGGCGCTGAAGATCCCGGGCCACGGGCCACAGGCCGCCTCCAAGCCACGGATGCAGCCAGGGGGACCGCGGCCCCCACAGAGCCTGCCGGCATGTTGGCCACCACAGGGAGATCTCTGCCCCTTGGGGCTGAGACACCCCAGCTTTTCCTCAAGCTGAAGCGGTAAGGTTGCGGCCAGAAATCTTCCCACAAAGGAGTGGTGGTGGCGCAGGGCAATGGGGCGCCTGCCGGCACCGAGAGACGGACATGGTGGAATTGGCCGAACTGGGCCCCCTGCTAGAAGAGCAGGGCAAAGGAGCAGCCACCAACGCAAGCAAGACTGAAGAGGAGCAAACATGCCCAGCGCCCCAGGAAGAGGAGGAGGAGGTACGGGTGCTGATGCTTCCCCTGCAAGCCCACCGCCATGGAGAAGATGGAGGAGTCTGTGTATAAGGTCTGGGAGGGGCGTTGGAGAGTCATCCAGTATAAGCTGCTCCCCGACTGGATGAAGGACCATGATCACCTTCTGCACGGCCATCGCCCACCCATGCCCTCCTTTCGAGCTTGCTTCAAGAGCATCTTTCGTATCCATATGGAAACTGGCAACATCTGGACCCATCTGCTCGGTTTTGTGCTGCTCCTCTTTTGGGGAATCTTGACCATGCTCAGACCCAATACGTACTTCATGGCCCCTCTGGAGGAGAAGGTGGTCTTCGGGATGCACGTTCTGGGTGCAGTGCTCTGCCTCAGCTTCTCCTGGCTCTTCCACGCAGTCTATTGTCATTCTGAGAAAGTGTCTTGGACGTTTTCCAAACTGGACTATTCAGGGCTCGCTCTACTGATTATGGGGAGCTTCGTTCCCTGGCTCTATTACTCCTACTGCTCCCCACAGCCACGGCTCATCTACCTCTCCATTGTGTGTGTCCTGGGCATTCCTGCCATCATTGTGGCACAGTGGGACCGGTTTGCCACTCCTAAGCACTGGCAGACAAGAGCAGGAGTGTTCCTGGGACTTGGCTTGAGCGGTGTGGTGCACTTCAAGGTGTGGTGCACTTCACTATGACCGAGGGCTTTGTCAAGGGCACCGCCGTGGGCCAGGTGGGCTGGTTCTTCCTTAGGGCAGTGATGTCCATCCCCGGAGATGATCTTTATGCTGCTCAAATTCCTGAGCGCTTCTTTCCTGGAAAGTTTGACATATGGTTCCAGTCCCATCAGATTTTCCCATGTCCTGGTGGCAGCAGCGGCCTTTGTGCACTTCTACGGGGTCTCCAACCTTCAAGAACTGCATTATGGCCTAGAAGGTGGCCGTACTGACTCCCTTCTCTAGCCCTCCTCGCCAGAGGGGAGGAGGCGAAACTTCCCAAGTGCTTTGAAAAATAACTTCTTGACTGAAGTGAGAGGAAGCGTCCGAGTTGTCTGCTTCTAGAAGAAACCTCTCAGAGAAAATGCTGCACCCAGCAAACATCGGTCCACTGTCATACCCACTGCACAGTAAACGTCCCGTTTCCCTACCTGGGAAGGCAGGGGATGGTCTATCTTAGCCAAGATACCTCGTCCCCTCACAGAGACAGGACTCTGAAGCTCATGTTGAGATTTTACCCCCCCTCTTCCAACCATTTTGGAAACGAGTGATGAACTGGGACTCTTCAGAAATTCTGTTTCTGGAAGAAAATGTCCTTCCCTCACCCCCATCCGGACTTTGTAACCTGGCTTATCACGGGTCATCCGTTTTTGTAGCACACTTTTCAAAAGCAATTCTAACCTGGCCCCATCGTTCTAGGGTCTGCATCTGTTTCCACAGCAGCAAGAGCAAAGCCGCCAGCTCCTACAGAGCCCACCCATCATGAAGGTGTGTCCAAGCTTCAAATAACTTGAGTTTTAATTTTTTTTTCTTGGCAGAGTAATGTAAAATTAAAATGGGGAAAGATATTTAATATTTAATACTAAGCTTTAAAAATAAACCTGCTATCATTGCCCTGTAAAAATAAGTAAATAAATATCCAAACAGATGCATGTGCTGGACCAGAGGTTCCGAAACAGCTTATTTGACCTGTCACTCCCAGGGGAGAAAAATTACTCAGCACCCGCCTGGCAATTAAAAAGTTTGTGCTATAGCCCATAATCCAGGATAAAGTGCAGGTATCTGCTTCTGTTGCCCCCTTGGACTAACTCGAGCCCTGGTGGCAGAGTGGGTTACATGTTGGGCTGCTAACCACAAGGTTGGCAGTTTGAAACCACAATTGCTCCACAGGAGAAAGATGAGGCTCTCTACTCCCATAAAGATTTACAATCTTGGAAATCCACAGGGGAAGTTCTAGCTCATCCTATGAGGGTTGCTACGAGTCAGAATTGACTCAAAGACAGCGAGTTACAGTCAATGGATCATTCCACTTTGGGAAGCCATGATCCTTTGCATCCATACTCTTGAGCTCTCAGAATGCAAACCTGGGACACACACACACACACACCATATCCCCACCCCCACCCCCGCAAGGCTTCTTCCATCAACAAGCTTAACACATGCCTTGTGGAGATGGCCGAGTTCTGCATTGGTACTTTTTTGGGTCTCCCAGGATCCAGCTGGACCCAGGACCAACACTGTTGCTGTTTACAGGAGCTATCTGAAAAGCCCAGCCTTGGACAGAGGGGGTCGGAGTAGGGAGAGCACACACATGCAGGTGTGCCCCCAGTGAGAGGGTATTAACAACACAAGCAAAAACAACAGAACATCAAAGGCAAGTGAAGATACATTTCAAAACACCCAGAAGAGTGGTTAACAAGGGAAATGAGCGGGTAACAAGGGAAGTAGGTACATCTGTATTGATCTGTTTTTCATCTGTTCTGATTTGTATTATCTTCTGCTTTCTTTTGGATTGAGGTTTTTCAGTGGTTTGTTGTTGTTATCATTGTTGGGGATATTTTGCATAGAATGTTCAAGAATAGGTAAATATATATATTCAAGAATAGGTAAATCTATAGTGCCAATAACTAGATTAGGGATTTCTTAGGGTTATGGCAGGGGAAACTGGGGGACCCTGAGAAGCTAATAATGATGGTTACATGGATGAAGAAAATGTTCTAAGATGCAGATTTGGTGATGTGTGCGTAACTTTTTAATACGTTTTACCTTTTGAATTGTACAGTATGTGAAATATATGGAGTGGAGCAGCCACAGTGAGAGAGCAGGTGTTTTGGACAATGGACAGGTGGAGCTCATCCCTATTAGAAAAAAAAAATTGTCTCAGTACAACGGGGAGCAGGGGGTGGACTTTCTGTCCTACAAGCTCTCCCAGAAAGGATACAATTGGAGTCAGGTCAGTGATGTGGAGGAGAACAGGACTGGGGTCTCTGAAGGGGCTGAAGCAGAGCTGGAGACCCCCAGTGCCCTCAATGGCAACCCCTCCTGGTGCCGGGCAGACAGCCCTGCGGTACTTGGAGCCACTGGCCACAGCAGCAGCCTGGATGCCAGGGAGGTGATCCCCACGGCCTCCGCGAAGCAAGCTGTGCGGGAGGCGGGCTATGAGTTTGAACTGCGCTACTGGCGGGCATTCAGTGTCCTGGCGTCCCAGCTCCACATCACGCCAGGGACAGTGTCTCAGAGCTGTGAACAGGTAGTGAATGAACTCTTTTGGGATGGGGTGAACTGGGGTCACATCGTGGCGTATACGGTATGTGAAGTATCTGCCAACAAAACGATTGAGAGGAGAAGGAAGAGTGGAGCATTTACATTTATTAATACAATGCTGTGTGCCTTAAAAATAAATAAGATGAACACAGAATCACACCTCCTCTTGATACACATCTGCCCTTGGCTTCTAAGACACGACACTCTCTCCATAGTGGCCGATTCGCCGAGGTCTCCTTCACGGGGCCTTCCTCGGCTCCCCAGCCTCCTAACTCGCCAGGGCCAGGACTCAGGTCTGGGGCCTCTCTAGTTTCACCCCCTCCTGGGTGATCGCCTCCACGAGACAAGGCTTCCTGTCGCAGATTCTCCATCTAGACCCATGGCCGCTCACAGCTGCAGACACACGGATCCCCTGCCCCGTCCCTGTCCACACAGGTTTGCCCGGTCACGACCACCACCAGCACCATTGAGTCTGTTCCGGCTCATGATGACCGAGTGTGTCCGAGCAGAACTGTGCTCTGCAGGTGGTCCCGAAGCAGGTCCTTCTTCCCAGGTGCCTCTGGGTGGACGCAATCCCTTAACCTTTGGGTGGTAGGTCAGGGGGTTGACCCAGGGACACCCCAGCTGAGCTAGAAACATCTCACAGAAGCATGTCCAAAGCCCAACTTCCCAACCCCTTCCTACTAAAACCTGTCCCACGGGACCAGTCTTCTCAACCACACATCAGAGGCACTTACAGGCTTACAGGCGTCAATCTTGCTTCTTGTCTTCCTTACACACACACACACACACACACACACACACACGACACACTAATAAACCCGGCTCCGCGATGACATCCAACACTTAGTTGCAGTGCCTCGTCTTTCTCCCAAGGAGCAGCTGGGGGATGCGTGAGTTAGCAGCCCAACACAAAACCCAAGATCCTTGCTCTTCGTTCGAGCTATACCCTTTCCCCCACAGCCTCCTAATCTGGTGTGATTCTCTCCGTAGCATCTACAGCTTCTACTATTAGTCCCTATCATCTGTCCCAATTGTTCCTATGCCTAAGCCCATCGCTGCAGCTACTGCATCAGTGCATCTCACTGTGGGTGGCGCAGAACCAGGCAGTGCGTGGGGCTGTGGTGCGTACGGTTGCTACGGGTCGGGACCGACTCAACAGCACTTCACAACAACAACATCTTCTAAACTCAAGGATGAAGGTGGAAGGAAGACACTCCAGACACACAGGGCCTCAGACAATCCACCGCTCATGCATCCTTCGTCAGAAACGCCAGGGAGATGCACTCCCCCAGGAGGAAGAGGACTGAAAAACAGAATGCAAACAATCCTGGAAGCAGGAGCGGGGCAACAGAGAGGGGCCTCCAGGCGCCAGAGCAGGGGAGCCGGTGGGGCAGGGGGCTCCAGGAAGGAGTGTTTCAGGACAGTACAAAACTAAGGTCTGATACACCTGTACAAACCAAACCAAACCTAATACACCTGATACACCTGTACAAAGCAAACCAAACCTACTCCCTGCCGGTGGGTAGCCGATGCCGACTCACAGCACCCCTAGGAGACGGGACAGCACCCCTAGGAGACGGTGACTCTTTGGCGGGGTCGAAATTCTGTCTTTCATGCTCGGAACAGCTGGGGGTTTCAAACTGCTAACTTTGCGGTTTAGAGCCCAGTGCATAACCACTATGCCAGCAGGGCTTCCACAAGGTGTCTGGAGAAGCCCACGCCAGTGTCCTGCTGAAAGCGACTCAGCAGTGACTCTATGTAAGTCATCAGTCACCACGGACTATTACTTGACACCCTCCCCCAGCCCCAGGGCTGCTCACTCCTTGTCAGGTAAAGCAAATGCAGAAGTAAGCTAAAGCCTGGGTTTTGAGCACTACCCTTGGCCAAGCACTGATTTGAGTACTTCAGATTAATCTACTCCTTTCATCCTCCCCAAAGTTTGGCATTCATACTTAAAAGTTAACAGAGGCAGGCATCAAAGATCTAGCACCAGGTCACACCACCATATGTGGCAGGGTTTGGACACTAGCAGTCTGGCTCCAGGACTTTAAC
Organism: Echinops telfairi; assembly: GCF_000313985.2. NCBI lineage: Eukaryota > Metazoa > Chordata > Mammalia > Afrosoricida > Tenrecidae > Echinops > Echinops telfairi. The sequence goes on from NW_022111369.1 coordinate 54,634,911, forward strand.
CAATGGTCAAGGAGGCTATTAAACATTCAAGGAAACATGGAATTAAAAGATATATCAAGGGCTCAAGTAGAAAGCAAATGTTTTGAGAATGATGATGGCAACAAATGTACAAATGTGCTTGACACAATGGATGTACATATGGATTGTGATAAGAGTTGTACGAACCCCCAATAAAATGATTCAATAAAAATAAGTTTTTAAAAAAAGATAAAGGCATTTTCTCAAGAACTTCTTGAAGTCCCCTAGGACTGCTGACCCTGGTGAGTCACCACCCCTGGTTCTCTCCAGGGGAATAATCCAGACCTTTGGATATGTTGATCTACTTCCCTTAATGCCCTGTCCCCCTCCCTCTTTGCTACCTAGCAAACTCCTACTCAACCTTCAAATCCCATCTTTAGGAAACCTGCCCAGACGTTCCTGAGCAGAACTAATCAAGCATTACATCCTTCCACCGTTTTCTCTGTTGAGGCCCTATTTCACTAACACGTGAACAAACAGTGTTAGACTATGAGCTTCATTATGGACATAATTAGACTATGAGCTCCGTTATGGACAGGAGCTGGGCTTTATTCCTGTCTGATTCTCAGCACTTAATAAACAGCAGAAGAACAAACTAGCTGACAGAGACGAGGTTTCCCGGGGTGCCTTTAATAATCTAATGGCATTTTTGAAGGGCTTGCTAGTCTACAGTCCCATTGAAGAAGGTACCATCATTGCTCCCATAGAGCAGAGGTGGCTGCCGGAAAAGTTAAAGATTCCACTATTGCCCAAGGTCAGAGTAAGACCTGGAAGTGGAACCCAGGGAGTAAGGCTCCCTGGTCAACGCCCCGCCAGTGTGCACGCTCTGTACTGGACTCACGAAGGCCCAGGGGAAGGGAAAGAACCAGTAGGTTCTGCATGGAGCTTACCTCCTGTCTTCTGCACTTTGATCAAGGGATGATTGGTCTGAAGGCTCCCTGAGGGGCCTTCCAGCGTGTCCATCTGCTTCACCCCTGAACACTCACCACCCAGCGTAAGGCCTGGTTTAGTTCTTACTGTGACCTTGGGCAATAATGGAATCGTCTTTAAGATTCATTTTCCATAACAATAACCTATAGTCATTTGCTATTTTTAACAAATGTGCACATCTCTTCTTAAAAAGGCAAGAGTTCTGGTAGTGTAAGATGACACAGACCCTTCAAATTTTGATCCACTTGACAAATACTAACCTACAAGGAACAACGTACAGGCGTTAGGCAGTTCTTCAAATGGGTGTGTTCCAAATTTCCCCATGAGAGCTTCAGTATTAGACTGCTGCCAAGTGTCCAACATGCAAGGCATTCACCACGAACCAATGGTGCTTTGTCCATCTATTAGTCACGAGAAATACACACGCCATCCAGCGGAAGCAACCAAAACCTGCCCCCGCAGCCGAATCCTGCATTGGGCCCTTTCAACAGACTAGAGGAAATTCTCTGGTATGAATCATTGTCATTCAATCCATTGCTCATGAGTTATTCTTTGAAATGGTTTTGTTGGATGATATCAGTTCTAACTAAACTGAATGACTACAGTCTATGCCAACCGAAAACTCATTGCCATCAAGTTAATGATGACTCACAGTGACCCTCCAGGACAGAGCAGAATTATCCCTGTGGGTTTGAAGACGACAAATCTTCACAGGCATAGGACGCCTCATCCTTCGCCTGGGGAGCAGCTGTTGGGCCTGAGCCGGTGAGCAGCCGATGTGTACCGGGCGACCCATACACCACTCGGGCTCCTTACTATAGTATAGTAAGCATCACCTAAATGAGAAAAAGGGTCACATGAATTACCTGAACTCATTTTAAATGAGCAAAATACTGCATTTCAGGCGAGATGACCTTTAGGGCAAGGTTGGCCGAACCAAAGTTTGTAAAGAAAATGCCATTTTCTAAAACTACATCCTTAACCAGAAATTCAATCTGTTTTCTTGTATTTGATCAACTTTTCCAACTCAAAAATAAGTGGAAACACTAACAGGCTATTCAGGACAGTTCCATTATTTCAGAAGAAATACAGGATTATGTACATGTTTAATGATAATTTCATTTTCAACATTATAAAAATTATACTTTTAAAAGAATTACAGCAACCAAAAGACCACACAGACTAATTCAGCAAGGGAAATCCTATTTACGCCTACATCACACTAAAGTGCAATCTTCGGATTAATACACCGGCGTGAGCCCCCCAGCAGCTCTCCCCTGGTGGCTACCACTCATTCTCTGTAATTACACTGAGTGCACATATTCTTAGGGCAGAACGCTCAATGATTAGGCAAATAAGCCATTTTTCACTAAACCAAAACATCGCAATGCCAGTTAAAGCCTTTAAAATTATACTTCATCCTACCAAGAGCATAGCAATTTTCTTTGTTTGAAAACTGCAATGCAGCTACAACGACAACCAAATACCACCTTATGCTTCTGACATGATGTTCACACCCATCCTTAGACGTTCTCCATCCTCCAGGGGAATTCTTGATTTTACAATCCAGTAACTCTTGTGCGCAAGGAAAATATTAATTGAGAGAGAGTTGTGAGGATGGGAGGGGATACACATTGACTGAGTGTCTCCTTCTCTCCTTCCCCCCAATCTACCTTCAGCCTGGTCTCACCTGCTCTAGCGGCCTGCCCTTGAGCAACCTGGGTGAACCTACACTTCCTCTCCGGTAAACAAGGGCAATGGCTCTGTCCTACCCTACCCATTGGGCAGGGGCCTCAAATTCAAGAAGTCTCCGTGACTGTTGTTGTTCAGTAAGTGCTCGACAAATATGAGCCCCGAGGGCTGCTGTGGCACACAGGATAAGGGGGTAATGTGTTCCGGGTCAACCAGGCTCACAAGAATGCTCACCAGCCCAGTGGCCACGGACTTGAGTTCCATGATGACCACTTGTGTCAGAGTGGTGCTGAACACCATATAGGGTTGATGTACCGAAAGCAGATGGCCAGACTACTCGGCCAGACTACTCTTCTGAGATGCCTCTGGGTAGATTCGAACCTCCAACCTTTCAGTTAGCTGTCAAGTTAGCCATTTGTACTACCCAGGGGGTCCTAAGCCTTTCATGTCTGTTTTTCCTCCAGTATCCCCAAAATGAAAAAAAAAACTCACTGCCATCGAGTCGCTGCCGTCTCAGAGGGACCCTACAGGACAGGGTAGTACTGACCCTGTGAGTTTCTGAGACTGTAACTGATTATGGGCGTAGAAAGCCCCATCTTTCTCCCTCGGAGCAACTGGTGGTTTCAAACTGCCGACCTTGTGGATCGCAGCCCAATACTTAACCACTGTGCCACCAGTGACAGGGTAAGATGTTATGCTGCTTGAGAGAGCTCATCAAACTGCAATGCCAGGCATGGAATGGGACCAGCTAAAGATAATAAGGAGTAGGTAGAGCCTAGGTGAACAACCTAAACCAAGACCATGCAGTTAAACATCAAGCATTGCAAACAAACCGCAAAGATTTTCCCATCGACCTTTTTTTAAAGAGCACGTTGAACTGTTACAAAGCATGAAGACGCCACTCTGAAGGCTAAGGGGCCTCACATGCACGGGAAAGCCGGACGGTGACGAAGGAAAAGCAGAGAAGAGCTGCTGTCCTTGAATTAGGGTGCTGGCTACGGCTCTGGACTATCCCTGGGGCTTCCAGGACAAGGAGCTCGAGTGGCGCAGTGGTTACGAGATGGGATGCTAACTGCAAGATTGTAGTTCGATACCACCTGCTGCTTCTTGGGAGAAAGACAGGGCTTTCGACTTCCATAAAGAGTTACAGTCTCGGAAACTCACAGAGGCAGTTCTACCCTGCCCTACAGGGTCACTCTGAATCAGCACCGACTCATTGGCAGTGAGTTTGGCTTTGTTTTGGGTCCAGACGAACAAGCAAATCTGCCTTGGAAGATGTGCAGCAGAATGCTTCTTAGAAGCAAAGCAGGTGAGACTGGTTCTCATGTTTGGGACATGTTATTAGGAGGGACCAGCCCTGCAGAAGGACATCATTCTGCAAAGGGGCGTCATCGAAGAGGAGGACCCTCCACTGCGGCCACAATGGGCTCCAACACGGCAAAGAAAGGACAGGGCAGGCCTTCACTGGAATCAGCACTTAACAACAACAACAATCTATTTCGTTTAAATGCTCAATCCTAAATATGACGCAAGTTTATTTTTTTAATAAAGAACCATCTTCTATGCATGGAAACAAAGGTGATGTTCACGCAGAACACCTGATTCACTTCACAGTAGACGGCACCACTGACTATTTCAACAATGGGGAAGAAACCATGAAAGTCAAGGTGCTGAGCACCTATTCCATGTCGCCAAACTCACTGCCATCAAGCCCATATAGCACTCACAGCAGCCCACCAGGACAGGGTAGACCTGGCCCTGTGGGTTTCTGGGCGGGCATAGAAAGCCCATCTTACTTCTGAGACGCAGCTGGTGGTTTTGAATTGTTCATCTTGTCATTAGCAACCCAATGCATAACCTCAACACCACCAAGTATTCGTCAGTTATCACCGTACGCCATCCCAACAGCATGACCAGGTAAGAATCGCTGTAGACTTGTTATGAATGGGGGGGGGGGGGACGACACAATGCTATCCCGAGCTATCCCAGGGAAAGGCCAGAATGGAAAACTAGACAGGCCTTGATTTAAACCCCATGCTCTTTGTCAGACAGTGAGTAACTCATGGCGACCCCAAACATGTCAGAGCAGAGCTGTGCCCCACAGGGTTGTCGATGAAGCTGATTGAAAAAAGATCACCAGGTCTTTCTGCTGAGGCACATCAGAGCAGATCTGACCTCTAGCCTTATGGCTGGCAGTCAAGTGTGTTAACCATTTGCACCACGCAGAAAATCTTTGGAATAAGAATAAGGCAGATAAAGAAATCAGAGTTGGGCAATCTAGCCACTTCTTTGAGGTCTACACAATGGAAGAAAATACTCCCACCAAAGTAATTCAACTTCTAAGGTGGGAGTCAGTATAGATCACACTCAATTCGCTCCTGCAAAGTCCCCTGGATGAGTATTCACACATGAGAAAGCTTTGGACAAGACATGGCACTAGAGAGCTTGCAGCTACCAGACTCAGGTAAGTGGCATCTACCCTCCAAGCTCCTGAGTCTGAGCCCCCTCGGCTGGCCCCACAGAGTTTCGGGCCCCTAGACAGATTGTAATAAAGTCGGACCATGCCCCCGAAACCTCCAACACAACTCCAGACCTCAGGAAAGTTCTACTGCGACAAGGAGGTTACACTACTCACTGTACTTGGGGCTTGGGACCAATTCTCTTTGGTTCCCAGTTAATCTCCTTGAAGAAATAAACACACACACAAACATGCACACACACACAACTCACTGCCATCGAGCCGATTTCAACGCACAGCGGTCCCAGAGGGCAGGGTAGAACTGCTCCTGTGGGTTTCTGAGACTGTAACTCTGCGCCAACTGAAAGCCTCTTCTTTCTCCCTAGGAGAGGCTGGTGGTTTCAAACTACTAACCCTGGGGTTAGCAGCCCAATGCGTAACCAATACACCACAGGGCTCCTCCTTGAAGGGATACTCCTAAAATGCACATCCTTTAAAAGAAACCAAAATGATCCTAGGAAAATTTTTCTTTTCTTTCAACTCACTGCTAAAAGGATACATATGAAAACAAAAACAAAACCAGTAAGGCTGTTTGAGAAGAAGGAAGAGAGAGAATCGAACCAACACAGGTCCACAGTCCCACCAGAGCACCGCGCTGTGTCCATTCTGCTCCCTCTCTGACCATCCCTTGCTTCATGCAAACAGTCTTTTATGACTGCGTCACATTGGCTATCCTTTAACGTCTGCCAAAGTCATATCCCGCTGAACATTTCCAAGATTCAAGGTCAAGGTTGATGCGCAGGAAAATCGACTGCAGAAACAAGTACCTGCGTTGCTTTCCCCCAGTCTGAGTAAGAGGAAATGTCACATCACTCTGTTCTAGCATAAGGAGATCATTCTCGGCAAGACAGTACGCATTGTTTAACAGGTGGAGCTGTGCTTGCTTGGGCAGCACCTACACTAAAATTGGAACTAAAATTGGATACAGAGGAGATTAGCAACGGCCCCTGCGCAAGGATGACACGAAAATTCGTGAAGCGTTCCATATTAAAAAAAAATAGTTGGGGCTACTCAAAAAAACCAAATTCACTGTCGTTGAATCAATGCCGACGCGCACCGGCCCTCTAGGACAGGGTGCAACTGCCCTGTGGGTTTCCAGGCTGTGACTCATTACGGAGTGGAAGGGAAAGCTCCTTCTTTCCTCCTCAGGGCAGCTGGTGGCTCTGAACTGACGACCTTTCAGATAGTCGCCCAATGCACTACGCCCCCAGAGCAGCTTCGTCGGGGCTACAGAGGAGAGAAGGGACACTTTCACAAATGCCCATCCAGTCATTTAAACATTAAGCAAGAATGTGCATAAACTCCGAGGGCCGTCATCCATCCCCTTGTCAGCTCCCCCAAGGAAAAGAGCACAAGAGCATCTAATGAAAATCCTGTTTTCTTCACAGGATATAAATCAACTTCCTCCCCGCTTTTAAAAAAAGCTGTTTTCCCCACAATCCACATATTCTCAGAGCTAAAGGGATGGAGGGGGGTGTGTGTGTGTTTTAAAAAGGCAATAAAATGTCATGTCTTGGTTTTGCTACTTATTTTTAAATATGTATGTAGCAGCAGGATTGAGAACTGGGAAGGGGGGGGGCGGTTAAAAATCCAGTCAGCGGGACATGATTTTTGACCATGAGATATTTATACATAAATTAATGGAATGCAAGACTTCCTTTATTTATTTTCATAGACATAATCTCAAGTCGGGGCTGGGGGCAGGTAGGCTGGCCCGACTGCTAGCTAAGCCCCATGGAGAGAGCATGAGTGTCCATTGTGCCGGCTATCACTCATATATTTTCTGTTCCAGTCACTGGGATACATTCCACTCGAAGGGGGCAGGTTTTCTACCCTGGGTTCGGGAAACTAGGTCAAGGGAAACAGTGGTTATTCAACATCTTCACTAGTTGATCTATGTTTTCTGTCTCACGTAGGGAAAAATATAAACCCCAAATCCAAACTCAATTGCAATGTGTCGCTGATGCACAGTGACCCGATAGGTATCTGTGGGTTCCCCAGACTGCAACCCTTCACCCCAGTGAAAGTCTCTTCTTTCTCTGGTGGGTCGGCGGGTGGTTTTGAACTGCTGACCTTGCAGTTAAAGCCCAACATGTAACCACTATGCCACCAGGGCTCCTCCACGGAAGTAAGACACGCCAGAGCCCGCGGGGCTTCCATGTCCTTGTTGTTGCTTACAGGCAGGCCAGCAACAACTCACGGCGACCTCCGAAATATCCCAAACCAGGTGACTGCAAGTCTCGGAAACCTGTAGACTTCAAGTTCTACAGGGTCACTAGGAGTCAGCATCAGAGTTTGTTTGGGGGTAGTGATGACTTAAAACAGCAGCAACTAGAGCAGCGGTTCTCAACCTGTGGGTCGCGACCCTTTCGCAGGGGTCGCCCGATTCATCACAGTAGCAAAATGACAGTGATGAAATAGGAACGAAAATAATTTATGGTTGGGGGAGTCGCAGCATTAGGAAGGTTGAGAACCCCTGAACTAGAGGCTCAGAGTCTAAATGAGGCTGTCAGCAGCTCGTGCTAAGGCTTTGAGAGATGCCTTCCTAAATCTCTTCCAGCATCTGTGAGCGCCTACCATTCCTTAGTTTGGGCAGCATTCTCCTACCCTCAGCCTCTGTCTTCATGCCTGCCTCTCCTTTCAGCAGGACACCAGCCACACCACCCCCTATGCTAGGACATTACTGTGACTGCTGTCAGGTGCCAGCGAGTCGATTCCGACAGCTCACCACCCCATGTGACTGAGAAGTACTGCTCCACTGGGGGCAAATCAGCGGGTTTTTCTCTGGCACAGACAGGGTAGAACTGCCCCTGGGGGTTTCTGAGACTGTAAATCTTTCTGGAAACAGAAAGCTTCATCTTTCTACCAGGGAGGCAGCTGGTGGTTTCAAACTGCTGACCTGGCATCTAGCCCAATGCATAACCCACTATGCCACTAAGGCTCCCTCTGGCACACTCGGGTGGGTTCCGGTCCACAGCTGAGCCACCAGGGCTCCTTGGGCCAACAACATCATCTTCAGAGACACTTTGCCAAACAAGGTCACATTCACAGGTCGCAGGGGTTAGCACTCCCACGCATCTTTTGTGATGCACCATTCAACCCGGGACAGGGGAAATGGAACCAAAACCATGCGCACCAAACCCACTGCTGCTGGGTCTGTTCTGACCCACAGCAACCTGACCAGGCACGGCAGAACTGCCCCCTTGGGTTTCCCAGGCTGTAAATCTTTCTGGGAGCGCCAAGCTTCATCCTTCGCCCAGGAAGCTGCTGGTGTGTGTGCACTGACTGGCCTTGCGGCTAGCAGTCCCATGTAGAGCCCACCGCGCCCACCAGGGCTCCTGGGGGATGGAACATACCTATTCAAAGTCGAAGGTCTTGGAACTGGAAGGAATCCTTTGGGACTCCGAGGCCTGATTCTCCCAGCAGTCCAGGCCTGGGTCCCAAGCAGTGTGGGCTCTTTCTGGATCAGTTCTGTCTATGTCTCTAGCTTCTCTTATTCTCTTCGGCTGACAGCGAATCAGGCATCTTTCTGGAAATTGCCCTAAACCTAACAAACAACAAACGGCCGCACAGGCTGGGGACTACCCCTTCTTTCATTGCGGATCACTGTACCAATGGCTACTTCCGTTCCCTCTCCCCCTTAATTACTCTCCGAGGACAAGGAGGGACCAGCTTTAAAAAGAGGCCCAGTGCACAATGCTCTCAGCCCGAAACTGCTCCTCTATGTGGCCTTGACCCGGCCAGCGGTCATTGTCCCTCGGACCGCAGCCTCAGGGTCACTTGCACCGACCACTTGGTTAAAGGAGCCCTCTCAGCACCTGGCATCACCATCACCACCCTCTTTATTTTTTCCAAGGTATCTTACCTCAAGGAGCCCTGGTGGTGCAGTGGTTAAGCACTCTGTTGCTACCCAAGAGGCCGGTGGTTGGAGCCCGTGGGAGGAAAAGGCCGGCAATGCGCCCCGGAAAGATGAGAGCCTAGAACGCTCTATGGGGCTGGTGGTCACAGCCAGCCCTGGCTTTCCAGGGAAGCCCCAGGCCAGCGACAGCAGCATCACCTGGGAAATCGTGAGAGGGCCCGCCACAGACCAACTGAGGCACACACAGGGGGCTGAGTTAGCAGCGTGCTTGTGAACACACCCTCGTGTATTCAAATATCCCCTGGAGAGAATGCTGATTAAGTTACTTCCTGGAAAAGATTAAACCGCCTCTTCAGTCGCTGCCATCAAGCCGATTGAGACTCATGGCGACCCTTAGAGGGCAGAGCAGAGCTGTCCCAGTGAGTTTCTGAGATTTAATAAATCTTTCCAGGAATAGAAAACCACGTATTGTTCCTGTGTAGTGACTGGTGGCTTCGAACTGCTGACCTTGCAGTTAGAGGCCCAACTTTCGGGCCACTTTGCCAGCCGGGCTCCTGAAAAGCAGACATGAACCAACAATGATTCCGGGCTGTAAGAATGGGGATAAAAACCCCAGGACAAGTAGAAGTCACAAGAAGGTGTGGCAATGCCCAGTGCCTGAGATGAGCCAGAACATGATATACACTCGCTCACCGTTATCCATCAAGTATGACTCACAGTGACCCTGAGAGGCAGAGTAGATCAGCTCCTAGGGGGTTCTAAGACTTTTAACAGGAGGTGACCGGAGCGACAGGTGGATTTGAACCACAGACTTTGTAGTTAGCGGCGCAATGCATAACCCACTATGCCACCAGCACTCTTAGAGATACGGATGGTCCTAAGATAAAGCAGCCCAGGTAAGCCCAGCAAATCATGACATCCTTGCCTGCCACTGCTCAGGAGTGAGGCTTTGCATGTGGAATGGGCACTCCTGGAATTACATGTTTCTGAGAACCACCTGGGATACAGTGTAGCGAACAGCGACTGCAGAGGTAGCTGCAGGTGAGAGGCGACAGTGATGGAAAGGAGGCCATGCTCCATGTCACGCCCAACAGCAGGGCTCCCTGTGGGAGTGTGGGGTCAACAGGCACCTTAGGCAAAGGTGGAGTGAGATCAAGGGTGGGAGAGGACAGAGTAAACATTCCCTCCCCTGGGAAACCCTGGGTTCCAGGGTCGGTGCTCCATCCAGAAAACTTGAGTGCTATCGTGGTTACATGTCGTGCTGCCAACCACAAGGCCAGCAGTTCAAGACCGCCAGCCACCGCTAGGGAGAATGAGGAGGCTTTCTACTTCCGTAAAGAGGAGCAGTCTCAGGCACCCGCAGGCACAGTTCTACCGTGCCCTACAGGGTCACTGGGAATCGGAACTGACTCGATGGCAGGGAGCTGTTTGGGTGTGAGCCCCCTCACGACGCGTGGCACTTTTTCCACACTGATGACTTCTTCTGCCCCTTCACCGCGAGCCTTCCCTGTAGGCTGAGAGCTCCAGGCAGGCCGGTGCAGCGACCACCTTGGTCATCTGAGCACGGCAGAAACTGAGGGAACGCATGGGCCTGGAGAAGCCAGCAGGCCGCTGAGAGTGGGCAGGCAGCTGTGCAGTCGCGAACGCAGCTGGAAGATTTCATCATGACGAATGGTCTTCCTGAACTTTTTTCCTAGTTCGTTGATACCATTTCAAAACACACAGAACGAAGACCTTTACGACTGTGAAGACAACAGTGACTCCGATCCGTCACATGGAGGCGACTGGCTCCACTTTGCAGTCAGAAAGAGCCGCAGCTTGAGCACCAATGCCCTGGGAAAGTAAGGCCCGGGTCGGTCCAGGAGCCCACGACAGCCGGCCAAGAAGAAAAGCCGGCGTCCTGGTGTTTCCTAGACCCTGCAAAGCCTGAAAGCAGAAGACGGGACATTTCCAGTCTCGCGGACATAACCTCAGGAGCCCTGATAGCATAGTGGATTATGCACTGGGCTGCTAGCTGCAAGGTCAGCAGTTCAAAATCGCCAGCCACTCTGTGAGAGAGAGGTGAGGCTTTCTACTCCTGCACAGAGGTCCAGCCTCGAAATCCCTGTCCTGAGGGGTCACTATGAGTCAGCATCGACTCGATAGCAGCAAGTTTTCTGGTTGCACTCGCCCACACTTTGACTCTGGGTTTGCAGAGAGGGTTCCTGGTGCGCAGGCAATGTGGTGGCCCACTTACAAGCTATTTCGGAGTCTAACTTGGAGGCGGTGCTAGTAGGTGGGGAGGGAAGAGCCACCAGGTGGGTGCCACCACCCGCGTCTCAAACCTTCAGGGAATCCTACAAGAAAGGGTGCTATGGCTGCCAGGGAGGCAAGCCCCAGTCTCCCTGTCCCAGCTCCCCATTTCTCACCAGTCCCACAATAGGCAGGACCAGAGAAAATCATAAACGTAATTCCCAGTCCCCTGGGAGGAGCCTCATTGAGGGCATACATTTGTGTCTGGGTAGGAGGGGGCTGCAGGAGAGAGGATAAAAAGCAGAACTATTAAGAAGTGGGAATTCTGGTAAAACAAATGCCAAGGACAAAAGAGAACCAAACAAACAGGACAACAATGGCCAATTCTTATGCCAAAGCACATGGAGAGGCCGAGCCAAGACCCAGCTGGCCTGGGTCCTCCAAACCAGTGAAACAGGACACCCCTGCTCTTTCAGGCGAAAAGTCAGTTTTCGTTTAAAACTGAAAGCAATAGCTGTCCAGGTCTTATTTCAGGCCAAGAATTGTTCAAAGCCCTAATCGTGCCCTAGCTCGTGAAATCTTTAGAGCAACAAAGACACCACTCAGTCCGACTGGAAAATGAGAAGAGGAGGCTGGGAGATGGGGGGAGGCTGTTGTGGGCCTGTGGCCACTTGGCTGTTCACTCTGAGGGTCATTTGGAAGAGTTGGAGGTTCAAACTCACCCTGAAGTTCCACGGGAGAAAGACGCAGGGCTCTGCTCCTGTCAGGAGAACAGCCTTAGAAAACAGTTAACGGAGACCTGGGAATACTGTGGGTTAAGTGGGGCGGCTTCCTGGCAAGGTGGGCAGTTCAAAGGCACCAGCCACCCCAGGGGAGAAAGATGAGGCTGTTTGCTCCCATAAAGATTGACCATCTCGAAAAGCCTAAGGAACAGTTTCACCCCATCCTACAGGGTCACTATGCGTCCGAATCAACTAGATGGCAGTGGCAGGTAAAAACCTGTGGCGTCACTCTACTCCTCTGCCACACGGGGCACTGTGAATCAAAACCAACAACATTGGACCCCACCCCCACCCCCAAGAGCCTGGCTCTAAACCATTAAACTCCCACCACTGCCAGTTTACTCCCTTAAAGAGTTACTGTCTCAGAAACCCAAGGGGTGGGGTGCTACCCTGCCCTGTAGGATCACTACAAGTCTGACGCCACTCGACGGCAGTGAGTCAGTTTTCTAAGTTGTCATGGTGTGTGTGGGGGGTGCAAGAAGGCAGGCTTTGTTCAGGCTCAGGACACGTCTTGTAACTGTGCTGAGTCATGGGGAGAGAAGAAACGCAATGCTTCCTGCACAGCTACAGGACCATCGTTGGTCCAAAATGAATCTCGGTCAGACCCAGACTGTCCCGAATTCCAAAGTGAGCATCACTGCTCACATGGGGCCTGAAGGAAAAGGCCCTGTTTCCTCATTTCTAAAATGCGGACAGAGTTCCTGGGTGGCACAAAGGGGGGAAGGTATGACACTACAAGGGTCCAAACACAGCTGGATGCTACACAGTCATTGGTTTCGAGACGGTCCCCCCACCCCGAGTTGACTAGACTGTCCAGCCCGAGTTGATGGAGCCTGCTCCTTGGCAGAGAGCATCAGCACACCCAGAGACAAATGCCAACACCACCTCTTGGAAGCCTCGTCTGCTGGAACATCCATTTCAATCGATTGCTCCTTTTGTTTAAGGCGGCCTGGTGGCGCAGGGGTAAAGAGTTGGGCTGTGATCCGCATGATCCGCAGTTTGGAACCACCAGCAGCTCCAAGGGAGGCAGACTGGGCTTTCTGGGCCTGTAAACAGTTACTATCTCAGAAACCACAGGGGCGTCGCTGTGCATCAGCACTGACTCGCTGGCAGTGAGTCTGGTTTGGATTTGGTCCCTCCTGTTCCTCTTTCCTCCTGGTGCTTTCCTTGTTCTGTGATTCAGAAACGCTTGCTGGTTCCCAGAATACTTTCAAAATTAGCTCCCATCAGTTTGTAGGATCTTGGGCCTGTATCCAAAATTCCACGTTCCTGGAAGGCTCATGGGCCTCTCGGTCCACCCACAGATCCCACTGGAAGCCAGCTTGGAAAGAGTCTGTCTGTCTTACACATTTTGGACATGTTGTCAGGAGAGACCAGTCCCTGGAGGACATCATGCTTGGGAAAGTGGAGGGGCGGTGAAGGAGGGGAAGGCCCTCCATGAGATGGATGGACACGGTGGCTGCAGCAATGGGCTCAGGCAGAGACCATGGTGAGGATGGTGCTGGACGTGGCAGTGTGTGCTGTGTTGTGCACAGTCACTGTGGGTGGAAGGGACTTGATGGCACTAACGACGATGACGACGGCAACAACAACAACAACACTATTCCATCCCTTGAGAGTAGAGCTCTCTGCGTCTCTGGGCTGAGGAGGCCTCATTGAACAGCCCCATGGTCCGCTTCACTGCCAAGCAAAAATATTCCCCAAGCTAAATAATAAATACAAATACAACTCTCCCTATCAATTGTTAAAAGGATACCTCACCCAAAAGTTGGAAGGGTGTGTTCTCACAGATGATTTTAACACGAGATCTTCACTGCATGGCCCTTATCATTTTGATAAGAGAATTTATCAGATGGACTCAAGAGCCTGGGTGCTTTACATACAATAGACACACTACACCGTGTGGAGGCTGAAGTCTGATTCATAGGGCATCAATTTTAGAAACACTTCCGTCTTCAACAATAAGCTTTTCCGTTCCCTCTGGAGCACTGCAAGTTCCCTGGGCCCTCATCTTCCGGAGAACAAGCTTCTCCAACATTCTGTATTCCTTTACTCAATTTAAAAGAGAACAAACTTACCCTCCCTCCCACTCTAAGCATTCCTGAAGCCAGCTTGCCAGCAGATGCCAAAAAAAACAACAAAACCCAAACTCCCTGCCATCGAGTCAATTCTGACTCAGGGTGACCGTAAGGGACAGGGTAGAACTGCCCTGTGGGCTCAAACCCCCGACCTTTTAGCTAGCAATCAAACACTTACCAGTCTATGGCCCTCGGAGCCTCCCTGGTTGTCCACAAACCAAAAGCAAACCCGGTGCCGCCCAGTCAATGCTAACTCATAGCCACCTTTAGGATAAAGCAGACCGGCTCCTTCAGGTTTCCAAGGCTCTAATCTTTCCTGGAGCACGTGGGCCCATCCTTCTGGGCTTGACCTTGTGTTAGCAGTCCAATGTTCAAACCAATAGGCCACCCAGGCGCCTTTGTTCACAGGAACCTATAGAAAGGTTTTCCTGGTGACATAAATAACGCATGTTCATTACAAGCCAACCCACCGCTAGCGAGTCAATTCCAATCCACAGTGACACGAGACAGGGTTTCTGAAGCTTTACGTCTTTCCGAGGGACTGGGGGTGGTGGTGGTGGTGAAGAGACAGCCCTATCTTACTCCTGAGGAGCCGCCGGTGGGTTTGAACTACAGGCCTTGTCCACTGGTTCCTGGGTAGTCCCACCAGGGCTCCTTTGAAAATATTCACGAAGGAAGGTGAAAGAACATTCACATGCTATGGAAATAGAACGTGGCCACAAGGAAAGTCTCCGGTAACTCGGCATCCAAGACTTCTTGTTGTTCGTGCCGGTCAAGCCGGTCTGACTTGCAGCGAGTCTACGGACACACAGCGGAGCGCTGCCCAGGCCCGCGCATCCACACAACGGGCCGAGCCCACGGTTGCAAGTGCCGAGTCACTCCATCTCACCTAGGGTCATCCTCTTTTTCGAGGACCCTGCGCTTTACCAAGTGCTTTGTCCTTTTCCTGACAAAGTCCGTGAGATGATGTGGCGCCATCCGAACATCTAAGGAGCTAGCTGGCATGCCTCTCCCACGACATCTAACGCCTACACAAACCCAGGCTCCGACTTCTTGCCAATTTGTGACAACTCTTTTCTACTCTTACAACGCTCCTCGCGGGGGCCCAGGAACCCTGGAGCTTGGTTCTGACCAGAGACACTGGAGCCCCTGACCCTTTATTGTCAGATGTTCCCATGGGAGGACAACCCTGGCTACTCGTCACCAGCCTCACTCAAAGGTTAATAAGGTTAATAAATGCCAACAAAATGCACTGATGGGGTTGGTTCCTTTCGCTCGCTCTCTCTATCATGAGCGTGGGCCGAAATTAAAATTAAAAGGATATGCCCCCAATCTTGCCAACAATGAGTAGGCGCATTGAGAAAGCCAGGGGTGACCATGGGCACCTGCTCCACAGACCGATGGTGCTAACAGGGAATGCTCCTGTGAATGCTATTCCAGAGACCCAGTGCTGCGCTTCAAGTCAAGGTGGGACAGAGAGGGCGGAACGAGGGAAAGGCACCCCCAAATGTCACGGAGACCTCAATATCCAACGCACAGGACCTGGGCCCTCTGCAGGCCTGGTAGAAGCTTCTCCCCCCACTAATCTGCATCCCAAGACCAAAAAGACATCTCCCCTCTGATGACACTCCACAAGGCTTCTAGGATCTAATTAATGCATTGTTCCCAGGCCTACTCACGACCTTCTCTCCAGCCTCGTCTGGACGGCCAGCCCACGGAGGAACTTCTACTCATCATTCTATTAAAAAACCAAACCAAACCAAAGAACCAGAAACCCCGCTGCTATTCCCTCCATCCCGACCCATGGCCTCGGCAGGCGTATCAGAGTGGAGCTGCGATTCTGTAGGGTTTGCAATGGCCGATTCCTCGGCAGATCGCCAGGCCTTTCTTTGGAGGCACCTCTGGGTGGAGTGAACCACCAGACCTGTGTTTGACAGTCGAGGATGTGAACCACTTGTCCTAGGGAGGAAAGAATGAGGCGGGAAGGAAGGGCAATGAACAATGCAGGGCCAGGCCAGGCTGCTGCATGAGAAAAGCAACGGCCAGCTTCACATGCTCAAATGGAAGGGCCCCTCTTCTTTTTTTTTTTTTTTTAAATCAGTTTATTAGGGGCTCATACAACTCTTTTTTTTTTTTAGTCATTTTATTAGGGGCTCATACAACTCTTATCACAATCCGTACATACATCAATTGTGTAAAGCACATTTGTACATTCATTGCCCTCAACATTCTTTTTTTTTTTTCTTTTTTAACATTTTATTAGGGGCTCATACAACTGTTATCCCAATCCATACACACATCAATTGTGTAAAGCGCATTTGTACATCATTCTCAAAACATTTTCTCTCCACTTAAACCCCCGACATTAGGTCCTCATTTTTCCCCTCCCTCCCCACTCCCCCCTCCCTCATGAGCCCTTGATAGTTTATAAATGGGTATTTTGTCATATCTTGCCCTGTCCGACGTCTCCCTTCATCCACTTTTCGGTTGTCTGTCCCCCAGGGAGGAGGTCACACACAGTTCCATGTAATTGGTTCCCTCTTTCCTACCCATTCTCCCTTTACCCTCCCTGTTTTGCCACTCACACCACTGGTCCTATAGGGCTCCTCCGTCCTGGATTCCCTGTATTTTCAGTTCCTATCTGTACCAGTGTACATCCTCTGGTCTAGCCAGTCTTGCAAGATAGAATTCGAGTCATGGTAGTGGGAGCGTGGAGGAAACCTTTAGGAACTAGAGGAAAGTTGTATTTCTCATCATTGTTACATCGCACCCTGACTGGTTCATCTCCTCCCTGAGACCCCTCTGCAAGGGGATCTCCAGTGAGGGCCCCTCTTCTAATGCGGCCCACAGGCCTCCTCACCAGGACGGGGAGGAACCCTCGTGGCACAGTGGGTTATGCACTGGGAAGCTAACCCCTCAAGGCCAGCAGTTCAAACCCACCTGCCATTCTGCAGGCTATCTGCCCATAAAGAGTTAGAATCCCGGAAACTCGAAGAGGCAGTTCCACTCTGCCCTGTCGGGTAGCTGTGACCAGAATCGACTCAATGACAGTGAATGGGTTTTGTAGGACAAGAAGGGCCCAGTAGACACCCAAAATAGTACATCCCACCATACACCTTCCTTTGACAGGTGGGAAAACTGAGGCCCAGGGAAGCAAGTGGATTGTCCCAAGATCAAGCAGCAAGGTACAGTAGCCAGTAAGCCGACACACATTTTCAGAGGGCCCTGAAAGTGGCCTTTCACCAAACCTCACTCGACCCTTGGCTGTAGAGCATCTGTCGCTCTGCCTGACAAGCCATTTGTACCCAGAGATGTGCCGTCAACACGTCACAACACACAGAAAGCACACGAAGGACACTCTAGCACAGTGGTTCTCAACCTTCCTAATGCCGCGACCCTTTAATATACAGTTCCTCATGTGGTGGTGACCCCCCAACCATAAAATTACTTTCGTTGCTACTTCATTGTGCTAAATGTCATTTTGCTACTGTGATGAATCGGGCAACCCCTGTGAAAGGGTCGTTTGATCCCCAAAGGGGTTGCGACCCACAGGTTGAGAACCGCTGCATTTTGGAATAAATCGGGTAACCCAGGGTTATGTGTTGGTAGTCTATCACTGCTGAAAAATAAGTGAACACCAAACAGCTTTTACGTCTTCGTGGAAGCTTTAAAACAATCCAAAACAAATCACTTTGAAGACATGCTGTTTCAATCAAAGCTTATTCTAAACATCAAATCAAAAATGTTTTACCAGAGAAAGCTTTTGAATAATCATGGACACAGTTGAAGTTATTGTCCTGAGAACAGAGGTTGGATATTCAACTGATGTGCACTCAAACCTCAAACTCACAGTCACGGAGTCGATTCTGACTCAGCACAATCCTATAGGGCAGTGTGGAATCGCCCCGCGATTTTCTGAGACTCTAAGGCCTTATGGGAGTAGAAAGCCCCAGCTTTCTCCCAGAGAGCGGCTGGTGGTTTCAAACTGCTGACGTCGAGGTTAGCAGTCCAATGCATCCGTACTACACCAGTAGGGATCCCTAAAAGGCAGCGGTTCTCAACCTGTGGGTCGAGACCCCTTTGGGGGTTGAGCGACCCTTTCACAGGGGCCGCCTGATTCATAACACTAGCAAAATGACAGTGATGGAAGTAGCAACGAAAATAATTTTATGGTTGGGGGGGTCACCACCACATGAGGAACTGTATTAGAGGGTCGCAGCATGAGGAAGGGTGAGAACCACTGCTCAAAGGAGATTCTATGTACCCTCAGGGGCACCTTTATTTCACAGATTCGAACAACCCTAGATAGCAACACTTGTTCTGATTTCATGACATATTCTGCTTACGACAAGCCACCCTGGCTGTCATCTGTTTTGAATTTTGTCGCTGTTTTTACATCTTATGTCATCAGTAGGTACTACGTACAATATGGCAGTGCGTAATCTGCAGATGTTTTCATTTTCAAGTGTTCACTCGCGATGCTTGCACGAGGGGACTTGCAAAAGTTCATGGAGTTAGAAACTCACTGCCATTGAGCTGGTATCGATTCACGGCGACCACAGGACAGGGTAGAACCGCCCCCTGTGGGTTTCAGAGACTGTAACTCTTTACAGGAATAAAAGGATCCATCTTTCTCCTGAAACTAGAGGTTTCCAGCTGCTGATCCTGCAGGTCACAGTCCAGCGCTAACCACTTTGCCACCAGGGCTCATAATGGAATGAAAAGATAATGGAAGTTCTCCACAAACTTTTTGAAGCCCCCTGCTACATAATCTCTCCAACCCCTAAAGGCAACCATCAGATTTATAGACTCCGTTGTAAAAAGCAAAAGTAAAGAAAAATAAAGTGAGCAAGGTATTCAATTTATGTCAAAATAGTCCCCGACTTATGGCGGAGTTATATAGGTTGTAAGCCGAGGACTACCTGTACACATGAAGAATTCAATGGCAAGCTTGACACACAGCAAGCACCAAACCAATGCTAGTCTCTTTACCCTACTGATGGGATATATCCCACTTAACCTGCAAGATGTATAATACTTTCTTTTAATACTCCCTTAAAGGTCTGCTCTACACACCTAGAATACCACAGGCATTATAGCACCTGGGCACTATCTATTTTAAAGATTAACTGAAAAAGTTATAGAGAGATAACACTCCACGTTTTCCTACAAGATAAATTTAGATATCCAGTAATCAGCCATCATTATCCTACTAGTCTGGCAAGATTTTCAGTATCAATTGCTGCTGTAACAGGCGGAACAAAAGGCATTTGATGTTTGTTTTCATTTTAGATGGCGCGAAAAGAAAACAATAAAAAATGAAACATGGCATAAAAAGAATAAGTTTTAGGATATTTTATCTCTGTATATTGTGGATTCTTAGGATCACTAGCAGTCTTTTTCCTAAATAATCTTGCAGTTGGCATTCAGATTAATCCAGTTCCGTGCATAACACCAGCCTTCCTCTCATGAGCTCATCAAACTTGCCAACTACCACCTTCAGTTTCACAAAACAAGACCATGCTAGCTGGCAGGGGCATATTATTCAGTTCAAAGTATCCATTCAAAAAAAGAATGAACACTCCAAGATATGAACACCTTCCTCAATTTTGGAGTCTTTTCTCAAAGACTCCGAGCGAAGATCTAGGGACATAATTACAAGCTCAGTTAGTGGTATGTGGGGGGTGAGAGTGTAGGGCAGGAAGAAGCAGACTGCAAGAACAACCTTGTATCTGTTTCTCCCCGTGGTGCTGACTCCAGCCCACTAGCCTCTACTGCCACCTGTGTGCTCCCCATTTGTCCCCCAGTCCAGTGGCTCCCATCCTCTTTGGACAAATGTCATCTTTTCTGTGATTCTGCAAGTTCTGAGAAGCAAATAGTGCTTTCCAGCTACAAACTCAACAGGATTGCTACCTTAGCTTATCAAGACTCTCTACTTCCAGGAATCAGTCTGTTCCTGAAAGGCCGACTACGTTATTTCCGAGACTGAACAGCCATGGTCACTGAAAGACGCAGGTAGATCCTAGCGCCAAGGAAAAGAACCCAAAGGTGTGACAGACCCAAATCCAGATCAGGGTGGTTTGTTTCTCAGATCGGTGAAATATACGGCCAATCTCACAAAGTTTCCCGGTTTCCTGGAATTCAAGCACCACCTCTGGCATCGTGTTATGGTCATTCTTTAGGTCTGTCACCAAAGCCGACAGCCCACAATGCAAACCAGCGGCTGAGACTCTTCTCCAACCCTGCTGTCCTCACCCAGCGCCAGGCTTATTTATCACAGCTTCTGACACCGACCTGAACCTCCTCTCCTTTCTGACCCTCCCTACCCGCACCCTCGATCCAGAAACATCTGTGATCGTCTTGGCCCTACACCTCCGCAGAACTGGACTCCTGAACGGCCACAACTCTCAATCTGATTTCTCCAGACAATTCCTTTTTTGAAATCCAAGTCCCAGCCTCCCTCCGCCCTTTGCCCCGCACCCTTCACCGACGTCCACATCACCTTTCATTGTTTCTAAGGGACCCCGCACCCCTCCCTCCGTCCAGTTGTCTGCAGCCCACGAATGTCATTTCGAACGCCCACCCCTCCATTCCTCCCGGTGGACAGCAGATGGGCTTTCAGGACCCAGGGACCACATTTCCCTGATTTGGGTACCCAGCGCACAGCCATTTTCTAGTTAAAATGCTCTCTCTGCCTCCGAGAGGGGGAATGAACTTTTCCCCCCTTTCATCTTGCAGCAGCTCGTCTCCAAGCCCCGAGAAGCCGGTTCCAACTCCCCGGCAGCGCGTGCGGCCGCCCAGGAGCAAGAGCCCCGCCGCGCGGCGGAGGCCGGTGCCAGGGCGAAAGGGGTGTGCGCTCTAGTCCGCCGGCGCCCACCCGCCCTCACTTTGGCCCTCCGCAGCCCCCGGCCGGGTGCGCCCGCTGCCCGGTTTCCCCAGCCCAGGGCCTGCCAAGCCCGGGGTGCTGAGGAATGGGGCGCAGAAAGCCGGAGGGATGGAAGTCAAGGAGGGAGTCCG
>NW_022111369.1:54657054-54686502 GCF_000313985.2 Echinops telfairi
CCCCACCCCCTGCAATAATACATATAAATCCCTTCCCACCACCCATAGTATCCATAAATCACATCCTATCCTGTCCTATCGGGTTGCAATGAGTCAGACTTGAGTCGACAGCAGTGAATTTGGCTTTCTGGAGGGGGTACATAGTAAGTGGCCATCGGCCACTGCCCCAGGCACTAAATAGTGAATGACAACCCCAAAGCATCCTTAGGGGTTGCTGTCACCTCTGAAGTACCTCTGAATCTTACCAGCAGGGCTTCTAGAACCACAGGTACTCGCTCTCTGCCATAAACGGATTGGGATTCATAACGACCCATTAGGACCGGGTGGAATTGCCTTTGAGGGCTTCTGAGACTGGTTCCAGGAGTAGAAAGCTCATCTTTCTCCCATGGAGCATCTGATGGTTTTGAACAGTTTACTTTATGGTTAGCAGCCCAGCACATAATCCACTAGCCACCAGAGCTCCTGGATAGGTAGATCATCTGCATAAAGACGTGCTGGTGCCCCAGTGGTTAAGTGAAAGGTTCAGGGTCGGAACCCACCAGCCACTCCACAGGAAGAACTATGTGGCAGTTGCTTCAACAGATTACAGCCTTGGAAACTCTATGAGGCAGTTCTGTTGCGTGCAGTAAGGTCACTATGCGTTGGAATGGACTTCAGTTTGCCTAATTTGGTTTGGGGGTGGTTCAGTGATGGTGCTCAAGAGTCTGTATAGCTAACAAGTTCCCCAAAACTAAACTCGCCGCCCTAGAGTCATTCTGATTCTTAGCAACCCTCTATAGGGCTTTTGAGACTGTTAATTTTTAGGGGCGCAGATAGACTCATCTTTCTCAGCAGACATGCTGGTAAGTTTGAACCTTAGACCTCAAAGTTAGCAGCCCAAAGCCCAAGGGATGCTAATGTTGATAATTTGAGGCTCACACTTTCAGAGCCATTACTCTACACAACAGTCAAAAAAATAGACTTACACATAGCAGTGATTGTGAAGATGGTGCTGGGTTGGGCAATATTACCTTCATACAGATGCTATGTGAGGAGCCCTGATGATGTGGTCGTTACTCTCTGGCATGCTAACCTCATGGCCTGCAGTTAGAAACCAGCAGCCACAAGGAGGAGGAAAGACAGGCTTTCTATGACAGAAAAAGTTAGTCTTACATTGTGAACAATTTGTAGAGGGCTGTGGAGGACTATGGGAGCCCAAAACCCATCTGCAGAGCGTTTAGTCAGCTGAAGCGGCTGGCAGAGCCCCTCTGACCACAGGCAAGGGTCCCAAACAGCTTTACTGTCGGATAGAGATCATTGCCATCTTGATTATGCTGGATCGAACTTGATACTTGGTTAGTTGAGCTCCCTCTTGACCCAACCTGAATTTATTCTAGGTACAAATATCTCTTGCTTGTTCCTTGACAAACATTTCTTCCCTGGCTTTTTAAATATTGATGGTGGTCTCTTTTTTGCTCCTGTTATTTGTATTTTTATCTTTGTATTATTATTTTATCCTTACCACTCAAAAAAAAGAGAAAGAAACGTACTGTATATATTTACACAGTCCATCTCAAGAAATAAAATCAACCATCAAAAAACAAAAGCTAAAATCTCGGAAACCTACAGGGGTCACTGTACCTTGAGCAGCAGTTCTCAACCTGTGGGTCTTGACCCCTTTGGGGGTCAAATGACCCTTCACAGGGGTCACCCGAGTCATAACAGTAGCAAAATTACAGTTATGAAGTAGCAACGAACATAATTTTATGATTGGGGGGTCACCCACAACATGAAGACCTATATTAAAGGGTTGTGGCATTAGGAAGTTTGGAACCACTAGAGGATCACTGTGAGGAGGAATTGCCTCAATGGGGTGAGTGTGTTTCGTTTTGGAAGGTTGCCGTGAGTCTGATCCTATTCACAGTACCCACAGCAACTCTACACACAAACATACAAAGCCTTATCCCCAACCTTCCTTAAGAAAGTATTCTAAAAATGTCCAATAAAAATAACCCTTTACAAAGGAATACCTTGTCCCCACTCACCTCCCCCCTCAAAGAATACACACAAACCCAGCCTGTCTTATTTATTCTTTACTTAAGGACTCCATGCAGCAGGAGGGGGCATTACTTATTCCTTCCTCTATCTTGAATGTAAGGAACCCTGGTAGCCTACTGGGTTACGAGTTCAGCTGCTAACTGCAAGGTCAGCAGTTTGAACCCACTGGCACCTCTGCTAGAGAAAGATGAGGCTACTTGCTCCCATCAAGATTTACAGCCTCAGAAACCCAAAGGGGCTGTTCTACTGTGCTCTACGGGGTCATTATAAGCTGGAATAGCCTCAATGGCAGTGAGTTTGGGTTTTTTGAAGTGATCTTGAAAGTATTGAGAACTTAACATCTGCTCATGGCAGGGCTTGGGATAAAGACGGGAGAAGAAAAAGAAAAGAAAAAAAAATCAGTAAAATGGAGGCTGAGCATGATGGTGGGGCAAGAGGAAAGTCAAAGGAAATAGAAGAATGAACTAGAAAGCAGAGGGCATTTATAGAGGTCTAAATACAGGCATGCACATATGTAAATATATTTATATATGACAATGGGGAAATAGATCTATGTACATATATTTATAGGTTTAGTATTAAGGTAGCAGATGGACATTGGGCCTCAATGCAAGAACACTTTGTTCTATTAAACTGGTATTCCATAATGCTCACCTTCCTGACACGATTGCTGAAGACAAAGCGGATGTATAAGCAAATGTGGTGAAGAAAGATGATGGTGTCCAACTATCAAAAGATATAGCATCTGGGGTCTTAAAGGCTTGAAGATAAACAAGCGGCCAATCTAGCTGAGAAGCAACATAGCCCACATGGAGGAAGCACACCAGCCTATGTGATCACGAGGTGTCGACAAGATCAGGTATCAGGCATCAAAGACCCAGAGCAAAATATCATATCACTGTCAGTGAGGTGGGTGCAGAGCGGAGACCCAAAGCCCATCTGTAGGCAACTGGACATCCCCTTACAAAAGGGTCTCAGGAAGAAGATGAGCCAGTCAGGGTGCAATGTAGCACTAATGAAACATACAACTTTCCTCTAGTTCCTTAATATTCCTCCCCTCCACTGTCATGACCCCAATTCTACCTTACAAATCTGGCTAGACCAGAGTATGTACACGGGTACAGATAGGAACTGGAAACACAGGGAATCCATGATGGATGATCCCTTCAGGACTGATGAGAGCACCATAAAACTTCCTTGCAAGACGTTGAACTTCCTTGCAAGACATTGAACTACCTTGCAAGACGTTGAGCCACATCAAAGAAACAAACACAAGAAACTCCACTTTAAAGAAAAAATAAAATATAACATTGGGGCCCAAATCAACAGCTGCTCCAAGAAGCCACCACAAAGATGTGGGGACCCCTGCTAAGACTGGGCTGAGGCCTGACCGACGTCCAAAAGCTAGCCAAGTCACCTAAAGCATGGGGAAACCTGATAAGACTTGACTGGGACAGTGAATACGTCAAAGAGCCAACCAAGCTGCCAATTTAAACCCAGGTAGAGACACTGACTTTTTATAGAGCTAGGAACCAAGGAGACATCATCTCCTGCTCTCTCCAACTCTACCCAGGGTGAGTACACCGATGAGGCAATGCTGATTGGGACTATGGTGCTATTATGAAATGTGTGAAGAGTGCTGTTATTATGCCCTTAAGCTCATAGTTGTTTGCCCTTAGTAGTTTGAGTAATATTTTAGATTGTTTGATGTGTGTTTGCAGTGAATAAACCGAGCATTCGAAAATGTCTAAGAGCGTTAAGTAATTACTGATCGCCACGCTCATGACAAGGACCAGTGGTGAGAGTGGGGATACTGGGAGGGTGGGGGAAGGGTGGGTTGGAAAGGGGGAACCGATTACAAGGATCTACATGTAACCTCTGCCTGGGGGACAGACAACAGAAAAGTGGGTGAAGGGAGACGTTGGACAGTGTAAGATATGACAAAATAATAATTTATAAATTATCAAGGGTTCATGAGGGAAGAGGGAACGGGGAGGGAGGAGGAAAAATGAGGAGCTTAAGTGGAGAGCAATGTTTTGAGAATGATGAGGGCAATGAATGTACAAATGTGCTTTACATAATTGATGTATGTATGGATGGTGATAAGAGTTGTAAAAAAAATGATTTTTTAAAAAAAGAACTGGAAACACAGGGAATCCAGGACAGATAACCCCCTCAGGACCAATATTGAGAGTAGCCATACCAGGAGGCTAAGGGGAAGGTGGGGGGAGATATGGGGAACTGATCACAATGATCTACCTATAACCCTCTCTCAGGGGGATGGACAACAGAAAAGTGGGTGAAGGGAGACATTGGTCAGTGTAAGACATGAAAAAAATTGATAACTTATCAAGGGTTCATAAGGGAGGGTGGATGGGAAGGGATGGGAAAAATGAGAAGCTGATACCAAGGGCTCAAGTAGAAAGAAAGTGTTTTGGAGATGATGATGGCAACAAATGTGCTTAACACAATGGATGGATGGATGGATGGATGGATGGATGGATGGATGGATGGATGATGATAAGAGTAGTACGAGCCCCCAATAAAATGATTTTATAAAACCCCAAATCCCTGGGTAGGCTCTGTCTTCATGAAGCTTGCAGTCCATTGTGTAAGATGGACAGGCATCGGTCAAATTATCTCATTAAAATGACCTTTCAAGCGTGGAGCTAAGAGGCAGCGGCGCAGGTGCAAAGAAGGTACAGCGGAGATCCCAAAGGGAGTCTCATCGCGGGGTTGGAAGGAACGGAGCTGAGGGAGGAGAGTTAGCAAGGAGGGGAAGGCTTGTCTGGGTTTTGCACCCCAGGAAAACCTCCCTGGAAGCCAACAATCAGATGTCGCTCCTTCGGGCAAAAATCACGGCGAGGGTGGCAGAGCCGGGGTAGGCAATGCCAGCAAGAAATCTCTATAAATTCGGGAACGTGTACACCCGTCGGGCTGAGTCTCTGCGATCAACCTTGAGGACCACTGGCCGGAGCCCCAGCTCGCAGCGGCGGCCACCTGCCTCGGGGTCTCTGGGGGCCCAGGCCCCGAGCAGCGCCGCCCCTCCCGGCTCCGCGTCTTCCCGACCGGGGGGAAAACCCGCGGTGGAATCCGCAGCGGCGGCGCGGGTCGCTGCGCGCAGGCGCGATGGCCGCCAGGTTGGGCCGCGGAGGCTCCCCGCTCCACACCTGATGCAATCAGCCTTCCGGAAACGGGTCCGGTCGCCGCGCTCACCCAGGAAACGCTTCCGCGCCGTCCTCCGGCCGTCGCACCCCTGCCCGGGTGCCTCGCCTACCCGCTGCCCACTTTCGCCCTGGCCCGCGGGCGACGCCCGGTGCTCCCGGAGGATCCGCGGGAGGAGTCGGGAAGTGGGCGCCCCGGGGCACAGAATTCCTGGATGCCCGAGTAGTGACGTGGGGCCCGCCGCGGTGTCTCGGAGGCGGCAAGAGGAAATTCCCTTCGTGATGTATTTCCAGAGAAGATGGGGTCGGAGAGGCTGGGCCTTTACCCTTCCCTTCCTTCCTTCCTTTTTCTGCCCTCCGACACACATTTCTTTCTCCCAGAAAGGAACGTTTATCATAGCAGTTTTCAAGGGGCAGGCCCAGTGGACAGGGCTTCCTTTGCTACAGAAAGCCTTCCCCCTGCGCACTCATTTTATAAATAAGTAATTGGTTTTTCGCTCTCCCATCATTTAAGGTTACAAAGAAACTCCTTTCTCATTTTACCACCTCATGCAATGTTGATAACTGTTTTAAGTGAGGGCCCCCCCCCCCATGCTGACTCACCCATGAATTGTTTTCCAAGGAAATGAAAAATTTCAAGAATATTCCAGGAGCATGTTTTTTAAAACATGGAAAATAACTGAACAGTAGGTAAAATTGCCTCTGTCGGTTCCTGAAGGCCAAAGGCCCTGCTGAAAAGAAACAAGAAGGCAGGGCCAAGGGGTGGTTGCTGGAAAGAGACACTTAGAATTCGTTTTAGCATAAAATCCAGGTCGACTTGCAGATTTTCCGGATGGGGTTTGATTTCTCTGTGACCCAAAATCCCAAACTCACTCCCACGGAGCCAGTGCTGCCTCATAGTGACCCCCTTTGTGGGTTTCCTAGGCCAAAGCTGTCTTTCTCCCAAGAAGCTGCTTATAGTTTCAAACTGCCAACCATGCCCGTTGCAGCCCTAAACCAACCACCAGACCATCAGGGTACCCTGTAGCCCCAGGAGAGAAAGCCTTGCCCTTAGGGCCAAATGAGTGGCAGACCTTTCACTTCAACCCAGCTTTCTGGACACCTCACCCTTATGGAATGAATTTTCCCCCACAAAGACGATAGCAAGACCTCAATGCTGAACACGCTTTCCATCCAGATTTTACAAAACACCAAGTCTGCAATGACAAAATGGCCCCGACCTTATTCAGGCTTGAAATAGGCCTTGATCAACCACCATTTTTAGGATGACCAAATGCTAGAAATTAAAGAGTTCATCTAAGGTGGTATCAAATTTTGCAGAACTATGAAAAGTCAGTCAGGAGTCCCGGTGGCCTGCTAATTACAATGTCCGCAATTCAAAACCACCAGTGTGTCTCAGGAACGCACGGGCAGTTAGGCTCTGTCCTCTAGGCTGGCTAGGAGTCAGCATCTACTCAATGGCCGTGGATTTGGTTCTTGGTATGGAACCTCTAGAAAGCTTTCCTTGTGTCAGCATTTAAGGCCTCAAGTGTTTGGCGATCGGGGTTTGCCTCTGATTTAGAATATTTTTTAACAGTGGAAAAGTGAAATGCAAAAATAATCGACAAGCTCGTGCTTACCATAAGATAACTCAACACCTTTTCAGAACTCCCATCTACCTTTTAATCTTGATGAATTTCTTCTTTCTGAATATTCTGACATTTCGAGGTCTGGGAGAATACCTTTTCCATAAGCAAAGTTAGACTTGAGCAGATGTCAAAACTCAGAGGCACTGAGTGCAAACTCATCCCCACGAGGTGCTCCTTCTAGAACAGCTAACCTTTGCCGAGGGCTCAGCAGGTGCCCGGTCAGGGCTGTTTTCCAGGAGTATTTACTGTAGCCCTCATAGCCACCCTCTGTTGGTCGTTTTTCTGCTGCTGGTGTGGTTAGATGCCGTCAAGTTGACTTCAACACATAGTGACCCTCTGTATAACAAAAGGAAATCCCACCCGGTCCTGCGCCAGTCTCACAGTTGTTCTTAGGGTTCAGCCCATTGTTGGCAGCACTGTGTCAACCCAGCTCCTGAGGGCCTTCCCCTTTTGGCTGCCCCTCTCTTTTCCCAAGCATGATGTTCTTCACCAAGGACTGGTCTCTCCTGATGACAAGTCCCTATTAGTGCCATTCAGCCACTTCCAACCCATTGCGGCTCAGTGCAGCAGACACCCTGTGAGGGAGCTGCATTGCTGCTTCTATAGTACAGACGGGCATAAGGCTTGGGAGTGTGACCTTCCTGACTCAAGACACAACTTTTCTTTGGTGACAAAACTGGGATTTCAGTCCAATCACTTTGCCTGGAACTCGAGTTATTAAAGAATAACTTTACATGCAAAATAAATGTAAATACGAAGAAAAATGTTATTTTTTGTAAGAACAGGAATACAGGGGGTGCTGCCTTTGAACTCTCCTTTGAGAGATCAAACGCCACGTCACTGCTGTCAAGTGCACTCCGACTCAAAGGGACCCTCCATCGGGTTTCTGAGACTAATTTGTGTAAAACCAGAGAGCTTCGCGTTCCTGCCAGTGACCGGCTGGTAACTGCCCAGTGCCTAACCCACAGCACCACCTGCTTTCCAAAGAGAAAGCTTGGTCAAATAAGTTTGTTGTCAATAGTAATAAAGAATCCCCACCTAATTCATACCAAATTCACTGGCACGCAGTGGCCTCTGAAACCCACCAGGGCAGTGCTCCCCTGCCCCACAGATTCACCAGGAGTCAGAAGGGACTTCGATGCCACTGACTGGCGTTCCCTAACTCATGAATTGCGTTCATCAAGCTTAAGACCCATCAGATGATCATCAAACACCAAGTGACTTTTCTTCAGTAGCTGGCTGGTTCACTAGTCCTGAACTGCCCAACCCAGTAGTCATGCATTGTCATTTAAATGTCAACCAAATAAACTTATTAGAATTAAATTTCCCCTTCCTCAATCACAATCAGGAGCCACGTGTGGCTAATGGTTATTGGATTTGGAAATGCAAATATAAAACATTTCCAAAAGGCTTATGACATTAAAAAAAAAGTATTTCCATCATTTCAGAAAATGTTCTTGGAGAAGGCAACTCCATTCCCTTATCCCAACAACTCAATTTCAGTCTCTTCCTCTGTACATCCATCTTATTTTTCAAAACGAATTTACTATCAATGTGTACAAACTGTGATGGGAAGAATGTGGACTTTGGTCTGAAACTTGTTTGTCCTTCAAGCGCTGTGATCTACTGTGAGACCTTACTTAACCTCACTGAACTTTACTTTTCATATCTGGAAAATGGAGCTCCTAATCTGACCCCTCAGGGAGCCCTGTGATCCACAAGGTCAGCGGTTCAAAACCACCCTCTGCCCCTCAGAAGGGAGATGAGGTGTTATATTTCCATTAAGAGTTACAGTCTCAGAAACCCACCAAGACAACCCTACCCTGTTCTATAGGGTCACTATGATTTGGAATCAACTCAATGACATGAGTTTGTTGTTTGAATCTTATCATGAGTTTGTTGGAGATAGCAAAAAAACAAAAACCAAAAACCAAAAAAACAAGTAACGTTTCTAATACCTTTCACACGAGATGACATCTTCCCTTCCATTCCTATTTCAGTTCATGGTGTCACCTATTACTCAGGTTTCCAAAGTAGAAATCCCAGTCATCCTCAATTCTTCCTTCCTCTTCAAACACCTACTTCCACTTAGTCACCAACTCCTATTGCTCTCCTCTCCGGCGGGGGGAGCCTCTCAAGTCTTCACCACCACCCCCAACTCAACTCCCACTGTCCATTTGGGCCTTTCTCTGATACTCACCTAACTGACCTTGGTGGCACTCATCACTCCCCAACAAGCCCTCCTGTGCTGCTGGAGTGCCCCTTTACAAAGATGCGGATGGTGTCCTGCCGCTCCTCTAAAACTCTGCTGACTCCTGGCTGCTTAACGCTAAAATCCTGCTAGTACACCTGAGGACTCACATGAACCAGCCCTGCCCTGCACACAACCACACCACCTGTATTCCCACTTAACTGGACCCTGGAGTCCATACCCTTTGTGGTCTTGCACACCCATTTCTCAGCCCTTGACTCTGTTTCCCCTTCTTCACCTAGTAAGATCCTTGCTCTTGTTGTTACTCTGTGTTGCCACTCGGACCATTCTCAAGTCACAGCAGCCCCATGTAGAGCAGAATGAAACCCCCTAGTCCCGCGCCCCCTCACAAACATTTCTCTGATTCCGCCCATTGTTGCAGCCGGTGAGGGTCTTCCTTCTTCATACTGTCTACTTTTACCAGTCTTTGTCTAGGAACGGATTCCTCTTGATCACATTCCCAAAGTACATGAGTCTAAGTCTCCTCCTTCTTGCTTCTACGAACCTTTCTGGGTGTACTTCTTCCAAGACAGGTTGGTTGGTTCTGGCAGTCTGTGATAGCTTCAGTATTCTTTGCCAAGAACATAATTCAAATTCCTCTGTTCGTCTTTGGTCTTCTCTATTCATTGTCCAGCCTTCCCATGCATATGAGGCCATTGAAAATATCGTGGCAGTGTGTGGTTTGGGTGGTATTGTGGTGAGAATACCATGGCTTGGGTATTTTAGTCCTCAAAGTTACATCTTTACCTTTTAACACTGTTAAGAAGTCTTTACTCCAACCGAATGTCATTTGATTTCTTGATTGCTGCTTCCAATCAAAAGTGTTGATTGTGGGTCCCAATAAAGTGAAATCATTGACAATGTCACCCCCCCCCATTATAATGTTTATTGGCCCAGTTTTTGAGGATTTTTGTTTGTTTATGTTAAGGTATAATTTATACTTAGCCTGTTGAGATCCAATTCAGATATCATGCTTTCTAGAAAGTTCCCTCAGTTTCCCTAAGGAGAGGCGGTCACCGCTCATTTGTGATGCCATAGATTTAAGAGTACAGATACTGGTTGGCTCCGGGCTGCATCACCGTCCGGCTGGATGGTGTAGGACAATGACTCAACCTTGCCTGACCTCAGATTCCTCACCTGAAAGCATCGGGAACCACAGCATGTACGTCTGAGCGTGGCTGGCAGTGGGTAATAAGAAACGTGCCTTGTTCATAAGGAAACATTCAATATATGTTATCTTAAACTTACTACTATTCCCAATTCATCACGTATCCATCCGTTTGTCCTTTTCATCCCCTTGTCCTTTTCTTGTTGCCCACTTTTAATCAATGTTTCACTCTCTTTATATGTTCTGAGTACACATTTACATTGGATTGTGCCTTCAATGGAGTGTTTTGTTGTAGAAGTCATTCAGATTCACTGAACAAAAAGTTAGGAAATGGGGATAAGCAAACCAAACCAATTCGATCCCTTCTTGTTGGAGAGAATTGTAAGCAAAAGGAAGCCACTCTTGTTATCTAGAGGTTGCTTTTTCCAACTGTAGGGTTCGGGGTAGCTCGTTGCATCGGTGTGAAGAAAAGCACTGCGGAGAGGGAAGACCCCGGTATCTGCAAGGCTAGCAGCAGTAAACACAGGCAAGCTATGGCACCCCCCCACTGGCCGCTCCCCGGGACCACGGCTTCGGAATCTTGAAACGGGGCTTCCCGTTCTCCCTGTTCCAAGACTCAGGTGGAAGCTCCTGTGTGTCTGGGCCAGGGTCCTCTGCCCGTGTCCGAGCAGCAAGAAGGCAGAGAGAAAGAACGTCTTCTTCCCTTCAGCTTCCATCGTGGTAGCTGGGGTCCGCTCCAACCTAGACTCCCAGAGAAGGGGCCTCACCTCATCTCATGCATGCCCGCACCCCCAAATGCTTTAGATTCCTATTTCATCACTCACTGGGAAACACACCATTGTTTTATGCTGCTATACCGTTGTTTATGCTGTTCCCTTTGCCTGGAATGCCCGCCCTTCTTGATCCCCCCACCCCACAGCTAATTCTTTCACCTCGTCCATCTTCAAAATGATACACATTCTCGAAAGACCAACCTGATGGCCTTCCTTGAATCCACCATACACACGAATCGCTCACTTCTTGCTGCCAGAGGCCCTCATGAACCTTCCTCACATCCAACACTCACGCACGCATGGTGAGATGTTTATGGCATTCCTTCCTGCCCTGCTGCCAGCTTTTATTTCCAGCCCCGCCCCCTAGAGGATGCTCGGTAAATATCTGTTCAAAAATGCAGGAAAGAAAAAAAATATTAGCTTTCATGAAAATATTGTGTGATATGGACTGAATTGTGTCCACCTCAAAGAGATGGGTTCAACTCTTAGCCACTTAGATACCGCATAGGTACTCATGATGACGGGCCTGTTTGGGAATCTGGTCTTGGAAAGTGTTATCAATTGAAGAAGTCATACTGGAGGATGGGGTCTAGTGCTAGCTGACTGGTGGCCTTCTAAAACAGGAGGAAATATACTGGCAGGGGGAGACTGCAGAACACTGCAGCTAATGGCCAAGGAGCACGTTCTTGGCCCTACCGCAAGCTGGACTAGAGTACAGAACAGTTTCTCTCCCAGAGCCCTCGGGAAGAATCCACATGGTGGATACCTTCATTGTGATTTCTAGCCTCCAGATTTATGTTAGCCCATAAATCTCTGTTCTTATAAGTCATCCAATGGTTGTATATTGTTGCAGCAGCCCCAAGCTAAGTGTGATAAAGTGAAATTGATTCATTATGACCCTTAGGACGATGTCTCTAGAAATCCTACCAAATGATTGGGTGGGGCCATGGTGGGTATAAGAGAACCCTCTGAGAAATAGGAACAGAGAGTTCCGTGACTACCAAGAAGAGCCACATGACTGAGACATTGGGGCAGTGAGGAATACCAGCAGGTGGGCTTCTTCTTCCACAGAAGCAGAAGCAAAGCAAGGAACAGCATGGCTGAGAGGCTACAGACCAGAGAGACTAGGAAACTGGCTGAGAAACATGCTGCTGAAGACCAATGGCTGTCTTCTTAGTGTTTTCTGATCCTGCCTTGTGGTTACCTGTTAACTTCCCTAATAGTGCCCCCTAATCTTTAGTATTGTCTGGAGTTCTGTGTGGCCATTGCAATGGATGATTGAATCCAGTAGGGGCATAGAGTGCTGTGGGAGGTGTCAAAGAAGAGCTGGATGGCAGAGCCGGGCCTGACATCTGCCTTAAGGAACTGGATTGCTCTCGCTATAGGAGGTGGAAGTCGGATGTGGACCCCATGCCATTTCTTCACCAACACATCGCATTAAGCACTTTATGAGAATTGGCTCAATTCATCTTCAATGTATAGCTGAATTTGCTTGAGATAGAATATATCACCCTTTTAATGGTTACTCACTGGGCTGCGATCCTCATGGTTGGCAATTCAAAACCACCAGCAGCTCCAAGGGAGAAAGACTAGGTGTTCTACTCTCATAAACAGTTACAGTCTCAGAGACCCACCGGGGTCACTAGGAGTCAGCATGGACTCGATGGCAATGAGACAGAAGAGGAAACTGAAGCACGGAAGATTTAGGTTACTCTCTTAAGGTCACATGGTTATTAAGGGACAGAGACAGAAATCGAACAGGACAATCTGGCTCCCAACCTTAGCTGCTTCTTGAAGGAGATGTTAGGCTGGGTCAAAGGACGTGTCTTTGGTCTGTGGAGTCTAACCCACATCCCACTATCTTGGAGTCGGTGCCAACTCCCAGTGAGCCTGTAGGACCGAGTAGAACTGCCCCTGACTTTCCATGACTGTCCCTGTTCATGGGAGCAGAAACCCCATCTTTCTCTCTCAGAATGGTGAGTGGTTTCAACTGTGGCCTTTCGGCTCCCAACCCAGCGCAGAGCTCCTGGGCCAGCAGCGCTCCTCTGGGCTACAGAGCTGTTATTTTTTGGTGTTTATTGGTTTGTTTGTGTTAAGACTCGACAGCTTCCTGGTGACAGAGAATGCAAATTAATCTGTGTGGGTGTGTAAAATGTCACCGTCACAAAGCATATTTCGGATGCTTCACAAGCACCTACTCCTTGGTCCTAGAGCCATGATAATGGAGGGGTCTCTACAGGACTGTTCAGAACCTCAGTCTCCTGGCACAAAAGCACACCCTAAAACCCAGCGTGCTCTCTCTCTGTGTCCTTCCCCGAGGTCCCCCAAGAGTTATTACTGCAGACACTGGCATTTTATTGAACTGACTGTGTCTACAGAGAATTTACATTCCTGAAACAATCTCTCTCCTTCCCTGGATGGTATTTCCTCATCCCCTTCCAGAATCCTTGTTTTGATCATCACCAGACTCCAGAAATTTGAGTCAAGAGGACCAACCTGCATGGTGTCTCACTATTAATTATCTGCACAGATAAGGGCAGATTTAAAATCCTGTGAAAAGAGAGAAGTCATCACCTTCATGTTCAGAGGATATAATCGAAACAATACCATCATCCAACATGGAAAACTGACAGGCTAGGACTGCCCCTATGAGTTTAGTCACTCTTTACGAGAGTAGAAAGCCCTGCCTTTCTGCCAAGGAGTTGCTGGTGGTTTTGAACTGCTGACCTTACGGTTAGCAGCCCAACATGTAACCTCTATGCTATCAGGCCTCCCATGAGAGACCGTTCCTTGGAAAAGGCCAGTGAAAATGAGGAAGCCCCTAGAGTAGATGGATGGACACAGCAGCTGCAGCAGTGAACTTGATCATAGCAAGGATTTTGGTGGGCGGCCTAAGACAAGGCAGTTTTTTTGCTCCGTGGTAGCTAGGGTTGCTATCATGTCAGAATTTGGCTCAATGACACAACTTAACATAAACAACCTCCAGGGGGAGAGAGAACGTAAAATCCGTATCAACAAAGGCAGGAGAAATCTGAAATGAAGAGTATTACAGAGAGAAGACGCTAAAGAATGTTTAGAAACACAAAGGAAAAATGCCTTGCTCCTACTGGAAGAAAATAAGAAATGCATGGCTAATTTGCAAAAGCACTGACTTCTGAACGTGGACATCCCAACCATCTCTCAATGTTAAGCAATACAGGATCTACAACAACGAAGGGAAAATATAAACATCCTAAACTCAAACCTAAACTCCCTGCCCTTGAGTTGATTCTGACACATAGGGACCTTATTAGACTGCCCCTCTGGGTTTCTGAAGTTGTGACTCTTTATGGGGTAGAAAGGCTTGTCTTTCTCCAGAGGAGTGGCTGGTGGTTTTGAACTGCTGTAGTCAGCAGTCCAGAATGTAACCCTTACACCACCAGGGCTCCTAAACATACTAAAGGTCTCTTTAAGTGCAGAGATGACTGTAATAGCTGAACATCTGTTGTTAATTAAATGAAAACTCAAGCCATCCCAGTCACTGCCGTCAAGCTGATTCCAACTCGAGGCCCGCCGAGGCCAGGGCAGAGCTGCCCGGGGGTTCCCCAGACTGTACCTCTTTTCGAAGCCGGAGGCCTGGTCTTTTTCAGTGTGAGCAAATGTGGTTCCAAACGGCAACCCAGAACATAACCACTGTGCCACCAGGCTCCTCAGATAAAAGCTAGCTCCTGACAAATATTTGAGCGTATAGAAATGGAACCATGGCGGCATTACTACAGGAGAAAAAAGGGTGATTGAAAACACTCACACAGAACTAATATATTGCATGGGAGTTAGATATCAAAAGATGAGATTCTTGGTAAGGTCAATTAGATGAAAGGAGTGACTTCAAAGGGATCTAACAAATGCTCCGTCCCTTGGGGCATTTTAAATTAGCCTAGACATAAAACTAGAATGTGGTCTGTGGAGATTAGTCCTTTCTGACAAACAGTAGCTAGCTCTAATTGATGTGCACCACCTCTACTTTCTTTGACTCTTTGAAAGGCGATTCTTGGAAGACAAATGAGTTTTCCTCGAGGACGACTTCTCAGTCTTTCTTGTAGTCAAATGAGATATGAGCTCCCTCGGAAGTCATTTTCAAGTCAATTCCTTTCCAAGGCGTGGTTTGGACTATTAGCTTGACAATTAAAAGTAAAAATCAAACGCACAGACTAGTAAACACAGAGATACAATATACTTGCTCGCCCCCTGCACATAGTCCCACTGAAGTGACATCGGTGTTGTATTCCTGAGCCACGTCTCATTTTGGAAGACTTGCTATTTATTTTCAGAAGACAGATGGATTAGCAACACCCTGGAAAAATTAGCCTGATGCCTTTGCACTTTCTTAGAGACACTTTTCCTAGGAAAAGAAGAGAAAGCAGATGTGACAAGGTGTCTCTCTCACCTGATATATATTGTGATTCTCAAAGCAATACTTTCATAATCATAAAATACTTTCCATGAATAAGCACAAGAAAAATATATGGAGAAACAAAGGATTCTTGAGCATGATGGTGGGGCAGGAGAAAAGTTGAAGGAAACAGAGGAAAGATCTAGGAAGCAAAAGTATGGATAGAGGTATAAACAGAGGTGTGTACATATGTAAATATACTAATTCATAAAAACAGAGGTATTAGCTTATGTACATATATTTATATGGCAATACATTGAGGAAGTGGATGGACTTTGGGTCTCTGCTCAAGCCCTCCCTCAATGCAAGAACACTTTGCTCTAATATCCTAGCATTCCGTGATGCTCACCTTCCCAACATGATTGCTGAAGATAAAATGGGTGCATAAACTAATGCTGTGAAGGAAGCTGATGGTGCCTGGCTATCAAAAGATAGAGCATCTGGGGTCTTAAAGGCTTGAAGTTAAACAAGCATCCATCTGGTAGAGAAGCAACACGCCCACTTGGAAGAAGCACAACAGCCTGTGTGATCATGAGGTGTCGATGGGATCAGGCAACAGGCATCAGAAGGCCTAAAACAAAGATAAAAAACATATTGTTGAGATTGAGGGGGTTCAGAGCAGAGACTCAAAACCCATCTGTAGACAATAGGACATCTCCCCCACAGAAGGGTCACAAGGAAGGGATGAGTCAACCAGGGCACAGTATAGCACCAGTGAAACACAATAATCCTCTGGTTCTTTGAGGCTTCCTCACACCCCACTATCATGACCTCAGTCTTGCCTTCCAGTTCTGGCCAGACCGGAGCATGTACACTGGTACAGAGAAGAGTTCATGACACACGGAATCCAGGTCAGACAAACCCCTCAGAAATAGAAATGGGAGTAGTGATAGCCGTATGGGAGGGGAAAGGTGAGGGAGGGAGGGGGGAGTGAATGAGGGAGGGAGGGGGAACTGATGGCAATGATCAACACATAACTACCTCTACCTCCATCCCCAGGGTGACGAACAACAGAAACATGGGTGAAGGAAGACAGTGGTAGGTGTAAGATATGAAAATAATAATAACTTATAATTTATCAAGGGGTCACGAGGTTGGGAGGTGGGGAGAGAGGGAAAAAAGAGGAGCTGATACCAATGGTTCAAATCAAAAGTAAATGTTTACAGGGGTCCTCAAACTTTTTAAACAGGGGGCCAGTTCACTGTCCCTCAGACCGGTGGAGGGCCTGACTATAGTGTAAAAAATCCCTATGAACAAATTCCTATGTCCATTAGATG
The DNA here is from genome assembly GCF_000313985.2 of Echinops telfairi. Lineage (NCBI taxonomy): Eukaryota > Metazoa > Chordata > Mammalia > Afrosoricida > Tenrecidae > Echinops > Echinops telfairi. The sequence continues at coordinate 54,673,725 of NW_022111369.1, forward strand.
AGTCGGCTGCTAAGCAGGACAGGCAGCAGTGGCAAAAACACCCGGCTGGCTGGAAAAATGTCCTCGGTGGGCTGCATGTGGCCCGCGGGCCATAGTTTGAAGACCCCTGGTTTAGAAAATGATGATGGCAACATATGTACAAATATGCTTGATACAATTGAGGTGTGGATTGTCATGCAAGCTGTAAGAGCTCCCAATAAAATTATCTTTAAAAATAAATAAATAAACAAACTGATGGGGTGGGAGATTCTTAAAGAAGAATAAAGAGCTTTGAAGAAAAACAAAAATGTTGAACCCCAGATCATAAAGCTATGTGGTTTTACACGCAGGTTCTTAATGTGTTTCTCCCTTCCTTGTCCGGCTTTATGAAATCTCCCCCACCCTGAGTGACCAAGAAAAAACATGGAGAACCGACAAAGGACTGGTTTCAAGGGAATAAAGGAATATTATTTACAGCTTTATGCTAACCATCTTACAAATGAGATGAAGTGGACAAATTCCTTGAAAGCAAAAAAAAAAAAGCCAAAACTCACCCAAAAAACATTCGAAATTTTGAAGAGCTGAAAAACCCTATATACTTTTAAGAAATTGGACATTTCTAGCCCACTGGTGAATTCTATAAAACTTCAAAGAGGAAAAAAATATTTCCATTTTCACACAAATCCTTTGTAAAAAAAAATCATTTTATTGGGGGCTCGTATAGCTCTTATCACAATCCATCCATCCCTTGTGTCCAGCATGTTTGTACATATGTTGTCATGATTTTCTTGTTTATGTATTTATTTAAATCATTTTATTGGGGGCTTGTCCAACTCTTATCACAATCCATCCATCCATCCACTGTGTCAAGCACATTTGTACATTTGTTGCCATCGTCATTCTCAAAACATTTTCTTTCTACTTGATTCCTTGGTATCAGGTCATTTCCCCCCTCTCCACCCCTTCTCTAGTCTACCCACAATTGGGTACCATCTCTAGGACTAATCCAGTTGGGCACCATTAGCTTTCTTCACCACATTTGCTCATGCCCCCATTTTGCCTTCAGCGATCGTGTTGGGAAGGTGAGCATCACAGAATGCCAGGTTGTTAGAACAAAGTGTTCTTGTGTTGAGGGAGGACTTGAGTAGAGGCCCAATGTCCATCTGCTGCCTTAATATTTAACATATAAATATATGTACCTAGATCTATGTCCCTATCATTATATATAAATATATTTACATATGGACATGCCTGTATTTATACCTCTATGAATGTCCTTTGCCTTCTAGTTCTTTCTCTTAGAGCCAGCCAGGGTGCAGTATAGCACCCATGAAACATACAACATTCCTCTAGTTCTTTAATGCTTCTTCCCTTCCACTATCACGACCCCAGTTCTACCTTACAAATCCAGCTAGACCGAAGCATGTACATTGGCACAGATAAGAGCTCTCTACACGTGCAATCCAGAACAGATAACCCCTCTGGAACAATAATGGAAGTAGTGATAGATACCTTGAGGGTAGGGAGAAGGTGGGGCGAGAAAGGAGACCCAATCGCAATGATCAACTATAACACCCCACCCCACCCACCCACCCAGGGTGATGAACAACAGAAACATGGGTGAAGCTGACAAGTGTAAGATATGAAAATAATAATAATTTATAAATTATCAAGGGTTCATGAGGGTGGGAAGGTTGGGGAGGTGAGGGAAAAAACTAGGAGCAGATATCAAGGGCTCAAATAGGAAATAAATATTTTGAAAAGGGTGATGGCAACAAATGTTCAATTGTGCTTGACACAATGGATTGTTATAAGAACTGTAAGAGCCCCCATTAAACTAATAAAAAGAAAAGAAAACCACTTGTGATAACATAAGTGTTATCGTTAGGAGTAAATCTCATGAAAGATGGGCCAGACCTGTACACCGAAAACTACAAAATACTGCTGTGATAAACAAAAGAATTTCTCATGTGTACCATGTTCATGGGTGTGTTGTTATTGACACCATGTGTGCAGATTAGATTGTGTGCAGTGGGCATTCAGGCCTGTGACCTTTGGGAAGTGAATTGTCAGCTCTGTCTCCCAAAATGCCTTGGGTGGGTTTGACTCTCCAGTGGTTTTGACCAACAGTCAAGTGCTTCACAGTCCCAGAGGCTCCATTCATGAATTTAAGCACTGCTAAAATAGCAACATTCTCTATGTGGGGCTATAGATTCAAGGCAATACTAAGCAACATCTTAGAAGCTTTGTAAAGGAATTAACAAGAAAATTTAAACTTTGTATATGGAAAGGCAAAAAACCCTGTCTTGGGCTGGGTTCTCTGAGAGGCAAAACCAATAAAGCTTATAAATGTCTATATAGACAAAGATTTATCAAAACAATGGCTCACAAAGCTGTAGAATCAGGCAAGTTCAAGTCCAGTTTCCAAGTCTACGGGTGACGTGGTAGGCTGGAGGCTTCTGACTTCCGCAGTAGTGAGAGCTGATGAACCCAAGATGCGGGAAAACCACAGTGAATCTAAGGTCTGCAGCCTAGATGGCAGGCCACCGGCAGCCTCCAGAACTGACAGGCAATACAGCAAGCCACTGGCTCAAGTCCAGAGGACTGGAACAAAAGGCAAGCACACTTTGCCATCGTGTCCTTTTATCTTGGAAGCACACCGCACCGCCCAGGAAACTTGGAATTGATTGCATCAGGACTATAACTGGAGTAAGGGTGTCACATCCCACCACGGGCTTCTTTCAGCAGACTGGCTCATATCAGATCCTATCACGGAGTTGATTACATTGTGTTAGGTCACATCTTGGAGGATTGCTGGGTCATAACTGCCAAACCACGGAGAATCCTGGCTCAGCCACATTGTCGTAAAAATTACTCCCACGAAATATCCACTAGCCTGAGACTTTGCCGGACTACACTAAATTATAAGACAAAACGTTAACGCTGGGGAAAACAGAAACAAACAACTGCTCACAGTCCCCCGCTTTTCAAACAGTCTCTTCCATATGGATTTGCTATGACGGTTGTTGGTTGGTGTGTGCGGTGCCTTTGCACTCATCCCAACCCTGCGTGCAGCAGAAGGAAGCCCTCAGGCTCAGCTCTGGGCCACCCTCATGACTCATTGTCGCAGCCACCGTCTCAATCGCCTCATGGAGGGCCTTCCTCCACCCGCCGACCCTCTACCTTACCAAGCATGGTGTCCTTCTCCAGGGACTGGGACCGGTCTCTCCTGACATTAGGTCCAAGGTATGGAAGATGAAGCCCGTCTCTCTTTGCCGTCCTTCATTCAAGACAGACTTGTTTGTCCTTTCTGAAGACGAATGTGACACCATTCCTCTTGAGTCTGTCCTCTCTCGAGTAGTTCATCCAATGAGGGCGGATTCCAAATGGCCAGCACCCTCCACTGTAGCTCACTATCGCGCAGGAGACGGATCTGTAGGTGCTCCACTGAATTTTGGCAAACATCTGGTTTTCTTAGATTTATGCTTCACACACATTCCAGACGGCAATTGTTACTAGATAACTGCAGCGGCCTCTTCTCATTTTGAGGTGGGCTCTGTCAGGTCCATGGTCAAATCTCCTTCGAGAAGGCAGCTCGTCCTCCGTCCCAGCGTGAGTGTCTTTGGCCTGGGGTGGGAGGGTGGGGGGGGCTCGTCTTCTGGCACTGTATCTGACAATGTTCTGCTATGCAGGAGGTTTTTAGTATCTGGCAATATTCTACTAGGATTCAGAATGTTTTCAGTAGTGAACTCCTCAGAAGTGGACAGCCGACTGCTTCTCCACAGCCTGTTCTTAGTCTGGAAGCTCTTAGTCTGAAACCTGCTCACGGTGGGTGACCCTGCTGGTATCTGAAATACTAACCACAACGCTTCCAGCGTCACAGCAACACAGAAGCCGCCACAGTCCGACACACTGGCAGACACTGGTTTTGTGTGTTCATGTTGTCCCTGCACAAGGACACATGCTTGGTGAAGTAGAAGAGCCGTGGCCCAGAGGAGCCTGGATGAGATGGACTGACAGTGGCTTCAGCAATGGGCTCGGCTCAACAACAATTGTGAGGGTGGCACCGGCCACAGGACGGGGAGCCTTTCGCCCTGTTGTCCACAGGCTCACTACGGTCAGAACTGACTGGACAGCACCAGACAACAGCACGTATGCATCGTCGCCTTTCTCTCTCTCTCCCTCTCTTGCTTTGGCCACGTGTTAAAGTTACAGAAGATTAAAAACTCAAATGGTGTGAGCCTTCTGCGCGGCAGAGAAACAGAGCAAAAGAAATCTCTTAATTCTAGCTTGCTGCGTATCAAATTATCCCTTGCAGCTAAAAACAGCAAACATTCATGAACTCTCCATTTCCCTGGGTCAGGAGTCCCGGAGCGGCCGAGCTGGCTGTCTGGAGTCGGGCTGCCAGTTGGGATGGGGCTCACCCTAAGGCTAGCCCCAGGGCAGATTGGCTTCCCAGCTCCCTCCCATGAGGTGAGCAGTCCTGAGTCCCTAAATGGTTAATGGCCAGAGACCTGGGTTCTTTGTTACAAGAACCTCTCTATAAACAGGCAGAGCATATTCACAGCAGGCAACCTGGAACAAATGATCACATACACACACACACACACACACACACACACACACACACCATAAAAACGGAACCAAGAGAGAGTCACGGTATTTGTTAGCATGTTCCTATCAGTGTAAATCATATTAAAATAGCTTACATGCTTTTATGAAATAAAAAAGAGAAATTCCACTGGGGCTTTCATGAAAGGAGAGATTTTAAGTTTTTCTTTGAGAGAAGGAAAGGGCTTTACTTTAGACAAAGGGATAATCAGAATAATAGGTAGTAATAATAACAAGCATGTGTTCGACCTCCCATGCCAGAAGAACAAATATATTTGCTTGGGAAGAAGTAGAGCCAGAGGCTCCTTAGAAGCAAGGATGGCGGGGTTTGGTCTTACCTACGCGTCCTCTGAGAGACCGTCCCTGGAACAGCCTCTCGTGCTTGGTAGCAGGTAGAGAGAAATGGAAGAGAGGAGGGCCTTTAACGAATGGATTTTCACAGTGACGTGCAACAATGGGCTACAAGATAACCATTGTGCATACGGGGCAGGGTCTGGGGTCGTCATGAGTGGGAACCCACTCGACAGGGCTAACAACGTGTCCCCAGAATTCTCATTAGCTGGAATTGTCGACTTTCCCTCACTTACCACTTAAAATAACGTTAGGGGGTCCGAGCAATGATCATTTCACTTTATAAGAGGCAAATAATTTACTTAAGTAGACACAATTCAAAGGGGTAGAGCAGGTATTTTAGTGTGATTCTTTGCCTGTGTGTTAAGAACCATAGATGCTTTCCCTAGATGTGGGTAGAGAGGTAGAAGTGAACGGAGCATCTAGATTAGAGAAGGCATTAGCAATGTAAGATTTACAGGTTAACTTTTAAAGAGTCTAGAAATGGAGGACATCTTAGAGCGCCCCCTGTAGAAATCACAGCATAGTCCTTACAGGAAAGGTCAGCATAGGTGCTCAGGTAACAGAAAATCTGCTGCGCATGGTAGTTCTAGTCACAAATACTCCACTTGAGTCACCATGAGACTCCTGTTCACGTCAGGGTGAGATCCCCAACAGTGGGCTCCCGGAGGAGCGACAGTGAACAGAGCCTCGATGGCCCTTGGCTATATAATGTGACCAGCTAGTAGACTTGTTGTTTGAATCCATTGCTATTTGAGAGTTGGTTGCCACCTGTAGGATAATCCATCTTATTGTGAGATAATATGTATGGTTTCAAAGCCTCTTATTTTTTTTTCCTTTTTTAAGTAATTTTATTGGGGGGGTCATACAACTCTTTAAAAAACTCATTTTATTGGGAGCTTGTACAACTGTTATCATAATCCATACATACATCCGTTGTGTCAAGCACATTTGTACATTTGTTGCCATTATCATTCTCAAAACATTTGCTTTCTATTTGAGCCCTCGGTATCAGCTTCTCATTTTCCCCTCCCTCCCCAAACCCCTCCTCACGAACCCTTTATAAATTATACACTACTATTATTTTGTCATGTCTTACACTGTCCGACGTCTCCCTTCACCCACTTTTCTGTTGTCCGTCCCCCAGGGAGGGGGTTATATGTAGATCCTTGTGATCGGTTCCTCCTTTCTACCCCACCTTCCCTCCACCCTCCCGATATCGCCACTCTCACCACTGGTCCCGAGGGCTTTATCTGTCCTGGATTCCTTGTGTTTCTACTCCTTATCTGCACCAGTGTACATTCTCTGGTCTAGCCAGATTTGTAAGGTAGAATAGGGATCATGATAGTGGGGGGAGGAAGTATTAAAGAACTAGACGAAAGTTGTACATTTCATTGTTGCTACACTGCACCCTGACTGGCTGGTCTCCTCCCTGTGGCCCTTCTGTAAGGGGATGCCAACAGATGGGCTTTGGGTCTCCACTCCGCATTCCCCCTCATTCACAACGATAGGATTTTTTGTTCTTTGATACCTGATTCCTGATGCCATCGACACCTCGTGCTAATTATTATTTTTAATAAAAGTTGTCGCATTTAAGAAACCTCAGCTCATGCCAACTACTTTGCTGAACTCTGTAACCACTTTACCTCCACCCACCTGTCCGTTTGCCATGACAGATTGCTGTTGCTATGATTCTGGAAGACATGCCACCGATGCTCCAAATACCAAGCAGGGTCATGTCTGGCGGACAGATTTCAATGGGGTTTCCAGACGATGACCACCTCAGAAGAGGGACCTGGCGGTCTGGTTCTGGCCATCGGTCAGGGAAACCCTCTGGCTCACAACAGAACGTCGTCTGGCCGGCTTGCTTTGGGCACATCCCTAGGAAGGGTTGATTGTTGGAGAAGCACATCATCATTCATGAAGTAGGGGGGTGCCAATGGAGGTGAGGGAGACCCCTGTGAGATGGGCAGGCACAGTGGGGACAGTAATGCGTGCAAACCTGCTGGTGAGCTGCAGACTGGTGCAGAACTAGGCACTGCTTTGTTCTGTTGCCGGGCCATCCCCATGAGTCCGGGGTGACTCGTGGTAGCCACCGACAACCACACAACTAGTTCACAAGGCGCTTTCCAAAGGCGTCTGCAGCTGGAACTTTACAGCAATGTCTGGTTGGTAGAAACCCTGGAACTGCGTCCTCCTGAGCTACTTGGCGGCAACATTCACTCCGCAAGCAGATTTCAGTGCTTACGACGCCAGGTGCTAGGCATAGTGTGATTTGACCTGTCATTGCAAAACTGTTACAGTGTCAGGACCAAAGGTTGACATAGTGATTCCATGTTGGGCTGCTACGCACAAGGTCAGCAGTTCGAAACCACTAGCCCGGAGAAAGATGAGGCTGTCTACTCATGGAAGAGTGACAGGCTCAGAAACCCACAGGAGCAATTCTGCGCTGTCCCCTAAGGTCACTATGAATCAGAACTGATTCAATGGCAGTGAGATCAGGATCATACCTGGTCTACCCACTCAAAATGAATGCCTCTATAAATTAAAAAACACCATGCAGAGAAATGTCTTTAACATGAACTAACATTTCTAAACGTCAGAGATTTTAAAGGTATCAAAGTCAAAAAAAGTGAACTCTGAAAAGTACTTGGAAAATATTTTCCTCCTTTTCTTTTTTTAATATTATCATGCCCTTTTATTGTCTTATTGTGGAGATTTTCAATCACACACAGAATTAGAGAGGATAATAATGAATCTCCATGTACCTATCACCCAGCCCCGACAAGTTTCAACATTTTACCATCTTTTTCATCTATCCTTGCCTCACACAGTTTTGGTTGTTCCTGGCTTAAAAAACAAACAAACAAACAACTTTTTAAAATTCCCATATATTTCACATGTCATACAACGGTTCAATCATATTTTTCAAAGTTGTATAATTGGTATGATACTTGGCCAGTCCACCTCCCTCTTGACCCAACCTGAATTTGCTCTAGGCTCAAATATTTCTTGCTTGTTCCACAAACGAACTTTCTTCTCTGGCTTTTAAAATGTTGTTTGTGGCCTTTTCTTTCTTACTTTTTAAAATCTTCATATAATTACTACTATTATTATTTTCTTCCTTCTGTTTTGTCTTTTATTGTCGGTGAGGTTTCCCAGTTTGTGCAGCACAGAGGGAGTGGAGGCATAGGGTCAATAACTGATGCATGGTTTATTGAGGACAGGGGTGTGGAGGATAAGGGGAGTTGGAGAGAAAACGCTGAATGCGAGAGTGGGCAAGGAAGAACAGAACTCATTGTGATGATGTATATACAGCCTTTTTTTTCATTAAATACTTTATTGGGGACTCTTACATCTCTTATCACAATCCATACATTCATCCAGTGTGTCAAGAACATTTGCACATATGCTGCCATCATCATTTTCAAAGCATTCTCTTCCCACTTGAGCCCTGATATCAGATCCCCATTTATTTCCTCTTCCCCCTCGGTCCTCCCTCACGAACCCTTGATAAGTTATAGATGATTATTTTCATATCTTTCATTATCCTCTGTCACCCCTCACCCACTTTTCCCTGAGATGGGGTTATAGGTTGATCCTTGTGATCAATTCCCCATTTCTCCCCCTACCTTCCCCTAATCCTCACATACAACTTTTTTTAAGTGACTTAACTAGGAAAGTATATGATATACGAATTTTATATCAAGACAACTACTTTTAAAAAAAGAAAGAAACCAAAGCTGACCAATGGTTATCATGGTGAAGGAGGAAGAGTTTTTGTTTAGGGAGCACTGAGTTTACGTTAATGGTGGAATAATTTGGAAAATGATATCAATAGTGGTTGAACAATATGAAAGCATAATCAATGGCACTGAATTACACATGTAGAAGGTGGTGAATTGGAGAATGGTTTGTTCTGTATATTTTTGTCACAATTTTAAAAAGTCACACTAATAATGGGTATAAGGAAGAAGAAAATGTTCTAAGATTGATGGTGGTAACGACTGTATAACTCTTCTTGATGTGACTGAACTGGATTTATGATCTGTGCAAGAAGTGCCAGTAGAGCTATAAAAAGGTAAAATTTCCCAAATTCTTAATAACCTCAAGGTTCTTTGTTTAAACATGATGCTGATTGCACAGCTGTTTTTAATATGTGTAAACCATTGAATCATATGATATGTGAATTATGTGTTAATAGAACTGTTAAATTTAACAAAAAGCCATCATCACCACTATCAGTTTTATAATATTTCTTCTTTCTTGTACTTATTATTGTTAGTCCCCCATTTCCCCCAACCTCCCCTGCCATGTCTCCAGGTAATTTTTAATCCAGTTACTGATCCTATAGATTTGCCTAACCTGGATTTCATATACAGGAAAAACACAGATTTCATATACAAACAAACAAAAAACCTCAACAACAATGACAAAATCAGAGAAAAACCTCAATAGAAAAAAAGCAGAAAAGATTAAACGCTGGAACAAATTTAGAATGGGTCAAAAGGAAGATCAAATGATAAGATGTTATATTTTAACCTAACTGCTTCTGCCATAATCGACTTTAGAGTGTTCTGTCTGATGACAAGGTTCTTCACGTCTCTGGACCGTGGTCAGAGGCTTAATCCTCCCGGGGACCCGCAAATAGATTGGAGGCTTCCACTGTCATCCATAGCCTTCTGCAAACTGGGTGTTCAGAATTTGAGCTCTAATACTGTTCCCTCCTCTGGGTTTGTATTTAATTATTTAGAATCCTTGGATCAAAGAGGCTGGTGTACTTCTTCCATGTAGGCTTAGTGGAAGCCTCTCTTAGATGGGTGCTTGTTTGAGACACGTATTTAAGACTCCAGGTGCTATTCTTTCTGATAGCCGGGCACTGTCTAATTTCTTCCCCATACTCTGCTGTAACAATGAGATCTGCAGTGATCTCTTCATACTGAGTAGAGTCATGTCATAAAAGCTAATGGTTCTTAGATTAGGCCTACAATTATTATCTTCCTTCCCTATGCAGATACATCGATGACACTAAAAACAAAATAAAAATGATTTCCATAGATAAAGTTATGTTGCTTCCATCTCATGTCGTATTGCCTTGGAAACGATATGTAGAATGAACGTCAAATCTGATAAATGGGTCACCTCAGTGGGACGTGCAGAAACTAGAGGCCCACTAATGTCTCAAGTGTGAGAATGAGATCGCCCACAGGGACCAGCCTCACACAGTCATCCATATTTAAAACATAGTTAATAACTTTTCCCCTACATTTAGGAACTTAGACATGTGCTTTGTACAACAATCTATGCTTGCAAAGCAATTCTTACTTTAATAAAATTGCAATTTGAGAGTAATAATAAAACATATTAAGCCTGGTCCACCACATTAGTTGGGTCACTTGGAGTTGTAAGGTCCATTCAACCGGTCCTGGTTGAGATACTTTGTTTGTAGTTCTGAGCTCCTTGGGGGCAACCAGCTCAGGGAGGATGATGCTGAAAGGAGACTGCATTGGATCAGAGAACCAAAGAGTCAGGGAATGGGCCAGGATGGGTCTAGATGACATCATCAGAACAGAGTCTTTCTCCAGCTCCATGGCCTGTCTCTTGTCCCTTCTGGACATTGAACTCCTCTGGCAGGGCACCTTTACATAATGACCACCCCCATCCCAGCTGCCTTCACTCTCCTGGCCCGTAATCCCAATAATTCTGGTCATTGTCCTGGAATTGTTAGCCTGGGAATTGGTGAGAGTGGCTTCCTCCCCACCCCAAAGTGGTGAGTTATTAATGAAAGGGGCATGGATGTTGAATAGGCCGATAAGGGCAAAATCAGAAAGATTAATTGTAAGGCTAACAATAAGAGATGGGAGAGGCTACTGAGTCAAATCCAGTTGTTAGCAGTGGAAGTAATGACAAGTTGTTCCAATCTGAATATACAGTGAATACATAGATATCAAGCTTTTCTGTCAAATGGGATATTGTGGTAGGCTGGTCATCTAGAGAAACAAAACCAGTGGCACTCATATATGTATAAGAAAGAACTTCATATCAAGAAGCAATCTCTTTATTATTAGTTGGGATTTAACACATATATCATTCCAAATTTCAATCATGTCAAGTAGAATGTACGATTGCTACCACAATCAGTTTCCAAATGTTCTTTTTCAACCTGGACTCCTTGACAATGTCTCCCTTTTTCCCCACCTCCACCACGGTATCCCTCTCCCCCAAACCCCTTATTCTACCTGCTGTCCCTCTAGGTTCATCAACCCTAGGCTTCAGATACTAAAAAATGGAAAAGCATAGAACACAGTTTTAGGGGGTGACCTCTGTGGACATAAATCTCAAGAAGTAATCTTATATCCAGAAGGCATCCCAGCCCAGTCCAACTGAAGTCTATGGGTCTGATGTTAGCCGGGGCCTCTTCAGACTCACGTAGCTGCAGGCTGTGATGCAGAAAGGCGAAGCAGCATGCAGGAAGGCCCCAGGTCCGTGGGTGCAGAGTCACCTGCAGTCAAGGTCAGTGGAAACGTGGCTGCACACCAACAGCTCTCAGGATTGAGTGGCCCACGTGGGGCCACCCCTGGAGGCAGGTGCAGAGTTCCAGCAAGCAGGAAGGTGAAGAAGTAAAGAGGGAGAGGTCCCCAGTGTCTCGTATCAAAAGGCCATGCCTCCCAGGAGCGGTATCAACAGGCTGTGACCTGATTGACAGGTTGGACTCCACCCCGACACTTTCTTGCAAATTCAAGTTGACATAAAACCAACCACCCCAGTTAGGTAGTGTAAAAGGAAAAGAGGAGTCAAAAGCAATGCCAAGATTTTTCACTTCGGCAATAAAGACTACATTTCCATCAGTTTTAGTGGGTAAGAGTTCAAGTTCAGATTTAGTCACTTAAGTTTGAGATTCCTATTAGATATGGAGGGAGCCCTGGTGATGTAGTGGTTTTGTGTTGGGCTACGATCTGTGTGGTCAATAGTTTGAAACCACCAGCAGCTCCGTGGAAGAAAGACTGGGCTTTCTACTCCCATTAACAGTTACAGTCTCAGAAACCCACAGAGGGTTAGTAGGAGTCAGCATTGACCCAATGGCAATGAGCATTAGACATGGAAGTATTAGATATGTCAAGTAGGCAATTTTATAGGTGATTCTGACATTTCGGGGTCTAAGAAGGAAGTTTAAGTGTTGGCACCATCAGCTTTTAGATGAAGACTATCATCAGTTAGCTAGGGAAGTGTCTGTGATGAGCTCTGGAGCTGGTGCAGCAATGAGAAGGTGTGATCAGAGAGCCCTGAGGAAAACTCTTCTGCCTTACTCCACTCTTCAAGCAGGCAAGGCCCATGCCTTACTAAGCTGCACATTTCTTACTACGCTGCATGTTTCCGATGCATATGACTGACACTCTAGTGTCAGTCATGTGTAAGATGCTTAGTAAACCAGTATATTAAAGTGAGGGCCCGACTAGATGACTTGATGGGAGAAAGTATTTGCAAATCACATGTCTGATGAGATTTCATTTTACTGGGATACACGATCAACATTCATGGATGCAGCAGTCAAGAAACCACATGACCGATTGCAGGGGGTGGCAAATTTTTGAGAACACAGAGTCAATCCTGTCCCTCATAGCCATTTAAAATTATTTTAAACATAACAAGAGCAGTCAACATACGTTTACAAACAAATGAAGTCGCCATTGTCTGAATAGCACCCTTTACATTTTTTCAATCCGACTTCAGAGCCACATACATGTATGGGCTGAAAGAGCCACATGTATGGACTGAAAGAGCCACATGTATGGGCTGAAAGAGCCACATGTATGGGCTGAAAGAGCCACATGTATGG
>NW_022111369.1:54686602-54694386 GCF_000313985.2 Echinops telfairi
CTGAAAGAGCCACATGTATGGGCTGAAAGAGCCACATGTATGGGCTGAAAGAGCCACATGTATGGACTGAAAGAGCCACATGTATGGGCTGAAAGAGCCACAAGGGCCGGAGAGCCGCAGTTCGCCGGTCCCGGACCTGTTCGCTGTACTGGGACAATCTGCTGCCCAAGACTTCAGTAATGTGTTGAAGAGCAAGGATGTCACTTCTAGGACCAAGACGCACCAGACATAAGGCACCGGTATTGTTTTAAATGGTCTCCTCTGCATGCAAAAGCTGCCCAATGAGTGAGGGAGACTGAAGGCAAATGGATGCGTTTCAGTTCTGGTGTTGATGGGGAATGTTACAATGACCTCGCACGGCCATAAGAACAAACACATTTGCCTTGGGAGAAAGGCAGTCAGAACGCTCCTTAGAATGAAAGATCCAGGGCCTTAGTCTCAGATACTTGGTCTCAGAGACCAGTTTCTGGAAAAGGACATCAGGCTTGGTAACGAGGCTTCGGCAAAGAGGAAGATCCCCAAGGGGATCATTTGACCGTGGCCACAAGAACGGGCCCAACGCAGCAAGTGTGAGGCTAGCGCAGAACTGGGCAGTGGTGCCTTCCGTTGTGCGGGGGACTCATTCTATTGCTATGAGTCGGAACGGGCCCCAGAGCGCCCAATAACAATAGCAACACTGTATCTGATGAGCGACTTATTTAAAAGACAGAGAGAATTCAAACATCTCCATTAAAAAAAATCTTAAAAAGTGAGTAAAGGATCTGAACAGATATTTCTCCAAAGATGTCAAAATGACCAATAAGCACAGGAAAAGGAGCTCAGCATCATCAGTTACCAGGGAAATGCAATCAAAGCCTTCACACAACTACGTACAGGAATACAGAATGGCAGCTGTTGTGGAAATTCATCTGGCACTACCTCAAGGTGTGAGCAGGAGTAATTCCACACACAGGAGTAATACACACACACACACACACACACACACACACACACACACACACGAAAACCTGTCTACAACATGGAATTATTCATCATAGGTAAAAAGTGGAAACAACCCAAATGTCCATCAGTGGATGCTTGGATAGACCGAGTGTGATATAGCCACGCAACAGAATATTGCATGGCCATAAGAAGAAATGAAGTACCAATATATGCTATAACACGAGTGAACCTCAAAAACATGAGACTAAGTGAAAGAAGACAGCCATCAAAGGCCACACTTGATATGATTCCATTAACATGAAATGTACCCTCTTGCCCCCAAGAAGAAAAAAGAAGAAAAAAAAAACTTCAGTGTCTGTGGTAGTTACATAATTTGGTGTCCATTTGAGGATTGAGAGTGAAGGGGTGGAGTCTAGCCTATCAATCAGGTCATAGCCAATGAGGTCTCTGTGTGGACATGGCCTTGTCCTAAGGATTCTGGGAATTCCTGGATTTTCCCCTTGGAGGCGGGAGAGATTCTCTGCTGACTCCCTGAGAGATGCTCTACTGACAAAACACATGGCACTACACTGATAAACCCCATGTCCTGAGAACTGGAGACCCCTGCTGGTGCTGAGATGCTACAAAGCCACTGGACCGACAAGACTTCCCACCCACTGGCCCGTGATCTTCCTGCATCCGGTGTCATTGCATGTGTTTCATGAGTCTGAAGAGGACTTTATAGATTAGTATCAGACATATGGGCTAATATTGGACTATGGACTTAATCTGGACTGGGCTGTGATGTTTTCTCAATATTCAATTGCTCTTATATACATATAAGTGCCTGTGAATTTGTTTCTCTAGTCTACCCAGACTAACACAGTGCTGTTGAACCAGTTCTGACTCATAACAAACCTGTAGGATTGAGTAGAACTGCTCCTATTTCCAAGATTTCCTGTAATATTTTTGCCAGAGAAGATAGTCAGACCTTTTCCAGGTGGTGGGCTGGGTGAGTTTGAACAACTGAAATTGTGGCTAGCAGCTCATCACTTAATCCCCTATGCTACCAAGGCTCTGATGAGCTATCTAGACCAGCTGTTCTCAACATGTGGGTTGTGACCCCTTTGGTGGTCGAATGACCGTTTCATAGGGGTTGCCCGATGTATAGCAGTAGCAAAATTGCAGTTATGAAGTAGCAATGAAAATAATTTTATGGTTGGGGGGGTCACCACCACATGAGGAACTGTATGAAAGGGTCCTGGCATTAGGAAAGTTGAGAACCACTGATCTAGACTGTAGAAACAGAAAGTAGGTTGTTGATGGCTTAGGGAGAGGTTAAGCAGATCGGGCAGGGGTGACAGCTAAAGAGGATGCAGTTTCTTTTTGAAGTGATGAATGTTCTTCAATTGATTGCGGTGGTGATTACACAACTCTATGAAAATACTGAAAAACATTGACTTGCGCCCTTTAAATGGGCCAATTGTGTGGCATATGGATTATATCTTGATAAGGTTGTTCCTAAAAAATAGAAAATGATTAGTCTGCAGCCCGGAAGAGTGACACAGATGTGCTGTCTTCAACTACCAAAAACGAAGTTGGAAGCCCAAAAGTAGATAAAAAAATCTAGGCAAGAAGTAGCCCTGGTGTTTTTTAAAAATTGCTATTTGCATGTCCAAATGGCTCTCAAGGGAACTTCTGCCTTCACTGTTATCTACCATTTATTATACATCTAGAATGGACTTGTCCTGGGCTAGCTACTGGGGCTGCAGTGAAGAACCAATCACAAGCCTTCTCTTGGAGTTCCTCAGGTGAGGAGGAGGCTGTCTTAGACACGGAAATACGCTGCTCAGGGCTCCCTTCAAGGCAGGCATGGTTGCCCAGCTGCAGGGAGTGCAGTCTGCAGCAGTTTCCAGCTGTCTGCTCCTTCGGGATATGCGCAACCAGCAGAGAACAAGCTAACCCAAGGTCATGTCCTTTCTGGGGCAGCCAACATCTGGTGACTGTGCAGTGCTGGGACAGAAAAACCTGTCTGTGTCCCTCCACTGGCGGAGAACGCCCAGGGGCAGGGCTCAGCCTGAGCTCCCTGCCAGCTTGACTAAGGTCTGAGTGACTCTGTGGAGCCTAACAAATATCTCCTCTCCCCAAACCATCCCGGTGCCTACTTCAGGAGGACATAACTGTGGCATGGGTATCAGGAATGGGCCGAGAAAGCAGGTAATCAGATGGGATTTTAGAATTGGTCCACACCTCACTGCTTGTCTGGCCATCCAAACTCCATCACTGCTGCTCAGCAGAGTACAGACAGACAAGGGTGGCCCAATCATTAAGACTTTTACCAGTGGAGAATTAGCAAGGGGTTCTGGTAAGGGGGAATTCACAAGCTGGTATGATGTACCAAGCAGTTGAAGGTCTGAAGAAAATAGCAAGTATTGGGTTAATAAAGTCGGATTGTTAACACTTAAGACCACTGATACTCTATGCAGGGAACACCAGACCTTTAAAGGGTTAGACAGTAAATACTTTTGGTTTTGCAAGTACTTTGGTCTCTATAACAACCTTTCTGGAAAGAGAGGAAAGAACTAGGAGGCAAAGGGCATTTATAAAGGTCTAAATAAAGGCATGAACATATGTAAGTATATTTATATATGATGATGGGGAAATAGATATATATGCATATATTTATAGGTCTAGTATTAAGGTAGTAGATGGACATTGGGCCTCCACTCAAGTACTCCCTCATTGCAAGAATACTTTGTTTTATTAAACTAGCATTCCATGATGCTCACATTCCCAACATGATAGTTGAAGACAAAGCGGGTGCACAAGCAAATGTGGTGAAGAAAGCTGATGGAGCCCAGCTAACAAAAGATATAGCGTCTGGGATCTTAAAGGCTTGAAGATAAACAAGTGGCCATCTAGCTCAGAAGCAACGAAGTCCACATGGAAAAAGCCACACCAGCCTGTGGGATCACGAGGTGCCAAAGGGATCAGTTATCAGGCATCAAAGAACAAAAAAATCATATCGTTGAGTGCTCACCTTCCCAATATGATCACTGAAGACAAATGGGTGCATAAGCAAATGTGGTGAAGAAAGCTGATGGAGCCCGCCTATCAAAAGATTTAGCATCTGGGGTCTTAAAGGCTTGAAGGTAAACAAGCGGCCATCTAGCTCAGAAGCAACAAAGCCCACATGGAAGAAGCACACCAGCCTGTGTGATCACGAGGTGTCAATGGGATCAGGTATCAGGCATCAAAGAACAAAAAATCAAAGAACAAAAAATCATATCATTGTGAATGAGGGGACTGCAGATTGGGGAACCAAAGCTCATCTGTAGGCAACTGGACATCCCCTTACAGAAGGGTCACTGGGAAGAGTGAAGCCAGTCAGGTGCAGGGTAGCAACGATGAAACATTTAACTTTCCTCTAGTTCCTAAATGCTTCCTCCCCGGCACCCCCCACCACCCCCCACCATCCCCCACCCCCGCAACCACTATCATGATCCCAAGTCTCCCTTACAAATCCGGCTAGACCAGAGGATGTACATTGGTACAGATAGGAACTGGAAACACAGGGCATCCAGGACCAGTGGTGAGAGTGGTGATACCAGGAGGGTGGAGGGTGGATGGGGTAGAAAGGGGGAACTGATTACAAGGATCTACATTAAACCTCCTCCCTTGGGGATGGACAACAGAAAGTGAATGAAGGGAAACATCAGACAGTGTAAGACATGACAAAATAATAAAAATTTATAAATTATCAAGGGTTCATGAGGGAGGGACCATGGGGAGGGAGGGAAAAATGAGGAGCTGATACCAAGGGCTCAAGTAGAAAGCAAATGTTTTGAGAATGATGATGGCAACAAATGCACAAATGTGGTTGACACAATGGATGGATTTATGGATTGTGATAAGAGTTGTATGTGCCCCCAATAAAATGATTTAAAAAAATAAAAAGAGTTGGGCTCGTCCAAGACCCCAATAAAATGATTTAAAAAACCTTTTTCTTTCTTTCTCCATTTCTTCCTTCCTTTCTCCCTTCCCCTCCCTCTCCTTCTTTCTTTCAATACTTCAAAACTATAAATACCACTCTTAGTTCGCAGACCATTCAAAAATAGACTGTAGGCCAATTCTGATTTGACTCCATGGCCCGATGGGCACAGATCACCAACCTGTGCCCTCTGGGATGGTGAGGAGGAGCTAGAACAAGTACAAAAGCCAGATGTGCGATCCAGAGGGTCTCTTTGGTTGCCTGTAAAGAGGCACTGGGCTCCTGCAGTGGCAGAGCAGAGACTATTCAAAGGACTGACCTTCAAAGATAATAAACACCCAAGCAGAGCTGCTTTGTTCTGCCTGGGGCAGAGCCCTAGCTGGGAATACCTGACAGATGAAAGGAGACATCTCTGTGGATGCCCTTGTGGTTTTTCACTTCCCACATTCCCCTGACACTCTCAGCCCCTCCCTAAGAAGTAGTACTAGTTACCTGCCTCCTCTTCGTACTGGAGGACTGTGAGATCATATCACAGGGAGAAACGTGGCTGGCCCAGGCGAGATGACATCAACCTGAACTATCACCAAAATTCTTTTCCAAGTGACAGGATTTCATACACCAGTGAAGACTCAGGACATGGAAAGGGAGACTTGGCTACTAGGTTGGCTCCATTTTCAAATAATGCCCATTTTTACATAATCATAGGGTCTTTTAATCTAGCCATGCCAATGAGCAGGTAAAGAGTTTATACAACAAAAGTGTACATGAGACATACACAGGACTAGAGGGTGCAAGAAACTGAATAAGCAAACCACCCCCAACACTCATCCCTGCGGTACCAGTGCTCCTCCATCAGCTCATGCCTCTAGCCATATGGGGGATCCTTACTAAACAAAGGTGACCCAACAGAATGCAGACATTATCAAACAATTTCATTGATATCACATGCAACTACATTTTACAGAAGATCATTAAAAATGGTTTTATATCACACCTACAAGGAGCTGCCAGAAATCCAAGCCAGATTTAAATGATTATTTAAAACAAGGAATACCATTGCTGACATCAGATGGGCCTTAACGAAAAGCAGAGAAAATCACAGAGATGTTTGCTTGCGTTTTACTATCTGTGCACAGGCATTTGACTGTGACTCATCGCAAACAATAGATAACAGTTGGAAGAATGGGAATTCCTGAACATTTGCACTCAGGGGAAGCTGTATATGGACCAAGAGGCAGTTGTTAGCCCAGAACCACTGTTCTGCGTGGTTTAAAATCAGGAGACGTACGTGTCAGCATTGTATCCTCTCACCATACTTATTCAATCTGCACGCTGAGCAGATCATCTGAGAACATGGTGGGAATTGCAATCAATGACATGAAACAAAATGAATTGTTGAATGGAAAACTGATCTGCTCTGTAAACCTTAACCCAATTCACAATACAAAAAAAAAAATGGTTTTAAGGAAGAAAGAAATTTAGTGGCAAGAGAAAATGCTTCCAATGACGAGTTCACTAAGTGCACTTGGTCAATCACTGTGTGTGTGGGGAAAACAAAAAGGCCAATGCTAGAATATGTATAGATACATGGTCAACAGCAAGTGGCCTAAAGTAGAAATTGGCAAGGTTTTTAGCAAAGGGCCAGATAGTAAATAGTTTAGGCTTGCAGGTCACAGAGCCTCTGCCATCACTTTGCCATTGAAGCGTGCACACAGTTGCATATATATACATATATACGTATAGCTGTGTTTTATTTTTAATAAGATTTCATTTTAAAAGCCAAGTGGCCATCCTGCAGACTACAGTTTGCCTACATTTACTGTAGCCAGTTAGTCAGAGGAATTGGAAAGAAAAAAGTTGCAAAACTGAGTACAACCAGTTCTGGGATAGAAGCCCATGAATGGGCCTATGTGTGAAGATCGTTGTATCTATCATACGTCCATGCCCAACAAAAAGCATCTGCCATGGAAGAGGCACTAAACAGGCAAGCATTGAAAATAACTCAGTCAGTGGACATCAGCTAACCTATGTCATGGGCGACCTTGACATGGGTATAAGGAATATACAGACAAAGCAGCTATGGAGGATAAAGATATTATATATGGACCACATGCCCGGACATCTTCTGACTAAGGCTCATCAGCCTAGTGCTGATGAATGTTCAAATTGCTTACAGAAAAAGCTCAGTTCTGAGTGCCTATTAATATGGCACCATTTCTCAAGGAGACTAACTAGCTGTATGGTGACAAGTTGATTACATCGGACCCCTGCAATCCTGAAAGGGCCAATTGTTTTCTTTCTTTCTTTTTTTATCATTTTATTAGGGGTTCAAACAACTCTTATCACAGTCCATACACACATCAATTTTGCAAAGCACATTTGTACATGCATTGCATTGCCCTCGTCGTTCTCAAAACACTTGCACTTCACTTAAGCCCCTGGCATCAGCTCCTCATTTTTCCCCTCCGTCCCCCCTCCCCCTCCCTCATGAGCCCTTGATTATTTATAAATTATTGTTTGTCATATCTTGCATCGTCCAACGTCTCCCCTCACCCACGTTTCTGTTGTCCATTCCCCCAGGGAGGAGGTCATATGTAGATCCTATGTAGATCCCCCTTTCCACCCCACCTTTGCTACACCCTCCCAGTATCACCACTCTCACCACTGGTCCTGAGGGGATCATCTATCCTGGATTCCCTGTATTTCCAGTTCCTATCTGTACCAGTGCACATCCTCTAGTCTAGCCAGATTTGTAGGGTAGAATTGGGATTATGATAGTGGGGGGCATGGGATGGGGAGCCTTTAGGAACTAGAGGGAAGTTGTATGTTTCATCGTTGCTACACTGCACCCTGACTGGCTCGTCTCCTCCCC
>NW_022111369.1:54695319-54705492 GCF_000313985.2 Echinops telfairi
CAGGTCTGCAAGGCAGAATTGGGGTCCTGGTAGTTGGGGGGAGGAAGCGTTTAAGAAGTAGAGGAAGGTTGTGGGTTTCATTATTGCTATACTGAGCCCTAAGTGACTCATCTCCCCACTACCCCTCTGCAAGGTGTGTCCAGTTGTCTAGAGAGCTATCTCTTTTGATAGCTGCGCACCATCAGCTTTCTTCACATTTTCTTGTGCACCCGCCTTGTCTTCAGCGATTGTGTTGGGAAGGTGAGCATCATGGAATGGCAGTTTAATAGAACAAAGTGTTCTTGCATTCAGGGAGTACTTGAGTGGAGGTCCAGTGTCCATCTGCTACCTTAATACTAAATGTATACATATATGCACATAGATCTATTTCTACATCCTCATATATAAATATATGTACATATGTACATGCCTGTATTTAGACCTCTGTAAATGCCCTTTATCTCCTAGCTCTTTCTTCTATTTCCTTTTACTTTCCTCTTGTCCCACTATCATGTTCAGCCTTCATTAAGGTTTCATTAATTCCTCTTGGTTACCTTACCTTTGACCATGCCCTACCAGGCCTCCTATCCCCTCCTCCTCATTGATCACTTGTTGTTCCCTTGTCCCTAGGTTTGTTAACACCATTACCTTTTCCCCCACCTCCCCCTCTCCAAATTGTTGCTTACTTATAGAAACAGATGTATTTCTGGTATGGGTTTGCCATTCTGTCTACAAACAGCCTACAATCTCAGGACTGCTATAGATTATTTGATTCCTTTTGACATGGGATTCCACAGAGATTCACATCAAGCCAAGGGAAGCACTTTACATTAAAGCAGATGGAAGAGTGGACCCAAAACCAAGAAACCCACTGATTACATCACGCTTCACGCACCATCTAGAAGATGCCCACTGGATGGAAAATTCAAACAACCTACTATGGCATCGCTGTCATGCCTGCTCAAAGGTGATGCAGTAAATGTCTTGGTGCAAAGGACAAGTTCATATACCCAGGAACAAAGTAGTGGAGGCAAAGGTGGTCCCACTTACTATTTATCATTCCTGATAATTCACGGGGAGCCTTTTGCTTCCTCTCTATGTCTCAGTTAGCTAGTGCTCCTAAAAGAAAAAGACCACAGATGTTTGGCTTTAGAGAACAAATGCTTATTTTCTTTTGATTGAAAACAGAAAGAGAAAGCCAACCTCACTGCCATAGAATCAATGCTGACTCACGGCAAGCCCCCTGTAGGTTTCTGAGACGGTAAAGGTTTATGGGAATAGAAAGCCTAGCCTTTTTCCCGAGGGGCTGCTGGGGGTTTTGAACTGCTGACCATGCACATTGCAGCTGAATCCATAACCACTACACCACCAGGGTTCCCTCCATATCTAACAGGCATCTCAAACTTAAATGATTAAATCTGAACTTGCAGTCTGTTACTTTGAGGACAAAGGCACACCTGACCCAAACCATGGTACTTTCAATAGCCTCAGATGAATGTAAACGCTAGACTCGGAGTAAGGAAGACTGGAGAAGACGTAAGGCTTTGGATTTATGGTGTTGGCAAAGAATATGCTATGTTCTGCCAAAAACAAAACACCAGAAAAATCTATCTTGGAAGAAATACATCCAGGATGCTCCTTAGAGGCAAGGAAAGTGAGACTTCATCGTACATTCTTTGGACATGTTGTCAGGAGAGACCAGTCCCTGGAGAAGGACAACATGCCTGCTAACGTAGAGGGTAAAAAGAGGACACTATGTAGTGACAACATGGCTGCTTTGATGGGCTGAAGCACAAGAGCAGTTGTGAGGATGGCACAGCACTGGGCAGTGCTTCCTCCTGTTGTACACAGAGCATCTAGGCGCTGGAACCAACTGGACAGACCTAACAACAGCTACAATGGTTTATTTTGATAGTTATTACAATGATATCTAACACCCACCCCCCACACACAATGTCTCAATAAACCTAATCTTCTAGGGACAAAGGGTGGTGGGGTGGTGGTGTAGAATTCCAGATGAAACCCAAGATCTCAAAAGCTCCTCCTCAGGACCTTCGGCTCGGGATCATCAAGATCCGCAGGCACAACACAGCCTGCAGGGACAATGCTCCACATTCTCCTTGGTGAGCAATGACTGACATCTTAAAACGTGCAGATGACCATTCAAAATATAACTCCTGGTCTTTTCCAACAGGCAAAGACGAGTCATGGGAGAGAAGGATCCCGAAGAACTCCAGCCTCCGCGATTCTGAGACAAGGACCCAATGGTGCCCTGCTGCCACGGCTGACCACGCCGACAAGGATCACAACAGGGCCAGAGAGAAGGAAAGGGTGCAGCGGAGACTCACTGGCCTGGCAGAGACCGGTGGAACCCTCAAGGTATGGCCCTTCCTCCCCCTGACTTAATGTTCAGCCAAACCATAGCCAGGCCTATACATGAGCAGTGGCATCATGGAGGACCACAATTCTTAGAAAAAACCACCTTGGACGATCAAAAGGGTAGCACTGACCTAGAGATGAAGCTCAGAGAGTGAGAAGGGACAGGAAGGAAAGATGGGAGTAAACACGAGGGCGAGTAGAAAGAATGCTGTTAAATTGTGAGGGTTGATTGCAAACAAAGGGTCTATGAAAAAATAATAATAATGTATAACTTATATCAAGGGTTCACGAGGGAGGGAGGATGGAGGAGGAAAGGGAAAAAATGAGGAGCTGACACCAAGGGCTCAAGTAGAAAGCAAATGTTTTGTGAATGATGATGGCAACAGATGTACACATGTCCTTGACACAACGGCTGGATGTATGGGTTGTGGTAAGAGTTGTACGAGCCCCCAATAATAGGATTGAAGAAAGAAAAGAAAGCCAGCTTGCTTTGTAGAATTTCACTCAAATCACAATAAAAAGTGAAAAAAAGAAAAACAAAGCACGTTATCTATGAATACAACAGAGACCAAAAAATCCAGACTCGCTACCATTGAGCTCATGCTAGCACTTAGCCACCCTCAGGGGTGGGGTAGAACTCAGTTTTGGCAGGAGTACAAAGTCTCATCTTTCTCCCACTGAGTGGCAGGCAGTTTGGAAGCGCAGACCTTGGGGATCGCAGTCCAATGTCTAACCACTCCGCCACCAGGGCTCCACAATCAAGAGAAAGACACACACACACACACACACACACACACACACACGAGAGAGAGAGAGAGAGAGAGAGAGATCTCAGAAGGCCGGTGTCACCTGAAGCAGAGAACAGAGAGACTTCAGAGCCTGAGGCTCCTCTACCTCTTGTGTGGGATGGCAGGCTGAATTGGCAGTGGCCCTTGTTCCACAGAGGGGAAAGGGCTTAGGCGCCAAGACTTGGCAAGAAGAGGAGAGAGCTTGGAGCCAGCTTGGACCTTCATGGCTCCCTGGTGCTTTGGCGTTCTGATAATAACTAACATTCTGAGGACTTAGCACTTAACAGGCCTACTTGCACACGATCCCAGCAGCAATCTGGGCAGTGGGCATCATGAATAATCAGCCTCATTGTGCTCCTGGGAACTAGTCAAGCTGAGAGAGGGGAAATCATTTAGCCGAGGTGACTAGAAGGAAAACGACCGTGAACATGGGGATCTCCACACCCATCTCCACATGCTGTGTCTGGTCCACTCCCTGCGCTGCTAGAATGTGGCCCGTGTCAAAATAGAGGCCGGGCACTTCACGTTCTAGAATAAAGTACCACTGACGTGGCTGGTGGGGTTGGGGTGGCTAGCTTCTTGCCTGAATTAGGTAGAACATTCCATTTCCCACTTGGTATCCCAATATACATTTTATACTTTTATTCCCTGGCTTCATGTGTTGTTGGTTTTTTTAAAAATTGATGTTTTACACTGCAAACTTTGACTTCTTTCTTTATCACACTACACACATTTTCCTCCAATTACCTATTTAGATTTGTCCCTGTGTATAATCTCTTAGGCCTGGTATGCTAGACAAAAGTAAAAGACATAAATACCTACCATCTGAACGCGCAGGTTTAAAAGGTACAGAGGTCATAATGAATCTCTTTCTAAAGGTTACATTTTATTAAAAATTAGTTGCATTCTATGTAAACCAGCAGTTCTCAACCTATGGGTTGCCACCCCTTTGGGGGTCGAATGACCCTTTCACAGGGGTTGCCCGATTCATAACAGTAGCACATTTATAGTTATGAAGTAGCAACAAAAATAATGTTATGGTTGGAGGGTCACCACCATATGAGGAACTGTATTAAAGGGTTGCGGCATTAGGAAGATTGAGAACCACTGATACAAACTGTTCATCTAGCCTGAAAGAGAGATAGAAAGGTTTAAATGCCATTTAAAAATGTGTTGCCAACAAGTCACTTCCGACCCCTGGCCTGCGTTACAGGGTAGAGATGAGCTCTGTGGGATGTTCTTGGCTGTAACCTTGAGAGCAGCGGGTCTCCAGGTCTTTCTTCCTCGGCACCACTGGGTTAGTTTGAGCCACGGCGCAAACCGCTGACCCCAATCAGGGCCCTCAAACGCGATTTTCCCACTTACTCACTGCCATCCAGCTGATGTTTTCCATAAATACAACTTCAAATCTATCACCTGCAATTTATCAGGAGAGGAACAGACCACATGCCTCACCCCTACCTCTACCCCTTCAATTTCATTATTTAAAAACTTGTTTAGTTCTTTCCTATTCTGCTGAGTTGCTGGGCATCAATCCAGAAATATGAGGCATATAGATAGCCAGACTGTAAAGATGATTTCTCTTCCTTTCTGGCTTGCAGGTTTTTGTCTGTCTCGTGTATCAATTACTGTATATGCTGGCCTAGTTCCCCAGAGGATTCTAGCTTGCATTGTGATAGGGAAGCTGCTGCCACAGTTTCTTGTAGCTCCTTAAACACTTTGCCCCGTGGATATAAAACACTATTTTTCATAAATTATCCCAGCTCCTCAGCATCTTCTGGAAACATATGGCTCCTGACATTTAACTGCACATGAACAGAGTACAACAGTTATTCACGATGCAAATAAATTTTTAAACAGATGATTTGAAAACCTAGCAAGGTCTTTTCCTTGCCTTTCTGAAAAGTATCCAATAATTTCCAGTCACTTTCCCAGGGTATCATGTTGTTGGTGATGATGTAAAGCATTTTTAGTCTCCAAGACTTGGCGTTTCAATAGGTGTTACAAACCCCTAACCTCTACACAAGTTGGGCAGAAACTTAAAATGTTTCCAAGGTAAAATGTGTGCCAGTTTCTTAGAAATACAGACATCAACTAAGCCTCATAACGAGGTTAATAATTACCAAGCAGACTACAACCAGGTGGCAGCTTGAGGGACTAACAAGCCAAACATTTTTTGCTCCAATCCTGTAGCAGTCTAGTCAGCCAGAGTGAGGAACCACACTGTAAATGCATACTTTCAAGGGGAAAAGCAAAAAGCAAGAGAAGGGAACGCGGAAGGGGGGGCTGGGAAGGAAAGAAAGGAGGGAGGAAAGGAAACAGAGCGAGAGGGCGGGAGAAACCCCAAAATCCAATGGTCCTCTCAGCTCAGGTCGGGGCTTCCGAAGGAGGACAATAACTTCAGGGAAATCAGAGAAGCAGCGTTTTCTGCTCTGACTCGCAGCGAGGCTCTGGGTTAAAGGAAGCCTTTGCTAAAGCATTCGCGTTGGATCTCCCATTGGAGGCCATCATCAAGGTCGAGTTAAAGGCTAGGGCTTTTGGGGGGAAAAAAGCAGTCTTAGTGAAATCTAAAAGGAGCCCTGCCACCTAACTAACCACGACGCGCCTGGCATGGCGGGTTTCTGCCCTCCTTTCCCCCTCACTGGCATTACAACTCTTGACAGACCGCGGAGCTTGTTGGGACTCTCACTTTTAACACAGTGAGGTGACGGTCAGGGTTGGACATTCCAGGTCCATGTCTTGTTACTGGATGATTTCAAGGAAGTTATGTGATTCCTGTGAGCCTATTCACCTCCAACCACAGGTGTGAATAAGACACCAGGAGGCTATTAAAACAAAACAACAATAAACTCACTGCCATTGAGTAGATTCTGACTCTTAGTGACCTGCCCCAGTGGGTTTCTGAGACTGCAACTCTTTACAGGAGTAGAAAGCCTCACCTCTCTCCTACAGAGTGGCTAGTGGTTTCAAACTGCTGACCTTGGGGTGAAAAGCCCAATGCATAACCTATTACACCAGAAGGACTCCTCCTTTTTTTTTTCCCCCTTAAAGGCACAACATTATGGTGAAGTGAAACCGTCTGGCTCTTCAGCCACAGTCTTTGTAACTCCCACCAAATGACCGAGTGAGAGAGAACATGCAAAGAAAATATAGAAAACGCGAGCTCAGATATTGACCAGTCGTGCCATTTCTGCTGACTATAAGAGTGAGCCATGCTAGAAGCAGGAAGAAGAGTCCCAGGACAATCAAGAAACAAAAGCCACAGTGGAGTCAGCTAAAGGGCACTGAGACCATGGGACCGAGCAGAGGAGCAGCGCCAAGTCCATGAGACAGAGCCATCAAAATAAATAAATAAACCCATTGCCACTGAGTGGACTCTGACTTGTAGTGACCCGTAGGACAGAGTAGAGCAGCTTCTCAGGATTTCCAAGACAGTGAATCTTTACAGGAGCAGACAGCTTCATCGTTCTCCTGATGACCAGCTGATGGGTTTAAGCCACTGACCTCTAAGTAAGTAGTATATCACTTAACCCATTGCACCCCCAGGACTTCTACCATGTTTCCCCGAAAGTAAGACATCCCCCCAAAATAAGACCAACTTACAGTTTTGCCTCTCGCTGAACTATAGGCATCCCCGACGATAAGACCTCCCCGAACATAAGGCCTCCCTGATAATGAGGCCCCCCGAAGCTACCGTAACTCTGGACCTTAGTGGCAGGCGCCACAGCGCAGCTCACTGTTGGCCGCAGCACAGCCAGAGCAGACAGGAAGTGCAAGGTCTCTTTTAATAAAAAATTGTTGACTAAAACAATAAACTATAAATGTGTACCGTATTCTTCTTCATGGAAAAATAAGACATCCCCTGAAAATAAGACCTAGCGCATCTTTGGGAGCAAAAGTTAATATAAGACACTGTCTTATTTTCGGGGAAACAGGGTACTTGAGTCATGGGCGTCTTCTGCTGTCTAGAGATCCTGGAGATGAGGAGGAATCAGTGAAGGCGATTGGAAATTAAAACATGTGATGGGGAGTGGGGATGGGGGGAGGAAATCCCTAAGAATGTACTGTCGGGAAACCAAGTGCTTATGGGAGAGTATGCCTGCTGATCATTCCAGGAACAAGAGGAGGAAAATGGTACTTTAAACTCGGTGGTAACTATTTCAAGGGCAACTTGGTGAGTGCAGGGAGCAAAACTGTAACTGGTGTGGGTTAAAAAAGGTACACTAAATACAGGTTTCCTCCAAGGGGCCAATCAAAACACAAAAAGACACAGAGGAAGAGCATTTTAAAACTAAGGGCATTGGGACTGGTATCTCTGGCCAAGGTCTCAATTAGACCCCTTCTTGTCGTAAGTGCCTCCGTTCTGTTGCAGTGTGGCAAGACCTTTCATTGCACCCTCAGCCTGGATACCAGGAGCTTTTGCTGCAAAGCGTGGCCTTGCCCATAGTAAGTAGGAATGATTGGGCATGGGTAGGTGTTGGGCATGGTGCTAAACACGTGACTTCAGTGGTTAAGCTAGCCCTTGGACTATATGGTCTTTTTCACCTATGTATCGACATGAGTCGATACAAAGGAGCCCCGGTAGCCTAGTTGGCGATGCGAATCCGGGAGAAAGATGAGGCTATCTTCTCCTTAAAGAGTCACAGTCTCAGAAACCCACAGGCCATTTCTACCCTGCCCTCTAGGGTTGCTGTGAGCCAGACGCAGCTCAATGACAGTGAGTGTGCAGTACATTGTTGCTGGGTGCTGTCGAGCAGACGAAACAGTGCCTGGTCGTGTGTCATCCTCACAATTATTATTACGTTTGAGCCCATAGATGTATAGTTTCTATTCTGTAGACACACATAGAGGTATGTGCACATTGTCCTGTACTTAGAAAATCCTCATTATTTTAGGAATTTTCTGAAAATTCCTAAGAACTCCGGAATCAGCCACATCTTATCATCTCAACATTCCTGTGTGTCAAAGTGGTCAGTCAACTCCTGAAGAAGACAGCCAACCAGGATCCTGCCCCCTGCAACACTATCCGTGCTATCCAACCAGGAACTGCCCCGTGGTAGCCCTCACCGAAAGTGGTGTTGCTTTTATCCACCTCTGTCATTCTGACCGAACCAGCACACTTGGCCAGGGGCTTCTTGCTTCTGGGGGTCTTCATTTTGCAAAGTGCCTTTGGCCATTAATAAAGTTCTTTGTTGTTGTTGTTCTGCTTCAAGCAGACATGTCATTTCCTTACTAGGCCAAGGCTCGACATCATTAGCCATTAGAGAAATGCAAATCAAGATCACAATGAACTAGCACCTCACAGTCACCAACATGGCAGGAATGAAAGAAAGAAAGGCCATCCTCAGTGTTGGTGAGGGTGTGGAGAAACCAGCACTCTCAGGCACTGTTGGAGGGGTGGGGTGTCAAACGGTGGACCTACTTTGGAAAAGAATCTCACAATTTTTCAAAAAGTTAAACAGAGTTTATCGTGTAACCCAGACATTCCCTCCTGAGGTATATTCCTAAGAAAAATGAAAGTGTCTGTCTGCATGAAGACTAGCACAGGGATGTTCATAGGAGCTTTCGTTAGTGGGGAGAAAACTGAATGTCCACCAACAGGTACGTACATGAAAGCGGTATCTATGAATAGCTACATACGATGCACTATCGTCTGGCAATATACACATCACAACCTGAGTCAACCTTGAAAACTTTGTACTAAGTGAAAGAAGTCAATGACAAAGGACCTTGCATTGTGCGGTTCCATTTACCTGGACTACCTCGAGGCAAACCCATAAAGAGAGACAGTGTGGTGCTTGCCAAGGACTGGAGGAGGCAGGGGAGGGGCACTGGAGAGTGGATGCTAATGGGCAATGGTGACAAAGATGTTCCAAGGTGGACTGTGGTGATGGATACACAGCCCTCTGTGCAGTCTATGAAATACGATATATACGAGGAGGTACGCAAGTGCATTTGGAGTTAATTCCACCAGGTCAGACTGTTAATCAAGCTTTTTACTTAGAGAGCAGTGGTTCTCAACCTTCCTAATGTAGCGACCCTTTGTCCAGTTCCTCATGCTGTGGTGACTCTCCAACCATACAATTAGTTTCATTGTTATTTCATAACTGTAATTTTGCTACTGTTATGAATTGGGCGACCCAAGTGAAAGGGACATTCGACCCCCAAAGAGGTTGTGACCCACTGATTTAGAGGTTCTGAAAAGATTGCATAACAGTGTGGGACAAAAAAGGCCTGATTTGTGGCAGACGAGGGACTGTTTTGCACCACCACAGTGCACCTGCTCATGCAGCCATCTCAATGCACCAGTTTTTGGCAAAAAAAACATGCCTCTCTTGCCCCACGCATCTTACTCACCTGACCTCACTCTTGTGTGACTTCATTTAGTTTCTGTGAATGAGGAGGGACATGAAAGGACAGCAATTTGATGACAAAAGAGATGAATAAAAAAAATGAGGGAGGTGCTGTCAGCCATCCAAACAGATGAGTTTAAAAAATATTTCCAAGAGTAGAATCTCAAATTTGACAAATGTATTAAGTGTAACAGAGAGTACTTTGAAGGTGATATGGTTGTTTGTAATAAACTTTAAATACATAGCTTTGAAAAATAAAATTCTGGGGTTTTTTGGTACCCCCTCATAAGTATATGAAATGCACCTCAGTTGTCTACTTTGATTGAATGTACTGTATGCTATTTTAATTACACCTCAATATTAATTATAATACTATGTTAATGAGGCAACTGCTTTGCTTTTGTAAATGGTTGATCAAGCTCTATCATTTTTCCTTGAGAAGAATACACATTCTCTAGTTGTTAGGGTTATCTCAAATTGTTTGGATTCATATACTACTTCATTTTCTTTAAGTTTAACATGACTATTTAACATAATGAAATCTTAGCCCCTCACAGAACAATAAGTGGACTTCCAAACACTTTAACTTTTAAAAAAATCATTTTATTAGGGGCTCATACAACTCTTATCACCATCCATACATACATCAATTGTGTAAAGCACATTTGTACATT
>NW_022111369.1:54706686-54709812 GCF_000313985.2 Echinops telfairi
CTCTATAAATGCCCTTTGCCTCCTAGCTCTTTCCTCTATTTCTTTTGACTTTCCTCTTGTCCCACTATCATGCTCACTCTTCACTTGCGTTTCAGTAATTCCTCTTGGTTACATTACCCTTGATCACTTCCTACCCAGCCTTTTACACCCTCTTCACCACAGATTTGGATCACTTGTTATTCCCTTGTCCCTGGGTTTGTTAACACCACTACCTTTCCCCTCACCATCTCCTCTCCCATGTCCCCCTGGAACTGTCGGTCCCGTTGTTTTCTCCTCCATATTGTTCATCCAGCCTATCTTATTTAGACAGACCTGCAGAGATAATACCATGCACATAAACAAGACAGAGCAAAACCAAGCAACAATATACAACAAAACAACAACAGCAACAAACCAATGACAAGAAAACACAACAAGAAAAAGCTTGTAGTTAGTTCAAGGATTGTTTGTTGGCCTTTAGGAGTGTTTTCCAGTCCAGTCTGTTGGGGCACCAAGCTCTGGCCCCAAAGTCCACCTTCAGCATTCCCTGGGGACCTCACCACTCCATTCCCTTGCTGTTCTGTTGCACCCCCTTAGTGTTTTGTCTCAGTGTGGCAAGATCAGATCAGGCACAATTTCCACACTGTATCTCCGGTGTTGTCCCCTATAGGGCTATGGGTCAGTGAGGGACGTCATGTCTCATAGTGGGGCTGGCCATATGGTCCTCCCTGTGAACTGGCTGCTCTAATCAGGAACATCGTCCTCATGGCCTGGTGGGCCAGGATGTGCTCCACTCTCTTCTCCTCCCCCTTCATCTGCTCCCATGGGCTCTGATCAGATATGTCCCACTTTTGGAGCTGCAGATTCAATGCTGTCTTTTGAAATAAATTCTTCTGGGGGCGGGGCAGGTGTCCATGTAGTAGCTGGGATTGGGCAGGCCCCTCAGACCTCTCCACTGGTTCCCTACTCCATGCCAGCATGTTGCATTCACATCTTGGAGCACTGGGTTGAAGTCTGGTCCCTCTTTCCCTGTGGAGATAAAAACAATACCCTCCCCTTGGGAGAGTTAGGTCCCTGAAAACACATGGACTGTTATTGTACTCTTCCCCCCATATAAGAGCACAATAAAATTGACACAACCATTCCTTTCATTAACCTCACACATTAGATAAGGCAGTCCCAAACTACAAATGTCTGATTTACATATGACACACGGTTATGAACCAACCTGGTAGAGCCTATATATTAAAAATTCCAGGCACATATGATGGCTTGCAATAACAAGCAGGTGCTAATATCAATATGCTTCAAAAAATTACTACTGTTGTATTATGAGGCTAAAGATGTTTCAATGAAAGTGCTCCTCTCAGATTTTTTATACATAGGAAGGTACATTACATACTAATGTAAATATTTGACTGACTGACATCAGATATCACCTTATCTAACTTTCTGACTTAGTACAAATTCAACTTAAAGACAGACTTAGGAATGGAACTCCTTCATAATCCGGAGACTACCCATATTGTGATTATACATGGATAAGAAATATTGGAATGTTCATATACTTTCACTGACTATTTCCTTCTTTCTTAGACCATCCTACTAGATCCTTTCCCTTCTTTTTAAGTTATATCTTTTGGAAGTTTATTTTATTTTTCCAACAGTTTTATTGGCATATAATTCACATATCTTACAATTTAGTAGTTTGATTACATCAAAAAAAGTTATACAATCATCATCATCATCATCAGTTTTAGGACATTTTCTTCAGCCTTGTACTCATCCTTGCTAGCTCCCCACTTCCCCCCCAGACTCCCATGCCATACCCCTAAGGGACCATTAGTCCAGTGACTGTCTCTACAGATTTATCTATCCTGGATTTCATACACAGAAAAACAGTAAAACAACAAACAAACAAACATTAAAAATCCTAACAAGAATAACACTGTAAACCAGATAAAAAGCTCAACTGAAAAGAAAGCAGGAAATACTAAAAACTAGAACAATTTAAATGGATCATAAGGAAGATCAAATAATAGGGTGCTAAATTCTAACCTCACTGCATCTGCAACAAGTCGGAAGTTCATTTTGTGCCGGTCTCTTAGTAGCACGACTCATCTTCTGCGTATCTGTGAATGTTCTCACTTCCCTATTGTCCTTAAAAGAGTGTTTTGCTGGATACACGGTTCTAAGCTGATGATTGTTTTGCCCAGCGCTCTGCAGCTTTCTTCTTCCATTGTCTTCCATCTCCCCTGGACACTGTGGAGGAGACTACTGTCATTTGGACTTACTTCCTTAACGGAGGAGTCTAATGTCTTTCCTTCGTTCTCAGTAGTACTTTTGTCTGGATAGACTTAAGGTGTTTATGTCTGGCTAGACTTGCCCCCCTAGAGATGCAGCGGGGTGCCCTTCTCCTCACAGAGATGGGAATGCGACTGTGTTCTGGCCAGTTGGACAGAAGGGCAGTTTTCAAGGGGTACGGGTTACATATGACAATTTGGTAGGTAGTATCTGCTTCTGGCATTATGAATGACCGAATCCATAATTAGGTCGAGGGCCTCTTCCATTGAAAGTCTACTAATACAGTACATACTAGTTGCCATGTGCCAATAAACAGCATAACAATAAATGGAGAAAAGATTGAAATAGTCGAGGAATTCATTTTACTTGGATTTTTTTCATTTTCATCAATGTCCATGAAAGCAGTAATCGAGAAATCAAACAACCTATGGCATTGGGCAAATCTGCTGCACAGACTTTAAAAAAGAATCAAAGGGCAAAGATGTGACATTGAGGACTAAGATATGCTGAGAAAAGACAACCTAGAAAATTGGTACACATGAATTACAGTGCTGGTGAAAAATATTGAACACCATGGACTGCCAGAAGAACACACACATCTGTCTTGGAAGAAGTACAGCCAGCATGCTCCTTAGAAATGAGCATGGAGAGACTTCTTATTTACTTTGGGCCTGTTATCAGGAAGGATCAGTACCCGGAGAAGTGTTGTGTTGAAAAAGTAGAGGGTCAGCAACAGCGTGGACACCTGAGATAGTTTATTGTGCCAGCCTGGCTGATAAACGCAGGTGGGATTGACTGAGGGGCAGAGAGATGGATGGCTTGGTGAGCCTTGCCTTTCTTGTC
>NW_022111369.1:54710254-54712042 GCF_000313985.2 Echinops telfairi
GAATTTGGTTTTATCTCTCTAGAGAACCCTGTCTAACACAACGCCCCTCAACCAAGTGAACTGACATCGTGGCACCAACAATGAGTTCAAACCTTGGAAGGATCGTGAGGATGGCACAGGCCTGGGCTATGTTTCCTCTGTTGAACGCAGGGTCACAGTGGGTCAGAATCAGCTCAAGGGCTCTGAACAGCAGCATGCCATGGGGTTACCAATGACTCATGGCGATCCCCTGCGTGTCACAGTACACCTGGGCCCCATAGAATTTCCAATGGCTGATGTAGACGTAGGTCAAGGAGATTACTAGCCTTTGCTTCCAAAGTGCCCTGGGTAGACTCAAACCTGCAGTCTTTGGGTTAGCCGTTGAGCATGTCAACTGAGCATTTGCACCACTTAATATACTGCCTAAGAGACATTATTCGAAATATTGCTGATCTCCTGAGAGACAAAAGTCATTATCAAAAGCAACTACCCTTTTCTCAGCCCCACTCCCCCCCATGTGGAAGACAGCTCTGAGCCGGGGGTGGGCAGCAGGGTGAACAGTGGACAGTCAGTTTAGGGAGAAAGAAGAGACTAAATTGGACTGGGAGCCCAGGGGAATTGGCTGTACGTGTGGCCATGGACTAAGGAAATGCATGGAAAATGAAGCCACACATTTATTAGAGGAGTGGGTTTATCTATTTTGATTTAACTTTCCTGGTGTTCTTTTAAAAAAATAGCTTTGTATTCTTAGGCTACTGATGCTATCTGTCCAGTGGGGACCAAGACACAAGGCAGGTATACATCGATTTAATCACTCGGAGGCTTCTGAAGATGCTTTGTTAGGCCTCAGGACTCAGCAGTGTACTCAGGAAAATACTTCCCCGTGGTATGTCTATGGATCTTTTTAAAACATGTCTGCTTGTCATAGTCTTCACTTATTACCCTCCGGCTAAAAGAATGTACGGAACAAACATCTCAGAAGCCCACTTCAGAAACCGATTTTAACTGAGAATTCTTATTTATTATATCCCAGTTGTTCAGCAAAGGCTCACTAGCCAAAAATGAAGAAAAGAGAGATGAAATTACACTTAACCCAAACTTGTATGTGCCTGGGTCTATATCTTGGTATTTTTTGTTACCTGAGGTCCCTGGAGAAATCATAGAAATCAAATACTCGTTTAACTTTTGAAGAAACTGAGATTTGGAGAAGCTAATCAATACGTCAGGTTTTGTGTCCACTTCGCTGGTTCAGGATACTCAGGGGTTTGGCAGGTAACAAAAACCAAGTTCACTGTCCTCCAGTGGATTCCCACTCAAAGCCACCTTGCAGGACAGACTAGAGATGCCCCTCTGCGTTTCCAAGACCATAAATGTTTACAGGAGTAGAAAGCCACCTCTTTCTCCCTGGGAGTGACTGGTAGTTTCAAACTGCTACCCTTGTGGTTAGCTGCCCAACTCACAAGCCAGCAGGGCTCCTTGGTGCAGAATCCCTAGATAGCACAGATAGTTCATGTGTTTGGCTGCTAACTAAAACGTTTCCCGTTCCAGCCCCCTCAGAGGTACATGGGAAGAAAGACCCAGCAATCAACTTCTGAAAAACCAGTCATGAAAACCCTTCGGAGCTCAATTCCATATCTTACTCATTCCAATATATCCCTTCCCTTCGCATACACTTCTGTTGCTCAATCCCATTGTGTTAGGCTGTACAGTGAACCCTCGTTTATCGCGGTTAATCGGTTCTAGACCCTGCCGTGATAAATGAAATTCCGCGAAGTAGGATTCCTTATTTGTAAATCAAATATTTTCGTA
>NW_022111369.1:54713975-54726951 GCF_000313985.2 Echinops telfairi
CTACCCTGATGCAGCCCTGGGTGCTGGAGCAGCCGTGTGGAGACCCCTGCCAGCGCTGAGATGCTTACACGTTCACTGATTCAGCTTTCCTCCTGCAGTTGTCGTCATAGTGTGTGTGTTTTGTGAGATGGAGGAGGACTTTGTGGATTGGTGTTGTACATATGGGTTAATGTTGGACTTGTGTGCTTGGGCAGCACTGGGTTGGGATGTTTGCTTGATGCGCACTTACTCTTTATATAAAACTCTCTCCTATACATGAGTTTCTGTGGATTTGTTTTTCTAATGTACCCAGACTAACACAGATGCTTAGAGATATCCTCCCTGAAGGCATTCAGGCATCAGACTACTGTGTGGTCCCATCACAGATGGGGCCCATTTCCTGCTGTTAAGGACAATGGATTACTTCCCCTGAAAGCTTAGGCTAAATCATCTCCAGCTCAAGGGCAATCAAGGTTAGGCCACCATCATGAATCTAGGATCCACCCATCTTGTCACATGTATAACCCCAATCCCTCACCCTCATATTACGTATATACCCTAGATGGTTCCCCTCTCATTACTGTATTACCTATAGTAAAACCCCTTCCTGTGACATATGTCTTTACCTGTAATTAGGGGGCTTGCACCCCCCCTCCCAAACAAAAGATATATAAGCCTTGATTAGTAATAAATCGGCCCCTCCGCACTCCTATCGTCTCTGGCCGCGCTGTGCATGGACCTGGCCGCTGAGAACATGGCCATCTAGGAGGTAAGCATGTTACCATGAAATGTGTCTGACTTCTTTATTTTACTCTCTCCCATCTCCTCCCATTTCTCTATGACTTTACTACAATCTTTATTTTGCTCAACTGTACAAGTAAGCCTACCAAACCTGAGATTAGTTGTGGGGAGCTGGCTTCCCCCACAATTGTCCAATTGTCTTGGTGGTGGACTTTGGGTCTCCACCACATCCACACCCTTTCATATTGATTGGGTTGTGTGTGTTTTCAATTTCCAATACCTCTTCCCATCTATACTTCATGATCACACAACCTGGTATCTAGTGGACTTCCCCGCTAGATAGCCGCTTGTTCACTTCCAAGCCTTTATGACTGCAGATGTTATAGCTTTTCATAGCAGCACACCATCAGCTATCTTCACCACACTTGCTTCTGCACCCATTTTGTCTTCAATGTTTGTGTCAAAGAGATGGGTATCATACAGTGCCACATTATTAGTACAAACCATTCTTGTACAGAGGTAAGATTTAAGTAGTGGCCCAAAGGATGGAGAACAATTCTCATCTGACACCGCTGTGGTCACTATGACTGGAAATGACTTTATGGAAACTTAAAAAATTTTTTTAGTCCAAGCCATAGATCCATGATGGTCCTCCTATTTCCAATTGTATAACCTGATGGGAAAAGTAACTGTGATAGTTACCTTCGTATCAACTTGGCTGGGCCAGGATCCTCAATGGTTTGGCAGTTAACACCTAGTAATCCCCCATGACTTGACCTCATACAGCATAATCGATTCCATAATGGGATATGCTTTGAGCAGCCAATCTAGAGTATCTTTGGGAGCAAAAATTAATATGACACTGTCTTATTTTGGGGAAACAGGGTATCTGACCTGGCACCTGTGGGTTCATTCACCTCTCTAATCACAATCCTGACTTGCTGATTTTGGATTAACCTGGATTTGCAGCTGCCAGCCTTTGGGCTTCCTGCCAGTCTTGGGTTGATGAGTCCTCAAAGCTGTGCAAGTTAGGAGATGCCTCCAACTTGACTTCTGACTGAGAATTTGCCTGGACTTGGACTTGCCTGCTTCTACAACTGTCTGGGTCATTTCCTTGACATACATTTCTTTTTACATATATGCACTGAAGCATCATGTATATAAGAACAGTTCTTTCTCTAGTCCCTAACAACATTCTAATTTCACTGTGGATAGCGAACACTACTAAAAATACTGATCATACATTGACAGTGAAAATCCTAATTAAGAGATCTACTGCTCTCTGGCTTCTAAGACATTTATTTATTTATTTTACACTCATTTTTAATTTTTGTATTTCGTTCATGTTGAAAAGAAAATGGGGTCTTTTTTCCCCTCTGTAAAGCAGATTTTTAAAAAAATTCATTTTACTGTGGGCTCATATGGCTATTATCACAATCCATACATATATATATCCACTGTGTCAAGAACATTTGTACATTTGTTACTATCATCATTTTCAAAACATTTTTTTTCTACTTGAGCTCTTAGTATCAGTTCCTCATTTTTTCCCTCCCTTCCTCCCTCCCAAATAACAAATTGTTATTATTTTTCATGTCTGACACTGACCGAAGTCTCCCTTCACCCACTTTTCTGTTGGCCATCCCACGGGGAGGAGGCTATATGTAGATCATTATGATCGGTTCCCCCTTTTTTCCCCCTCCTTCCCCCGACCCTTCTGGTATGGCTACTATCATTATTGGTACTGCCGGGTTTATCTGTCCTGGATTCCCTGTGTTTCCAGCTCTTATCTGTACCAGTGTACATGCTCTGGTCTAGCCGGATTTGTAAGGTAGCCAGATTTGTAAGATAGAATTGATAGTGGGAGGCGGGGTACATTAAAGAACTAGAGGAAAGTTGTATGTTTCATGGGCGCTATACTTCACCCTGAATGGCTAATCTCTACCTTGTGACCCCTCTTTAAGGGACTGTCCAATTGTCTACAGACAGGCTTTGGGTCTCTACTCTGCACTCATACTGATATGATTTTTTGTTCTAGGTCTTTGATGCCTGCTACCATCGACACCTCATGATCACACAGGCTGATGTGCTTCTTCCATGTGAACTTTGTTGCTTTTCAGCTAGATGGCAGCTTGTTTATCTTCAAGCTTGGAAAACAGATCTTAAGCTAATGGCTTAGCATTTAATTGACGATATTTTAAAAATCTAGGAAATATTGTGTTGTTTCTTAGGCCTCTCTCTCTTATACCTGCCATCTTCCAGCGCAACTCCAACCATGGTAAGAATAGTGTCAGGCATATAGCAAGTGCTCAAAAGTATGTGTTGAATGAATATATGGAGTTGGGTGTAGTTCACTGAGCACCGCTCCACTCTCTGCATGTTTATCCTTTCCTCCTTCCATGTTCCATTTCCGACCACCCAGCTAATGAACAGCTTTTAAGAAATGGGAGGAAAATTGACTTTACTATGGGAACTAAGTGCTGTCATTTCTTTGCATTATATATCATTTTTATTGTGCTATTTTTAACTCTAAAATATCTGAATATCAGAACCTTACTTCTGGGGAGACATTATTGATGGGGGAATTGCCAACTACATTTCAAAATGTTGAGAAAGTACTCTGTCAATAATTAATGCCATACTCATTATAAATTCAGGCTAGACTCTTAAACTCCAAGGTGGCTTGTATTTATTGAAGAGTCAGGTAACCTTCGCTGCCCCTGGACATAGCAGACATCATTTATGTTCTGTCTTCTCTGAGGTTTAGTTTACAGTAAGTCAGAGAAGGGAGGTCAAAAACTATCACCACAAATAATGGAAGCCCTTATTAAACAAAAATACAAAAATGCAAAGCTGTTGTTTCTCAAGATATGCTCCATCTATACCCATACTCTTCTAAAGGCAGCATTTCAAACTCTCTAGCCTTTCCCAGAAGCATTTTGTGCTCTCTGATGTATACCATGGTCAGAGTGGCAATTTGAGCATCCTTGAGTGATTCAAACCATATTGCTTTTACATGATCTTTGATTTCTGGGACTTAAGAGACAACAACAACAATTCTTGTAGGACAGCCCCTGCTATCCTGGAAGAATGAGCAGGTGTGTTGGCGTGATGGGGGTGGGGGGGTGAAGGAATCCACAGTGCAACTTTCATAGCATTTTTCTTACCAGTGCAGTTTGTATCATTCTTAACAATTCTAATGCGCCCTTGTGATCATCTGTGTCCTTTGAGAAAACTTAGGTCCCCTCAGAAGCCATTGTTTTGACTGGACCTCTACTTTGAAGGTTCCGTCATAGAGGAAGACAAGTGTGTTACTGAGAGAGAGTACTTGTCTGCAGCCATCCCGATGCCAGTCATTAGTGTGAGATGCTGTTCACTTGGTTCTGACCCACAGTGGCCTTGTGCACAACAGAATAAAGCAGGGCCCAGTCCTGCGCCGTCCTCACAATTGTTCCCGTGGTTGCAGCCACGCTGTCAATCCATCTCTTCAAGGGCTTTCCTCTTTTTTTATTGCCCCTCTACTCTATGGTGTAGATATTTTAAATATTCAGCTCTAAACCTACTCACTTTTTTAAAAACAAGGAGCCATCTTCTAGGCATGGAAAGAAATGTGACATTAACTC
This sequence comes from Echinops telfairi, assembly GCF_000313985.2. Lineage (NCBI taxonomy): Eukaryota > Metazoa > Chordata > Mammalia > Afrosoricida > Tenrecidae > Echinops > Echinops telfairi. The sequence goes on from NW_022111369.1 coordinate 54,718,319, forward strand.
AGAACACTTGCTTTATTTCATAGTAACTAAACGTACTAACCATTTCAACACCGGGAAAGAAATCCTAGCGGTCGATCTTTTGATCACTTCCTCTGTTGTTGTTGGGTGCCATTGGGTCGGTTCTGACTCACAGTGACCCTAGGCACAACAGAAGGGAGACCCTATGCACAACAGAAGGGAGACCGCAGGCACAACAGAAGGGAGACCCGAGGCACAACAGAAGGGAGACCCTGGGCACAACAGAAGGGAGACCCTAGGCACAACAGAAGGGAGACCCGAGGCACAACAGAAGGGAGACCCTAGGCACAACAGAAAGGAGACCCTGGGCACAACAGAAGGGAGACCCGAGGCACAACAGAAGGGAGCACTGCCCAGTCGGGCACCATCTTCGCAATGGTTCCTGTGCTTGAGCCCATTCTTGTAGTCACTGTGTCAATCCATCTCCTTGAGGACCTACCTTGTTTTTGCTGTCTCTCTACCAAGTAGGATGTCCTTCTCCAGGGACTGGTCTCTCCTGACAACGTGTCCAGAGTACTGATTAAAGGCACCTGTTAAAACACATCTTCTCTGGGATAAACTCATGTCTGATGTATGAATGGGAACTTTACTAGCAATATATTTTTTGGATTACCCTCATATGTAAGAGGATTGCTATGAAGATATATGAGGGGGAGTCAAAGCTTCATGGAAAATAGAATGAAGAAATAATGGAATTCTCCATGAACTTGTTGAAGCTGATAATATGTCCTTCCCGGAGTGACTTCTCACTTCGGACAGAAAGACCTACTGTCCCAAATATCTGAGGAGCATTGCTTGAATTTTCAAGCATCCTGCCTTCCAAACACGCTATGTGCTCTACTCATAACACATTCCTTTGTCCGAAGAGCAGAAGGATCTAATATGAAGGGTTTATGAGGAACTTCTTTCGTTTCTGTGACGTTTGCATAAAGCAGTATAATATACTCTGTCTACTTCAACTTGCACAATTATTTAAAATCAGTGAAATCACAAATCTTGGGTCCTAGTTATGCACACAGACATAAGCATAGTTGTTTGATATGCATTGTAGGAAATAACATGCTTATGTTTCACCCAAAATTATCATATACACCACTGTTGTTATGTTTGTAACACATCAGTACAGGAGACCAAAATGGTTATAGGTAGTTAATGCAGGAAAGGGTTGAATACAGGGAACGAGAGACTCACCAAAGGGTCAAATGACTAAATTCTGAGGTGGATCTGGGTTCCATGACATCATAGAACTGAACAGCTCAGAAGACCACATACAGATGCTGAGCGCACTCTGGAATGACCCAACTCAACACAAAATGCCATCGTTCCTGCTGGGGGACCGAGAATCTGTCCTTGCTGCTGCCATCTGTGCATGCACACTGGAAACGGACGCCGTGCAGCAACTTCCTCTGACCATCTCAAAGGCTGAAGAACAGACCCTGGAGGGCCGCCTTAAAACACTCTCAGCCCTCCATGACTGCCTACCTGCAGAAAACAGCCAACAAGACAGAAATATGACGTCTACTTCACACTTACCTTTTATTCCAGAAACTTGGAAGCCATGTGGGCTTCTGAGATTGCAGCTCTTTAACGGGCATACAACACGCCTTCTTTGTCCCAAGGAGTGGCTGACGGTCTTGAACCACTGACCTTGCAATCAGCAGCACAACCCATTGACCACTATGCCTCCATTTACCTTTTAAATCTCACACACTTAAACACAAACGGTAGAAACAAACTCATATCAGAAAGCTTAGCTGCAAGGGAGTCTAAACAACATGACTGGTAGCACTCCAGTCTCTGGTAAAAGAAAGCACACTGCAGAGGAGGTTGAACAAAACAGTCCATGATGTTGACCACTGTGTTAGACAGGGTTCTCTAGAGAGATAAAACCAAATTGCTGATAATTAAATATATTTATTTATAAAGATAATTAGATATATAACAAGAAATGAACTGTTAAATCATATACAGATAAATATATAATACAAGGAATGAACAGTTAAATTATAAAGAACTACAAATGGCTCAGTGCAACTCGCTCCCGTGAGAGAGAGTTGTGAGAGACTAGCAGTCCTTTAAGTCTAGTCTGTTGCCAGATCTCCCTCTATAGAGAGAGCGAGGTTATCTCAGCACAGCAGCCAATCACAAAGCAGATCACCAACTGTCAACTAACCACCAGTCCTAACTTCCAGTCCCCAAATCCAGAGATGTCTTAAAGGGACCTCAACTTACAGTGACACAGTCCACAGGCTAGGCATCCCACAGGTAGTGTAGCCTATAAATTGAGGCACAGAACAAGCAAGGCAGCCGCACGCTGGTCCGATGATCAAAGAGCAAGAGACAAGAAAGGCGAGGCTCACGGAGCCATTATCTCTCCGCCCTTCAGTTAATCCTACTTGTGTTTATCGGCCAGGCTGGCACAATAAACTATCTCAACCACATATCACATGAAGCCACATATCTTGTTTCAGGGTTTGCCCAGTCAGAGATTGAAATCAGAGTCTTGGCAGTTCTTCACCCTCCCCCTTTTTCATCTGACCTATCATTACTACCTCTAGTACTGCATTGACTAAATTCAATGGAGAGTAGCCTCTTTCTTCCCTTCTTCTAATATTCTTGATAAAATATCTCATGTGCTTAATAATCAGGGATCGGGCTCATTTTGTTTTTTGATATTGCAGGTGGCTGGCGTATGATGAGCCACATTATTGGTGCTAGTGAAAACCCTATCATCACCTGGGTACATTGGTCAAAGAGATGTGCAATGGCATTCTGCATGACAATCCGGTGCAAGATTCCCTAGAACAGTGAAGTGTACAAAAACAGTGGGTGTCCACGGACTTGAGGTATTAGATTCCTAGATTGTTTAACTATGAGGCAATTACCCTGATTCCTACTCTTGCCTTGCTTTGGAATCTGAATGTTGATAGAATCAACCGGACACAGGGAACTGTCCAGTGCAGACAGTTACATATACGGTGTTTATGCCATATCCTCATTGTTAACGCAGCACCAACAACTCACTGCCATCAAGTCAATTTTGACTCATACTGACCCTATAGGACAGGCTAGAACTGCCCCCTTGGGGTTCTGAGACTGTAACACTTCATGAGAGTAGAAAGCCTCATCTTTCCCCCACAGAGCATCTGGTGGTCCCGAACTGTTGACCCTGTGTTTAGCAGCCTAGGGTATAATCCATCACACACCAGGGCCCTCACTGTTAAGCACGATAAATTGACGCTTGTTTGAGTAGCAACAAGTTATAATAGACTTTTATGCTTGGGTTACAAATGTAGGAACTGATATCTTGCTTTGTGTGAGAAAAATGGTGGGGGGGGGGCATGGAATCAAATTAAACAAACAAGAAAGAAGAGTAATTTTGGTTTTAAAAAGTATCAATCAACTTTCAGCCATTTCAGAAGGTAGTAGATGGTGAAGAACTGATGGTATTGAAGGAAGAAATCCAAGTTGTACTGAAGCGATCAGGGCAAGACAAGCCATGGGACTTGCTGGAATCCCAATTGAGATGTTAACAAACTGATGCAATGAGGGAAGCGCTCACACATTTATGCCAAAAAATTGGGAAGACAGTTATTTGGTCAGTGAACTGGAAGAGATCCATATTTGTACCCACTCCAAAGAAAGGAGATCCGAGAGAATGTAGGAAGTATCAGATAGTATCACTAACATCACATGCAAGTAAAATCTTACTGAAGATAATTTAAAAATGACTGCAAAACCACGTCAACGGGGAGCGGCCAGAAATTCAAGCGAGATTCAGAGGGAATCTCTGAATTGGTGGTATCAGATCGATATTGGCTGAATGCAGAGAATATCAGAAACCTGTTGACCCATGTTTGTCTATGCAAACGTATTTGACTGGGTGGATCACAGCAAAGCGTTAATGCTGCACAAGACCTATGTAAGGTGTCAAAGGACAAAAGTGACGCTTTGAGGAGTAAGGTGTGCCTTATCCAAGCCGTCGTTTTTCCCATTGCCTCACATGTATGTGAAAGTTGAACAATGGATAAGAGAGAGCGTAGAAGAATGTCAATTTGAATTATGGTGTTAGAAAAGAATATTGAAAATACCGCCGCTGCCAGACAAGCAAATCTGTCTGGGAAGAATTACGGCCAGAACACTCCTTAGAAACGAGGATGGCACAGTTTTATCTCACGTGGTTGGCACACACCATCAAGAGAGAACAGGCCCTGGGACTGGGCCAGTTTAGGAGATAGTCGACAAAGAAGACCCCCATGGCTTCGAGAATGGATCCCAACAGACTGGCTGTGGTATCAATGGTACCACCCTGCGGATGTGATTGAGCTATGGAACGCTATGATACCGCCAAGAGCTCCCAATAAGATGATTTTAGAAGGAAGAAGAAGACCGGGCTCCCGAGGAAGGACAGTGGTGAGGACAGTGCAGGGCCAGGCAGCGTGTCTTTCTGTTGGGCAGAGGGTCGCCATGACAATGACGTGGAGCCAACTCATTGACATCTAGCGACAGCGGACCTTTCTCTCATTGCCCTTCGTTACACGCTTCCACAGAGGAGACCGTGAGAGGCAACATTATCAAGGGGAAAGCATCCCCCCCACTTGTATTCTAACGATTTCAGAGTGAGTCTGCAAACACCAAAGGGAACACTTTAAAGTAAAATGTGAGCAAGTCACGAGAAAAAGATTCAAATGATGTAGTTGTGCAGAACCTAACTATATACCTGATGTTGTATTCATCTCACACAAATGTGAAAATACAATTTAACTTTGATCCTAATGACTGCCTGGATGACTGCCTTGGGAAATTTCCGGAACCCATTGAAGAAAACCTGTGTTGATTACTGATGTCTGCCATGAGGACAATGCTGATGGCAGCGAGCTATTTGTTGTCTGACGAGATCATGGTGTCCATGATATCAAGGAAGGAAATTCCACCTGTGGAACTGGCCATGCCCATGACTGGATTAAGGTGCCTCATTCCTGATATATAATAAACACTTAATGACAAGTTTTTTTAGTGGAAAATCCTGAAGACCATACTTCAAGAGACACTGACAAATTGCATCATTTGTAGATGGACAGAGCCAAATTAGTACACAAAAAATGATTAAGGAAGTTAAGAATCTATGATGATGATGAGGGTGATTACATTGTAGCTATGCTCAATAATTCAAAGGTGGGGGGGGCGGCTAATCCTAGTATCACAAAACTCCCTGCTACTGAGTAGATGCTGACTCCTCGCCACCCTACAGGACCGAGATGAACTGCCCCCGTGTGTGCCCCAGACTGTACATCTCATCGTTCTCCCGTGGAGCGCCCGGGGGTTTCAAACTGCCGGACACTGTATAAGTAAGCCCGAAGAAGAATTGATGCATTTGAATTCTGGTGTCAAAACAGAATGTTGACTATACCAGGGACTGCCAGAAATACAAATCTATCCAGAACATTCCCTGGAAATGATGCTAGTGAAAGAGAACGTCACGCTTGGTCAAGTAGAGGCTGCAGGAGAAAGAGAACGCTTTCACAGGATGATCTTAAGCTGTGGTGGCATCAAGGGGCTCAAGTGAAACAAACACACACACACAAGGGTGGGGACAGTGCAGTTTCCTTCTGTGGTGCACAGGGTCACTATGGGTCAGGGCTGACTGGATGGCACCTAAGAGCAGCAACAACATTGTGTTCACTGCATCCCACAAATAATAAGTTATATTTGAATTGTCATTCAGTTTAGAATATTTCTTAGTTTCCCTTGAGACCTTTTTTTAAAAGAAATATGGATCACATCTTGCGTGATTTTTATTGTGTTAGGTTTGTTGCAGTGAGCATGTAGTTGAGATTGCGATTTACTGGGGGGAGTGTTCTATCGGAGCTTGAGAAGAACGTAGGCTCTGCGGTTGGGGGGGGGGGGGATTGTACTCTTGTCTTTTCCATTCAGCTACATCCTGACTGAGTTTCTGCCTGCTGGGTCTGCTCGTAGCTGATAAAGAAGTGTTGGCATCCCCACTCTCACAGTGGAGTTCTTTGTTTCCCCTACCGTCCTGTTTTACATCGTGTAGTGTGATGCTCTGCGGTTAGCTGCATACACATGAAGGACTGTTACGCTTCTTGATTATGATGCCATCTCCCCTCGTTACCCCTAATAATTTTCCTTCCTCTGAAGTCCGTGTAAGATTAATGTAGCTACTTTAGATTTCTTTTCATTACCGTTCAAAGAGTTTTCTCTATTCTCCACCCTTTTTTTCCCTTGTCCACTTGTGGTGAGAATATATATAACGAAGCATCTGCAGAGTTTTTACATGTATAATTCATTGACATTGATTGCATTCTTTATGTTGCATAGCCATTATTGCTGTCCTTTCCCACATTATTCCAACCACCATTAACACAAGCCCAGTGCCTGCTAAGCAAAAATCCACCCCCACACCCACTTATAATCCTTGGTTTCTGTGTATGTGCTTCTTTTCTGCCATTGAGATCATAGAGTATTTATGCAGCATAATGTCTTAGTATATATCAGGACTTCATTTATTTTTTTGGCCAAGTAATGTTTCATTAGATGTACGTGTCACATATTGTTGATCGATCGATGGCATTTGGATTGTTGCCCCCCTCCCCTGCCTGGCCCCACTGTGAAAAGTACAACAATAAGTTCTGCTACTTCATATTTCTTCTTCAAGGTTGCTTTAGCTAGTGTTAAATGCAAAGGACCAAAGTAAAAAAACTGTCCATATTGGGGCTAACACTTGCAACATACATTTTTTTGGGAAGGGGGACACAATCGCATCTGGTGACGTTTCCATAAAGATTAACCAAAACCCCCCTCATTGTCATCGAGTCAATTCTGACTCACAGGCACCCTGTAATTCAGGGCAGTACTGGCCCTGTGAGTTTCTGGATTGCAACTCCCTACGTAAGTAAAAAGCCTCATCTTTCTCCTGTGGAGCAGCTGGTGGTTTTGAACTGTGGACCTTGCAGTTAGCAGCCCTAAAGATGGCAGCCTATAAAACTCTCTGGTACATATCTCCTGGGCAGTACCTAACAACAAGCCTTGGAATGACATCTGTCCAACGGTACTAGTACGTTTCTTCACTGCATGCTTTATGGATGAGATGAGATGACAAGACGCAGGATGATGTAGTATAGAGGCAATAGCTTAAAAGAAGGGGAAAAAGCAGATTTCTCCCTCTCCTCTCACCTGTTAACTTTTGGCCCTTAAACAACAGAGCGAGTCTTTCATCATGTCGTTCTAAATATAGTTTTAAAAACACTTACTTTCCTCCGATTGCCTTGGCATGTCTACAATTCGAAGGCTTGGCTTTCCGGGCACTATTCGCACAGGTTTTTGCTGTTCTCTTAATCCATTGCTTAGCAGTGCTTGTTCCCTCCGCCTTCTGAAACGCTGCTGCTGCCGCAGCTGAAACCTGATAACATTTGAAACATGTATCTACTTGCATTGCCACCCCCCTCTTCTGCCAGAAGCGTACTGTGAACTCAGAAATTTGTATTTCAAAGGCTATGATTCTTTTAAAAATGCGTTTTCTTGTTCAGTCTCTTGCCTGGCTATGCCACCAATCCTTTCCCTAAGATCTGCTGCTAAAGTCTTCCCGTTCCGGCCTTCTGTGCCTGAGGAGATGGCCACAGCCCCAGGTTCAGATGGTTTCCTCCCAACCGCTTCTTCCTCGGAGTCACATTACATCAGCATCACTAATGTGTTCTGTGTGATACTCCAGACTCTTATTCACATCAGTCCATTGAAAACGAACCTCCTGGTTTGTTTGAACATGGAGGATGGATGGGCTAAGGTCAAATGCAGACCGGGGCGAGATCTAGGGGACATGTACGAATATTTATAGTCGTATTAAATATGTACCTGTTGAATCTGTGCCTTTTCTCAATGCTTCAAGAGGACCATAGCTTCCGGGTGATGGAGATGATAGGAAGGGAGGGAGGGGGTACCTAGAAACTTCGCAACAAAAGGGGGTGCTCAATATACTCAAAGAACACCCACAACACCACCTTCCTCCACCACCAGATTATCTCACCAGCTAGTGAGACTGCAAGGTTTGGGGGCTCGGTCGTACCACTTGGCGCAGCGCATGGGGGGGTCGTGCCTATTCGGCTGCGCCTGGCCATTCCCCCTGGCTTGGTTTTGCCCCTGCTCCCCCTGCGCAGGCCCCACAGTGCGTCAGGCCGGCGCTTTATAGCGGCTGCCTGGGCGGCTCCGCTCCCTGTTTTTCCTCCGGTCGGTGCCCTTCCTCCCGCTGCCCGCCGAAATGCAGCTCAAGCCGATGGAGATTAACCCCGAGGTGAGTGTCCGGTGGCCCGTGGCTCGGGGACCACGAGTGCGGGGACCGCCCTCGCCAGGGAGCTGTATCGCGGACCCCCTTTTGTTCTCTTACTGTCTCCCTTTGTATTTGCCTCTCAGATGCTGAACAAAGTGAGTGGCGTCTCGCGCCGTCCGCCCGGGGCCCCTGGAACTCCGAGGCGGAGGCGCCCCCCGGGAGGAGCCCCGCCCTGCGCGTTCCCGAGGCCCCCCGAATTTGGGTGGTGACTGGGCTAAAGCTGTAGGGGGCAGGGATGGAAGGGGCTGCGCCCCGTGGCCCGCGTTCCGGAGGG
>NW_022111369.1:54727285-54753461 GCF_000313985.2 Echinops telfairi
GGGGCTGGGCTCTGTGCCCGCGCCCGCCTGCGCGCTGCTGCTGCTCTTCCCTCTCACGGCTCAGGTAGGGCGCGGATGGGGGGCGGACCCCAGGTGCGGGGCGGCCAGGTTCCCGACCCGGTGCGAGGCCAGGAGGACGGTGTAGACTTGGCTCCCCTCCCCAGAGGGTAGAGGTCGCGCTTCCCGGGAAAGGAGGCGCCTGTCTGGTGGTACCTCCTCACTGGGACGCCGATTGTCTTAGCGCACCGCTGTCATCCTTAGGCATCCTGCCCGAGCTGCCTTTAATGTGGAAGATCTTCTCAGTTATCGCGGGAAGGAGCTTGTCCCGCTCATGAGCTCCCTTCGACCTTGATCTTTAGCCTGGAACACTTAGTCTCCCACGCCCATGAATGGCGGGCTGCCTGCTTCTCCGTCTGGGCGGTGACCTACCTGTGGGCTCCTGGTTTGTTTGATTCTCAGACTCCCACCTGGCCATCAAATGGAGGGGTGTGCATTTACCGGAGTCCCTAGCAACCATAGTTTCTCGAATTGAGCACTTTCACTGCCTGCTAGGGCTGTGTGCCGGAGGATTGGGGGGATTTCATCCCGCATCCCACCACCGCCCCACTTCCTCTACTGAGCCTCCTTTATCTCCCCCGCTATGTCGTTTTAGGCTCCCGACTGCTACTCTTTTAAGCAGTCATGTTGGTGGTCTGGCTTCTGGGTAGGCCCTTCCACCCTGTTACTCCCTTTCTTCTTTGACCTTGTAGCCGGGATGAAATAGGTAGCCATTAGCGTGGGCTCAAGTAAATCTGTTCATTTCTCTTGAGATGGTCCACTTCCCTCAAGTGTACGTGGGTTAGGATCCTCAAAACCTGAACGCCAAGTATAAAGAGGAAGCTAGGATGCTGTGTGGTGATAGCAGGGGGCCCCAGCTAATTATAATTTGCATGCCATTGCCTGCCTCGTAATGTGTTAGCAAAAACTTGCATCGCTTCAGACCTAGAATGAGCTGTACGAAGCACCATTAAAAAGGCTGGGCGTTCTAGATGCAGCCTCAGCATTAATTGGGCCCTGTGGGAAGTGCCAGACCTCCTTATAAATGCGGGAAAGTGGATTCAAAATACCCCTGAAGGCTATTTGAATAATCCGATGGACATGATTTTTAAAAAAAAATTTATGGTTGAAACCTTTCCTTACGCAAAAAAAAAAAAAAAGAAAGAAAAAGCAAAAGCTGCTAAATGATTGCCAGTCGCAGATATTAGCTTGCCAGGTCATCTAGTGCAGGTTCCAGCCTCATGGGCGCTGCCGCCTGTCTCAGCACAGCTTTCTTACCCGGAACCATGATGACTGGCAGGTTTTGCGTGGCGCTGAGAGGCACAGCCTCTGGGGGGCAGTCGTGTAGCGCCTTCTGCCTTCCAGAGCTGGCTCAGGCGGCTCTTGTTAGAGAAATCTCTGACCTCTGTTCCAGAGAGCTCGAGTTCACCCCATCAAGTTTATCGAGCACCTGTTCTGCTAAATTAAAAACAGACTGAAGCCAGTTGACAAAAAGGTGGAGGGTGGAGGTGGAGGTGGAGGTGAGGGGAGGGGGATTCACAAAGTGCGGTGGAAAGATGTCATTACCTTTGATTTTCATTTTCCACGCACCTTTTGAAGCTGCCATGTAGATGGATTTCCCCCAAAGCCAAGAATGATTTAGAAGGCATCTGATGTTGGCTTTGGGGACATTGTGGAATCCTAAATGGGCCCCTTTTAAAACATAAATTGTAAGTCACGGTGAAATATTCATGTCAAAGCTCAAAAAACCATCAAGGATGAAGCTGTCACCACCAGCAGCCCCTAATTTTCCCCGGAAAAGGGAAAATTCTGATCCGTCATTGGATGCCAATTCAGGGATCTGGCGGGTGTGAGGCTCAGGCTTCCTACTCTGCAGCTGCAGTGAGTTGATGGTGAGGCTGTGCAGAGCCCGTGTGCCTCTGCTAGTGCCACAGAAGCACAGGCCTAAGCTTCACTGCCATGCGCAGTCATGCGCGGTGTTTAACACTGGAAGTCTGACGTTGCCCTGTCGGAATCTTGCCAGGTATGGGAGGTTGGTGAGCTCTGGACTTGAGGTGGTCTAAGTGTCTGGCAGCTAGCCTCATGGCCTGCAGTTCAAACCCACCCACTGCTCCGAGGGAGCATGATGAGGCTATCTGTTGCTGGGAAGATTGACAGCCTTGGAAACCCTATTTGGTGTTGCTTTGAGTCAATTGCTTCCAAGGCAGTGGGTTTGGGGCAGGGTTTATCCCACTAGCACCTGGCTTTTAACCTGACAAGGAGCCTCGTGGTGTTGTGGTTATACCCTGGGCTGCTAACTGCAAGGTGAGCAATTGAAACCACCTGCCAGCTCCGAGGGAGAAAGCCGGGCTTCTTACTGCCGTAAGGAGTTACCGTCTCAAACTCACGGGCACTTCTACCCTGTCCTAGCGTCACCGCGAGTCAGAATTGACTCGAGGGCAGGGAGGTCTGTTTTGGTTTCGTTTTACCTGAGAAGTTATCCCAGCCAGGCCTCTAAAACTGGTTAGTGAACGATGCAGCTAAGACCATGTTCCCCTGCAGAAGAAACCGACTCCCATCGACTTACCAGTCTCTTCCACACCCCCATGGCTGATCTGCCCTCAAGCTGGGAAGGCCGGGCGAGCGTCTCATCTCTGTTTTGGAGGATGAGAAGGTGCTCTAGATGAGCTACTCTTTCCTTACTTTCCCCCAAGAGATCAGGTTCTTTGAGTTGCTCCTTAGAACAGTGAAGTAGACCTTGTTTTATGTATTTAAGAACCACACGCAGGGTCTCTCTGCGTCCGAATGGACTTGACAGTGAGGTGCTTGGACAGTCAGTAGAGCTTTGAAGAACGGTGAGGATGAACCCGTTGGCATGCTTCTCGGGCACAAAGGAGGGAGGACTAAGTGAGACGAATCTGACTCATGGTCCGTCTCCAGCTGAAAGGTTGCAGTGGTGTCTAGACAAACCTTGGGTCACGTCCAAGCTTGGGACTGCACTGCAGCACCTGGGTGGAGTCTGAAGCGCCGAACCCCCAGGGCTAGCGCCAGGAGGCCACCGGGGCTGGCGGCTCTAGAACCAAGGCACACATCCTACTTGGATTTCCGTGTATGGTGGTAGAACTCTCTGCTGCCATCTGCCAGGTCTCTCTGCCTTTTCACTTGGACGCCGAAACAGAAAACCCGTTTCTTCTGTTCACAGCATGAGAATTTCAGGAAAAAGCAGATCGAAGAGCTGAAGGGACAGGAAGTTAGTCCCAAAGTGTACTTCATGAAGCAGACCATCGGAAACTCGTGTGGCACCATCGGACTCATCCACGCAGTGGCCAATAATCAGGACAAGCTGGCCTTCGGTGAGCCTCCGAGTTGCCTTCAGTTGAGGTCCCTCAGCCCTTCCTCCCCAAACCCCCCAGGTTCTAAGTAAAGCCACTGCCTAACAACCTACTGAGCCGTGGCTGTGGCTTCTATAAGGAACCCTCCTGGTAGCACGCTGGTTAAGTGCAGCCTGGGGGCTCTGCGGGAGAAAGGTGTGGCGATCTGCAGTTCAGGGCTGCCACATGGGGGTGCTGTGATCCAGAATCGACTCCATCCTTCCCAACAGCCTCAAACTAGACTAGTTTCTGGACACACAAACCAGTGGGTGAAATTTTACTGCTCTTTCTTTTTCGGGACGGAGACATTGCCCAGAAGCTTGGTTTGGCATTGTCTGCCTGGTGTGGACGAGTGAGTGAGTGAGTGAGTGAGATTTTGTACTGCCCCCGGGATAGGCTCCTCCAGTGTGCAGGCAGTATAGAGGGGTGGACAGCAAGGACACCAGGGCCAGTTATTGTGAATCTTCCGTTTTCCCCATTTAACTCTTAAACATGAAGCATTCCCTCACTGACTGCCACTGAGTCACTGCCGACCCATCGTGATGCTGTGGGGCGGGGGTTCTGAGACTGCCACTCTACAGGGGTAGAAAGCTTCATCTTCTCCCTTGGAAGAGCTGTTAGGTTTGAGTTGCTGAGCTTGCGGTTAGCAGCCCAGCGCACAAGTCCTGCGGCACCAGGGCCCTTGCATGAAGCGTTAGAGGTGACAGTGAGCCGTAAGATATCTGTGGGTCTTTATCTCAGCCACAAGAGCCCTGGTGGGCTAGGCATGGCTTGGGCTGCTAATCACCACCATGCCAGCAGCCCAAACCCACCAATCCAGCGCGCCTGCTCCCGGAAAGAGTTACCGCCTCAGAAACCCACAGGGACAGGTCTGGTCTGCCGTGTAGGGCCGCTGCGAGTCAGACACTACATAAGCAAGAGGGGAACTGGCACAGCTCTAGGCAGTTGGACACGGGCTGTGGTGGTGCTTGCAGCTCGCTACGGGAGCAGGTGGAAACCCTAGAAGAGCCAGCTGTGAGCCAAACCAGGTGAAGGACTTCAGCCCTGGATGGCCTAGGCCTGGGGGCGGTTCAGCACTGATGCGTTCCAACGACGTGGCCGTTGGGTGTCATTGAAGCCTAGAGCTCGGCAGACTCACACAGAAGGCTAGAGAGTAAATGCTCTGTGCCGGATTCCCACACGGTCTCTGTTATAGCAAAGGAAGCCACAGGCAGGATTTAAACAAATGGGCGGGGCTGTGTCCCAGTCAAACTTTATGTTCCAAAACGGCACCGTATTTGGCCATCTTCTGGGCTCAGACCGTGAGCGGCAGTGGTGAGAACTGAGTAACTCCCATACTCGCTCCGTGCATCTGTTTGTCTTTTGACAAGGTCGGTGTGGCCCCGGTTCTACTCTTGCAATCAAGTGGCTGGTCCGGCAGACGGTCCGGATCACCAGCGCAGCCGGTTCAAAATGCCGGCTTGTTCTCTCTCCAGTTCTCCGCGACTAAGGCTTCCGGCTTGGCTTGGAGTACTGCCACCTTGGTGTGACCCCAGGGAGTGCAGTACCCTTTCCGTCACCATGGCAGTGCTGGCATCGGTGACAATCTGAGGCATAGCATCGTCCTCACATGAAGTGGACATTTTGGGTGATTGTCCCCTAGCGGCTTATTTAAAAGAAAAATCTTTAGAGCTGGAAGTTCGCATTAAGGTCTTTTAAGATAGAAAGTCTTCGTGATGTAGCTGTGTAGAAGAGCCTGACTGTGCTATGCATTGGTCAGCTGGTCAAACCCGCGAGCTGCTCCAGGGGAGAAAGATGAGGCTTCCTGCTCCTCTAAACGTGTACAGTCCGAGACCCACAGGGGCAGGTCTTCACGGCGCTACAGGGTCCCTGTGCGTCAGCACAGGTGTATTTACACGGCACACAAAAACCCGTTGGTTGCCAGCCGTTGGTTGTTTCTAGACTGGGCTATTTGCCTGTTGACATTGTGATTGGACATCTGTCGCCTCGTGTCTGTGGATAATTGTGTGACGGGTTGACCTTGCTCCTCTGAAACAAAACTGTCCTGAGCGGAGCGCTGTTCGGGAGGAGGGATCCTGGAGTCACGAGTACAGCAGGCCTTCGTGTGTGCAACCTTTGTGCCGGTGCTGTACGCAGAGCCGTAGACAGTGTACCCGAGGGAGGGGTTACAAACGGCTTCAGGCTGGGAGGCAGTGATGAGCTGGACTTGGGGGACCAGTGGGAAGCGGCCAGGCAGATAAAGTTGAGGGTGGCAGGGGACAGAGGCACGGGAGAGCTTGGTACTGGAGGGCTGGAAGGGCCCCTGGGGCTGAGTGGACGGCAGCTAGTCAGGGAGGGAGGGGACGTGTGCCCACTTCCTGGGAGGCTGTATTACGGATTGAGACGGGTCGGCATGAGCCGTTGCGCACTTTGCCCAAGTCAACGATAGACGTGACCCTGTTTGCCTGATGGTAGCTGTACCAATAGGTACCCTGTTAATATAAATTTTTTTTTTTAAGAGAATGGGTCTGTTCTGAAGCAGTTTCTTTCTGAGACAGAGAAAATGTCCCCGGAAGACAGAGCAAAGTGCTTTGAAAAGAACGAGGTAGGCATGGGGCATGGCAGAGCCCTGTTGGACACCCCACCCTCCTACCCCCACCCCCACCCCCACCCCGCCCTGCCCAGTTTTGTGCTGCCTATGTTCTCTTCTTTTGCAGGCCATCCAGGCGGCCCACGATGCCGTGGCACAGGAAGGTCAGTGCCGGGTAAGTGGGCACACTGGTCACAGCCCAGCCACCTCCATTTGTACTGGAGGACATGCATGGGCCTCTTCAGGGGACCCAGCCAAGGGTACTCCATCACCCAAGGCCTCTTGATGCTAGAAAATGCCATCCACGTGGTGCTTGGACCAGTTCCTTTCAATGGCTCTTGAGAGCTGGAGCTGTCAGTTGACATGCCCCAAACCCAAACACAACGAACTCGCTGCCATCAGGTGGATGCCCACACCCAGCCACTCTACAGGACAGGGTAGCATGGCCCCTGGGGGTTTCCAAGGCTCAATCTTGAGGAGCGTAGATGGTCTCATCCTCTTCCTGAGGCTGTGCTGGCAGTTTCCAAACTGATGGATTTTCAGGTCCTAGCCCAGCAGGGAACCCACTGTGCCCCATGGCTTCTTAGCAAATGATACACGTCTCTCGCCGCTTTTGAGGTGTGCTGACTCTAGGGACGTTCTAGCACAGGGCAAACCTGTTTCTGTTCCTGAGACTGGAACTAGAGCAGCAGCTGGTTTCGAACAGATGACCT
This sequence comes from Echinops telfairi, assembly GCF_000313985.2. Lineage (NCBI taxonomy): Eukaryota > Metazoa > Chordata > Mammalia > Afrosoricida > Tenrecidae > Echinops > Echinops telfairi. Next base: position 54,733,954 of record NW_022111369.1, read on the forward strand.
TGTGGATCACAGCCTATTGTGCGACCACTCTGCCACCAGGGCCCAGTGGGTTTTCTGCAGTGACCAACTGGAACACTTCTTACCCACCGTGTTGGGAGGGAGAGTCATGGGTACTGACAAAGACTGGCAATTGCTAATCGATTTGATTTTAATTTAACAAGTCCCTTGTTAAATGAGATTTCAGTTGCTGCTGTTGTGTGCCACTGAGTGGATTCCAACCCACAGGAACTCAGGCCTGAGCTGCCCTGTGGTGTGTGCTCAGCTGGATCGGAGGAAACAGCTCTGGGTCTCTCCTCTCCCAGAAGCAGAGCTTCTAGGTGGGGCTGAGCCACCCGCCTTTCAGTTAGCAGCCCAGGGCTCCCAACTCTTTGCGCCACAAGGGCTCCTGTTCATTCGGCAGCCTTAAACCTGCAGCTGTCGGCCATGTTCTGGCCTTGACCTTAGTGAGATGCGTACCCTCCCCAAGTTTTAGATCCCTCGTCCCGAAAGAGCAGAAGAGCGTGCAACAGTGGCTGTGTCTCCAAGGGTGGCCCCCGGCATGGTGAGCTCGCACAGCCACTGGTCTGTAGCACATCCACAAGTAACGAGTCCTAATGGTTTCAACTGAGAAAGCTAGTTGGTTCAGTCATCCTGCCCTTGAATGATGACGGCCAATTTTTCATGAGCCCCACTGACACCGCGCTGAGGTAACGAGAAACCCATTTCCTTCTCTCTCTAGGTAGATGACAAAGTGAACTTCCACTTCATCCTGTTCAACAACGTGGAGGGCCACCTCTATGAACTTGGTAGGTTCGGCCGGATTTCTGGTATCTCATCCTAGTTTTGGCTCCTAGTGTCATTCTTAATGATGTCTTTCAATACGGCCAGGCATTAATTTTATGCTGGGGGTGGGCATGGATTTGTGTTTCAACACCGCTTCAGTGATTTCCACCGGTGCAGCTCAGTGACACTGCTGACGGTCCCATGGCTGTTGGGACCACCCAAACGTCGATCTGATGATCTGACCGTCGTTAGCACAAATTCTTCAGCCCCGGAGAAGCAGCTCGTCTTCCCTTCCCAGTGTCTGTGGTCAGGTTGCTCACTCTTTACCAGGGAATAATGCTTCCTGCAGACAGACTTCCCTAATGGGTTGCAAAGATCCCTTACAGGCGGAATCCATCACTTGTGCCCAGAACGGCCCCCACAGGCCCCTGAGGTTGCAGACGGAAGGCCTGCAGTCACAAGTGAAGAAGGTTGGCACCTGTTGGGTGCCTGCTGCTTTCTCGCTACAGCTCCCTTCCCTTGGCCCACCCAGTCATTGGTCTCTGGCAGCATCCTGCTCAGCCACAGAACACTCTTGATGCTTGGCCATGGATGGTCCTGCCCGGGGTAAAGGAGTTTGGGTGTTAGCAGTTAGGAAGATGATGCATCCAGGAAGCTTCGGCCCCCTTTGTGTGACTAGGGAAAGACTCACGGCTGCCTCGTCTCAAGTCATTGAGAAGCTACTACAGACCCTGTCTCGGCAGACAGGGCCACGGAGACTCAGGGTTGGTCATAGTTGCCGAGAGGGGCATGTGAACTCTCAGGGTGCCTTCTCTGACTGCCCCTGTCCTGACTGGACAGCGTACGACCTCTATCGCCCTTATCTTAGAGGGTGGGGCTCAGCCGCCTGTGTCAGGGTTGCTGGTTTGCCTCTCCTGTGGACTAGGACTGTCTGGGAAGGAGAGCCAGGAGCACTGAGCATTCTAACCAGTCATCCCTTGGTGGACATGACTGATGTTCGTAAGAGCTTAACACTTCCCCTGAGACTGGCAAGCAAACCGTCCGGCCGTGTGCTGAGAACGTTGAATTTGCAGGGAACCCTGACGGCTGGTCTCTCTGTTGCAGATGGACGAATGCCTTTTCCCGTGAACCACGGCTCCAGTTCAGAGGACTCCCTGCTGCAGGTAATCTCTGCCATCCATCTTGTTCCTCGGGGACCGCAGTTTAGCCAAATTGTCTACTGTAAAAAACTGGCTCCTGGGATGAGCAGCACCAACCAGTGGTCCTTCCGGTCAGGATCTTGACTAATCTAATCTGTATTGCGTGCTGCCTCCAAGTCACAGTTAGAACGAGCTAGAAGCTGGTGCTTTACTTCCTTGTGGGATTCAGGAGGCCATTGTCCCGTTGTCAGGTTACATCCCAGCCACAGAACACTCAGCCACAGCCCACTGAGCCTGCCTGGCACCCCACTCTGACTGCTGGATGTGGCCCTGTCTCTTAGATTGTGCACAAGGGTTTCAGGTTAGGCAGCTCCCTTCAGTAGTTTTCCCTACGGGGTGGGGGTGGTGGTGGTGGTGGGGGGCCGGGTAGGGTGGTGGTGGGAGGGTGGGTAACAGATATAAAACAGCCAGCATCCAGGGTCCCTGTGTCATACTTCTGTACAAGTGACCATCTAAACTTTTTTTGGTACGTCTATATAAATCATTTTGGCCAAGTCGAGAAGGAGTTGATTTTACGTGTTGGGACCCAGTTCTGATGGGGTGGTGATGAGCGCTGTACTGGAAGGCAGTGGGAGTGTCCTGCAGTCCACCCCTCCTCCCGAGCACCCCCAGGCATGCAGGATGAACACTGCCTCGCCTTGACCATCCTCACAAGTACTGCCATCTTGTTCAGGGTCTTCCTTCCTTCTTTCTCACCGACCCTCTATTTTATTGAGCATGGTGCCCCTTTTAGTTGTAGACTAAGGCTGGTATGGTGGATGAGTATTTTGGCCTTTTTATGATAGAAATGAGTCCCGTCATTTTGCTCTTCTAATAGAAAATTCCTTAATGAGGTAATATGCAGAAATGCTGTAGAAATAATACCTATTTCATTTGTAATTGAAATAGCCAGTCTTTCAGCCCTTGGTTTGTGCTAGACCAGAAATGGGCCAACTTTTTCTTGAAGAGCCAGATAGTTTTTATTTTGTGCTTTGTGGGACATTGAGTTGCACGTACTGCTGTTAACATTCCCCAGCCCATTGTAACTCCAAAGCAGTGGAGACAGTGCATAAATGAAAGGGCATGGCTGTGTTCCAATAAAGCTAGGCCCCACAATATGCAGATTGGGGCCCTCGTTTTTCTGTCTCTGATTAGAATGGACACGTGGGTTTTGGTTTGGAATTAGACAACATTCCTAGTGACGTGTATCTATTGTAGAGCCCCTTCTCATGATCAGGCAGCACAAAGAAACTGAGTTGCAGGAGACATTAGGCGGAGCGCCCACAATTGATGACGTACATAGTACAGCAAATGGCTCAAACTTAGTCTGTGCTGTTAGTCACTGCATAGGACAAGGTTTCTGCAGAACACCGTGGGCCTATTAACCAGAGGGCCGCTAGTGGATCAAATCTGTGCCACTCAAGCGGAAAGGCTTTGTTCTCTCGTCTCCTCTAATTGTCGTCGTTAGGTGCCCTTGACTTGGCTCTGACCCTTAGCGACCTTGTACCCAACAGAACGAAGCGTGCTCCTACACTCTCCCCTAATTGTTCTGTCTGAGCCCATTGTTACAGCCACTCTCTCTATCTTGTCAAAGGCCTTCTTTTTTTTTTTTTGCTGCCCCTCAGTTTTGCCAGGCATAATGTCCTTCTCCAGGGACTGTCTCTTGACAACATGCCCAAAGTACATGAGACAAGGACTTGCCACCCTTGCTTCTACGGAGCGTTCTGACTCCTCCTTCCAAGACAGACGTGCTTGTCTGGTAGCCCATGGGGCGGTCTCTCGCCTTTGCCAGCGCCGTCATTCAAAGGCATCAGCTCTTCCATCTTCCTTCTCCAGTCTCCACCGGTCACGTGCACGTGAAGCCACTGAAGATGGCCATGGCTTGGATCAAGCGCAGCTCAGTGCTCAAAGTAACCCCCTTGCTTTTATTTTCAACACTTTGAAGGAGGTCTTGTGCAGCAGCCTTACCCCGTGCAGCTTGTCTTTGGATCTCTTGACTGCTGCTTCCATGAGCAATGATTGTGGATCCCAGCCAGACGAAATCCTTCACCACCAGTTGTGAGGATTTTAGTTTTCCTTCAGTTGAGTCGTCATCCATATTGAAGACGTCTATTCTTGGTCTTCATCAGCAAGTACTTCAGGTCCTCCCTAGAGCAAGCCAGGTTGTCCCACTACATCGTAGGTTGTTAATTAGCCTTCCACCAATCCTCATGCCACATTCTTCTCTTGCTAGTAGACCAGCCCAATTGATACATATAATCTCAAGACATTTAAGTCCTAGAGTTTAATAACTAACATTGGGATCAATTTTCTGCTATCAACCTTTATAACCTTAGCAATAGTAGTACATGTTAAATCTGCCATAAACATCTAAATCTTATTAGATAGTGGTCTAGATGGATAGCATAAGATAGCTTAATTCAAGAAGATAGGTAATAAAGATTTACAAAAACAAAGCACTGTCAAACATTGCTGGACTTTTAACTTAGTCTAGCCTCTTAAAAAAAAAAAGTTGGGCAAACATCATCATCAATCAATCTCATTGTCTGTACCTGAAGGGCAGGTATTGACTTTAAACTAGGGTTCCAAACCAGTTTGTTCTGGGTCAGCCTCCTGCTGAGAAATTGACTTTTCCCTCTTAAGTACACTGAATGGGAATCTCCATTTGAACATATCCCAACTCCCTGGTGATCTTGTTAAAAATGTGGATTCTGATTTAGTGTATCTGGGCTAGAGGCACTGTCAAACTGGAATGAATCAGGGTGAACCCGTTTTAAACTTTAAAGCCAACTTGTCAAACGTTGACCTAGTAGAACTGGGTCTCTACCGTGGACATATCTGAGTTAGAACTGTTCTCGTGACCCCCCCACGGGCGGGCCGGAAACAGTCTTCCATCTGGCGGGGATTTGAAGTTAAGCGTGAAGCATTACCTTGCCAAGCCAGGTACAGGATGGGGAGAAAGTCGTCTCCGTTTGGTAGAATTACGAAAGGATTCAACTGCTGAAAAGCAATTCCTTGAGTGTGTCCCTGTCGTCCCCACTGGTGGCTGCTGCTTCCCTCAAGCCCTGTGGGGGGAAGGAGGGCTCGCTTCCTCTAGTGTTCTCCTACCCTACCTGACAGCAGTCACAGCGGGTCCGTGGGCTCACCAGAGGTAGATGGGAATAGGAACATTGAGAGACAGGTAGGCCTGGAGAGGCGAGGGTGGAGGGATTGGCACCAGGGAGTCAGAGTGAAGAACAGAGGCAGAACTTCTGAACTTGGCCTGCCCCTTTGGGTCAAGGCTATTGGAAGAGTTAGACATGACCCAGGTGATGTTTTATGCACAAATGGCCTGAGAGCCATGTTCCCTTTGAAGCCTGCCTTTGAATTGGTGCTATTGAGATATTAATGATGTTCCTCCCTCCAGGATGCTGCCAAGGTCTGCAGAGAATTCACTGAGCGTGAGCAAGGGGAGGTCCGCTTCTCGGCTGTGGCCCTCTGCAAGGCAGCCTAATGCCCTCTCACTGTCGGCGTGAAAATGCGTACCCCTCCCTGCAGTCGAAATTGCTTCCGTCCTTGTCAAGCAGCTGTTGTCCTTTTCCGTTCTGTAGAAGCGCACTTCCCCTCAGCCACACCCGCACAGCAGCACAATGCCACTGCTGATTCAAGCACTGTCGGGTGCACGCTTCAGATGGCCAAGCATCACCCCCACCCCCCCCAATTGGATGTCTTGTACCTTAATATCGATCTCATGCTATAAGTGGCTTACTTTGGTTTACGTCTGGATGTGATGGCCTGGGGGGTGGTTTAATCGTATTGTCATTAAAAGAATTAAACTTTTCTGCTGATACACAGCCTGAGGTGTTTGTGTTCAATGTGGTTCGCTAGAGAAGCAAAGGCAATGATGCTTGTCTGTGTTTGTATAAGGATTGAGATGTATGTAGAGACAGGGCTTATGCCGTTATAGAAATAGGTAAGTCCTGTCTGGTTCAAGTCAGACTGGTTCTCCTGACTCGGAAGTTGATGAACAGGAAGCAGGATGATGAAGCAGGGGCCACAGGGTGCAGAGGTAAATGAATCTGAAGTCAGCTGAGCGAATCCACCATTGGCAGTCCATTGATGGCTTACCTCGGATTTGCAGGTGACATAACTGGAGATAGAGGAAGTAGACGGGAGAGCCAACTCCAGCAGAAGGCGAAGGGCCAAAGCAGATTTGACTACATGGTCTCATGCAAAAGGCCACACCCCAAGGAGGTGTCATCAGGGTTTGACCTGATGGATCAGTTGGGCACCGCCCACACTCCAACCTTACTGAGGAATCCCTGACTGTCAGAGTTGGGCACCTGTGTCAACCTGACCCTTGTATACAAATCTTTAACTGTACATAATCATACAAAGACAATAATGAAATCATACTTGGGCCAACACAGTACACTAATGTATACAACCTAAAATGCAAAACATAAGTATTTGGTGTACATCTACAAATAGGAATTACTCCTAACAACGGCAGTCCTTGTTTCTGCCATGGCTGGTTTTTACAGCTACCTTCATCCACTACCCATTCTGTATTCCTATCACCTCAGCAAGTACCTCAGCTGGCCACGGTTCTTTGCCTGGTGGAGGGACCCAAACCTTTATTCCTAAAGAGCCTGGGCTGTTGGCAGTCAGAATTGGGGTGCTGTGCTTTACCATTGACTTGAATCTCAGGAGATAGTAGTGCTAAGAGACGACCTGAGAAATCTGGATGCTACACACGTTCTTTACCACCATTATGCAGTATTAGTCCCCTTGGTAATCACATCACTCTTACATAGTAACTCCTTTCTCTGCCTGTTGCTCCAGAGGCACGAGGAGTCCCAAGTGGCCAGGAGGCTTTCTGAACTTCCAGTTTAGTGGGATCCGTGCTGTGTCTCCTGGTGCGAGTATTCCTCCCCACGGAACTAAGACCTCCAGACCCAGAGAGCAGAGGCTGCAGGGGCAGGAAGCAAACACGTGGTGAGTGGGGCACTACCAGTCATACTGAGTGCTGCCACTCCCGTTCCCACCAATCAGCTCCTGGCCCCGTGAACCCTGGCTAGTGGATTCCATCTGTTCTGTGCTGGTTCAGAGCATTTACAGCCTCCTGGAGAACAGTGCCCCCAACGGTGCAAGGCACCCCCAAACTGGCACCATCATTGTCCTTAGAAGTCAATTCCATCATTCTATCGGTATCTGTTTCAGGACAACGAGGAACAAGGTAAGACCAGTGGAGACCAGTGGATTCCGTGAACATGGGCCCATTGCTGCACTTCATTTACTGTGCAGCCAGTCCCTTGATCTGATGATGCTGTGTGGGATCTGAGGTGATCCGTGTAGGTCAGTGGTTCTCAACCTTCCTCATGCCGCCACCCTAATGCATTTCCTCATGTTGTGACCCACAACCATTGTTTTTGTTGCTACTTCATAACTAATTTGGCTACTGTTATGGATTGGGTGACCCCTGTGAAAGGGTAGTTCAACCCCCCAAAGGGGTCACAACCCACAGGCTGAGAACCGCTGGTGTAGGTGGATGAGATTCGGTAATCTCACAGATTGTGGTCTTGGCAAAAGCATTGCATGCAGGGAAAGTAAATCTATCCGGAGTGTCAATTCCAGTAAGAATAAAACACTGTCGTTTTCAATGAAGGTCCAATGTAGTCAACCGGTCACCAGGTTGCTGGCTGATCTTCCCCGAGGAGTGCTCCCATGTCTTAGACCTGATATTCTTGGCTGCTGGCAGAAGCCAAGTCAGCTTTGGTGAATGGTAGTCTACGTTGCTCACCCCATGCGTATGAACCCAGGTTGATTACAGAAACAAATCCAGGGACATACAGACACACACACGAGAGCGTCTATCAAAGAGCAATTGCACATTGGGAAAACATCCCAATCCAGATCAAGTTCATCAGTTTGATATTTGCCTATATGTCCAATACTAGTCCATAAATTCCCCTTCAGATTCATGCAGCACATGCAATGATGCCGACTGCAGGAAGGTCACAGGCCAGTCGGTGAAAAGTCTTGTGTATTCAATGGCAGTGAGAGCATCAGCGCTGGTGTGGGCCTCCAAGTGGCTCCCCCAACTCTGGGTGTGGCGCTTCGCAGGAAGATAAGGCAGAGAGAGACTCCCAGAGCTCCAGTCTTCCCATGGCTGCCCACCAGAAGGTGGAGGGAGAGCGGGGGTGCATAACCTCCACCCCTGCCCGCCACTATGGCCACTTGGGTCATGCATCCATTGGGCCAGGTTGGGGTGGTTTGGGAATGAGGATGGCTGGTTTCCACAGAAGGTGTCATCCTGTCCAGGTGATCATTAATGTCTTCTGCAGAGGAGGTAACCCTTTGATGAGCATTCACATGCGACGCAAATATCTTCACTTTTTTGATCTATTGAGAGAGGTCTATCCACATACCACTGTCCCATATCTCCTTTTACCTGATTTTCCAATCATAATACAGGTCCCTGAGCATCCGCCAAGCCATTGTCCATAACCCATGAATCAGTTTAGTCATTCATTTGGTCATTTCTGCTTCCAAGCATGCTGAACAACCAGGTGTACGGCTCGAAGTTCTGCCCATGGGGAGGATTTCCCTTCACCATGGTCCTTCAGGGAGGTCCCAGAAAGGGGCCTGTAGTGCTGCTGCTGTCTACCTTCAAGTGAAACCTGCATATCATGTACAACCATCGGTAAACCAAGCACAGGTTTTTGGTTCCTCACTCAACTGATCACAAGGAACTCCCCGTGAGGCCATAGGTGCAGCCTGGGAGAAAGATGGTCCTGTGACAGGAGTGGAGATCAAACGCATTGGGCCACTTCTTCATGCAGCTTGCTTGTACCTTCAGGTCTTGTTCGAGCCCAGTCTTGCAGATGCCACTTCTATTAAATGATGGAGTGCTGGTGTGCATGTCCAACCTCATGATTCTGTAGGTCACATGACTCCAGTTCATGATGGAAAGCTCAGGCTGCATGGTAACTTGGTGGCCCAGGGGGAGATGTCTATAGAAAGATTTATGTTGAGAAATGGCTTACAACCTTGTAGAAGGTTCAGTCCCGTCCAGTTCACGCCAGGCTTCTGACTTGGGGAAGCTGATGAACAGGACGTAGGATGACAAAGCAGAGGCGATGGTGGGCACAGGCTGGAGGCTGCAGAGGTGAATGAATCTGAAGTTGGTCAAATGAGTTTACCGTCGGAAGTCCACTGACAGCTCCTGGCGTCAGCAGGTGACGCAATAGAAGATCCAGGAACCAGATGTAAGTCCCAGCTGCTGCAGCAGGAGAGAGGCCTAAACAAAGGGCCACACCCCCAAGGAGGGGTCATCAGGCTGTGACCTTATCGATAGGTTGGGCTCTACCTTCACCCTTAGCCTATCGTGTCCAGTTGATAGAACCCCTAATTTTCATGGTGTTTTTTTTTTATCTGTATGTTTGCCATTTTCTAAGCTCTAAAAACTTTAATATGACTCTTTCTTCCATAAAAGCGATTCACACAGATCCAGTAAGAAGTTACCATGAAACTAATATCCGTTTAATGTATCCTTAAACTTTTCTTCTATGTATTTACATTCCTGAAGAAAATTTTTAAAAAGACATTGCATTTCTCAACATTTCTGATTGGTAGAAGAATTGAAAATATATACAGAGAGTTCTCATAACCCCCTCGACCCATCTTCCCAAATGTTAAGTAGTTCACGTGATTATGGAACATTTGAGAACAAGCAAACCAATGGTGATTATTATTGAGCAACGTCAGTTGTGTATTCTGATCGCCTTAGGGTTTTACCTTCTAATGTCTGTGTTCTCGCATCCTAGCCTGGATGCCACGTACCATTTACTGGTCGTGTCACCTTAGAGCAGCCATTTTCGGGGTCACGACCCCTTTGGGGAGTCGAATGACCCTTTCACAGGGGTCGCCCGATTCATAACAGTAGCCAAATGACAATGATGAAGTAGCAACAAAAATAATGTTATGGTCGGGGGGTTCACCACAACATGAGGAACTATATGAAAGGGTGACGGCATTAGGAAGGTTGAGGGCCACTGCCTTAGATTTCTCTCGGGTGTGAGTTTCTCAGACTACCCTGGTTTCTGACGACTTTGACAGTGGTACAGAGTACGGCTCAAGTATTTTGTAAAAGCACCTCTATTGGAATTGGATCTTTGGCTTATGACCAGACTAGAGTTGTGCATTTTAGGGAGGGACATCTCAAGAGACACCGTGCTATATTCATCCCCAATCAAGGGTACATATTACCAATATGATTTTTTTACTTGACTAACTACACATTTTATTTCTACTTCTTTTTAATTTATTATTAATTGGAAGTTAATACATATATGATACCATTCCACAGTTCAATCAGTCCAGCAGAATTGTACAATTGCTACCACAATCAGTTTCCAAACATTCTTTTTCTTCCTGGATAGACAAAACTCCTGGGTCTGTTCACTGGCCTTCAAGACTGTCCCAGAGCTGCCCCCTTGGGGGCTCCCCAAGGGCTTCCTAGCTCTTCCTTGCTCCAGCTGCTGATCTGGTGTGCTCCCCTCTTGGTTCGCTCTGCTTTGGGGGGTTCAGACCACACTGCCGCCCCACCATGTGACCCCAGAAATGTCCTTGTCTCAGTCTGCTCCAGTAAGGGACAGCGTGACACAGGCTATTGTCAGTTGCCCAGTCCCTTCTGTGTCCCATTAGCTCCCCATGGGGATATCATCCTCCTCAGGGCCTGGTGTGCCAGCGTGGGGTCCAGTCTGGCGCTCTCTCTTCTTCCCTCCCAGCCTGCCCCTGTGTGGGTGTGCCATGCTGGCCCTCTTCCCAACCTGTAGGGTCAGTGCCACTCTCCGCCACACCACTTCCAGGGAGGGGGTCCGCTTGGCTCTGGTTGGGCGAGCCCTGTAGCTCTCTCTGTTCACGCATTCTTCCACGTGGCCACCTGTCCTCATGGTTGGGTGCATCATGGTAGGGTCTGCATGCATGCCCACTAAATGGGCATCAGTTTGACCTTTGATTTCACTCGACGAGCTCTTTTGGGTGAGGTGACAATGGTGTCTTCGATGGACTTGATTGATGTTTGCTTTGGAGGTCCCAAGAATAGGACTATGTCTTGTCACCAGTACCATGACCTTGGAAAAAAAAGTCTGGGTGGCTTTGGAGCTGTTCTTTCAAAGCATGGCATGTTTCCACTTGACACTTGTGATAGTCTGGGTACTTTAGAGAAACAAATCCACAGAAACTCGTGTATTAGAGAGAGTTTTATATAAAGAAAACATCCCAATCCAGTGCTGCCCAAGCCCACAAGTCCAACATTAACTCATATGTCCGACACCAAATCCACAAAGTCCTCCTCCATCTCACAAAACACACACTATGATGCTGACCTGCAGGAGGAAAGCTGAGTCAGTGAATGTGTAAGCATCTCAGCACTGGCAGGGGTCTCTACACGGCTGCTCCAGCACCCAGGGCTGCATCAGGGTAGGTCCATGTGGCTTCTCCTCAGGGATGTCTTGCAGGAAGTCAGCCTTGCTAGCTGAAGCAGGGAACTGCTAAAGCAGATGCACCCTGGTCTGACCACCACAAAGCAAGAGACCCGAGAACTCGAAAGGCGGGGCTCACCAAGCCATTTATCCCTCCGCCCTCCAATTAACCCCACGTGTGTTTATCAGCCAGGTTGGCACAACAACTACCTCAGCACACATTTTCCTGGTCAGTCAGAACCCGGGGCACAGATTTCACAGTGACCCTCCTCATTCCCAAATCTCCCATTGAAATTCACTGACCGGAGCCCCAAGACAGTCCAAATAACTCCCCAACTCTTCACTGGTCCTTCGTCGTCTTAGAGTTCAAGCGCACAATTTTGTTGACATCTTCATCTGGGAAGTTGATGGATATCCAGAACAAGATTTATCATCAATTAACATTTCACGTTTTTGCAATGAGAAAACCACTCATACACTCGAGTTTTTCCCATAGCACTGTCCTTGTAAGCAGTGTTCAACATCACAACAGTTTTTGGGGCGTTTTTCCCAAGCAGGAAACAAAATGTCACAGCTGCACACTGTTCTCTCAATCCGGCCACCTCAAAAAATGAGGTTCAAGTGAAACTGCTTTCATGAAAAAGTTCACTGTGACCAGAGAGAACCTTCCCAGGGGACACCACTGAGTGCACTAATTCAGAGCAAGTTGCTCGATACTCACCCAGCAGGAAAAATGTGTACTAGAAAGCTCCATCCAGCAGAGCTTTTTTGGGGGGAGTACCGCCTCATATACTAACTTGAGGCATGACTTAGGAGGAAGAGGAAACAAGATTTCTTCTGCTTTTTGGAGCTGGTAAAAAGATGTGGTTTTTTTTGGCTCAGGAATTCAAATCACACAGTTATATTTTACATGTGGAAACTGCACAAGAGCTTCAACAAGTTCATGGAAAAATGGAATCAAAACTCACTACAATGAGTTCAAGAAGAAAGTGTTCTGAAATTGAATGTGGTGGTGATGGCAAACATCGTTAATATGCTTGAAGGATTAAATGGTGTGATAGGTGAAATGTATGCCAACAAGACTGTATATAAAAAAAGATTAGGCTGTCTGCTCCCTGTCTGTCCCCCACCTCAAGAACTTAAAAGATAAATGTTTCCATGACTCCCATGTTTATTAAAAATAAGCCTCACACATGGTTATTCAATAGCTATTAAATACTTGATTGCTGCCCTGGGGAGACGAAGAGACTTGAGTGTCATGGAGGAAACAGGCAGAGGGTTCGTCGCATGGCTCATCTCGGATGGTGCTGTGGGTTGGACATTGGGGTTCTAACGGAAAGGTCGGTGGTTCAAACTCGCCAGCCACTCCTAGCGAGAAAGATGAAGCCGTTGCTCTGAAAGTCTTAGTCTTCAGTGGTTGCTATGGGCTGGATCAGCCCCACGGCAGCGTCTGGTCACTACAGAAACCACAACGGAAACCACAGGCTCTCTGCCTGAAGGGTGGCTTCCAGCCTGTCTTTGACTTCCTCTGCTGCCCCTCGGTAACTGTGGGCAAGGGAATGAACTTCTCCCACCTGTCCCATTGTTTTAGGCTAAAATAGACTCAGGGTGAGGATGTCTGTTAGTGGGGCCACTCTCTAGAAGGTTCCATGTAAACCAGTGGTTCTCAACCTTCCTGATGCAGGGACCCTGTAATACAGTTCATCGTGTTGTGGTGACCCCCCCAACCATAACATTATTTTCATTACTACTTCATAACTGTAATTTTGCTACTCTTATGAATTGGGCGGCCCCTGTGAAGGGGTCGTGACCCACAGGTTAAGAACCACTGATCTAAACCCTTGGCTCTTACCCTCTGCTTCCTGGCGCTTCAACAGCACACAGCCCCAGAGCATTTGCTCCCCTGTGTTCCCAGCGGAGGTGGCTTGGCCTGGACTCAGGCAACACAGGCCTCAGATTCCCCACAGCACACCCTGAACGACATTTTGCACTGGTCAGTTGCCTCATGCTCGGAATAGTAGCAGTGTGGGGAAGAAGGTGACTGTTGGGTTTTCAACAGGCAGTCATTTAGGCTTCTCCCTTCAAGTGCACATGTTAGACAGGGTTCTCTAGAGAAACAAAACCTGAATGCTAATAATTTTATATCTATTTATACAGATAGATAGATAACATAAGAAATAAACAGTTAATTAAATTATAAAGCAGTACAAATGGTTCAGCGCAACTCACTCCCATGAGACAGTTGTGAGACACTGGCAGTCCTTCAAGTCTTGAGGGCTGCCAGGTAGTCCTCTGTAGAGCAATCCAGGCTGTCCCGGCACAGGCAGCAAACAGCAAGGCAGGTCACCAACAGTCAGCCAGATGACAGGGTCTGACAGTCCCCAGCTCAAAAGATGTAAGTTCCAATGGTGTGGCGAAGCAGGTCTTGAAGGAACCTCAAATGACAGTGACACAGTCCATGGGTTAGGTGTTCCACAGGTAGTGTAGCTTGCAAATTGAGGCAAAGAACAAGCAAGGCAACTGCACACTGGTCCGATGATCAAAGAGCAAGAGACTAGAGAGTTGAGGCTCCCCGAGCCATTTATCTCTCTGCCCTTCAATTAATCCCACATGTGTTTATCGGCCAGGTTGGCACAATAAACTAACTACGGCAGTTCATGACCAACATCCTCATTGTCCAGTTGAGGAGCAAAGTTCTGCATCTATTTACTAAAATACTGGGTTTGCCTGAAGGTCCTAGGAATATGAAACAAATGTCCATGTATAACATGTGGCAGTTTCATAAAATGTGGGTTCATTTAGAGAAGACAGGGCAGTAAGAGCTTCGTGTTGACTAGGTTCTCGGGGTTTTGCCCAACTCTGGAGGGTGTCCTTGTCTCGGCTTTGCAGGTAGAAAGTAAGCCTCAGAGAAGCCCCAGCAATGTGCCCAAAGTCACTCGGCTGCTCAGTGATATTGCTGATGGTGAAACCCACATAGGCTGGCTCTGAGAACCCATCAGACTGATGCTTCTGTCTCCGCAGAGGTGGCTCTAACTTGAAGTTTAAGGGTAGGGGCCCTGTGGCAGTAACATAGTCTGTCAACTTGAGAAGGGGTGGAATCTAGCCTGTCCATCAGATGGCATCTTGATGACCTCATTTGGTGGAGCCATGGAGATAAATACAGTCCACTGGAGGCCAGATATGCTCACTCCCTGTGAGACATTCCTGTTGAGAAGCCACAAGGAGCTATGCTCATAGAGCCAGAGCCCTGGAGCTGAAGGAGCCACGTGGAGACCCACGCCAGTGCTGAGATGCTCCCACTGCCATTGGATCCACAACACTTTCCACCCACTGGCCTGTGATCTTTCTGCATTGTTGGTAATTGCATGTGTTGTGTCAGTCTGAAGAGGAATTTATAGACTGGTATCAGACATATAGGCTAATATTGGACTTATGGACTTGATTTGGACTGGGCTGGGATGTTTTCTTCATGCATAATTACTCTTTATACAAAGCTCTTTCTTATACACTGAGTGTTTACGAATGTGTTTCTCTAGTCCACCCAGACTAACACAGGCCCACATGAATGGTCGCTTTCAAGATCTTGCATGACGTGTCTTTATAAAATTTGCACCACCAGTTTCTTTGTATGTCTATTCTGAAGAATGCGGGTCCGCTGCTGTCTCTGGGTGGGAGATTCGTTCAGCTTATAACTGAAGCCCCCCCAGCCCACCGCTCACTGCCGCTGAGTCAATATCTGACTCATGTCGTTGTCGTTGTTAGCTGCCGTCAGTCAGTCCCATCTCCCGGTGACTTACACCCCGCAGAAGGAAACAGTGGGTACATCCACGGTGTCAGTCAGTCTCAGAGAAGGTCTTCCTCCTTTACGAAGCAGGAGGTCCTTGTCCAGGGTCAGAGGAGTGGTTGGTGGGTTTGAACCCCTGACCTTGCCACTAGTAATCCAGTGCTTATGCAGCAGACCTACCTGGGCTCTATAACGGAAGTCAGTGTACCTTAATAGTGGAGCCTTCCTAAGCAGTCTTCAGAGAGCTCTGCTCTCAGGCTACTGTGGAACAGAGAGACCACCATGGGGTGTCCTTCAAAACCTCAACTTGGGAGCAGGTTTGGCTTCCCAGCACCCCTACCAAGGTCAACAGTGACTTGACATGCTTCCTTGCCAGAGTGACTCTCCTTTGTCCCTTGAATGCCGTGAGCTCACGAACGCATTCTCACAAGAGCATTAAGTTGTTCACCTGTTGGATTTCCTAAGTGGCCATGGCATTCAGGAAGGAACAGGGTGTGGTCTGGTATAGCGCTTTAGGAGTGGCCCGAGATGGACACCCCCGCAGTCAGACTCCCTGGTGTAAATGCCGGCTTCGACTTGTCCCAGGCAGCGCTGCAGAGTGAGGATGCTGGGAGGCTCTGGGAAGACTGAGCAGAGGTCACAGGGTGCATCGAGCTCGTGGTGTGCCCTCGAATGGATGCTGACTTGGGCGGACCCAGGGGTGAGAGGAGAACAGCTCGCTCAGGTTTTCTTGGCTAGAGTAGTGATGTAGTAGATCGTCAGGCCTTTGCAGCCGTGGTCCTGCTGGGTGGGCTCCACCTGCCAGCCTTTGGCTACCAGGGGAGGACATGCCATTGGCCCTTCAGGGACCTATACCTGGAGTTTAGTCATGAGTAAGCACACCTGAGTTATGGTTTAACATCAACTGTTCATAGAGCACTGGGGAGTAGTGTGACGAAACTTAGAGAGAATCTTTTTTTATACAATTATTAAATAGTTTTATTAGCACACCATCCACATGCCACATTACTCAAAAATTCAGTCATATCAAGAAGAGTTGCACAATCACCACCACATTCCATTCTAGACCTATTCTTCTTCCTTTTACTCATTGTTCTTCATATGATTATATGTATATTTTTCTAATCGGGGCAAAAAGATACACAGCAAAATATTCTCCAGTTCCACAACTTGTGCATTACACATGGATTATACTCTGCATGGTGTACACCCATTATTGATGTCCTTTTCCAAACGATCCCACCCCCACGAACATAAACCCCGTGCCCCCAAACAACAACTCTTTCTCCTCCACCCACGGGAACCATGGGCCAGGTTGGTTTCTTTTTCTTTCCTTTTTTTTAAAATTACGGTTGATTTCTTGATATCATCTTCATAGATACACTTCCATGGTTAAATCGCTTTTGAAAAGAGGTGCGGATACAGCATGGCAGTCAGTTCTAGGGTTCCCTTCCCCTCATGTGTTCATCAGTTGCTCCCTAAACCCCCTCACCCACCCCTCCCTCCGGTGAGGCTAACTCTTCGTAGGAGCATAGGGTCTATCTGCCCCCTCCGAGCTGGGGCTGTGAATCTGCCCCCTGTGGGGAGCAGCCAGCCTCCCCCGAAGCACCCCAGGGCTCCTTAGAGGTAGAGCCATCTCCAGAAAAGAAATCGTCTGAATGGTGTTCTCTGCGAGCACAAGATGACCTGGATTCTCACCAGTTCAGTTCCTTGAGGTTTTTCGCTCTCTGTTTGTGTTTGCAGTCAATATCCTTGGAAAACAACACTTCGTTCTAACTCTGAGGAATCGTATGCTTTCTGTAGGGTTAAGCATTTTTTAAAAGGCCACCAGCCTTCAGCAGCAGCTTAGTCACCAGAGCCAGAAAGTAGAAGCGCCGATGTCCGCCCGCAGGTGAGTGGACACACCAAGAAGACTACTAGGGACGAGGGCCCGGCCAGAAGAGGGCAGGATCGGGACAGGTGCTTCCTGGATGCTTCCCGGGGCGAGCTCGCCACGCTGCCTGCAATACGTCAGACACAAGACAAGACACACCGCGTGACGGCACGTAGGGAAACCTCTACAACAGGCCGATGCCTAGAAGACCAGGTGTCTTAGCGGCTGCGCAGGAGTGGTGGGGGAGACACGGAAAGGTCCGCTTCATCGGGCCCGGTGGGGTGCAGGTGACCCAGCGTGGGGAATGCCAGGTCACCGAGTGGCTGAGATGGGAGATGGCCGTCTCTCTAGGTGCACCTCTGACACCAGCATGGTCTGTCTGTCACGACGAGTGCTGATGTCGTCAGGTGCCTTGGAGTGGGTTCTGCCCTGCAGTGACCCGGGCACAATGGAACGGGGCATGGTTCCTGCCGCACCCTCGCCCTTGCTGCCAGGCTGCAGTCACTGTGGCCGGCCAGCTCACGGATCCCTGCGCGTTCACACCAGTGCCCCTTGCCTTTCCTCTGTAGTCCCTTTTCTGGGACGCCACCTTACTTTAGCCCTCAGCTCTCCTCACGCTCCTCTCGGGTGACAATGTCTCAGACAAAAAGGCTTCCTTTTCCAACCCGTCTCCTGCCCCCAGACCCTGCAATGCTGACTCATGAACAGACAACGGAGACAGCCCTTAAAATAAGAATAAGCATCAGGAGGGATGCGAACACACTCATCTCATCGAGAAGTCTCACCCCAGCCACCCACGCACCGCCATTGAGCCGATTCAACTCAGGGACCTGTCGGACCGAGTAGAACGGCTCCTCTGGGTTTTAGAGACTGTGACCCTTCATGGGAACAGACAGCCTCGTTAGTCTTCCCCTGGAGTGGCTGCTGGGTTTAAACTGCCCACCCTCGGGTTAACAGCTCAATGCTTACCCGACAGCACCACGGAGGCTCCCAACAGGCATGGCTTTAGGACCGCTTCTGGTGCATTCATGCTTTGCCTCACCTGGACCTCCATGGGAATCTGCTGGCTTCATTTACCAAGTGGAGACCAACAGGTGGACCCGGCTCCTTCTGAGTCCCTGACTGCTGAGAGAGCCTCCCTCGGGCCGTCTGAGCCTGGCCCACGCCCGCAACACCACCACGGAGCCAGTGGGATGCCAGGATGAGCTCACCTGCAACAGGAGAGGAGTCTGGGCCCCAGAGTGCTGGTGAGGAGCAGATGGGGCCTTGTGTGCCGCTCTTGGGGAAGTGGCTGTACCGTGGCAGCTGCAATGGTTCGACTTGTCCACCACGTGTCCTCCTGCATCCCTCTCCATTTCTGTAGGTTCGGCGACAGTACCCAAGTGCCGTTTCCTGCTTACTGCCAAATCAGACCTCACGTGCCCGGACCATTAATGCCTCTTTTTCAAAGCAACTTCCATCACCTGTTCTCCCAAGTCATGTTTACTTGCCCACGTGTTCCTGGTTCTCTGCAGGGAGGGTGCCCCGTTCCTCTTCACGTGAAGAAATCGAGAGCGGTGAAACTCTCCCTGGTGTACCACGGACGTGGCAGAAGGAAAGATCAGCCACCAGAACAGGACATCACGCAGGTTTGCTCGAGAGCCAGAGAAAGTGAGGGAAGCCTCGGGGAGAGAGTCAGCACCACAGCCGCCACGTGACTGTGGCCCGGGCCTGGGCACTGCTTCTTTCTGTTGTACCGAAGGCCTCCAGGAGTGGAAGCTGACTTGAGGGCAACTAACCACAATGCTAATGAAAAGAATTCACCTTCAGATGTCCAGTGTTTTGATACTTAAATCCAAATGGAATGGCTCATTCTCCATCCAACGAACGGGAGAGAAACGCTGCGTCTAAAGCTATTCTCCTCAGAGCCAGGAGGTGGCAGCACAGGGCAGCGAATGGCGTTGCTTGAGCGTGGTCTTTGAATAACGTTCTGCTGAGAAGGCAGTAAGTCATCTCATGGGGCTCTGGTCAAGCAGTGGGGTTTGCATTAGGCTGTTTGCATTAGGCAGATTTCAAGGTGTCAACCTCAGAGGCAGAGGAGGGGTAGAAGGACCGCGAAGGGGGAGGAGGAGGCGGAGGAGGGGGAAGGTGCCCTTGGGAGGAGCCGGTTCAGTCCTGTGCCAGAGAGAGCAGGGTTCATTGTTTTTTTGCTTTTGTTTTTAATCATTTTATTAGGGGCTCATACAACTCTTATCACAATCCATACATACATCAATTGTGTATAGCACATTTCATTTGTACATTCATTGTCCTCATCATTCTCAAAACATTTGCTCTCCACTTAAGCCCCTGACATTAGGTCCTCATTTTCCCCTCCCTCCCCGCTCCTCCCTCCCTCATGAGCCCTTGATAATTTATAAATTGTTATTTTGTCATATCTTGCCCTGTCCGACGTCTCCCTTCAC
>NW_022111369.1:54754507-54784599 GCF_000313985.2 Echinops telfairi
TAAGCACATAGATCTATTTCCCCATCCTCATATAAAAATATATTTGTATATGTACATGTCTTTATCTAGACCTCTATAAATGCCCTTTTCCTCCCAGCTCTTTCCTCTATTTCCCTTGACTTTCCTCCTGTCCCACTATCATGCTCAGTCCCCACCAGGGCAGCAGGGTTCATTGTGATGGTCCAAACTTGGGGCTCTTTTAGCCTTTGTCTGGGATACATGTCCTCTAGCTCGTAGGTTCCCAAACTTATTTGGTTTACAGCTTCCTATTCAGAAAAAAACAAAACAAACCCAAACCCAGTGTTCCCTGGCAATGAAAAGCTTTTTTACTATAGCCCAGAATGGAGGTATGTGCTTTTGCAGCACCCCCCCCCCCCATTCCAGCGTGCCCCACACAGGGGGAAGTGTTACCTGCTTTGGGAAATGCTGCTCTACCTTTTTGAAAGGCAGGCTGTCTGGTCCTTCAGAATGCAAGTCCACCATCACCTTGACAACCGCATCGAAAGAACCATCACGTGGCCAGTCTCATTAGTACTTTCCACCACTGCCGGGTGCCTCTGCGAGTGCCTAGAAAAACTCCTTTCCTCCCTAATTAAACGCTTCTTGAGGTGCGAGGGCTTGTCTCCCCCACTTTACTCCCACATCTCGAACAGTCCTGGAGAGGTGGTGGAACTCACAGGGCATTGATGTCAGAATCTCTTTTCTAGGTTTCTTCCTGGGAGCTGGTCCCTCCTCTGCCTGTATGTGAGTCAACGTGAGGGGTTCTAACGGAGCCCCTGGAGGAGCCTGAGGGCACAGCGGTGAAGCTGCTAACCAAGAGCTTGGTGATTCACTGGTGGCCCTGCAGGATAAAGACCGGGTGATCACTCCCGGGAAGCTTTACAGCCTGGGGAACTCCCGGGGAGCAGTTCTCCTCTCTCCTCCAGGGTCACCACGAGTCAGAATCGATTCCCCAGCACCCAACAACCACTGGAGCCCCAAGCAGTGTAGACCAGCGTTCCTCCACCTGTGGGTTGCGACCCCCTTGGGGGTCAAACGACCCTTTCACATGGGTCGCCCGACCCATCACAGTAGCAAGATGACAGTGATGAGGTAGCAACGGAAATAATGTTGTGGTTGGGGTTCACCACCATATGAGGAACTGTGTGGAAGGGTTGCGGCCTGAGGAAGGTTGGGAATCACTGGTGTCAATGATGAATGTGTTCGCTTCAAAGTTGGATGCTTGAGCTTACTCTGAGGGACCGCGGAAGAAAGGCCAGCACCCTCATTCTGCACAACCAGCCACTAAGGACGACATTGAGCACATGTCTACCCTGACGTTCCGAGGTCAGCGTGGACTAGACAATGACTGGTCTATGTAGTCTACCCTTTCCTACGCCCTTCCTAGTCCATGGAAATGAAGAGCTATAATAAACATTTCTAGGAGAAGTTCACATCACAGCTTCTAAGAAATTAGCAAAGAGTTGAGTGGAGGGTTCCGCACGTGTCTGCCATTGCGTTGAAGATCACTGTGAAGCTCCATCTGTAAACGATGGTACAACTGTGCAATGAGACTAGGTGTAAACTACCCTGAATGCTGTGAGCGTGTTCGGGGAACTGCCATTCTCCTTTGTGCAGCTTCCCTCTGTTGGGACATGGGGGGCCCACTCATTTCCCTTCCCCTCATCTCCACAAGGGGTCTTCCTGCTTTGCCTCCTGAAGGTGTCTTCTACTCCATCTCCATGGACGGTGTCTCAGCTCAGACTCAGCTGTTCCCACCTGGACTCTTTGCCCCAAGCTTGGAGCAGTGACTGTTGGTCCAGGCTGCACACTCTGCTCATTGCCTTCAGCGGACCCTTTCTCCAGCCTCTCATGGTCCCTCCTCAGCCACCCTCCTCTCTCCCTACTTCTTGACAAGACAGCCAGGCTCTCACTGCCCAGAGCTGAACACCGCTGCACCATCTTCTCTCTACCTAGAATGGTTTTGCGTCCTTCTTTGCTCACTCGCTGACTCTTCTTAGTCCTACAGGCAGAGTAGAATTGCCCCTTAAGGTTTCCAAGACATTCAATCTTTATGAACAGACAATCTCCTTTTTCTCTCTCATAGTGGCGGGTGGGTTCAAACCATTGATCTGTGGGTAGAAGCTGAATGCTTACCAATTTGTATCACCTTCCAGCTTTTCTAACCCCAAGCCTATGGCTATAGGATCCAGTGTGACTCGTGGTGACCTTATGCAATGCTTCTGATACTGGCAACCTTTACTAGAGCAGGAGAGCAACATTGTTCTTCCGTAGAGCAGTGGATTTGAACCGCTGACCTACAGGCCAACCATTTACCCAACAAGGCCAGTGCTTCCAGCCTCCACTCCTGAGTCAACGTGAAGATGCTGGATCTGAAACAACCTCTCCCTTTCCATTATATATTGGGTCCCAAACCACTGTTATCAGATGGGTTCTGACTCATACCCAACCCACTGTCATTGAATCTATTTCCACTCACAGTGACCCTCTGGGGCAGAGTAGAATTGCTTCCCAGGGATTCCGATTCTGTAAATCTTGATGGGAACAGAAAGCCCCATCTTTCTCTCATGGAATGGCTAGTGGGTTTGAACTGCTAGCCTTTCAGGAAGTAGCACAATGTGCAACCCACTACACCACCGGAGCTCCATGATTTGGATTTCTAACACTTGGAGAGGGTTTCTGAGGCTGTACATCATTACGGTTAACACATGGTCTCATCTTTCTCCCTCAGAGAGGCTGGTAGGTTTGAACCAATGACCTTGGAGTTAGCAGTCCGACACTTCTTGTACCACCTTCCATCTTTGCTAAACCCGAAACCCACCGCCATAGGATCAATGACAGGTCATAGACAGCGCCATCAGCGTATTAGATTGGAGACCAGAGCCAACCCAGTGCTTGTTTCTGTCTAGAACGTCTTTTTGTTTCGCTGTACTGTTCCTGGCTGATTTTATGCTGCCCTGTCAGTGGCAGAGCTGAGAGGGATGGCCCAGGCTGTGTGGTCCAGAGAGGCAGAACTATGGGCCCTGGCTCTTTCCAGTGAAAGGTCGCAGACCCTGCGTTAGATGCACCTCTTACAGGTCCCATCCCGTAAGTCACAGTGTCAGGCATCTGCGGGGCCTGTGTTCCCTCTCGATTCACAGGAGGAACTGGGCTGGCACCAGACCTGGCACCTCATTGCTGCTCCGCGTATGTCTATTGGATTAATGAAAACGTTGCTTCTTCCAAGCCCTATGATAAGGTTGGGGTGGTGGTTGGAGCTGCGGCTGAGTCAGCTGTCCAGCAATGGCAGCCTCCTGTTCTGTAGGATGGACCCTTGTGAAAGATGAGGTTTTTACTGGGTGATTTCTCCCTAGTTTGTCTAGAAACTCCACTGAAATCTGCTGCTCGGGACCATAGCAACACACAAGCCTCCACTGACAGAGAAATGATGGCTGGGCAGGAGGTCCACTGGTCCCCCTCATGGAAAGCAAGAGGTCAACCACGAAAGCCTGACTGCCCCCATTGTGAAGTGCCCAAGCCACAAACCCCCGAGGACTGGACCCCAACTCTTAGTGGTCTTCCAGGATAGAACAGACCTTCCCATAGGCTTTCCCAGGCTGGAATCCATATGGAGAAAGAGCCCAGGTGGTGTGGTAGGGTATTAATTAGGCTGCTAATCAGAAGGTTGGTAGTTCAAAATCACCAGCCACTCCTCAGGAGAAAAAAGAATTATAGGCACATAAATATTTACATTCTCATTGGTCAGTGTAAGATATGAAAAAATAATAATAATTTATAAATTATCAAAGGTTTGGGAGGGAGGGAGGGTGGGGAAGGGAGAGGGGGAAATGAGGAGGTGATCCCAAGGGCTCAAGTAGAAAGAAAATTTTGAGAATGATGATGGCAACAAATGTACAAATGCGCTCGACACAATGAATGGATGGATGCATTGTGATAAGAGCTGTATGAGCCCCCAATAAAATGATTTTTTTTTAAAGGAAAAAAAAAGATGTACTGTCTCAGAAACCCACACTGGCAGTTTTACTATGTCCAAAGCAGTGGTTCTCAACCTTCCTAATGCCGGGACCCTTTTATACAGTTCCTCATGTTGTGGTGACCCCCCAACCATAAAATTATTTTCGTTGCTACTTCATTCCTGACATTTGGCTACTGTTATGAATTGAGTGACCCCTGTGAAAGGATCATTTGACCCCCAAAGGGGTCGCTACCCACAGGTTGAGAACCGCTGTCCTACAGGGTCATGGTGAGCCAGAGTGGACTCTGGCAAAGGGCAGAGAGTGAAGTTTTCTGGAAGCAGGCTGCCGTATCTTTCTCCTAAAGAGAAGCTGGTGGGTTCAAACTGCCTACCTTTCAGTTAGCAGCCGAGCACCGCTGTTGCTGGTGCCCCCGGGTGGTGCTGGTGCCAGCGGTCCCTGTGGACAACAGAAACCCTGCCCGGTCCTGCCCCTTCCTCACGCACATTATGCCTGAGCCCCTGGGGAAAGCCACTCAAGCCACTTCTCCGTTCCGGTTGCGCCTCTACTTTGCCAAGCATGGCGTCCTTCTCCAGGACTGGTCTCTCCTGGGAATGTGTCCCAGGTCAACGAGACAAAGTCTCGCCATCTTTGCCACCGAGGATATCCACAGAAAAGCACTCATTCCCTTTTCTCTTTCCTCGTTTATTCACTGCATGAGGACGTCTGGGGTCGGACCAGTGGGTAGGCCCACGGAAGGGGGGCCAACGCAGTAGGAACACGGGTCAGCATTCCTCAGGGGAATATAAACAAGTCTAGGGCTCTGGATGGGTCATGAGGGTCGAATTAAGCAGAGCCTCAGAAAGAGAAGGGATAGAGCTGAGTGAAGATGTGGTTAGGGACCGTGGGCAGCAGCAAGAGGACCCCCTCCGCTGGTTCATCAAAAAGACTTGCTGTGGCATAGGGGTCTTCAGCCATCCCAAACGTGGCTGCATGTCGTAACCACCTAAAACACTTCCAAACTAGTGTGCCCTGCTGGCACCCCAGGGACTCTGGTTGGTTTGGGGTGAGATGCAGCTTGGGCACCTGGATATGTTGAAAGTCTCCGGACGAGTCCTTATTGGCCCTTCTCTGACAAAATTCACAAAAGACCCCTGAACCAGAGACTGTGAGTCCCTTGATCTGGCACAGGGCAAAGTGTCTGAGGGTTCATCTAGAGCTACAGGTGATTCTTATCACAAAGGGGATGTTGGGGGAACTCGGCCTTGCCCGGTATTTCCCAAGCTTGCTCAGTCATAAAACATGACCTGAGGCTCTGCTAAGCTTCCAGGTCTTGGGGCCCCACCCACAATGATTCAATCAGGTTCTCTGGAGGTGGGGGGTGGCTCAGTGGGTTTATCTAATCCAGTGGTCCACATTGGCTCTCAAATCAGCAAGCTTTCAACCTTATAAAACCAACCAAACAAAAACTAACAGTCCAATTGTCTACTCCCCAAATCATTGCCTTTGAGTCAATGTCCACCCTAGAAGTCAAACTAGAACTGCCCTGTGCGTTTCTGAGACGGCAACTCTTTACAGGAGTAGAAAGCCTCATCTTTCTGATGCAGTGGTTTGACCAGCCCAATTGGTAATGGCCACACCACCAGGGCTCCTCGTCTGTTCTCAGAGGTGCTGATCCTGGGGCAGTGACGTGTATGGATCCTGTCTTGCATCGTCTGTGAGTTAGAGAAGTAACACTTGGCTGGTGAATCATTGTACCCTTTCTTCATGGAAACTGATTGTAGGTTTCATCAGTCTGTTTCCTGCTTACATACTGAATCAGTCCACACCGTCGGCACTGCCTGAGGATGGAAAAGGACTGGGTTCTGGTCTGTCCAGCTCAAGTGGCTCAGAAGACTCATAGACAAGAGAGAGGCATCGTTAGACAGTTCCAAGGAGAGCAACCTCCAGTAAGCAGAAAGAAACCTTGCCCAGGCTGACAGCATCCTCATGGTTATTAGCTCTGAGCTCACTGCTACAGCCATTGTGCTAGTCCATCCGCATTCGTTCTTTATTCATTGTCCAACTTTCACATGCATGTGAGGTGATTGAAAATATCATGGCTTACATCAGGTGCACCTTAGTCTTAAAGTTACAACTTTTCTCTTTAATACACTAGACTATTGCCCAGTGAAAGATGTCCTTCCCTTTCCTGATTGCTGTTTCCATGACCACTGATTGTGGATCCAAGTAAAGTGAAATCCTCACTAACTCTTCTCCATTTACCATGACATTGTCTATTGGTGCCGTTGCAGAGAGGCATTGAGATGGGTACAAATAGAGAAATGGAAACTCCTGTGACAATTTGATGTTAGGAAAGCAGAGATGACCCTTGGCCATTTCCACAAAGGGTCAAGGTTGACATTGTGTCAGGCTGGCCTCAGAGAGTGATCCTCGTGGGCTGTGGCCATCCTCCAGGCTGGTCCCAGAGTCTGAGATGACCCTAATTCCAGGCGGCTGCTTCTACTTTCCTCCAATTAAGAGATCTCAATGATGGCTTCTCCCATGAGCTAGTTCTGCCTTCACCAGAAATCTTCAAGAAGACGAGTGATTTTCTAATACAGAGTCACAGGGTTCCAAACATTCAGTTCGTGGGCAACTCCTATTGTTCTTTAGCGCCGTTATGTACATTTTTTTCTGAAGAGACAAATTCCTAATCACAAAGGTCTTCATTTGCTGCACGTTCAGTCTTCAGCTTATTTTATTTTTATTTTTTGGCACTAAAAGACCAAACACCAGCCGCACTGCAACTGAGTCATCTCCAGCTCCTAGCGACATTGGGACGGAACAGAGCTGCCACTGGGGGTCCTGAGGTGGTGCGTATTTACAGACGCAGAAGGCCACACCCTGATCCTACAGGGGGCTGGTGGGTTTGAACCACTGCCTTTTGGGTGAGCTCCTGAGTGCTTTAACCACTGCAAAACCAGGGTTCTTTTGGTCTTAAAAACCTCACTGCCATTGAGATGATGCCAACTCATAGTGACCCTAGAGGAAAGGGTAGAACTGTCCTGTGGGTTTCTGAGACTGGAACAGGAGTAGAAAACCTTGGCTTTCTCCTGAGGAGCAGCTAGTGATTTCAAACCGTTGACCTCATGATTAGCAGCCTGACCATGTTAGCACGATGCCAGCACTACGCCAATGGTTAGCAGCCACTACGCGCCCCAGGACTCCTTGGGCCCTAATCAAAACCTCAAACTCACTGTATCAAGTCAATGCTGACTCACAGTGATGGCCTCCTGTGCGTTTGTTTACAGGAATAGAATGCTACTCTTTCTCCAGGGGAGCATCTGGTGGTTTCGAACTACCGACCATGTGGATCACAGCCCAACATATAACCACTATGCCACCAAGGGTCCCTCCTTTGGCCCTAAAGTCAGGTGAAATAAGAACCGTATGAACCTGTTCTGACTCACCTACACCTTCTACTTTTTGTTTTTTACATTTTTAAAGTTTATTGACATGTAATTCACATACCATGCAATTCAATGGTTTGACTATATTAGAAAGAGGTGCGCGATCATCACCACAATCAGTTTTAGAACATTCTCTTCATTCTGGTATCCAATATTATTAGCTCCCCATTACCACTCCGCCTCCCCTGCCATAACCCTAAGTAAGGAACAGTTAATCGAGTTACTGTCTCTCTAGACTGACTTATCCTGGATTCCATCTAAAGAAAATCATACCTCAAAACCCAGCATCAACAAACAACAGCAAAATAAAACACAGGGAAGCTTTCATCGGAGAGACAGCGGAAGATACCAGAGACTGGAACCCATTGAAAAGGAGTCCAAAGGGAAAGGAACGATAATCTGTTAAACTGTAACCTAACTACACCTGCAGTCAGCCTCTTCCCACTGAGCTTGCAAGGCTGCTCACCTCCCCGGCCCATGGTCCCATCACCAACACGTTCTCAAAGCCCCAGGAATGCCGTCTGGTGAAACCAGCGAGAGCCACGAGTCAACGGGACAGCCTTGTTTTCCTGAGCCGCCCTGGTGTTCCGCCTTGCACGGGGCTCCCACCACTTTCCTATTGCTCTCAGGTGAGCCTCCCTTCTCTGGCAGCTTCCTGCCTGACACAGGTTCTGCCTTTCGCCGATTTTGCTTCATGGTCTTGAGGTAGGCAGTGCACTGCCTACCTGACAATCCGGCTGCAGCGGGTTCTCGCCGTAGACTGGGCCCTTGTCATCCGTCGGACTTTCACTGCCTCATTTTCAGAAGGTGGTTGCCAGCCAGGTCTGCCTCCTCCTCCTTCTCCTCTTCCCTCCTTTCCTCCTCTTCCTTTTCTTCCTCTTTCTTCTCCTTTTCCTCATCTCCTCCTCCTTTGGCCAGAGGGTATTTCCCCCAGGTGTACAATTTTGTGACAATAATGTATGTATTAGTCTGGGTACTTTAGGGAAACAAATCCACAGCAACTCACGTATAAGAGAGAGTTTTATATAAAGGTTAAGTGCGGATCAAAAAAACATCCCAACCCAGTGCTGCCCAAGCCCACAAGTCCAACCCATTAACCCATATGTCCAACGCCAATCCACAAAGTCCTCCTCCATCTCACAAAACACATGCAATGGTGCCGACTGCAGGAGGAAAGCTGAGTCAGTGAACGAAGAAGCATCTCAGCACTAGCAGAGGTCTTCACAGGGCTGCTTCAGCACCCAGGGCTGCATTGAGGTAGGTCCATGTGGCTTCTCCTTGGGGATGTCTTGCAGGAAGTCAGCCTTGCAAGCTGAAGCAGGGAACTGCTAAGGCAGCTGCACCCTGGTCTGAACATCAGAAAGGAAGAGACCCAAGAACTAGAAAGGCAAGGTTCACCACCCATTTATCCCTCCGCCCTTTAATTAACCCCACTTGTGTTTATCTGCCAGGTTGGCACAATAAACTAACTAACTCAATATATTTAGATTAGCATGTTGTGCAATCCCTGGTGCTGACATTGCCCACTTTCCTGTCACCATGAACAGAAACTCACTGCTTCCCAGAGAAGAACTCCCTCTCCACTGTCCTTCCCACCCCTGGTGTGGGTTGCTAGGTGCCAACGTTTTGGACTAGTAGCAACCTCAAGTAGAAATGACCCTTAGGAGTTTCTAGGCCATAGTCTTTGTGGGACAGAGTGCCAGGCCTTCCTCTCATGGAACTAGTAGGTTCGTTCCCAATGCCAACATCTGGCTAGCAGCTGAGTGCTTAACTCAGGCTCCTTTCATACCCCAAGGGCTCCTTCCTGCTCCAGGTGACCACTAATCAACTCTAGTCCCCCAGGCATTTGCGACAAGCTCTCTGTTCTACCATCTTAGTCTGGAAATTCCACTGCCAGCGGTTCAGCATCTGTGATGGTTAGAGATTATGTCAACTCGGTACTCCTGTGCAGGGGTAGGGGTAGATCTCAGCCTATCAATTGCATGGCAGCCTGATGGCATCTCCTTGGTGTTGTAAGCCTTTTTGTACAAGAGAGAGACGAATCCTCTTTGGCCTTTCACTTTCTGCCAGAGCTGCGTCCTGTATTGGATTCCTCAATCTCCTCTTGTGTCACCTGCCGATGCCACTATCTCTCAGTAGGGTACCAACAGTGGATTCATTCGGCTGACTTCAAACCTCTGCATCCACCAGCCTGTGCCCCCGGCTGTCTCGGGTTCATCATCCAGCTTCCTGCTCATCGACTTTCCAAATCAGGAGAAGCCGGATTTGAACTGGACTGGCCTTGCCTATTTCTACAACTGTGCAAGCCATGCCTTCCCTCTCTCTCTGTTTTCCAATTTCATTTTTGTTTATTATTATTTTATTTTTCTGAAACAATTTTATTGGCGGCTAAGACAGACATCACATTGTTCCATAGTTCAATTACATCAAGCAGTATTGTTTAATTGCTATCACAATCAGTTTTAAAACCCTCTTGATCTTGAACTCCTGGTTGGCAACCCTTTACCCCCTCCGACCCACTGTACCCACCCGGAAATCCTTACTCTACTTGCTGTTTCAGAGGTTCACCAATCCTGGGTTTCAGATACTGGAAAACAGAAAAGCATATAACAAAAATTCAAGAGGGTTACCACCAATGACAAAATAGTCTGAGATAAACCCAAATATATAGAAAACAAAACAAAACAAAAAACCCAACAACGAAACCACAGAAAATGTTGAAACCCAGATCAGGTCCAACGCACAGCAGAAGGGGAATCACCTGACAGGATTTTAACTGTTCAAGCCAGGTTTATCCTTTTGACTCCTATACTCATCTCTCCAGTGCACTCTGGTTGGGAACCAGCTTCTTCCCATCCTCCATTATGGATAGTGGGAATCACCGGAGGCTTCTTTCCTACGTGGATCTCACAAATGTATCTTGGGCTCCCACTGTCATCCAGAACCGTCTGCAAATTGGATTCTCACAGTTTAGGCTCTGATACTAATCCCGCCTTTGGCTTCAGGTTATATCATTTATAATCCTTTGGTGACTGATGTTGGTGTGCCTCGTCCATGTGGACTTAGTTGACATCTCACTTAGATGGATGCTTGTTTGGAAACAAGGCTTTAAGGCCCCAGAAACTATTTTATTTCATAGCACCCATATCTTTTGGGTTACTTTCCTGAGAGCGAGTATTGAGCAGGGCCATGATGTAAGACCAATTTTCTTAAGTTGGAGCTAGGATTTAATGTGAACCCTAAACCCATTCCTAGACCTATTTTTTAAATCTGCTTTTGGCTCCCTCTAGAGGCCTCCTTGTTAATTTATGGTAGTCTTACTAATCATCTCCCCGGGGCATAAAGATCTTCCGTTAATATGGTCATTTATTAGCCCCGGTTCTAATTTTTTAAAGCACCATTGAGAAAGGGATATTGGGTCCCTAAAGGCTAACTCCATGACAGAGATCTGTGCTGGCCAAAGCTTCACTGGCCCACAGCTCCGCTTGGAATTGGGTGTTTCCTCACCCACCTGTGGGAGGGACCATTTTCTTATATGCCCCTAACCCAAGGCTGGCAAATAAGTCCCTCTTTTAATTTATTTTAATCCAGAATGGGCAGGACTATAGGGAGGGAACATAGAGTCCAAAGGCAAAGAGGCTGAGAAGAGAGAGTGGTGCTGGTGGTTCCAGAAAAATAACTCAGCTGGGAGAGGACGAAGCAATTCTTGATGCAGGGGCCACTTGGCCACCAGGCTGTCCTCAGAACCTCCCCACCAGGGGGGCGTAGAGGTGATGCCAGGCCTCAGGAGCGAGGGGGACCTTGGCTACATGCCGGCCCAATAGCTGCGAGGCCAGCACTCCAAAAGCGCCCGCTCCCAGTGGGAGGAGGATGAGGTTCTCTGCTTGCGGACAGAGTTCCGACTCCGAAGTGCCCAGGGCCGTTCTACTCTGTCCTGGGGGGTCGCTGTGAGTCAGACTGGACTCGTGGCAGGGAGCTTCCTTTGTTTTTCTTTCTTTCTTTTTTCAGTTTGAGTGTTTTTTGATTCTCCGGCAAACCAGTCGATCCTGCTTTCTGTCTCAGCTCCTCCAAGAAGTGCATGCCCTACTCAGAGGCAGACAAACACAGCATCAAGAGCTGTTTCGCCACCGCCAGGCAGACTTCTGATCCTGGAATTTACTGGAAGGATTTGTATCTCGAGTCAAACAGATTCTCTCTGGTTGCCAAAGCGGTGTTATCTGAGTTGTTCTCCTTCCTAGAATTTGCTGGGGGAGATAACACGGAGCTCCATGAAGGAGCCCAGGTGGTAGCATGGCTACTCACTGGGCTGCTAGCCGCAAGGTCAGCAGTTCGAAGCCCCAGTTGCTCTGCAGGAGAACGGCAAGGCTTCTACTCCTGTAAAGAGTTCGTCTTGGAGGTCCACAGGGCACTTCTACCCTGTCCTTTAGGGTCGCTGAGACTCAGAATGGACTCGGTGGCAGCGGGTGAAGCTTCAGAAAGGCTTGTTTTTTCCCTAATACGTAGAGATGTGTGAGTCTTTCTAAATGTGGCAAACTCTTAGAGACAGAAAGTGGATTAGAAGTTACCAGGGACTTGTGGGGAGAGGGGAATGGAAAGTACTATTCTAAGAGTTTCGTTTTGGATGAGGTAGTGGTGACAGTGGCCCAACCCTTCGTGACTGCCACTGATGGGTCCACTTACAAATTGGCTAAGGTGGCAAACTGTCACGCAGTACACAGGGGCTCCAAAGAAGTCCTCCAAAATATGGAAGTCAAAGACAGTGGGGTTGTTCACAAAGTGTCCGAAGTTCCCTAGTATGTTCTACACCACACACACACACACACACACACACACACGAAGTTTCTGAACACATGGTTCATTTTAAAATGCAACTCAAATAAGCCAGACAGCATTGAGCACCTACTATCTGCTAGACGCTGAACGTAAGGAGGCCACAGGCCACTCTCACCACAAGAAGCTTCTAGTCTAGGCAGGGCCTCGGCAGCCCGCGCCTCTCAAACCACAGCAGGAGGCTCTCTCGGCAGTAAGCACCTGTGGGTCCGAAGCAATGTCGCAAAAAAGTCAAGACTACTTATTCAGAAAATGGTGATGTCACTAGTTTGTAAAAATATATTTATAACTCTTGATTAAGTTTTAAATTGGTGTGAGTGACAAGAATGGCTCTTTTGTCTCAAACGTTGGCCGACCCTTGGCTTAGGGCGACGGTTCTCCAACTATGGTCCTCCATGCTGTTGGCCTCTGCATCTCCAGAGAACGCCTTAGAGCAACGGTTCTCAACCTGTGGGTCACGACCCCTTTGGGGTTGAATGACCCTTTCACAGGGGTCACCCAATTTATAATAGTAGCAAAATTACAGTGATGAAGTAGCAACGAAAATACTTTTATGGTTGGGGGGGTCACCCTAATATGAGGAACTGTATGAAAGGGTCGCAGCATTTGGAAGGTTGAGAGCCACTGCCTTAGACTCTTAAAGCTCAGGTGGGAGCCTATAGCCTGTGCTTCATATTAGCCCCATCAGGTGATGCTAATATAACTACAATTCAAGACTTTATTGCTATAGACCTCACGCATCCATAGGAGCCCCGCGTTGTAGCGGTCACGAGTTTGGCTGTGATCCCCAAGGTTAGCAGTTTGAAGGACGAGCCACTCGTGGGAGAAAGACTGGGCTGTCTAGTCACCGACACAGTGACGGTCTCGCAAACTCAAGGACAGTTCTTCCCTGTCCTGTGGGGTCGCTATGAGTCGGCCCCACTGGATGGCAGTGCGTTCACTCACTGACCCTGGGCTGCAGCCCTGGGCTCAGCAGAGGCGCGATGGTGAGGAGGGGGCAGAGCCGGCCGCTTCTCCTTCTGTCCCAGGGTCACTGTGCGCTGTCGCTGGCTCCATGGCACCCGACCACATTTTATTAGGGTGACGCCTAATTGCCTGTCTCACGAATGGCATAGCTCTGCTCTCACCCCGTTCTTCAACTGCTTGGAAAGTAGAACCCATGTTGAGGGTTCGAATCAACCAGACCAAGCATAGGAATCCCTGAAAAGCCCCACATCCCTCGCCTCAGGGCCAACGAAAAAGGCAGGTGTGGGCTCCAGGCGTGTCCAAGCCGCCCCAATGCACGGAGACACATATGACCAGGTCTGGAAATAGCTGCGAAGGGTTAGTCCCTGACTGCCTGGCCTCCTCCTGGCACTGCCTCCTACCCCACCCCTTCCCGCCCAATCTGCAAGCAGGCCGCCTGGGCCAGGGCCTCGTGCAGGGGTGTCTGAGAAAAGGCAGCCATGGTCGGCCCTCAAACCACATCAGAGGCCTTTGGACTGCTTTTCCTTCTAGCAAAACGGAGCTCTTCGTGTGAAAAGAGAGAGCGGAGTAATTTGAGAGCCAACGAAACTCAAAGGGCTCAGAGAACGGCAGAATTGTACTGCTCAGAAGCTTGAAGGAGCCTTTCTTCCTACAGGCTGTCTCCCGACTCCTTTCCCTCCCAGAACTTTACAATGTGTTCTTTCCCAGCTCTATGTTTTCTCATTGCCCGTGATTCGATTCAATTAGCTTTTTCGTGACGGAATTATTTTCTGTTGTGGATTCCCCCCCACCTCCCACCGCACCCATGTGTTTTCGCAATGCTGAAACCCAAGGGGGAAGATGGAGGTCATAAGGGTTTGGGGACGACTATACGGGACACGTATTTCCTAAGTAGGCTCTGGGGGAAGGGTTGGTGGGGTTAGGCCTGTTTCTTGTTTTGTTTTTTGAGATTCTTACATGCCTCAGCCTTGTGGTAGTAAATACTACACCTGGGATAGAAGTTTCCGAAGAAAAGTGAGAGGCTGAAAATGTTGATGGGCAATATATCCATGAGATGTGGTCAATTAATATGGCAGGTCTAGCCACCATTCCTGTGTGGTGTATGATAATACTGGATTCGATGCCTCTGGCTAAGATCCCATATGGGAGGGAGTTCTCTGTTACAGGATTAAGGTGGTGTTAAGTCCTGGTTTTATTAGACAGTGTCCACCAAATCACCCCCTTTGTTTCCTTGGGGGCATCTTTACGGCTACATTGGAAGAGGATGGGACTTCAGACACCTTCTTTTCCTTGTGGGTATTGTCAGCCAAAAGACAAACACACCTCACACCTCCACCCAAGCCATTCCTCAGGGTATCGGAGTCATCTGGGACCCACAAAGAAATCGCAGGACCACTTGGAAGTGAGCGCCCACGATCTCTGTCTGAAGTCGCGGAAGTCGCTGAGACCAGATGCACCAGAGAGACTGTGGCCAGGAGACTCAGGAGCAGTGCTGAGTCTAGGCAGTGTTGTCTCATCTGGACCAAGACTATGGAACTGTGAGAGAGAGGCACAGGCCAAGGACCCACATGACAGAGATTGAGGACCAGAGAGATACTTAGCTGCAGTTCGTTGATCCCGACCTGTTAACGTCTGTGAACCTCCTCCTCCCCCTCTTACTTGGGAATATCGCCTGCAAGTTCTGTGTGGCCATTGCAACAAATTACTGAAATCAGGTGCCATGGGAGGAAGAGTTGGTGTCAGAAGGATGGAGCCTGGTGGCCTGTCTGAGTCCTGCTTCACGGTAACAGGGACCCCAGAGGAGGTCCGACAGGGTCCTCCATGCCATTTAATGCAATGAGGAGGCTTCAAAGAAATTGTTTTAAAAGATAATGGGGTTAAAAGGAATTTTCCCACAGACCTTGGAAGTCCCGTCACATGCCCCATGGGTCATGAGAGGGTGAAGCAAATATTCAGTGAGCAAGCATCTCCTAGGTAACAGGCACTGGACCAGGCGTATCAGGAAGAGTAAAACCGAGTCCCTGTTCTAGAGAA
Organism: Echinops telfairi; assembly: GCF_000313985.2. Taxonomy (NCBI): domain Eukaryota; kingdom Metazoa; phylum Chordata; class Mammalia; order Afrosoricida; family Tenrecidae; genus Echinops; species Echinops telfairi. The sequence goes on from NW_022111369.1 coordinate 54,769,743, forward strand.
GCAGACAGCTTATGATCTGCTCTGCTAATCTTTACCCAATTCACAATAAAAAAGATTTTTAAAAAAGTAAAAAAGGAGAGAAATAACTGCTTTAGTATGACTTTAAAAGAAGACGTCCACTGTCTAGTTGGTCATTGTGTTTGTCTGGGTAGTCTAGAGAAACAAAATTCATAGACACTCATATGTGTTTAAGAAAGAGCTTTATATACAAGAGCAATTGAATATTGAGAAAACATGCCAGCCCAGTTCAGATTAAGTCCATAAGTCTGATATTAGCCCAGATGTCCAATATCGATCTATAAATTCCACTTCAGACTCACAAAACACATGCAATGACACCAGATTCACGAAGATCACAGGCTAGTGGGTGGAAAGTCTTGTGGATCCAGTGGCAGTGGAAGCACCTCAGTGCTGGCAACGACTCCACGTGGCTCCTCCAGCTCCAGGGCTCTAGCTTAGCTCCATGTGTTTTGTCAGCAGGAATGTCTCACAGGGAGTGTGTGTGTTTCCCACCTCCAGCGAGCTATGTATCTCCCTAGTGCCTCCAAATGAGGTCATTAAGTGGCGACCTGATTGACAGGCTAAACTCCACCCCTTTACTCTTAAGTCCCCAATTGACAACAGATTATGTAACTACCACAGTGATACTCTACTACCAGCCAACTACCAGTTGAGGGTTAACTACATGCCAGGCATTGAGACTGGTTCTGGGGATTCAAATATCAGTGTACAGAGACAAAATCATAAATCTCGTATGATAATACATATGAAATATCTTATTGGAAAGTTGATAGAGACAGAAAGTAGATTAGAAGTTATCAGTGACTGAGAGGAAGGAGGTAGGGTCAAGAGTTATTGGTTAATAAGTACAGAGATTCTGATTGGGGTAATGACAAAGTTTTGACAGTAGATAGTCATAAAGGTCACACAACATGGTGAATGTAATTAATGCCATAGGATCGCACACTTAAAAATGGTTACAATGGCGAATTTTATTGTACATACTGCAATACATTAAACTGCTCTTTAAAAACAAATAAAAAAGAACTCAAGGGTCCATCAACCAATAAATAGATACACAAAATTTGGTGCACACACACAACAGAACACTAGTGAGAAATACAAAGGAGTGAAGTTCTGATAGATGCCACATGGTTTTTAGCCTGTGGGTGGCTACTCCTTTGGGGGTTGAACGATGCTTTCACAGGGGTTGCCCAATTCACAACACTACCAAAATTACAGTTATGAAGTAGCAATGAAAATAATTTTATGGTTGGGGGGGGGGTCAGCATAACATGAGGAACTGTATTAAAGGGTCACGGCATTAGGAAGGTTGAGATCCACTGAGCTTCAAGATGCGAATCTTCAAAATGTTACACTAAATAAGATAAGCCAGAGACAAAGAAACCACATGCTGTATGCTTCTACTTAGAGGAAATATCTAGAACAGGCCAATTCACAAAGATGGAAAGATTAGTGGTGACCAGAGACGCAAGGGAGAGGGGAGCGGGGAATTATTATTTAATGGGTACAGAATTTCTGTTTTCTGTGGTGATGGGTGTTTTTGGAAGTAGAGAGCAGTGATAATTGAACAACATTGTGAATGGGAATTGTGGACTTAGATAGTTAAAATGGCAAATTACATATCATATGTATTTCACCATAGTGGGAAAAATATATAAAACAAAACCTAAACCAACTGGTTCCTGAAGGGAAGGAAGTCATTGAAGAAGGTCAATGAAACCCAATAAGGTAAGGGCTGTGATGGAGGTGAGAACAGGTGCTAAGAGAGCACCGAGGCAAGAGGGGTCAGCCCCCTGAGTGAGGGGCACTGGGTTGAAATGCAGGCTTCCCTTTTTTTGGTCATTGTTTTGTTGTTGTTGTTGTTGCTTTATTTTCTTTTGTTGCTTTGTTTTGCTCTGTCTTGTTTTTGTGCGTATTATTATCTCTGCAGGTTTATCTAGATAAGCTAGGCAGGATAAACAATCTGGAGGAGAAAACAACCGGACCGACAGTTCCCGGGTACATGGGAGAAGGGGAGGTGGGGGAAAGGAAGTAGTGTTAACAGACCCAGGGACAAAGGAACAACAAGTGATCCAAAATCGGTGGTGGGGAGGGTGTAGGAGGCCTGGTAGGACTTGTTGTAACTGAGAGAAATTTCTGAAACCCAAATGAAGTCTGAGCATGATGGTGGGACAAGAGGAAAGTAAAAGTAAATAGAGGAAAGAACCAGGAGGCAAAGGGCATTTATAGAGATCTAAAAACAGACATGTGCACATGTAAATATATTTATATATGATGATAGGGAAATAGATCTATGTGCATATATTTATAGGTTTAGTATTACAGTAGCTGATGGACATTGGGCCTCCACTCAAGTACTCCTTCACTGCAAGAACACTTTGTACTACTAAACTGGCATTCCATGATGCTTACCTTCCTGACATGATCACTGAAGACAAAGCGGGTGCATAAGCAAACGTGTGGTGAAGAAAGCTGATGGTGCCTGGCTATCAAAAGATATAGCATCTGGGGTCTTAAGGGTTTGAAGATAAACAAGCGACCATCTAGCTGAGAAGCAACAAAGCCCACATGGAAGAAGCACACCAGCCTGTGTGATCACGAGGTGTCAACAGGATCAGTTATCAGGCATCAAAGAACAAAAAACCATATCATTGTGAATGAGGGGGAGTGTGGAGTAGGGACCCAAAGCCAATGTGTAGGCAACTGGACATCCCATTACAGAAGGGTCATGGGGAGGAGATGAACCACTCTGGGTGCAGTGTAGCACTGATGAAACATATAACTTTCCTCTAGTTTTTAAATGCTTCCTCCTCCCTCTCCCCCTCCCCCGCCACTATCATGATCCCAATTCTACCTTACAAATCCGGCTAGACTAAGGATGTACAATGGTTACAGATAGGAAATGGAAACACAGGGAATCCAGGACAGATGAACCCCTCAGGACCAGTGTGAGTGGTGATACCAGTTGGGTGGAGTAGAAAGGGGGAACCGATTACAAGGATCTACATATAACTGTTCCCCTGGGGGATGGACACCAGAAAAATGGGTGAAGGGAGACATTGGACAGTATAAGACATGACAAAATAATTTAAAAATTATCAAGGTTCACGAGGAGGGGGAAAATGAGGAGCTGATACCAAGGGTTCAAGTAGAAAGCAGATGTTTTGAGAATGATGATGGCAACATATGTACGAATGTGCTTGACACAGTGGATGGAGGGATTATGATAACAGTTGTACGAGCCCCCAATAAGATGATTTAAAAAAAAAGAATCAGCCTTGGGTTGAGTTCCCCACGGAGAGAAGGGGATAGAGGGATGGCATGTGGAATGTGGTGTTTCTGGAGAAAGGGAGAAGCCAGTGGTCAGCAGAGTATAGGCTCTATGGTTGTTCAGTCTAGAAAAGGAGATGAGGGGTTGTGAAGAATTTCCTATGCCATGTTGCAGGATGAGAAGTTTGAAATGGATTTTGTAAAGAGCAGGAATTCATCAGGTGTTTCTTAAGCAAGAGAAGAGCTGTAATCTGATCCAGGCTTTAGAACAACGGTTCTCAACCTGTGGGTCATGACTAAGGTGACCAAATTTTAATATTGGTAAAGTGGGACAAAAGCGGGACGCCATTGATAAAACCCTTATCCTGGCGAAATATCAACATGGCAGCAGAAAACCGTATACCCTAGCTTGTCATGCATTCTTTCCAAAAATCAGGACTTTTAAAAAATGTCACTGGACATGGGAAAAATTGTTAAAAATTTGGACGTCTGGTCACCTTAGTCATGACCCCTTTGGAGGTCAAATGACCCTTTCACAGGGATCACCTAAAACCATCAGAAAACTCTAGGAACCTAGATACAGCTCCTCCATCCTTCTCCAGGCAGTTCCACCCACATGCAGATACACCCACATACAAGTACCTGGCATGAAGAATATTACCCATGCTACACCAATGCTTCAAGACAAAATTTCATTTATTTGTCATTAGAAATAAATATTTCACAATCTATAATTACATGTTATTTTTGTGATGAATCACTATGCTTTAGTTATTTATGTTCCATGTGTAACAATGAAAATACATCATGCACATCAGATATTTACATGAGAATTCATAACAGTCACAAGATGACAGTGATGTAGTAGCAACGAAAATAATGGTAGGGGGTCATCACAACACGAGGAACCGTATTAAAGCCTCACGGCATTAGGAAGGTTAAAAACCACTGCTTTGGACAGACTCAGAGTGCTTTAAATTCTCTTCAGTGTGGAAGAGGATTTGAGGGGTTAAAAGCATGAAGTGAACGCTTTAGTTATCCATCATTGTGTAACAATCAGGGCTTGGACCTGATTCAAAATGGTTCCGTCATGGCCCATGGAAACGACAGTATGCCCATTGCATGGCAACCACATCTAAGCACTGAAGATGCTGCTCTGGTTTCCGTAGGTCACGATAATTGTCCTGAGCCTGTGCAAAGTCCTCCTGGCAACAAATGATTCCATGTTTAAGGTCTTCAAACAGCTGATTCACTACTTTCCACAGTTATTGTGTCTCGGTTGGGTGCCTCTTCTCCTGGGGTTGATTGGCTCTCGATGGGTTGATTGGCTCTCGATGGGTTGATTTGGCTCTCTATGGGTTGATTGGCTCTCTATGGGTTGATTTGGCTGTCTATGGGTTGATTGGCTCTCTATGGGTTGATTGGCTCTCGATGGGTTGATTTGGCTGTCTATGGGTTGATTTGGCTGTCTATGGGTTGATTTGGCTATCTATGGGTTGATTTGGCTCTCTATGGGTTGATTGGCTCTCTATGGGTTGATTTGGCTCTTGATGGGTTGATTGGCTCTCGATGGTGGCCACCTTTAGCTGGTGGGTTGCCTGAGGCCTCGACTGAGTGGAGACCCTGTGGTGGCTCTGCACCATGTCATCTTAAGGCCCTTCTCCGTGCATGGCTGCCATCATCCAGTCGTCTGGATCCGGCGTTCTTTCAGAATGTGGCAAATATTCCAGAAAGGAGAGAGCAGGAACGACAACTCAAGGCTCATCCTCGGAGATGAATTGCCCAATGTCATACTCACCGTGTTTACCAGCCAAACCCATGTGGGAAGGAGAGACAGGGTCATGAATATGCGGACGTGTCTTTGGCTGGGTTGTCTAGAGAGACAAACCAGTACAAGAAAGAACTTTATATCCAAAAGCAACTTTACATCAAGAAGGTGCCCCGGCCTGGTCCAACTCAAGTGCAGAGATCCAATGCCAGCCTCACGTAGCTGCATGCCAAAGACACCGCAAGTTGACGTGGGAATCAGGGCGATCACAGGGCTGGTGAGTTGCAGAGCCACGTGGATCTGAGGTTGGTGGAAGCCTGGGAGGTTTCGTTGGCCCCTGCGGAGCTGCCCCCAGCGGCAGACACAGAATCCTAGTGACGTCCCAGTGAGGAGGAAGTGGCAGAGATAAATTGTCTCTGTTCCATCTCCCTCCTCCACAAAAGGCCACACCCCCAGGTGGTGTCATCAAGGGACCAAGTGATTGACAGGTTGAACTCTGCCCCTAGCCAGGGGTGTCTCAGTGGCGTATGTAACTACCACAGGACGCAAAACTCCCTGGAGACCACACAAATAGGAATTCTTCTTGAGACAGAAGACTAGTCAATGAGAGGCTGGATTGAGGTAGCAGCTGTGTGAGAGGAAGGTTAAAAACCTTTTAGGAAATTCATTTAGTAAATGAATCTTTGGGGTGTGTGTGTGTGTGTGTGTACACGCGTGCGTATGCAAATGGGTAATTGCTTGGTTGAGGCTCAAGTTCACCCAGAAACAACTTGGGAAGAAAGGCCTGGAAATATATTTCTGAAAAAATCAGCTTTGAGAATCTTAGAGATTCATTAACTGTTTGTAGACGTTTAGCTCAAAAAGGAAAGGATGTCACTCTTAAAAAATTAATAATCGAGATGAGACCAAAGGGTCAAAGCTACCCTAAAGCATGGATGAGGAGATGAGGGTGGGAGAGGGGCAGTGAGACTAAAGGTGTGGGATGGAGCAAGGAGCCTGGGAACAATGAGAATGCTGACACAATGGGAGGAATGCAGCCAATGCCACTGAACAATAGGTGTAGAAATGACTGAATGGGACCGGTTTGGCTGTGCATAGTTCCACCAAAGAAAAGCGTGCAGAGCACAGCTGTCCTCTGGCACTCCTGGGGTCACGGGCAGTTGGAATCGAGCAGATGGTAACATTTAAATTACTCTTGTGCTAGGATATTATGTCAAAGCTCAGATGAGGACAATAGGTACAGGGCTATGGGAGAACCCATTGGAAGCTTCTGGATGCTATTGACGCTCTTCTCCCTCATCCCGTGTATCTTCCTACATGCCCCTCCCTCAGCTGCTGGAGTGTTGGTTGATAACAATTCACCTCTGTGCCCTTACACTGTTGTTAGCTAAACAGGAGATGTGTGCCACGGAGTTGATGTACGTCGTCTGAATGGCTGACCGGCAGGCATGGAGTACAAAATAGGATTGGCTCCGAGGTACAATATGTGCTCTAGGACTTTCCTGGGCATCGGTCAGAAACTAGTCTCCAGGTACAGAGATTCAGTTCCATGTCAGGTGGTATTAAGTCCCACGAACAAAAACAAATCAGAGTAAGGGGGTTAGAGGGTGATGAGGCTGATATTTTAGATCTCAGGGAAGACCTCTTTGAGGAAAGGACATTTTAACAGATACTTAAATGGAGTGACACAATGTATGTGTGGGTGTCAGGATGTTGCTTTACTTGGACCCATAATCAATGCTCGTGGAAGCAATAGTCAAGAAGTCAAATAATAAATTGCACTGGGAAATCTACAAAAGCCCTCTGTTAAGCATTAAAGAGCAAAGATACTTGCATTTTTCCGACCACTTCCTACGCAAGCAAACGCCAAACTATGAGTCAGGAAGACAGAAGAATGGCTGCGTTTGACCTACATACAGTGTAAAAAATGTACTATACCACAGACTGTCAGAAGAACAAACAAAACATATTTTGAAATAGGTACGGCCAGAATGCTCCCTAAACTCAAACATCGCTGTCATAGAGTCAGTTCCGACTTGAAGCGACCCTGTAAAGAGGGTAGAACTGCCCTTTGGGGTTTGTGAGCCTTTAAACCTCTACGGGAGCAGATAGCCTCATCTTTCTCCTGAGTAGTGGCTGTTGGGTTTGAACCGCTGATGTTGTGATCAGCACTTCAATTCATAACCAACTGTACCCTCAGGGCTCATTAGAATTATCCTTAGACGTGAGGCATTTGAGACTTCGTTTCACGTACTTTGGACGTGTTCTCAGAATAAGGGCGTCATGCTTGGTAGAGAGTCAACGAAGAAGAGGAAGACTTTCGGTAAAATGGATGGGCCATGTGACTGCAACCATGGGCTCAAACACAGGCACAATTGTGAGTGGCGCAGGATTGGTGGCTTTGGGTCTTGTGGTACACAGAGTCGCTATGAGTTGGAATTCCTTTGATGGTGCCTGACAACAGCAGGTGTCTTAGGTTCTAGTGATGCTACAAGACACATTCCACTAGTGCAGCGGCTCTCAACCTGTGGTCATGACCCCTTTGGGGGTCGAATGACCCTTTCACAGGGGTTGCCCAATACATAACAGTAGCAAAATGACAGTGATGTAGTAGCAACGAAAATAATTTTCTGGTTGGGGGGCTCACCACAACATAAGGAACTGTATGAAAGGGTCGCGGCATTGGGAAGGCTGATTGTCTCACAGTTCTGGAGATGCCAGCACCAAATCAGGATGTGGGTGGTGTCGACGCCTTCCTCGTCAGTAACCAGAGGCTGTCCTTGGTTCGTGACGGTCCTCACATGGCATCTGGCTTCCCCAGCACGTGCTCACACTTGCATCTAATATGCTTTTTTTATAACTAGGAAATGATTTGGTTTAGGACATACCAACACTTTCCAAGGCCTATTTTGGGGGGGGGGCGGGGGTGAACAATTATTTAGTCCATAAGAGCAGAGTCTGCAGTAATCTCTAACATTATCTCTTGAACACTCTTAGTTCTCAAAGTGGCTCTGAGATCAAACTGCAGATGGTGTCCAGGAAACAGAGAAATGTGGGAAAAGGGACAAATTCATAATTCTCTCATGGGAACATTTGCACTTCGAAGATGGCCTTTCAGGCCTATCTGGGTTCAGAAATGCTATCAACCCTCTCCTCTCTTTCACTCCACCCCCAACATAACTTCTGCCCTTGATCATCGATGCCTGAAATAGCAGTAGAAACCATGCCATCAGTGAAAGACGCTATTCTGGTTAAATGCAAACACATTACCAGAAGATTAGAGCAGGGCCTCCCAAACCTGGCTGTCCAGTAGAATCTCCAGGGGGAAGGAACTGCTAGAAGTACCGCTTCCTGAGTCCACTTGGATCCACTGAATCAGACCCTGCAGATTTGCGCTTCCAGGCTCTGGACTTGGAGAAAATGTCCCAGGAGCTTCTGAGAGACGCAGCTCCCTGCTGATCCCGGAGGAGCACCTGACCTATCCCATTACAGTATGGGATGATTTCAGAAAATGAGTTTCAATCAAGGGAAGGGAGGGAGCGGCGAGCCATTTGCTCACAATGAGCTCATTTTCCTTTATGTCTCCCTCTGCTCAATGTGCTGAGTGAGATAGTGCTTCTAGGCCTCTTTGAATGCTTTCTTGTCCCCCAGCCTGCACACTGGTTCCCATCACGTCAGCCTTGAAGGTGGAGTGGTCTGTCAGCACCCTGGGCTTGCGACCGGAACCACAGAATCCACTTTATCTCCTCCCTTCAGGCTCTTCCAAGTAAATCCATGGCAGTGGGAAGTGGGAGCGTCCAGTGACTCACGGCCGTCTTTTGTCACAGACAGGGGCTGTTTCCTCTTTGACAATACAAGGACACAGTGCCGCACGGAGTCACCACCGACTCCTGATGAGATTGCAGTTGGTGGAGCGGATCAATCTAGAGGCTGTTGAGTTTATTTTGCTCCCACCCATGGGAAAATATGAAAGATACGCACAAATGAAAAGCAAAATTGTTAACATGCAAGTGTTTATTTACTCATTCATTCTCTTGACAAACACTCATGCTTGGTGAGCTCCTCGGGCCTTATCTTCTACTCATTTTCTCAGTCCACTCTTAAGTCACCAATCCACTCCATGTTGTTATCACAAGCCAGGCATCCTCTTGCTTAAGGAATCTGTTCTGTTTGCTTCCTGGGTCCAGAACACCCCCCGCCCCCCCCTGTACCTACTTGGCTACCTTCCACACCAGCCACTTGTCTGTCTGTTATACTGTGGTGGCTTGCATGTGCTGCTGTGACAATGGAAGATATGCCACCGATGTGTCCAACGCTAGCGTGGCCATCCATGGTAGACAGGTTTCAGCCAAGTTCCTAGACCACAATATACTAGAACGAAATGGATGGTGGTCTACGTTCACAAATGAGCAGTGAAAACCGTCTGGATCAGAACAAAGCACTGTGTGACTCACTTGCCATTGCACATGGCAGCAGGAGGAAGCAATGTCCAGAGAAGGACATCATTTTGGGTGAAGTAGATCCAGTAAAGGCAATGGAGACCCCTTGTGAGACAGATGTCCACAATAGCCACACGAATGGACCCGAGCATGCCCGTGATTGTGCAGATGGTGCAGGACTGGGCAATGGTTTGCTTTGTTGTACGTCAGGTCCAGTCAAGGATGGAGTCAACAGCAGTTATCTCTCTAACTTCCTCACCCGCCAGTCTTTGCTCACCGTCTCAAGGAGGCCTAACCAACCTACCCTATTTTACGTAGCAGGCAGCTTCCTTTTGCATCAGGGTTATTGACAGCTATCGATACGCAGATCTCACAACCCTGCTTGCTGAAAGTCACACAAATGCTTATTTGATGCTAATTATGACAGCTAAAAAGGAAATCTATGGAGCTCTATCAGAAACGGACGAAGGACTCAATCAAGTCAGGGGAAGTTTGTTGAGGGAGTCATATTGAGCCGAAGACTGGAATATTGCGTGATATCATGCAGCTGAAGGAAGTAGGCAGGTACAGCAAAGAACCTCCCAATTTTTAAGGCGTTTTTAGTGGCCTACCTTCTTTTAATAAGTGAATGTTCTTACTGAGATGTACACCATTTGCCTGTCAATTTGTTGTACTGGGGTGGCTTGTGTGTGGCTGTGATGCTGGAAATGATGTCACTGGTATTTCAAATCCCAGCAGGGTCACTCAAAGCGAACAGATTTCAGCAAAGCTTCCAGGCTAAGAGCAGCCTATGAAGAGAGAAGAGCCTGTCACTTCAGAGGAATTAGCCACTAGACGTCCCCTGGACACCATTGAAACGTCGTCAGTGACCGAAAACCTCACGAGTAGAAGCAGAACATTGATAGAAGTAGTGCCAGCGGTGGGCCCTCGGGTCGGAAGGCACTCAAAATATGACCGAGGAAGGCTGCCTTTTCAAAATGGAGCCAACCCTAATGATGCGGGTTTTGTAAAACCTGTGGGAGTAAAGCTTTGGGGACGTTTGTTTGCTGATAAGGCATGACGGAAAGTATGAAGGAGCAGCTACAAACATCAACGAATAGCTGAAACTTGGGATGTACAAAGTATGAAGCTAGGGAAATTGGAAGTCATCCAAAAAGGAAGGTAACACAAAAGAATCAATATTCTAGGCACTGGAGAGCTGAGATGAATGGGTGTTGGCATTTGGGATCAGAATGTCATGTGGTTCACTTTGCTGGCAGTGACCCAAGCAAGAGGAATGGCACAGCATTCACAATTAGAAAGGACAGTCCAAGAGCTATGTCGAAGTACAAAGAAGTGTCTATCTATGATAAGGCTATCGATCTACATAGAGGAATCCAATCAGTACAACTATTGTTCAAGTGTATGTGCTAGCAACCAAAGCTACTGAAACAGAAATGGAAGAATTCTACCAGTGTCCTCAGTATGAAATTGACCAAGTAGGCAATCAAGATGCGTTGATCATCATTGGCAATTGGAATCCACAACTTGGAAACAGGGAGGAAACAAGAGTAGCTGCCAAATATGATCTTGGTGATAAAATCAAAGCCGGAGATTTCATGGTAGTATTTTGCAAGACCAATGACTCCTTCAGTGAAAATCATGGTTTTTGTTGCAACAAAAAAAAGGTGACTATACACGTGGATTTCTCCAGAAAGAAGACCAGCAATCCAAGTGACTATATCTTTGGGAAGAGAGGATGGAGAAGCTCAATTTCAGCGGCTAAAACAAGGGCAGGGCTGACTGTGGAACAGAGCCACAAACTGCTCATCTGTAAGTTCAGGTTGAAGCCGAAGGTAATTAAAACATGTTCACAAGAGTCAAAATGCACCCTGGAGTTAATCCCACCTGAATTTCAAGAACATCTCAAGAGCAGATTTAATACATTAAACCCTAATTATGGAAGACCCCATGAACTGTGGGAGGACATTGAGAACTCCGCCCATGGAGGAAGCCAAAGGTCATTAGAAAGACAAGGAACCAAAACAGATCAGTGTGGATGTCAGAAGAGACTCTGAAACCTGCTCCTAATTATAGAGTAGCGAAGGCAAATGGAAGAATTCCGATTTCAAACCTCATAAATCAGCCCATTGAATAAGTAAAGCTTAAGCGTTCTTGGTAACGAACCAAGAGTTTCAGAAACATCTCAAGACCCAAACCAAACATTGCACCTCCCCTCTCCCCCCAACAAGAACCCAAACCACTTCAAGGCTGAGGTAAAAGTGCTTCATACTGAGACGAAAGTCTTAAGTGATAAGATGAGTAATTCTCCAGGTATTTTCCTGAGCACTTAAAATTAAGTACTGTGCCCAAGGCAACGAAAGAAAATATCTGTGGGGATTTGAAGGTCAAAATTATAATTGCTAAATTACCTGTTGGAGGTCACCTGGCTATGCTAGGCAGTTTCTTAGAATAACAGCAAAAGTATAGGAATGTATACAAGTCTAGAACGAGTCGATGGCAAATGCTGTGAATCACATTAGAAAACACATGAGTGCTAAGATCTTTGAAACTCACTTGTTAAGTCACCTCTGGGGACTCATTCTTTGAACTGGTAACTGGAGAAAAATCAACATCCTTCCATTAGCCTTGTGTTTCCAGCTTCAGAGATGCTCCTGAGACTAAACCACAGATGGTACCCAAGAACCAGACTAAATGCTTGCAGGAGGAACATCTTGGCTCTAGATGTTCTAGAGAACTAGAGCAGGAGCTCCATTAATAAAGCTTCTGGGAGCTCAGTATTCCTTTTGTTTACATATTTCTCTTCTTCTTTTCTTTTTTTTCCAAATTAGTCTCATTATGAAGAATGGTGTAACTCCAACTGGAGTTATTGACCATATCGAGGAAAAGAGTAACCGTTTTCGGATTCCCCTGTATCATTCAGGAGAAGCTAGGTTTTGCTGCTATAGCAACCTTCTTATCTCAGTGGGTTGACACATGGAGGGTTATTTTTCACTGGTGCTACGTGCTCAGTTTGGCTTGAGCAGGGGAGTTGGCTCATCACATACCTAGAAATCCGCCTTGCGTTCTGTGGGTCACAGGCCAGAGGGGAAAGAGCTCTGCAGGGTCTCACTCGGGGAGTGAACTGGTCATAACTTACTGCCCAGGACCAGATACATGGTCCCAAGGGGCTGAGAAAGTGCAACTTTCCTAAATTGCTGGAAAGGAGGAAAAGCAGAACGCTCTGACAACCATGCCGATCCTGACGGGGTCAGTTCTCAGCGTGTCAAAACTCTGAAAGAGATGCGAGTGCGTTCAAAAGAATCAAAAGTGCCCAGACCTGGCTCACTCTCTGATCGTAACTGAGAAGCATAGACCAAATCGCTGCTGAATCCTGGAGGGAGGCAGGGAAGGTGGACAGGTAATTGACATCCTCTTAGACCTTCCTTATTTCTATGCCTGGTAAAACAAACAGACAAACAAACAACTTGAGTTATTGTTACTTCAATTTATAAATACTGGTGTTATGAACTATGAAGTACTCAACTGTTAGCCCCAAAGTTGGCCATTTGAACCCACGCAGAAGATGCATGGGAGAGACTGGGTGATGCGGCTTCTGAAAAGTGAGTCAAGAAAACCCCTTGGATCCGTTCTTCTCTGCCACATGGGATTTCTGTGAGTTGGAATCTATTTGAAGACACACAATATCAACAAGAGTACATATAGGTTGTTGGTGCTGTTAGGTGCTGAGTAAAAGGCACAGAAAGTGACCCTATTTGACCTACTTTGGTTTCTCTATTACCCTGCGTCAGGGGCCAGGCATGTCTCTACCCTCCGTCCATTTAATGCCCTATTCAGACCCTAACTCTTCTTCCCCCCGCCCTCTACTTCTATGATGGGTGTGATAGTTCATTGCAATGGGCACACGGACCTCACAGACAATACGCACAGAGTTTTCTAGGGAAGTTAACTAGTCACCACCAGTCAGGACCAGTACACAGTACGGACACAGTCCTTGGTCCACAATGACACCTGTGGACCAGGAAGTCCATCTGCCACTCTGCCTCACTCATGTCTTTAATGTCGACTCTACTTTGGGGAGACAGCTCTCCCTGAGTCACATTTTGAGTGCCTTCCAACCAGGGGGTCAACTGCCAGCACCATAGCTGACAACGTTCCACTGCCAGCCACGAAGTTTTCAGTGAGCAATTCCTACCAAAGATTTCTAGGCTCTTCTGCCTAGTCTCTCCTAGTTTGGAAGCTCTGTTAAAGTCCGTCCTCCATGGGTGACCCTGCTGTTCTCTGAAATGCCAGCATCACAGTAACATGCAAGCCACCATCGTAGGATCAACTGGCAGGCCAGTGGTGGGGAAGTAAGACTAGAAGGTACATTTTAAGGTCAATTGATAGTTGTTTGAAGTGTTCTTAAACTGTTTGATGGAATCCAGTATGCCCCCAAATGGTTCTGTAAATATAATGCTGGCCCTGTTTCCATGGTAATGTATAACTACTAGTCGTCTGCTGCTGCAAGGAGGCACCGTCGTGTCAGTTCAGATTCATAACAACCCCGTGTCCAAGAGAAGGAAACACAGCCTGGTCCTACAACATCCTCATTACTGTTCCTGTGGCTTTGTGTGGTTTCAGCTTTGTGTCAGCCCATCTTACGAGGGTCTTCCGTTTAGCAATGAGCCACGGTATTGTGTAAGAATCTGTGAGGGATCTTTCTCTCTTGGAATGCTCATGAATAGATGGTTAGAAATGAAGAGCCTGGTGGCACCATGATTAAGCACTCAGCCACTTACTGAAGGTCAGCAGTTTTTATTTATTTATTTACTCTATTACTAAATACTGTTATTGGGGGCTGTTACATCTCCATCACAATCCATACATTCATCCATTGTGTCAAGCACATATGCTGCCATCATCATTCTCAAAGCATTTTCTTTCTACTTGAGCCCTTGATATCAGCTCCTCATTTCCCCCCCTCCCTCCTCCTCCCTCCCGCAGGAACCCTTGATACGTTTTAGATTATTATTTTCATATCTTACATTGTCCTCTGTTGCCCTTCACCCACTGTTCTGTTGTTTGTCTCCCTGGGAGGGGGTTATATGTTGATTCTTGTGGTTGCTTCCCCTTTTCTGCCCCCACCTTCCCCTTATCCTCCTGGTATCTCTATTCTCATTGTTAGCCTTGAGGGGTTTATCTGTCCTGGATTCCCGGTGTTGCTGGCTTTTATCTATAGCAGTGTGCATGCTCTGGTCTAATCCAATTTGTAAGGTGGAATTGAGGTCATGACAGTGAGGGGGAAGGAAGCATTAAAGAACTAGAGGAGTGTTACAGCTCTTTTAGAATCTGTCTAGCAGGTTTTCTGGCTTTT
>NW_022111369.1:54784975-54818004 GCF_000313985.2 Echinops telfairi
TTCAAGCCTTTAAGACCCCAGACGCTATATCTTTTGATAGCTGGGCACCATCAGCTTTCTTCACCACATTTGCTTATGCACCCATTTTGTCTTCAGCAATTGTCTTGGGGAGGTGAGCGTCACAGAATGCCAAATTGTTAGAACAAAGTGTTCTTGTGTTGAGGGAGTACATGAGTCAAGGCCCAATGTCCATCTGCAACCTTAATTCTTAACATATAAGTACATAGATCTAGTCCCCTCTCATTATGTATATGACTGTATTTAGACCTCTATACATGTCCTTTGCCTCCTGGTTCTTTCCTCTATTTTCTTTTACTTTTCTCTTGTCCCACCGTCATGTTCAGCCGTCATTTGGGGGTTTAGTAATTGCTCGCTGCTACATAGCCCTTGATTAAGCCTCACTAGGCATCCTATGCCCTTCTCCCCATTGATTTTAGTTCACTTGTGGTTCCTTTTTCCCTGGGTTAGTTCCCCACCCCCCTTACCTTTCCCCACCTCCCCTTCTCCCGTAACCCCCGCTGAACCATCTGTGCCGTTCTTTTTGTCTCTGAATTGTTTATCCTGCCTATCTTATCTAGCTAGACATGCAGAGACATTAATAAGCACAAAAACCAGGCAAAGCCAAACAAAATAACAAAGGAAGTCAAAAGCAACAAAACAACAATAAAAACAAAATAACAACATAAAAATGGAAAAGCCTGTAAATAGTTCAAGGTCTGTTTGTTGACCTTTACGAGTGTTTTCCAATTGAGTCTGATGGGGTGCCACACTGTCTCCAAAGTCTATTTTTGGTATTCCCCGGGGTTTCTCACTTTGCTCCCCTTGCTGCTCTGTTGCGTGCCCTTAGTGTTACGCCCCAGTGTGATGGGGTCGGATTGGGCACAGTTCCCACACTGTGTCTCCAGTGTTGTCCCCATAGCACTATGGTTCAGGGAGGGGCGTCGTGTCTCGTGGTGGGGCCGGCCCTCTGGTCCTCTCTGTGCATCGTCCTCAGGGCTTGGTGGGCCAGGGTGTGTTCCCGTCCCTCTCCATCCCGCTTCTTCCTCCTGTGTGCTCTAATCAGATGTATCCCTCCCCCCAAGCTATAGCCTCAGTGCTGTCCTCTGAAGTGCATTCTTCTGGGTGGGCGGTGGGGGTGGGGTGGTGTCCACATGGTTGGGATTGGGGTCTGCCCCGCAGGAAGGCCAGCAGTTTGACCCCACCAGCTTCTCTGCAGGATAAAAGTCCTGACAATCTGCTCCCACAAAGATGATAGCTCAGATGCCCTAGTAGCAGCTCTGTTTACTCTGTGCAATGGGATGGCTACGAGTTGGGATCGACGTGACAGCATGCCACAGCCAGAAAGGTGTCCTGCTTTGTAAGTCCTTTATCAAATACACACCAATTTTGATTATTGGCTTACTATTGATCTAATTTTAACCGCTTGCTTGCATCGTTATTAAAACATCGTGATGAAACAACGTTAGATTGTCCGTTCCTTTTGCATATTTCTTGGCACTCCCATGAGAGCGTTCTGTAGGACAGAGGACTACAAAGTCAGTAGTTCATAAGCTCATCAATGATTCAATTTTACTAAGTGGTGCTGCTTGGCTCTTCTGAGTGGGATTTCCTTGATAGGTTTGCCAGCAAGTGAGAAAAAGTCATTTTTTTCTATATCATTGCCAGATGGGACTTCTGCCATTTTGGACATTTGATTCTTTTAGTCTCTTTTTTTTCTACTTCTAGTGCTCCACCGGGGTGGATACTAATCTCCAATAATAGTTCTAAAATGTTTTCTTGTACACACACTGAGGCAAGATGTTTGTGTAGTGGCTACGCATTGGGTTGCTCTCCACAAGATCAGTAGCTCAAAACGACTCGCTGCCCCACGGAGAACGACGAGGCTTTCCACTGGAGGGTTACACTCTTGGAAAGTCACGGGAGCAGTTCTGCCTTGTCCCCTAAGGTCACTAGGAGTCAGCTTTTTTATTTTGAATTTATGTTGTATATAATTTTGCAACAACAAAACGATACACGTTCATGTATTTGTGAATGCACTGTTCATATACAGGTCTGACCACACATGCATCTGTGGCCCCAGAAGTTCTTCTTCTTTTTAAAAAGTAAAGCAGTTCTCCTTTTATTATTTTACCTTAATGGCTTCAAAGACCCTGTGATAGGTACATAAGTTCATGTCAACTTAATAAATAAGTGTACAGGTAGAGTCTAGCCTGTCTTCGGGTCACAGCCGGATGATCCCTCCTTGTGGCCTTCTCATGAGGATTCTGGGAACTTCTTCTCTTTCTCCCTGGAGGTGGAACACACCCTCTCTCTGCTTCACCTTCTTGTTGACAAGCCGTGTGGAGTCACGCTGAAACCTGAGCCAGCCATGCGGCAGAGACCTGCGCCAGCCCTGTGATGCTTCCACTGTCATTGGATCCTTAAGACTTTTTGCCCACTGACCTGTGATCTTCCGGCATCATTGTATGTGGCTACGTGGGTCTGAACAGAGATTTATGGACTGCTATCCGACTTGTGGGCTAATGTCAGATTGATGAACTTCTTGTGGACGAGGCTGGGATGTTTTCTTGATACATGGCTCTTGATATAAACCTCTTTCTTTTTTAATCATTTTATTGGGAGCTCTTACAGCTATCATAACATTCCATAGTTCAATCACATCAAGCATTACAGTACAATTCTATCACAGTCAGTTTCAAAACATTTTATTTCTTCTTGAATTCCTTGATATCAGCTCCCCTGTATCCCCTACCTCCACGAGTGTCCCTGGATTTGTTTCTCTAGTCAACCAGCCTAACGCAGACCCCAAACCCAGATTCTTTGACCGCCGGAACATGGGTGGGATACAGGCAAGTGAGGCAGAGGCACACGGGGCTGGCATAGGTTCTTCTCAGTCCTGTGGGCCATGGGTGGCAGCAGCAGGGGTTCCAGGGCCCAGGCTCTTCTTGCTGCTCGGGTGGGTGGGACAGAGAGGGAGGCTGGGCATGTTCTGTTTCGTCCTCACTTTCGCTTCTTGCTTCATGCCCATCTTGACCCTCTTAGCACCACTGCTGCCACCAGCCCTTGCTCCAGCGTCCACCTCCAGTTTCAGCAGCAGCAGCAGGAGCTGTGACAGGGTGACCAGAAGTAGGCACTATTAAAATGTAATAAGGTTTCACAGCATCCAAGTTGCATAACAGCCTACTTCATAGAACAGGTCATCACGTGACATGTTGTTGTTGGGCGCCGTCAAGTTGGTCTCACTCATCGCAGCCCACACACAACAGAAGGAAACGTTGCCTGGGCCTGCGCCATCCTTACAATGATTCCTGTGCCTGAGCCCATTCTTGCAGCCACCATGTCACTCCATCTCATTGAGGGCCTGCCTCTGTTTCGCTGCCCCTCCACTTTACCAAGCACGATGTCCTTCTCCAGGGACTGGTCTCTCCTGACAACACGTCCACAGCATATAAGAGGAAGTCTTGCCATCCTTGCCTCCAAGGAGTGCTCTGGCCTTACTTCTTCCTAGACAGATGTGTTTGGCCTTTTGGCAGCCCCTGGTATAGTCTTCTCCAGCCCCACATATACCTGTATATATCTCTTAATTATATAGATGGATGCGTGTATATACACATATACTTGTAAATATGTTATCTCTGAATACATAAAATCAAACAACTGAGAGCCATAGAAATGGATATTTCTTTGACTCACCAATAATCTCATGAATTAAGTTCTCTGATTTGAAGATCTAGGGGCACAGCCTTGTGGGACAAACTTGGTCAGTTGACATCCCAAACCAAACCAACCAAACTCATCACTGCTGAGTCAATTCTGACACATCGCCACCTTATAGCATAGAGGGGAACTGCCCACATGGGTTTGCACGATCCTTACAGAAGCAGACTACCACAGCTTCCTCCCTCAAAGATGTGGGGGCGTTTGAGCCGTAGCCTTTCTGTTAGCCCTGAGTGCTTGCCCATTGTGCTCACAAGACTTCTTGGTCAGTTGGCATAATGTCGCTAGTAAAGTTTACGTTCGACCTCCTTGTCTTGAAAGCTGTCCAGTAGCTACCTGGGCTATGAGTGCTGGTCTCTACTGCTCTGGGACAAAAGAAAAAGATGGAAACCCAAGATACAGAGAAGGAACTGATTTTCACAGCTACTTATTTACGAGAACCATGGTCTCCTCTATGCTGAGACTAGGAGAACTAGATGGTACCGGACCACCACTTCCATTTGTTCTGTTCAAGACCAGGATAGATAGACCCTGGTGGGAAAGCAGAACAATGTGGAACAGAACTTCACATGCTCAAAGAAGGCAGACGGACAGCACCCGTTGAGACAGGGGGACTACCCAAGACTATTTCCCTGAGAGTCTTTAAACCTTGATCTGAAACTATCCTCAAAGTCATTTCTAGGTAAATAATAGGCTAGCTCAGAAAGAAAAGAAAGTCACCTTGAGTGTGCAACTCCTTTTTAAAAAGTGTATCGATGAGTCAGCCAGGGTGCAGCATAGCCCAGATGAAACATAACATTTCTCTAGTTCTTTAATGCTGCACGTCCCCCCACCCCCTGCCATTATAATGACCCAGTTCTACCTTACAAATCTGGCTAGACTGGAACATGTACATTGGTAAATATAACTGGAAACATAGGAAATCCAGGGCAGATGATCCCTTCAGGACCAGTGGTGTGAGTGGTGATACTGGGAGGGTAGAGGGAGGGTGGGTTGGAAAGGGGGAACCGATTACAAGAATCTACATGTGACCTCTTCCCTGGGGGATGGACAACAGAAAAGCGGGTGAAGGGAGACGTTGGACAGGGCAAGATATGACAAAATAATAATAATTTATAAATTATCAAGGGCTCAAAATAATAATTTATAAATTATGAGGAAGGGGGAGTGGGAAGGGAGGGGAAAAAAAGAGGACCTGATGCCAGGGGCTTAAGTGGAGAGCAAATGTTTTGAGAATGATGAAGGCAATGGATGTACAAATATGCTTTACACAATTGATGTGTGTATGGGCTGTGATAAGAGTTGTATGAGCCCCTAATAAAGCTATTAAAAATTTTTAAAAGTAAATAAATAAATTTCATGATATATAAAAAAGAGCTCTTGACACATGGAATGCAGGACAGACAAACCTCTCAGGAACAGTAATGGGAGTAGCAATCCCATGAGGATAGGGGAAGGTGGGGAAGAAAGGGGAGCCAATTGTAATAATTGACTTATAACACACACACACACACACACCACCCTGGGAGACGAACAACAGAAATGTGGGTGAAGGGAGACAGCAAATGGTGTAAGATATGAAACTAATAATAATTTTTAATTTATCAAGGGTTCACATGGGTGGGGGAGGAAGGCAAAAAAAGAGGAGCTGATACCAAGGGCTCAAGTAGAAAGAGAATGTTTTGAAAATGATCATGACAAGATATGCACAAATGTAACTGATATAATTAATGTATGGATTGTTATAAGAGCCCCAATAAAATGATTTTTTTAAAAGTATCTATATAAAAGAGCCGGGGTGGCACAGTAAGTTAAGTACTGGGAGGCTAACCCAGCACATGCAGGGAGAGAGCAGAGGGCTCTGTGAATTGGAATCAATTCCGTGGCGGTGGATTCTTTTCTTTTGTGAGGGCAAATGGTCAACAACTATGCTAAAGTCCAAATAAGAAGGGGTGGGGGGTGGGGGCGCTGTGAGACTCGGCTAACAGGATTGGAACCACTGGAACCGAAATAACGAGGCTGTGTGCTTCCACCAAGAACTACGATAAGGTTTTTTCCAAATACGTGGGGGTCAAGCCCAACAGTATTGTAAACCATTATAGAAACCTTTACAAAAACAAAATTCAAAATAGGATCCTCCCTCTAGGTCTGTGTACCTTGGGAGGCTACTCTCTGTCATGCGGCTGTGGCTTGTGTGCAGCTGTGGTGCTGATATTTCAGAGAGCGGAGGGCTCCCTCATGGGGAACAGGTGTTAGTGGAGCTTCCAGAGGAGGACAGATGAGGAAGAAGGAATAGACACCTCACTGCTGGGGGAGTGACCACTGAAGACCCTGGGAACAGAAGCAGCATCTTGTCAGAACACCTCACGTCAGACAAAGCTCAACATACCACTGGGGAAGAGCTGCCTGCTCAGACAGCCTGCCTTCAGGACGTCAGGTTTTTTTGTTTTCTCTAGAAACTTTACCTGGATCCCATTTTTAAACCCCTCACTTCTTCCTCCCCATGAATGAGACCAATGATCCATTCCAGGGGATTTGATATAAGCCCAAGGGTCGGTCTCCAGTCCCTCTGGGGTTAGGCACTGGGTTGCTAACTGAGCGGTCAGCGTTCCAATGCAGCAGCCACCCTGCAGGGGAAACGGGAGACTGCCTTCTTGGGTAAAGGTGGATAGCCCCAGAAACCCTGCAGAGGGTCTGGACTTGTGGTCAGGAGAGACCAGTCCCTGGAGAAGGACATCGTGCTCGGGAAAGCAGAGAAGCAGCAATGACAAAGAGAAAGGCCCTCACCACCACGGTGGATTGACACGCTGTCTGCAACAATGGCTTCAAACAGGCGGCCAATCGTGAGGATGGCGCAGGACCGGGTGATGTCACTCACTGCCCTTGAGTCAGAACCGACTCAACGGCACCTCCCCACAGCCACACGAGTTAAAGCAACTCGACGGCGGTGGGCTTGGCTGGCTTGTGCTTTCGTGCACTGCTCGGGTGAAGGCCCCGGGTCCTTCACCTCCGTACGTTGTCCCTGATTGAGCTGTCTCTCCTTTCTGCCAATCTACCTCTTCTCTGTCAGCCGAACTGTTTATTTTCTTACCACGCTGGGACAGGGGGACGTCCACAAGCCTCTAACGCCCTGATTGCCTAGTCTCCGTATGGAGTGATTCTCTGACTGGGCTTGATGGTGATCAACCCACTCAGAGAAGCATGTTGTTGGCCCACACACCACCTTTTGGGATCCACAAGCAGCTGTCTACAAAGAGCTCTCGTGGTGTCATCGTGAGTTGCGTGTTGGGCTGCTAACCAGAAGGTCAGCAGTTCAGACCCACCAGCTCGGTTCCTGCCTTGGAAACTCACTGGAGCAGTCCCGCTCCATCCTGTCCCATCCGTAGGATTCGAATCTGCTTGTTGGTAGTGAGTGTGCGCCTGGAAAGGCTGTCTCCTCAGCTGTCCTCCTCCCAGGCCTGGAGGGACCGTTGCTTTGTACTGAGGATCGGGGTGGAGTAGGGTGAGGGCCGCTCTTCCTCTCGTCTCCTTGGCTTGTTCTGTGAGGCTTCTCTGGGGCCAGGGTGGAGCCGTTGGAAAGGAGAGTTGGGAGTACTCCTGGCTTTCATCTTGCAGTCCGCCTCATCCTTCCCCTGAGGTCATGGGAAGAGAATGGGGAAAATCAACCGCTTTGTAGGGGATGTCAAAGGCATGGATGGGCTTGCCTTGAGTCAGAATCCGTTGGATAGACACTAACGCCACTGAGAAAAGAAGAGCGCGGACCCTTGGAAAGCAGCCTGGTGGTTTATTAAAGAGTCCAACAGGGTGACCATCGCTCAGGCACGCCTCGCCTTTGAGCGGATTCGGACTCAGGGCAGCCCTGTAAAGGCAGGGCAGCACTGCGCCTGTGGTTTCCTACGTGGTCACTCGTGACTGCGACTCTGTCCTGTGCGCAGCGGATGGTTTTGAGCTGCGGATGCATAACAACCCTCTGTGGGTCTCTGAGACAGTAACTGTTTAGGGCAGTAGAACGTCCATAGGACCCAGCAATTCCGATTCTGCCTTTATGAAGGGGCTTTAAAAAGTTCATGGGAAACTTGAATTAAAACAACAAAAATTTCCACAAACTTTCTGAGGTCCAAATTGTATCTAGGTCGTAGGCGCCACCTAAGGTCCACATTATGAGTCAGCGTATTACGAGGTGGCAGGAGTGCAGGTGGTACTGACAGTCTATTAAAAAGTCAAACATAGAGTGGCCATCACTCACTCACAGCCTTCTGGGAAATAGGACCCTATGCGATTTGGTCACTGTGCGAACACTGTATTATGTTAGGTGCTGGCAATCCTGCATATTCAGCAGTTAAATTCTCATAAAGCCTGTTACACCCAACCCTAGGAGAGCCAGTCAAAAAAAGCCCCCAAAGTCCTAGCCACTGGACAAAAAGGCCGATCTAGCTAGATGTGAGGTTGATTGAGGTGAGGGCTGCGGACAGCTGTATTAGAACTTGATGCTCCTGTGCACTTGGGAGGAGAAAGGTGGCTGACTAGATGGGGCGGGGTGGGGTGGTGGGGTGGGGGTTTCTGGTGGCAGGAGCGCAGCTGGTAGTATTGGCTCCTGGTGCACTGTTGGTACCGTGGCTTCTGGACCATGTGTCGCTGCTAACACAGCTGCCTGGGCATGTGGTCAGGAGAGACCAGATGCCCCAGGGCAAGAGGCAAGGGGACTGTGGCAGACAGCGATCCTTTAGGAAGGAGGAGACTAGACCTTAGTAAATCACCCCTGGAGCAGAAAGCCTCATCTTTTCTCCCACAGAGCAAGCGGTCCTTGTTCGGTGCCAGTGATTCAGTTCTGACCCACAGTGACTCCAGGCGCAACCGAAGGAAGCCCTGCCTGGCCCTGAGCCACCCTCAATTGTCCTTATTTGGGTCCATTGTTGCAACCACTGTGTTCATCCATCTTGTGCGGGGCCTTCCTCCTTTCACCGCCCCTCTACCAAACAACACATCCAAAGTACTTGAGACGAAGTCACACCATCTTTGTCTCGAAGGCACATTCTGGCTCTTCTTCTTCCAAGACAGATTTGCTGGTCCATTTGGATGGCACTTTCAACACTTCAACAGCACCATCATTTGATGGCATCGATTCCCCTTTCATCTTCCTTATTCAATGCCCAACTTTCACATGAAGCGACTGAAAAATATTAGGGCTTGGCTCCGGTTCACGTTGTTTCTCAAAGTGACATCCTTGCTAGCTAGCATTTTAAAGAAGTCATATGTAGCAGATTTACCTGACTCTTGAATGTGGTTCCCTTAAGCCTTGATCCAAGCAAGACAAAATCCTTCACAACCTCAACCCCTTCTCCATTTATCATGATGTTACCTTTTGGTCCACCTGTGAGGATTTTGGTCTTCCTTACATTGAGTTGTAATCCACACTGATGGCTATAATCCTTGGTCTTCCTCAGCAAGTGCTTCAATTCCTCCTCATTTCGGCAAGTAAGGTTGTGTCATCTGCATAACATGGGTTTTTAATAAGTCTTCCTCCAATCCTGATGTTGAGTTCTTCTTCATATACTCTAGTTTCTATCATTACTTACTCAGCACACATATGGGATTAGTATGGTGAGAGGACCAATCCTTACGCACACTTTTCCTGATTTTAAGCCAGGCAGGCTTCCCTGGTTGTGTTCATACATGTACAGGGTTTCCATCAGCACATGTAGTGCCTGGAATCCTTGTTCTTCTCAAGGCTCTTCATTGTTTGTCATGATCCATGCAGTTGAATGTCTTTGAATAGTGAGTGAAACACAAGTAAACATCTTCCTGGTATCTCTGCTTTGAGCCAAGATCCATCTGACATTAGCAATGACATCGCTTGTTCCATGCCCTCTTTTGCATCCAGTCGGAACCTCTGGCAGTCCCTTGTCATTGTACTCCATTGGATGATATTCAGTAAAATTTTATTTTCATGTGATATTAATGATACTATTCTGTAACATCAGCATTCTGTTGGTTCACCTTTCTTTGGAATGGTTACAAATATGGATTTCTTAGTTGTCCAAATAACCGTCTTCCTAATTTCCTGGCATAGACCAGTACGTGCTTCCAATGCTTCTTCATCAGCTAGTTGAAACATTTCAATGGGTATTCCATCAATTTCTGGAGCCTTGTTTTTGGCTAATGCTTTCAGTACCATTGGTTTTTGCTCATGTGCTACTTCTTGAAATGGTTGAATATCAACTAATTCTTTCCATCTTCCTCTGCTACTTCCGGTATCATGCAACATTTTGTCCATAGAATCTTTCAATATTGCAACTTGAGGCTTGATTTTTTCCCCCTGAGTTCTTTCTGCTTAAGATGTGCTGAGCATACTCTTCCCTTTTGGCCTTCTAATTCTAGGCTTTGCACAGTTCATTATAGTATTTGTCTTTGTCTTCTTGAGCTGCCCTTTGAAATTTTCTCTCCGGTTGCTTGATTTCATCATTTCTTCCATTTGCTTTAGCTACTCTATAAATTCAGTGTTTTTTCTGACATCCACTTTGGTCTTTTCTTTCTTAAGAAAGGTCTTTTGAATGACCATTTGCTTCCTCCATGTATGATGTTCTTGATGCCATTCCGTAGGTCACCAGGTCTTCTGACATTAGTGTTAAAGCAGCAAATCTATTTTTGAGAGGTCTCGAAATTCAGGTGGGATAGACTCAAGGTCAGTGTTTGGCTCATGTGGACTTGTTTTCATTTCTCCAGCTTCAACCTGAAGAGCAATTGCTGGTCTTTCCCACAGTCAGCCCCTGACCTGGTTTTAGCTGCGGATACTGAGCTTCTTCATCATCTTTTCCCACAGATGTAGTCGATGTATTCCATCTGGGGAAGTCTATGTGTATAGTCACTTTTCATGTTGTTGAAAAAGATAGTTGTGATAAAGAAGTCATTGGACTTGCGGAATTCTGTCATGTAATCTCCCGCTTCTTGTCTGTCACCAACCCCATATTTTCCAACTACTGTTCCTTCCTCTTTGTTTCCAGCTTTTGCATCTCAATTGCAATAAGTATAAATGCACCTTACTTGCCCATCTAATCAATTTCTGGTGGAAGGCATTGGTAGAATTCTTCTATTTCTTCATCACTAGGTTGGTGTGTAAACCTGGATAATAGTTATATTGGCTGGATTTTTAAAATGCAAGTAGATATTATCCTATCGCAGATAGCATTGTGCTTCAAGATAGATCTTGAATTGTCCTTTTTGTTTATAATACGATGACATTCCTCTTGAATCTGCCATTCCTGGGATAGTAAGCCAGATGATGTTCTGATTTAAAATGGCCAATGAGAGCCCATTTCAGCTCATTAACCCCTAGAATGTTGATTTTTATGCATTCCATTTCATTTTTGATAATTCCAACTCTCCTAGATTCCAACTTAGTGCACCCCAGTTTTGAGTATTCCATGATGTTTGCAGCTATTCAGTGCCACCAGGTTGTTCAGATTTGGGACAATACAAGTCAAGGCCCGCGTTTTGGAATCCTCATACGGTCAAGAAACCCCCTGGAGCTCTTTCCTCTGTCATCATGGATCCCCTTGAGTTGGAACTGACTGGATGGCAATGGGTTGGGTTGGGTTGGAAAGTAGGTAGTAGCCATCTAAGCCTGACGTGAGAAGCCCTGGTGGCATAGTGGGCTGTGAATTGAGTTGTTAGCCCAAGGTCAGTGGTTTGAGACCACCAGTTATTCCAAAGGAGAAAAAGGAGATTATCTGCTCCCACAAAAATTTATAGCCTCTGAAACCCCAGCTAGCAGTTCTACTCAGTCCTCTGTGGTCACTGTGTTTCGGAATGAACTTGATGGCAGTGAATTTGAAAGGAGGCTGGGGTGGAGGAAGGCTGGGGAAGACTGGAGAGTGATTGTTAAGTGAAGAGTCTCCTTTTCTGGTGTGAAAACTTTTAAATGGATTGTGATGATGCCCGTAGGGGTGTTATCAATTGGGTCACAGCCTGAAGGTGCCTCCCTGTGGGTGTGGCCTTCTCATAAGGAGGGTCCTGGGAACCTCCCCCTCTCTGCCTTCACTTTTCTGTTTGCTGGACGCCCCGAGGGCTGCCGAAGCCATGTCATGATTCCATTGGCCACACATCCACAGGACTTTGCACACTCCAGCCTGGGATCTTCCTGCAGTCTGCATGATTGCATGTGGCTGCGTGAGTCTGAAGAGGGACTTAAGGACTTGAGTTGAACTGGGCTGTGATATTTTCTTGATATATAATTAGTTCTTGATATAAAACAGTCTCTCTTATACATATAGGAGTGTCACTGGATTTTTTCTCTACTCAAACCAACCTAACATATTATGTGAATTTCTCAATAAAGCTCTTTTAAAAAAGTGAGCCAATTGAAAAATATATATATTGGTCACTCCCCCTAAAACTATTTTCCAACTATGTACACATCACATACATTACAGATATGTTAAGTAATTAGAATCAGGCTCTCTATACAGGTTCCTCTTACTTTTCCTCCTAAATATGTATGCGGTGCCTACTTTGATCAAAATACCAGGATAGACACTGTGGAAATATAAAGATGAATAGAGCATGCCCCTTCCTTTGAGAAGCTTACAGTATGATTGTTTACATTCGCTTGACTTCTAGCTGTCTTGGGTGACAGGTGGTATCAATTACCCCCCCTTACTCTCTCCCCTCTTTACCTGTCTAAATTACCATCACCAAACTTTTGTGAGTTGGGAGCAGCAGTTAAAATAATCAAGATGATAGAAAAATTTTGTAAGAAGTCATACTAGAAATGCTAACCCTTTTCCGTCAGTAGAGACAGATGTGGAGAGGGGTAAGTTAGCTTGAACTGAAAGGCCTGCTCTGGATGGAGGCAATCTTACCCTTGAAGCCTTTGAAGAGTCCCTGCTGGGCCCTGGACTCATTAAACTAAAGTCTGGGGGTGAATGCATGCATCTCCTAGGTTTTCAAAACTTCCCACTTGATTCCAAAGTTCACATGAGTTTGAGAACTACTGGCTTCCATGCTGGACCTAAGTGAATTGTAGCAAGTAAGGGAAAAAGCCTGACTTCATACAGTGGGAGGCTGTTGGCCACCAGTACCAGCTTCTGTGGGGTTAGTTTCGATGCGCGGCAATCCCCTGTGTGTCCCAGGAGAGCTGTGTGTCAGCTGTATCAGTGGCTGGCTTGTTGGAAGTAGATTGCCAAGCCCTTTCTTGCGTGAGGCCTTTGGATGCATTTGAATCTCTAACCTATCAGTTAGCAACCCATCGTGGTGACCACCCACACAGGGCCTCTGGCAGTGAACCTCAGAAATAAATGCATGGACCCTCCATGAGTTGAAAATGACACAAGGGTGGTGAGTCTGGTTTTTGTTTGGTGAGGTGCCCAAGCATTTAGAGAAAACCTCTCCCAACATCCTGTTTGCAATCAAGGCATGTGAGTTTGCGCTCAAACGTGGAACCAGAGGCCACGAGAGGCAGCACCTGTTGCATAGAAGAGGGGAGGCCAAAACAATGGGTTAGACTTTAACAGAGTAGCAGTTCTCAACGTGTGGGCCGTGACCCCTTTGGGCGTGGACCCACCCTTTCAAAGGGGTAGCCCAATTTATAACAGTAGCAAAATGACAGTGATGAAGTAGCAAGGAAAATCATTGTGTGGCTGCGGGGCCACCACCACCTGAGGAACGGTATGAAAGGGTCGCGGCCTGAGGAAGACTGAGACCCTCTGAGTTAGAGGCTACCCAAGGGGAATCGAACAAGAGGACCCAAGAGAAACAGAAATTCAATCCTTCACTCCTTGAATGCTGGATGATGACTTTCTCCCAACGGCCCAATCTATTGGGCTGGGGTCCAAGGGGAAGAGTTACATGGCAGAGCTGGGCTTCTGGAGATGTGGAGGTGCCACTGAGGGCGGGCAGTAGTGTTAGGTGTCTACTGCTGTCTTTGGGGCTGTACATCGTGACTTGCTAGTGCATCCTTCCCTTGGACATTCGTTAGGCTCCATTCTCAAAAGAACAATACCTGGCTGCGTGGATTCCCTCTAGTCTGACTCAGTGGATCCAGTCAAACTGCCACCTAGGATTTCCAACCTAGACATCTTTGCAGAAGTGCCTGGCTGTAGCTTTCTCTGGCAGAATTGCTCGTGGGTTCAAACTCCTGACCTGTCTGTCAGCTGCTCAGAATTCGACCATCGTGCTCTGCTTTTATCTCCGGAGCTTTGGAGAATGGATTTGTCTGGCTCAGAAGGAGGAGAGCGTGATAACTGGACATCTTTGTCTACCGTTTGATACAAAGGGACAAGGATTTCTGTGTTTTCTCAAGGCTCTAGGCCGAACAGGATGCGCTGTAGACATCATGTTGTGTTTTGTTTTATGTTTCTCCCCCTCAATGCATTATTCCTCCAGTAGCAGTACAGTAGAATTAACTGCAGAATGTCAAACTCCATATGATTAGGGTCTTGGCACTAGAGTTGTAGTCTTGGCACCGGGAACGATTTCCTGGCATAGGAACCTAGTGGAATTGCTTTCCTGTTATGTTTCAACTGTCCAACTCTACTATCTTCTCTCTCAAGGGCTCCAGAGAAGTGGGCTAACCTAGTTATGGGGAACCCCCCATCCCGGCTGGTAGAGCCAGGAAGCAGATTTCCCATGACAGAACGGCGGTAGGAAAAGCAGGAGCAGAGTCTGCATCGAAAGTTTCCAAGAAAGGGTCCAATTTCACAGCCACAGAAGAGCTGGGCTCAAGGCTGGGCATTCTGAAGAACATTTAATTTAAGATCAAGCCAGAATATTTCAGCGTCTCTGAAAGAACCCTAACTGCATATCTCATGAGGGTTTATGGGAAAGCTAATTGATAGTTCATTTTTTTCTTTGATTGAATTTAAAGGGATAGCTTCACCTACATTTTGTTTGTAGGATTTATTCTGGGTGCTTGGAAAAAGTCAGAGTCCATGTATTGGATTCTAAAATAAGGAGCTGCAAAATTGTAGTTCTGCTAATATTAGTACATGATCTTGATTTTGCCAAAGAAAATGGGCTTTTGGGTTGGTTTTCTTTTGAACAGAAATGTGAGTAAAGGGAGACAGCAGACAGTGTAACATATGAAAATAATAATAATTTATAATTTATCAAGGGGTCTCCAGGGTGAGAGGGTTGGGGGGGGAGGGGAAAAGAGCAGCTGATAGCAAGGGCTCAAGTAGAAAGAAAATGTTTTGAAAAGGATGATGGCAACATATGTACACATGTGCTCGATACAGTGGATATATGGATTTTTATAAGAGCTGTGAGAGTCCCCAATAAAATGATTTCTAAAAAAAAATAGAATGGCTTGGTTATTGATCTTGAAGTAGGAGAAATAAGTCAGATTTTGGGATAAGGGATACTGTACTTGCATTATTTTTTCTAATGTCTTCTTCTCTGGTTCACGGTCAAGTCCCTGAGTTGAAAAAAGAAAACATAACATAATTGTTAAGGGTTGGAGCTGTCGTTTGATTTTTTTTTCTTTCTAAATTTTGTTGTTGTCGACATATCTACAGAAACTAATTCAACAATTTCTTCTACATGTACAATCTAGTAACACTTAGTAAGTTCTTTGAACTCTGCACTCTCACACTCTTTTACTGAATTCTTCCTTCCTCATTAGCATAAGCACTCCCCCACCCCCACCCCCAGGTTCCTGTCCAATCTTTCCTATTGCTGTTGCCGTTTTGATGCCACCACCCTTGAGTTGATTCAGACTCAGAGCAGTCAAAGAGGACAGAGTAGAATTGCCTCTTTGGGTTTGTGGCTGTAAATCTAAGGCAAAAAGCTCCATCGGTCTCCCACAAAGTGGCTGGCTGGTGGGTTCAAACTATTGACCTCAGTGGGTCAGAATCTTGCAGTTCACAGTCCAACTAGTAATCCCTGATGCCACCAGGGATCCTTTGCCACTCTCTGTCCCATCTAGACAGTCCTTAAAAGAGAATAATCCTCAAAGCAGATCATTAAAAAAATTATTAGTTAAACTGAAGCTTTGTTTGAAGATGATTCCAGGAGGTATTTTTGGTTTAAGGGTTGTCTCAGGACAATAGTTTAGGAGGTCTACTGCCCTCTATCTTCCAGGAAGTCTAGAGCTCATGAGAATTTGAAATTCTTTTCTACATTCCCCCCTTCTTTAATCAGAATTATTTTATGGGATCTTGGATCAAATGGTCAGTAATGGTAGCTGGGTGCCATCCAGTTTGTCTGGTTCCATGGCAAAGGAAGCTGTTGCTTAAATGAGATCAATAGTTCTTTGAACGGTTACTTAAAAGCCTGAATGGCAAGTTTCTAAGACTTTAGACCCTATGAGCTAGGAAATAGAACATAAACACTGAACACATTGTGTTAGACCAGGTAGACTAGAGAAACAAATTCATAAACACGCATATGTGCATAAGAAAGAGGTTTATATACAAGAGCAATTACATAGTGAGAAAGCATCCCAGCCCAGTCCAGATCAAGTCCATAAGTCTGATATTAGCCTATATGTCTGATACCAATCTATAAAGTCCTCTTCAGACTCATGAAATACATGCAATGACACCGAATGCAGGAAGATTATAGGCCAGCAGGTGGGAAGTCTTGTGGATCCAATGGTGTTGTAAGCATCTCAGTGCTGGCAGGGTCTCCACATGATTCCTCCAGCTCCCAGGGTTCTAGCTACATCTGGGTAGCTTCATGAGGCTTCTCCTCAGAAATATCTCACAGGGAGTCAGGTGACAGAGTTCGTCTCCTTCCTCTGAAGAGGAAATACAGGAGTTCCCAGAATCCTCAGAAGAAGGCCATGCCCACACAGAGGCCTCATTGGCTATTACCCGATTGACAGACTAGACACCACCCCTTCACTCTTAACCCTCTCAAGTCCCAATTGACACCAGATTATGTAACTACCACATACATTATTAGGCTAATTGATTGGGATGTCTCATGAAAATGTGACCCAAACCTTTCAATCAAGGAACAAAGTTCTATAGGTGTTTGGTTGTATATAAGCAGCCTCAGAAGTTATCCTTTCTCTCTTTTTGTGTGATTGTTATAAATATATCACACAACTCTTGCCAGTTCAATTTTTTCTAGGTGTCCAACTTATTGATTGCAATTACAGTATTACCTGTGCAACTCTACCCTTGATGCAATTTTCCCATCACTATTAACTCCCTCTTATTCCCTTCTCTCTCTCCCCTGGAAGGATCCCTGGTGACGTAGTGGGTTACACATTGGGCTGCTAATCACAAGGTCAGCAGTTCAAACCCACCAGTTGTTCCTCAGGAGAAAGATGAGGCTTTCTACTCCTGTAAAGAGTTACAGTTCTCAAAACCCACAGGGACAAGTCTAGCCTGTCCAATAGATCAATAGAGTCATTATGAGTTGGAATTGACTCAATGGCAATGGCTTTGGATTTTCAGTTTTCCCTCCCCTGTTAACCACTAATAAACATTGGTCTCCATACACTTGCCGTTTCTTCTTCTTATTTTTTTAAAATGTGAGGTCATACAATATCTATTCTTTTGTGATGAACTCATTCCCCTCAGTTTAATGCCTTCAAGCCCTGTCCATACTGTAGCATGTACTAAGATTTCATTTCTCCATTGCAAAAGTCCATGTACCATATTTTATCTATCCATTCATCTACTGATAGTTGCTTCTACCACGGGCTATTGTGAATAGTGCTGCAATTTTACAGTAGTACAATTCTCTTTTCATGACTCTATGTCAAATCTTTCAGGTATATCCCTAGGAGTGGAAATGTTAGGTCAATGTTAGGAAATGTTAGGTGATGCATTGGGCTGCTAACCTTGATGTCAGCAGTTCAAACCCACAAGCTGCTCTGCAGAAGAAAGATGAGGCTCTCTACTCCCATAAAGAGTTCTAGTTTTGGAAACCCACACGGGCAGTTCTAACTGCCCTACAGGGCCACTATGAGTTGGAATCGACTCGATGGCAGTAGAGGTTTTAAAATTTAAAAAATAATAATTATAGTCCTCTGAGCCCTGATGGCACAGTGGGTTAATGAAAAGGCTGATGGTTTGAACCCACCAGCTGATCTATAGGAGACAGACAGGACAGTCTGTTTGTGTAGAGCTTGTCATCCCGGACTCCCTGTAGGGCAGCTCTCCTCCGTCCTAGGAGTTGAAATTGACCTCGTAACAGTGGATACTGTAGTTCTATTTTTAGTTTTTTGAAAAACCTCCATATTGTTTTCATCATTTTTGGACCACTTTGCATTCCCACCAGCAAAGCAAAAGAGTTCAAGTCTTTTTATTAAATGATAGAAAGAGTTCATGATTTCTGCCCCCCCTTTCATTTTAACCACGAAAGATAATGGGAATAAAATGATATCACATTATGGTTTCCAAAAATATTCTCCCAATTGGTAGCTTGTAGTTTCACTTTTTTTTTTTTTAGTAAAGCCTTCTGAAGAACTAAATCTTTAAACCTCTATGAGATCTCCTTTATTTTGTCTGTTGCTGTCTGTGTTTTTGCTGTTACGGAGACAGTCCCCTGTTGGAAACTCACCCTGACAAGGTTGTCCCTGTTTATTCTGCTAAGAATGTTGTGGTTTTAGCTTGCACATTGAAGTCTCTAGTGCATTTTTACTTTTTCATGTATGTGTATGATTGAGGTATAGCTCCTATTTCATTTTTCTGCATGTGGAAATCCAATTATCCCAGCACTCTTTGTTTCCAATTGCCTCATTAGCATGTGAAAGTTAGACATTGAAGAAAGAAAGCAGAAGAAGAAGCCAGGCACGTGAATCCCGGTGCTGGGAAAGACAATGAAAGGTACTATAGATGCCAGAAGAACAACCAAGTCTAGCTTGGAAAAAGTACATCCAAAGTGCTCCTGAGTGACAAGTGTGGAAAGACTTCATCTCCAGTACTTTGGACATGTTGTCAGGAGACACCGGTCCCTGGAAAAGGACATCATGCTTGGTAAAGTAGAGGGGCTGTGTAAAATAGGACGCCTCTCGAGAAGATGGATTGAGTGGCTGCAACAATGGGCGCAAACATAAGAACAGTTTTGAGGATGGCACGGGACTAGGCAGTGAGCTGCACATAGTCGCTGTGAGTCAGACAGACCTGATGGCACCTAACAGCAATCACAATTATGGAAGAGACTCTCCTTCCTCCATCTTTGTCAACAATCAGTTGAGCACAGTTGGGGGTTTATTTCTGGACTCGCAGTTCTATTCCATTGGTCTGCAGTATAACAGTACCAGGTGGCCTGTTTACTGCAACTATAAATGACACCAAGCCAAATTCACTGCCATGGGGTAGTTTCTGGGTCACAGTGACCCCATGGGACAGAATAGAACTTCCCAGCAGGGTATCCAAGACTGTGAGTCTTTCCGGTATCAGATAACCTCATCTTTCTGCTCTGGTGAGGCAGATGGCCTTGAACCACCAACCGTGAAGCCATCAGCTCAATGCTTAGAGTACCTTTTATAATCAGGGAATGTGAATGCTACACTGCTTTTTCAATTTTATTTGAGCAATTTGGGACTTCTTGCCAGTCCATACAGAGTTAAGGATTGGTATTTTCTATTTCTGTAAAGAAAGCTATTGGAGTTTTGATCAGGATTTTGTTGAATCCATAGATTGTTTTGGGTAGGATTGACAACTTAACAATATCAAGTCTTCGGACCTGTGAATATACAATCTACTTCCCTTTGTTTAAGTCTTCTTCAGTCTCTCCCACCATTATGTCATTGTTTCCGGTGTACATGTTTTTCATGCTCATGGGTGTGTTTGTTCCTGGGTGTTTTATTCTCTTAGATGCTCTAGTAAATGAAATTATTTTTCCAATTTCCCATTTAAATGGATCATAACTGGTGATAGAAACCTAACTGATTTTTGTTTGTGGACTTTCACCCCACAACTTTGCTAGATTCCCCAAGCAACTTTTAGATTTTTTTTTTTTTAGTCGACACTAGGATTTTCTCACTTTTGTTTTTAATTTTATGTGTTGACACTGTTTGATTAAAGCACTTGCACAGTCAGTTTATTTTCTTAAAGTTTGTTATAGAACACCAACATTCTGCAGATCTGTAAATAAATTAAATCTAACTGTACATAACCTGGGTTACATTCTTGGGTGAATCATATCAACATTGGCAGAATGTTTAAATAAACATGTTGGAGAAGGTTAAACAGAGGTTAAATGATTTATTCTCCCCTTCATACCAAGTTCCTTAGACATTTCAATTTGCCCTGAAGTTTCTGCTTTGCTCCATAAAGACTTCAAGAAATAAAAAAAAAATTCTCACGATCAATCTTAATAAAAAACATTAATACTCTTCCATATGAAAACATGTTAAAAGGTGTCATCACTTACTTAATCTAAATGGATTTATGAAACAGAACATCGCTGCTCCAAATCATGATCTAAAATGTTCATGATATAAAAACCGTTTGCTTGATTTTCTTTCTTCTTTACAACATCAAGAGGAATTTCAGCTCTTAACAAAATGTAGGGGTGGAGTGAGTATTGGGTTAAAGGGATATAAATAAATGCGTTAGAATGTTGGAATTCCTTTGTTTCTAGTGGGCCCCACACCCCAGCTTCTTTATATAATAGGCCCTTTCCTTTTGACCTCTTGAGTCCCTGAGCAGTCAAATTGTTAACAAGCCTGGGGGTGCGAAGAGTCAGTGCGATTGGCTACTAGCCAATAGGTTGATGGTTGGAGTCCCCCAGCGGTACCTGGAAAGAAAGGTCTAGAAATCCACTTCTGAAAGCTCAGTCATTGGAACCCCTCTAGAACACAGTTCTTCTAGGACAAACATGGGGGGAGCACAAGTTGGAATCAACTCCATTGCAACTGGTTAGTCCTTTGAGCACAGGGCTGACGCAAGAGTAATGTTGGGTCAATCCCCTTAGGCACGCTCTCATCAGGGTCCACAATAATACTTGCCTCCCTTGGGTTGAGGATAGACATGCCATCCCTGGGGTACCAAGTTTATTCCTTTCCTGAATTTAATTGGAGTCTTTGTGGTGTAATATGCTCTGCATGGATCTGCTAACTGCAAGGGCAGAGGTTTGAATCCGTTAGCTCTCCACAGGATAAAGAGGAGGCTGTGTGTGTCCATAAAGATGTAAAAGTTTCGGAAGCTCAAAGGGCAGTTCTGCTCTGTACTACAGGGTCACTGTGAGTCAAAGTTGACTCAGCGGCACTCAACCTGGAGTTCAATGTAAACAACTCTTTTTCTTCTCTAATCAGGGTGCGATTGGAACGTAAGTCCCTAGTCCTCATCTGTCTCTTTGCGTGAAGAATCCGTTTTGGTAGAAGAGCACTTGGGTAACCTGAACATAAAGGCTATGATAAACAGAGATGGATACAGCCCCTGGGGGATTGTGAAGAACTGAAGACATTAGCGCGAGCAAGGTTGGCAGTAGCGGTGAGTGTGGATGAGTTGATCCGGGCTCATCTGACCCCACGGGTTGCACAGTCCAACCGTGTTTTATAAGGTTTTCAAGGTTGGGACCTTTCAGAAGCACCTAGCCAGGCCTTGCTTCTGAGATGCCTCTGAGTGGGTTTGAACTGCCAACCTTTCATTCCATAGTCAAGCGTCATAAAGGGACCTCACATTGTATTTATTATCATGTGCCATTAAAGATGTTCACCGTTTATATCATCCCATGTATCCTTTGCAAGGAAAACATTCTTATTTCTCTTTCCTTGTGGCGAGGGATCCCTACTGTCACATTCTCGGTCTTCCTTGCCACTTATTCGTCCCCCCTCCTGGCAAGAGGAGGGTCTGGTAGTTTAGAAGAAGGAGCTGAACATGCTCCCACTTTCTTCTCTTTGGGGATCTGCCTGATTTAATGACATGCGTCCTGAAGCACAGAAGAGAAGGAAGGAGAAGTTAGACTCAAGGATGTGTTGAAGGATAGGCAGAGGCCCACTTCCAGAATCAACCTCCACAGCAAACTGCTCATCGTAGAAGTTAGGTATATCGTGGTCATAGGAGTCTTCACTGAAAAATGCTGTCAATTTTGCTGTATATCCAAACATTTTCCTAGTAGGACGGTCTCTCTCCACACCGATGTTTGCTGTCAGTTGGGAAGCAGGCAGTCAGGAAAAGAACACCGACCAGGAACTGAGTGCAGAGTCAGGCAGATCACAGTGGGACTACAAGTGTTCGTCTAGCTGTACTTCAAAACAGTGGTTAAACAGGTCCTGCTAGTGAGTGTCTATGAGCAGCGATTCTTCCTCACTTGTGAGAACGGTTGCTTTATTCACCGGCAGGAATTTTGAAATGCTACTCTTAACCAGAAGGCCCAGCAGTGGAAACTGGATATTTGGATAACTGATGGTAGGTGGGTGGGGGTGGGGAGACACTGTATCATTGAGATTGTGCTTGTACAATGCTGAGCATGTCACCTAAAAAAGGTTCTCTAGCATGATACTTACCTTATGACCTAAAAAAGAAAATTGTATAAAGGTGTGACATTAAAGGGGGTTGACTGCTGTCTCCCCCAAAGATAAGCCCAAGTTCAAACTCCCAATACCTGTGAGTGTAACTTGATGTTCAATGGGATCTTTGCTGAGAAAATCAAGTTAAAAATCTCAAAATGAACATTTCCTCCTGGATTGACTTGTGGTTAGTTGTTGTGGAGTTGGCGCTAACTCATGGCGTCTCCTCAGGTGCTATACCATGCCTGGTATAGCAAGGATGGGTCTGCTCTGGTCTGCTGTTTCTGCCACTGTGCTCTTGCGTATCTTCAACCACGGGACCCATCTTCTAACATGGTATCAGACAAGATTCTATTGTGATCCCTAGGACTTTGACTGGCTAGCTTCAGAAGGAGATTGCTTGGTCTTTCTTTCTCGTCTGTTTTAGTCTGGAAGCTATGCTGGAACCCATCCATCCTGAGTGATCCTTCCGGTATTTGAAAAAGGAGTCAGTGGATTTTATAGCAACAAGACCCTCCTGTCCATCAAGAGGTGGCTTGATGACGCCTCCTTGGGGGTGTGGCCTTTCGTCTGAGTGAAGGACTCTGGGAACTGCCTCTCTTCCGTCCCTCCTCCTTCCTACTTGCTGGAACTCTGCTTGCCGGAAGGGGGTGGCTCTATGTGAACCCCTAGATGCTGCCCTGCTAGGTTTCCACTGACTTTGGATCCACATGACACTGGACCACCAGCCTGTGATCTCTCTGCTTTCCGGTCCACTGTCCTGTGTCACCGGTAGGAGGCTATGTGAGTCTGAAGAGGGACTTATGGACTAGTATAGGACTTAGGGACTTGAGTTGGACTGGGCAGGGATGTATAATTATTTCTTTTATTATTATTAATAATCATTTTATTGGAGGGGGCTCTTACAAATCTTATGGCAATCCTTCATTCAGTTATATTAAGCACACTTGTACAGATGTTGCCATTGACATTTCCAAAACATTGTCTTTCTCCTTTGAGCTCTTGGTGTCAGCCCTTCTTTTCTCCCCACCCTCCCACCCTCGTGAATCCTTGATCAATTATATATTATTATTGTTCTTGACCTAAAACTCTTTCTTATACATAGATGAAGGTCACAGGATTTGTTTCTCTAGAGCACCTGGCCTGAGACAGGTAGCTTATCTCCCAGGATCATAGCGGCATGCCAGCCACCACAGAACTTCAAACGGACAGGTGAGAGCCAGGATTTAGGGTGGGGCCTAAACCCAGGGGTGAGTGTCCTTATGAGAGACACAAGGGCGAAGACCAAGTGAAGACAGAGGAACAGGTCAAGCAACAGTCCTTGCCATCAGAAAGAGCAAGGAGAATCCTGCTCTAGACTTTCAGAAGCAGACAAGTCCTATGGACACATTGCATTCAGACTTCTGGACTCCAGAAACATGAGAGGACCACCTTGGTGCTGTTTTAACCCCCGACATTGGTAGTAATTGGTTATGGCAGCCTGAGGAAATGCATACAAACCTTAGACTAAGACAAAGGATGTGACAAGCGCTATGCAGCTTAGTATAACTGAATGGTGTAAGCAGCCCTCTCCTTAGCAAGAGGGCACCCAAGGAGAGTATGTTCTGCTTTGAATATCCACCACCTTCTTGGGCACCAGTTGTGCTCAAGAGGGCTGTCTCCAAACACAAGTATGAGACTCAGCGTGCGTATAATCACTGTGGTATATCAGAGAGAGAGGGCATAATCACCACTTTAGACAAAATGTAGATATTTAGATAAATAACACTCTGAATTTTGTTGCCTAGACAGCAGAGCCGAAGGAAAATATATGATCAGCATGAAAGCCATTCACATGTGAACAAAAATATGATACTAGCAGTAATTCTCTTTCGGTACTTGTTAGAGGAAAAAAAACATGTCTTAAGCAGTCTTACAGTTATGATGTTTGTTGATTGGAATGTGAAGAAAAGGTATATAAGTTATGTAAGTCAGAACAAATGTCAATCTTATGACATTTGCCCTCAGACAAGCTATGTTTCTCATCCCTCCCCAACTTTTTATTTGCTATATAAAATTGAGATAATAGTAACACAAATAAAATATATTATGGTTTGGGTTAGGTATCATGGTATTTTATTTTATTTTTTTAATTTTTATTTTATCCATTTATTTATTTTTAAATCATTTTATTAGGGGCTCATACAACTCTTATCACAATCCATACATACATCAATTATGTAAAGCACATTTGTACATTCATTGCCCTCATCATTCTCAAAACATTTCCTTTCCACTTAAGCTCCTGGCATTAGGTCCTCATTTTTCCCCTCCCTCCCTGCTCCCCTCTCCCTCATGAGCCCTTGATAATTTATAAATTATTATTTTGTCATATCTTGCCCTGTCCGACGTCTCCCTTCACCCACTTTTCTGTTGTACGTCCCCCAGGGAGGGGGTCACATATAGTTCCTTATAATAGGTTCCCTCTTTCCAACCTACTCTCCCTCTACCCTCCCAGTATCGCCACTCACACGACTGGCCCTGAAGGGATCATCTGCCCTGGATTCCCTGTGTTTCCAGTTCCTATCTGTACTAGTGTACATCCTCTGGTCTAGCCAGACTTTCAAGGTAGAATTTGGATCATGATAGTGGGGGTGGGGAGGAAGCATTTAGGAACTAGAGCAAAGTTGTATTTTTCATCATTGCTACATCACACCCTGACTGGCTCGTCTCCTCCCAGAGACCCCTCTGTAAGGAGATCTCCAGTGGCCTACATAGGTTTACTCTCCCACCTACAGTATTTGTGATGGGTTTCCCACAATCTCACAAATTGGACATTATCAACCTTACCATGATCAATGCTTGTTAGCTTGTGAAGCATACAGACAAAATTATGTCAAAATTCCTATTTCTGTGATTATCCATGACTTTGACAAAGATGATATGATGTCCATTCTCCAATTCAGGAGAGCAAAAGGCATGGCTTCTTCACTGTTCTACACCCCGTTCACTTCCACCATCTGTGTTCTCATTCCATTGGGGAGATGGACACATACTCTCACTCCCAGACAGTGCTCCCAGAGATCACAGCCTAACTCTAGGACATGCTCCGGGTGCAAAGTCTTGCGTCTGTGTCGGGTGTGTGAGAGGGCCCAACCCATGGTGGAGGTCTCTCTACCACACCGTTCTGGAGTAAACTGAGCTGACCACTCATGCATGCGGGAGGAGGGACAAGAGTTGTTGTTCATCGTTAGCTGCTGCCAGGTGAGTTAAGCCTCCTGCTGACCTTGTGTGTAACAGAAGAAAACGACGCTCATTGCGGCACCATCTTCACGTCAAGGCGAATGACTTCATAAGCGAAGTAAGCCCCGGCTTCCTTCTGCTTACTTACTACCCTGCAGTGAACAATATCATCAGGTTTTCACCACATCTTTGTGAAATTGTTCACCACAGCTTAGTAAGTAAGCACAACTAAGGCCAGGAATACTTTGCTAACTGGAGACTCCATTCCGGTCTGGGAGTATAACTTTGACGAGAAGCTTTGATTCTGTGTGAAGGTACTATGGGACCGAGAGAGAGACCGATGCCAGCCATACCTGGAAACAGAATCTTTGAAGTGGTTGAAAAAAGTGCAATTGTTCACTCTACACGCTGAGTAAGCACAAGCCCCCTTGTGTTTCCCTTGCTCGTTGGGAACCCCGGCATAGAGCCAGAGACCACTGTTGGCTGCGGTTGTGCCAGTCTATTCTGTTGAGGGCTTCCCTCGTGTTCGCTGGTCCTCTCCTTTGCCAAACCTGCTGTCCCCTTCTCGTGATCGCTCTTTCGTGAGGATGTGTCCAAAGGAAGGGATCCGAAGTCTCATTATCCTCAGGAGAGACAAGACGCTCTTACTTACCTCTACCCACGAGGATGTGACTGCTCACTTCCTCACTTCGGAGGCCCCCTTTGGGGTCCCAGGCATCCGTCTGCTGCCATACCACCACGTCCCTCAGGCAGGGACAATGGAACCTTGAGCTGTTCAAATGCAGTGAGAGCCAGGAGGAGAAAGCAAATACCAGTGAGGAAACATCTGCTAGTACTTCAGAATGCTAGCTATCCTACCACATCCTTATTGGCCAACTGAACGTCTTGCTTTGTGATCTGCTGCTCGTGCCCTTTGTGCCTGCCAAGTGCTTTGAGTTGTCCTGCTGTATCATGCTCTCTTGTTACGGCCGAAGGCTTTGTACAACCCATTTTATTGTTCAAAAAATCTTTTGGTGAAAATATGCATAGCGGGACAATCACCAATGCAGCCATTTATACATGTAGTATTCAATGGCACGGATTACTTGCTTCATGCTGTGTAACCACTATCGCTAGCCTTTCCTGAATTCTTCCACCATCATTAATGCAGTGTAATGCTTCTGGTCTGCTCTGTAGTTCTCCTCGCTCCTTCTACCTCCCTTTAGAACAACACATCAGGGGAATCGCAAATTTATTGGCCTATGAGCAGTATAGGCCAGGGAATCTACAAACACAACTGCCTTTGTTAGTGAGAATCTATGCTTTTGGGAAGCAAGGGCTGTGTCATAAACTGTGTTCTTTGACATTCTGCACATATTCTACCACAACGTGATTGACATTGTAAATAAACCTACTGCCAATCATTTAAATTCTTGCATTCAGTTAAACTAGGACAATGAAACAAGCAGGAATGGTTTAACACAAGACTGAATAGAATTAGACTCATCTGCATTCAAAAGCTAGACAAATCCTAAGGAAAACCAACAAAGAACTGGTGCCTTTGAATTATGCTGCTGGTGAACAATTTGGACAGTGCCGTGCACTGTCTGAGAGGGAACACATCTGTCTTGGAAGAAGTACAGCCAGGACACTTCTTAGAAGGAACAGAGATGAAACTGTCCCACTTACATTGACCATGTCATCAGGAGGGACCAGTCCCCGGAGATGGACATCATGAGTGGTGAAGTGGAGGGGCAGGGACTCTCCAGGAGATGGATTGACACGGTGGCTGCAGCCATGGGCTCTGACGCATCGTGGGGATGGCGCAGCACCGGCAGTGTGTCCGTCTGTTGCACATCGTGTTTCTATGAGTCAGGTCTGACTCTGCAGCGCTTAAGAAGAATAGCAGACTAGGGAGAAAGGAATGAAGCTCGGGTTCCTTCTTTGGGCAAATTACCGGTCCTCTGAAGCCTCGGTGTTACCATTCATAAAATGCATCAGTCTACCTCATTGAAGTCTTATTTTCACTGCCCCTCTGCTTGACTGCGGATGGTGTCCTACTCCAGAGACTGGTCTCTCCGGAGAACATGTCCAAAGTAATTGAGACCAAGTCTCTTGATACTCAGATTCCAGGAGGAATCTGACTGTATTTCTTCCAAGACAGATTTGTTTCTTCTTCTGGCAATGCACGGTACTTTCGATATTCTTCAGCACCCTCCTTCAAATGCACTGATTCCTCTGTGATCATCCTTCCCAATGTCTGATTGATATGAAGCTGCTGTGAAGGACAGTGTCAACCACATAGGAAGCAACCCACAAATATAGGCAATTATTAATAATAAATAGTCTTAGATGGAAAGCAGATAGACTGACCTGATGTGTCCACAGCCTTCTATTTTGCTGATTCTTGATGACAGCACTGCAGATGACTTAAGTCGAGTGACTTACGCTGGCGAATACAGAAGTGCACAAACGTGATAACAGTCTAATTTGCTACCCTGTGTCATTAAACAGAATTAAAAAAATACGGTGTCGGTGTGTGTCAGAGTTTTGAGTTTTCAATTTGAGGCATTGAGAGGTGGGCGGGCATGGCATGAGTGGAAGGCAAGAAATTGT
The DNA here is from genome assembly GCF_000313985.2 of Echinops telfairi. Lineage (NCBI taxonomy): Eukaryota > Metazoa > Chordata > Mammalia > Afrosoricida > Tenrecidae > Echinops > Echinops telfairi. The sequence continues at coordinate 54,812,919 of NW_022111369.1, forward strand.
TCCTGTAAATGTCGCCGTGGCAGACAGCTACCACCCAGGAGAGAAATCAGCCCGAGAGACAGGCTAAGAGGGGACAGGGATTTGGGCCAGTGTTAGGGCATACCCCGACCTGAGGGAAGGCGGCTCTGAGCAGCCTGTGACAGTGTAGGCATGCAAAGGGAGTCTCATCTTCCAAGTTTTCCAGAGGGAGGAAATCTTGAATCCACCCCTTCTCCCCTTTTCATGTATATTCCCAATTGAACAAGATTGGCAACTCACTTTCCCGTGGTTTTAAGACACTGCGTAGGCCAGATTCAGCGTGTCTGCAGGCCGGGGCTGATTCCTGGGTCTCCAATTTGAGAGCACTCACTCTCAGAATTATTAACATTTTCAAGAAGCACAAAGACCAAGATCCACTCCCGTGGAGACAGTTCCGACTCGTTGCAGAAGCAGAAAGCCGTATCGTTCTTCCAAGGAGCGCCGGCTGGGTTCGAATGGCTGACCTTGCTGTTTGCAGCACCAAGTGCGAACCGCTACACCACCAGGGACACCGCACAGCACAAAGAGATGTCAATTTTAGCGTTTAAAAGCGCGAGAAAACATGACACCAAAAACTTCGTCCAGTGTGATGTGAACTATTTTCAATATCCCTTCGCCCAGTGTGCGTTAAACACAAGCCAATTAAAAACAAAGCAAATGCAAACCGTTAAAAAGGCTCACCCAGTACAGTTGAACAACGGATTCAGCATGGAGCCTCAGCAGGATCTGTTTTCAATCTTGACCTCGTATGGAAACAGCCCCAGGAGTTCCCAAGTAAACTTCACCCTCCGAACAGCCCCTGTGTGATAGGAGCCGGCAGAAAAGCCCTGTAGCTCCACAGGCAGATGGCGGTAAGAAATGAACTTGAACTTCGGCAAGGCTGAGGTTTCCATGGGAACAGAGGAAGCAGCCATACTGCCTGGCATTTGAACTGAATGGGAAGCAGGCTCCCTGTCAGCCCCAGTCCACCACGCTCACATTTTCGTCTCGCTGCTCCAAAGGCTTCAGCTTGCTCAGTTCATAGCCCGGCATACAACGAGACCGCGCTCGTGCGTCCGTCGGTTCAGGGCCTGGAGCAACAGACAGGACAGCGGAAGCGGAAGCCTTCCTTTCTAAAGGGCGCAATCTGAAAATCATAAGGTTTAATGAGCTCCCGCACATAATCTGCTTACTTACCAGGGCCCTCAAGAAAACACAGACAAAGGATGCTCCAGGCTTCTGGCCTATTAAAAAAAAAAAAAGGACAGGTAGCCAGATCAACCGGATTGCTCTGTCCCAGGGGTTTTCTCCTAGGAATGACATTCACACGTCCTGAGTCATTGACTAGCAGGAAGGCTCGGCTTTTCTGAATGAATGACAGCAAGGAGTGTTGCTTTAGCTGATGTCTGTCTCTCACCCAGAGGCGTATTCATCATGAAACGATGCAGCTCACACTTCGCATCCCTTCACTTGTGCTTCCAAAGCCTTGGGCATTGGCGCGGCCACACGCTTTTGGTAAAATCTGATACTTCAATGTCTTTGGTGAAGGCTGCTGTCTCTTTTGACTTCGACTTCTGCCTCATGCTTGTCCTCACTGGCTGCTGGCGAAGTGGCATCATGCATTTGGGGATCTGGGTAACAGGAAGTGGAGTTGGGAATACATGGAGAGTGGATTCAGTGGGGGGTAGTTATGGAGTTCCCGGTTTTATGTGTGCACCTGCTCTTCCAAGAGCCCCGGTGACACAGGTGATTTACAAATGGCTGCTAACCTAGACTGACAGTTACTTGGTGGAAAAACGACTTCTGTAAAGATTACAGTCCAGAGAATGTTGGAGGGAATTCCACTCTGCCACAGGTGGGGTGTCCTGAATTGGAATTGGCTTGAAATATAATTAGTGGTGACTGGATTGCTTTTATATGGCCTTTCTTGCTATGGCCTTGCAACTGGCACTAAGTGACTGGGTGAGATGATGCAAATGAGCTGCTTGTGTCCCATCAAGGGGATTGGGTAGCTTGCTAATAATGTAAATTAAGTATGAGGTACTCTCATGGGGGTGGAACCATGCAAATAAACTATATGGAACCCTAATGGGGACACCATTCAAATAAGGTGTATGAAGGCCTGGTGAGCTTTCATATGAGCCTTCCATGAAGCTGGGGGTGGTGGTGGGGGTAGGGAAGGCAGCACTACCACCAAGAAAAAGAGATGAAAGTGGAGTATATTCTTTGATCTCACTGAAAAAATCCTCTACTCACAAGCCAGATAGCCAGAAAGAGAGGACTGCAATACTGGAGATGGTGCAAGATAGTGTGCAGCAGCTGCAGCAGAATTAGGGGACTGGCAAGACATGGCCCAGAGGGCTTTCTACCCCACGGAGCAAGACCTTTCCAGTGGGCATGCTCACCCTAGTACAAGGAAGCTGAGCATCTTTAGGCAGGGGCTTACTAGAGAATGGGGTCCCCGGGATACTTACGGGCAGAGTTAAAGAGCTCTGGAGCATATGCCTGGACTGGAGAAGGCCAGGCTGAGGGGCCGATGACCTCAGAGAGATTTGTCTGCAGGCATGGGTGAGAAGAGGCTGTCCTGAGTGGAGAACTGTTTCCTGAGTCATTTCTGATTCTGAATTGTAACCTATTCATAATGTTCCTAACGAATCCCATAACCATAGAGTCTGAGTTCTGGGTGGCCATTGCAATGATGCTGGGCTCGAGACTGGACTGAGTTGGGACCAATCATGAGGCCTGGCACTTTGAGATGCAGGTGTGATGGAGAAACGAGGTTGAAGGGGAGCCAAGAGCCAGTCTGAAATGCTCCCCATCACCAGATGTGTAAGCCTGTAAAAGGAGGAGGTGATTTTTATTGAGGTCCAGTCAAAATGGAAGTTCTTGCCAATCCAGAGTAGCCTTGAAAAGATCTATATGCCTCTTTGTATATATATTCTATCTATCTATCTCTTTTTAGATTTTTCCTCTATTGTGGTGAAAACATCAGCACATTGGCTACTTGCAGTTTTCATGATGGCAGTGCATGTTCAGGTGGTGAAAATGCGATCAGAGGTTCTATGATTAGATGACTGTGCCTCATATGATCCAATTTCTGTGATTGAATTACAAAGCACAGACATTAACAAAGCGAATAGAAAACTCATTCTGCCCACAAGAGCCAACTTGATGACAAACTGATCAATGAGAATGATTCATTCAAAGACCCCTGAAGATGGGTCACTGCTACAGTGACTGTAAACTACAAGAAACCTGAAAGGCCTAGAATCTTTTTTTAAAATTTATTTATTATTATTTTAAAAAATCATTTTATTGAGGGTTTGTACAACTCTTATCACATCCATCCATCCATCCATCCATTGTGTCAAGCACATTTGTATACACTTGTTGCCATCATCATTCTCAAAACATTTTCTTTCTATTTGAGCCCTTGGTATCAGCTCCTCATTTCCCCCCTCCCTCCCCCCCCCCCCTCCCTCATGAACCCTTGATAATTTATAAATTATTATTATTTTGTCATATCTTACACTGTCCAACGTTTTCCTTCATCCACTTTTCTGTTGGCCATCCCCCAGAGAGGAGATTATATGTAGATCCTTGTAATCGGTTCCTCCTTTCTATCCCACCTTCCCTCCACCTTCCCGGTATCGCCACTCTCACAACTGGTCCTGAAGGGATCATCTGTCCTGCATTCCCTGTGTTTCCAGTTCCTATCTGTATCAGTGTACATCCTCTTGTAAGGTAGACTTGGGATCATGATAGTGGGGGAGGAAACATTTAAGAACTAGAGGAAAGTTGTATGTTTCATTGTTGCTACACTGCACCTTGACTGGCTTGTCTCCTCCCTGTGACCCTTTTGTAAGGGGATGTCCAGTTGCCTACAGATGGGTCTTGGGTCCCAATCTGAACTTTCCCTCATTCACAGTGATATGATTTTTTGTTCCTTGATGTCTGATACCTGATCCCACCGACACCTCAGATCACACAGCCTGGTGTGCTTCTTCCATGTGGGCTTTGTTGCTTCTCGGCTAGATGGCCGCTTGTTTACCTTCAAGCCTTTAAGTCCCCAGATGCTACATATTTTGATAGCTGGGCTCCATCAGCTTTCTTCACCACATTTGATTATGCACCTATTTGTCTTCAACGATGATGTCGGGAAAGTGAGCATCATGGAATGCCAGTTGAATAGAACAAAGTGTTCATGCATTGAGGGAGTGCTTGAGTACAGGGAAAAGCCTAGAATCTTACAGATGATATAAAAAGCTTGTTAGATGTGTCCCCAAACTTGACAACGATCTTACAAATGTGTATCACATTATGCGTAGTGAAGTTGAAAGAAGCTCCCTGATACATCAATAACAAGAACAACGTTTACTGTCGCTGTATGTCAGCACTGTCATTCATCTGTCCGTTTGTCAGATTGTGGCCCTTGTCTGTTGTTATGACAGAAGCTATGCCACTAGTACTTCAAATATCACTTTGCATTGCTTTCTGTTTTTCTTTCTTTTAAAATTTGAGTTATTCTGTGGGATGACATCAAGAACATCATACATGAAGAAAACAATAGGTCATTTAAAACTGCAAAAAGAACATAAAGACCAGCATGGATGTCAGAAGAGATTCTGAAACGGCTCTGAATTGTAGAGTAGCTAAAGATGTGAGAGAAACAAAGTCAAAGAACTGAGTATAAGTGTTCAAAAGACAACGTAAAATAATATAATGAAATATGTAAAGACCTAGAGTTAGAAAGCCAGAAAGGGAAGAACACACTCAGCACATCTTAAACTGAAAGGACTGAAGAAAAGTTTCAAGCCTTGAGTGGCAATATTGAAAGATTCTATGTGCAAAATATTAAATGATGCAGTGAGATAGTTTATTGTGCCAGCCTGGCCGATAAACACAAGTGGGATTAAATGAAGGGCAGAGAGATAAATGGCTCGGCGAGCCTCGCCTTTCTTGTTTCTCGCTCTTTGATCATCGGACCAGTGTGCGGCTGCCTTGCTTGTTCTGTGCCTCAATTTAAAGGCTACACTACCTGTGGGACGCCTAGCCTGTGAACTGTGTCGCTGTAAGTTGAGGTCCCTTT
>NW_022111369.1:54819107-54826857 GCF_000313985.2 Echinops telfairi
GTAGCTAGGAACGCGGAGGCAGGAATTTAGGCAGGGCCAGTCCCCACAGATTTAGCAAATGAAAGACACACTTAACAACCAGGAAGCAGCCAAGTTCCGCTCGTGGCTGAGGCTAAGGCCTTAAAGGCCACCGGCTCCCAACAAGAGACTACAAGAGAGATGCTTACTTGTGTTTCACTGGCTATACAAAGGCATTTGACTATGTGGACCATAGTACACTGTGGATAACCTTGAGAAGAATGGGAATTCCAGAACTCTTCATTGTGCTCCTTCCCAACTTGTACAAGGATCAAGAGGCAATTGTTAGAACAGAACAAAGGCTTACTGCATGGTTTAAAATCTGGAAAGGTGTGTGTCAGGGTTGTATCCTCTCACTATACTTGTTCAATCTGTATGCTGAGCAAATAATCAGAGAAGCTGAACTATATGAAAAAGAATGTGGCATCAGGAATGGAGGAAGGCTTATTAACAACTTGTGCTATGCAGCAGACACAGCCTTGTTTTCTGGAAGTGAGGAGGAATTGAAGCACTTGTTGATGAAGATCAAGGACTGAAGCCTTCAGTATAGATTACAACTCAATGCAAAGAAGACCAAAATCCTCACAACTAGACCAAGAGGTAACATCATGATGAATGGAGAAAAGCTTGAAGATATAAAGAACTTTGTCTTGTTTGGATCCACAATGGATGCCCTTGGAAGCAGCAGTCAAAAGATCAAAGATGTATCACATTAGGTAAGTTGGCTGTACAGACTTCTTTAGAATATTGAACAGCAAGGATGTTACTTTGAGGACGATGATATTTACCATCGCCCCATATGCATGTAAAGTCAGACATTGAATAAGGAAGACTTAAGAAGAATGGATACATCTGAATTGTGGTGCTGGAGAACAATATGGAAAGTACCATGGACTGCCCAAAGGACAAACAAATCTGTCTAGGAAGAAGTAAGGCCAAAGTGCTCCTTAGAGGCAAGAATGGCAAGACTTCATCTTACATACTTTGGATATACTGTCACAAGAGAGTAGTCCCTGGAGAAGGGCATCATGCTTGGTCAAGTGGAGGGGCAGTGAAGGAGGGACGGGCCTCCATGAGATGGATGGACACAGTGGCTGCATCAGTGGGCTCAGGCGTAGGAACAATTGTGAGGATGTCAAAGGACTGTGCAGTGCTTCATTTGGTTGTGCATAGGGTCACTATGGGTTGGAGCTGACTCCATGGCATCTAACAATAATGACTAGGCAAAGGCATTCGACTGTGTGGACCATAACAAATTATGGATAGCCTTGAGAAGAACGGGACTTCCAGAACACGTCATTGTGCTCATGTGGGACCTGTATGTGGAACAAGAGGCAGTTACACGAGCAGAACAAGAGACTACTGCATGGTTTAAAATCAGGAAAGGTGTGGGAAGCCAGACGTATTCAGTCTGTTTGCTGAGCAAATAATCAGAGAAGCTGGTTTATACGAAGTAGAATTTGATATCAGGATTAGAGGAAGGGTTACTGAGAACCTGCACTGTGCAGATGACACAACCTTGCTCATGTAAAATTAAAAAAAATTGAAGCACTTGCTGCTGAAAATCAAGGATTGCAGCTTTCAGTCTGGATTACAACTAAATGTAAAGAAAACATTTTCACAATCAGACCAATAAGTAACATTATGATAAGCAATTGGAATTGTCATGGATTTAATCTTTCGTGGATCTACAATCAATGCTTATGAAAGCAGTGGTCAAGAGATCAAGTGATGTACTGAATTGGATAAATCTGCACAAGAACTCTTTAACGTGTTGAAAAGCAAGGGTGTTACTTTGAGGACTATGGTGCGCCTGCCTCAAAACCCAACCTCACTGTCATCTAATTGATTTAGATCTTTAGCACAGGGCAGATCTGAGTTTCCTGAGTTTCTGAGACTGTAACCCTTTACTTTAGTAGAACACCTCATCTTTCTCTAGGGCAGTTGCTGATGGTTCCAAACTGCCGACCTTGTGGTTAGCAGTCCAATGAGTAACCCACTGTGCTACCAGGGCTCCTCAAGGCTGACCCAAGCCATGGCATCTTTAATCACCTCAGATGCTTGTGAAAGTTGGATCTTGAATTAGGAAGACTGAAGAAGAACATATGCATTTGAATTACAGTGCTGACAAAGAATATTAGAAGTACCATGGTATGTTAGGCCAGGTAGACTAGAGAAACAAATCTTAAAAAAAAAAAAATTTTATTGGGGGCTTGTACAACTCTTATCACAATCTATATATCCATCCATTGTGTCAAGCACCTTTCTACATTTGTTGCCATCATCATTCTCAAAACATTTGCTTTCTGCTTGAGCCCTAGGTATCAGCTTCTCATTTTTTCCCCTCCCTCCCCGCTCCTCCCCACTCATGAACCCTTGATAATTTATAAATTATTATTATTTTGCCATATCTTACACTGTATGACGTCTCCCTTCACCCACTTTTCTGTTGTCCATCCCCCAGGGAGGAGGTTATATGTAGATCCTTGTAATCGGTTCCTCCTTTCCGCCCCACCCTCCCTCTCCCCTCCCGGTATCGCCACTCTCAGCACTGGTCCTGAAGGGATCATCCCCTCTTTCACAATGATATGATTTTTTGTTCTTTGATGCCTGATCCCTGATCCCTTTGACACCTCATGATCACAGAGGCTGGTGTGCTTAGAGAAACAGATCTAGTGACACTCTCATATGTGGTAGGAAAGAGCTTTAGATCAAGAAGTAATTATATAACAAGAAAGCATCCCAGCCCATTCCTTCTCAAGTCCATAAGTCTGATCCTAGTCAATAAGCCCCTCTTCAGACGAACGCAGCCGCAAGCACTGATGCAGAATGAAGGAAGTTCACAGGTTGGTGGGTGCAGAGTTGTGTGGAACTAATGGTGTGCAAGAATCACAGCGTTCTGGCAACAGGGTCATCCAGCAGGAAGGTGAAGTCAAAGAAGGGGAGATTCCCTGGACACTCCTTGTGAGAAGTCCACGCCCATAAGGAGGCACCATCAGGCTGTGCCCCAATTGACAGGTTGCATACCACCTCTCCCCCTTCATATCTCTTCAAGGTGACACAAAATTACGTAGCTAGCACACATGGACTGCCAAAAGAACAACCAGATTTGTCTTGGAAGTACAGGCAGAAGGCTCCTTAGAAGCAAAAGTGGTGAGACGTCATCCCATGTACTTTGGACATATTGTCAGTAGTGACCAGTCCCTGGAAAAGGACATCATGGTAAAGTAGAGAGGCGGTGAAAAAGAGGGAGACCCTCAAGAAGATTGATTGACACATGGCTTCAACAATGGGCTCCAACATCAGAACCATTTTGAGGATGGTGCAGGACTGGGCAGTGTCTTGCTCTTTTGTGCAAAGGGTTGCTATGTATCAGAACAGATGAGAAGGCAACAAACCACAGCAGAGTGTTTTCTCATGGAGATTTTGATCTTGATCTCACTAATAGCTAATGTAATGAGGGGGGCCCTGGTGGGGAAATGGTTATTTGTCAGCTGCAAGTTCAGCAGTTGGAAACCACCAGCGGCTCCCTGGGAGAAAGAGGAGGGTTGCTACTCCTGTCAAGAGCTACAGTCTTAAGAACCCACAGGGCCTGTCCTACCCTATCCGATAGGGTCGCTATGAGTCAGAATCCACTGGATGGCCCTGCGTTTGGAAGGGCTAAATGTGTTGCGCATTTATGGTTGTGTGTTGGGCTGCTAACGGCAAGGTCAGCAGTTCGAAACTACCAGTGACTCCATGGGAGAAAGACGAGGCTTTTCTACTCCGTAAAGGGTTACAGAGTCAGAAACCAACAGGAGCAGTAGGGTCGCTATGAATCAGAATCAAATCAGTAGCAGTGAATTTTGAGACCTGATCATTTCTATATCTTTTTTTTTTTTAAGTGATAGATCTATTCAGATCCTGGTCTATTTTTTAAAAAAGTGATTCTTTGTCTTTTTATTAAGTAGTAGCAATTGCTTGTATACTCTGGATAATACACATAGCTCCAATATATGTAGGCTGATTCATCCGTTTGTTCTAAAATCCTTTTTGAGCAAAAATATTAAAATTTTGTTTAGTCCAATATATCTACCTTGTCTATTGTTGCTTGTGTTTCAGCGTGGTCCTGATTTGCATACCAGACTTAAATCTTAAAATTCATTTTCAAATGGATTCCAATATGCCACATGGGCCTTCTGGCTACCCCATGTCCTAATTACTCCATGCAGTGGAAACTGCCCACAGCGGTATTTGGTGTTAGTGCACTGATGTAAGATTGTGAGTTATTTCCTTTGTTATATTTCTTCATGGAGATGAGTTCATCTGTTGACTGTATTTCGTTAGCCCTTTTAGCTCCTTGTTAAAGTTTGCGCATCAACTATTTTCCAGGCCCGGGATTAGATACTTCCACGTCTGTCATCATGTCTGCCATCATGTCATCATACACTACTAGGAGGGTTCCAATTTCTCCACATCCTGGCAAAGACTTGTTATTGTCTGCCATTGTGATGATCGTCATCCTGGTGGGAGCCCACATGTACTACATATGTGGACCTCACCAGGGAAACAAACTGAACCCACTCAAATCTATTATCAGTTAGAACAAGGCCAGGTGCTGACTGTGGAACAGATCATCAACCACTCATATATGAGTTCAAGATGAAGGTGAAAGAAAAAGAAAACTAGTCCACAAGCGTCAAAGTACAACCTTGAGCATATCCCACTGGAATTTAGAGACCATCCCATGAGCAGATTTGCCCTATTGAGCATGAATAGCCAAGGACCAGAGGGTGTTCTGGATGGCACCAACGACACTGGGCACGAAGAAAGCAAAAGGTCATGAAATAGGAAAGAAAGAAAAGACCAAAGTGGATATCGGAGGAGAGACTCAAAAACATGCTCAAAAGTGAATGGAAGACATGATGAAGTAAAATAGCTAAACAGGAGGTTTCAAAAAGTGGCTTTAGAAGACAAAGTAAAGTATTACAGTGAAATGTGCAATGGCCTGGGGCTAGGAAACCCCAAGTGAGGAACCAACCGAAATCAAACTCACTGCTCTCCAGTTGATGCCAACTCATCGCGACCCTGTAAGACAGGATAGAACCGCCCTGGTGAGTTTCTGAAACTATAACTCTTTATGCGAGTAGAAAGCCTTATCTTTCTCCCAAGTGAAGAACAGGCTCAGCATTTCTTACGGTGGAAGAACTGGGGGGAAAAATTCAAGCCTGAGTTGAAATATTGAAGGATGACCCAGGAAGTATCAAAAGAATATGGAAGGATACTTTAGGACCAATAATGAGAGTAGCAACACCAGGAGGGGAAGGGGAAGGTGTGGGGGAGAAAGGGGGAACCGATCACAATGATCTATATATAACCCCTAACCAGGGGGATGGGCAATAGAAAAGTGGGTGAAGGGAGACATTGGTCAGGGCAAGACATGACAAAATAATTTATAAATTATCAAGGTTCATGAGGGAGGGAGGGGGGAAATGAGGAGCTCAAGGACTCAAGTGGAAAGCAAATGTTTTGAGAATGATGATGGCAACATATGTACAAATGTGCTTGACACAATGGATGGATGGATTGTGATAAGAGCTGTATGAGCCCCCAATGAAATGATTAAATATGTATATTATAAAAAGAATATGGAAGGAATACAGAGTCACTGAACCAAAAAGAAGGGGCTGATGTTCAAGCAAACTGGGAGTAGCATCTAATCAAGGACTCAAAGTATTGAAAGAAGAAGCCCAAGAAACACTGAACACATTGGTGCAAAATAAGTTTCCCAAAATGGAAAGAATACCAATAGAAATGGTTCAATAAATGATGCAATGCCAAGGATGATCATAAGTACATGGCAAGAAATTTGTAAGACAGTTCTCTATCCACTCACCTGGGAGAGGTCCATAGCTGTACCCACGCCAAAGAAAGGTGATCCAATAGGAGATGGAAATTACTGAACATCATTCGTATCACACACAAGTACACTTTTGTTGAAGATAATTAGAAATGGCTGCAATAGTACCTAGACAGGGAACTACCAGAGAATAGATCTTCATTCAGAAGAGGATGTGGCATGAAGGATGTCACTGTTGATGTCAACTGGATCTTGGCTGAAAGCAGAGCACACTAGAAAGATGTTTGTTGTTGTTATTAGAGGCCATCAAGTTGGCTCCAACTCACAGCGCCCCTATGAGCAAGAGAATAAAATAGTGTTGCTGTGGAGGAGTTCATTGTTACAGTCACTGTAGTAATACTTATTTTTTAAAGTTTTATTGGCATATAATACACATATCACATAATTCAAGAGTTCAGTCACAGCAGGCAGAGTTGTACGATCATCACCACACTCGGTTTTAGAACATTTTCTTCGTTCTTTTCTACGCATCGTTATTAGCTCCCCTGTCCTCCCAACCTCCCCAGTCATTATTGAGAGTCTTCCTCCATTTCTCCACAAGCTTGAAGAAGCCCTTCTCCAGGGAAAGACGTTTACCTGTATGTCATTGACATGTAAAGGTATCCAAACGTGTGAAGCTTAACTTTGTGAAGAACGTAAATTCTAGAGCACTTATTGAAACCTGTACATAGACCAAGAGGCAGTTGTTTGAACCGAACAAATGGATACTGGTGGTTTTAAACCAGGAAAGGTGTGCACCAGGGTTATACTTATACAATCTATATGCTGAGCCAAAAGTTTGAGAATCTGGACTATACCAAGAGGAACATAGCATCAGGATTAGAGGAAACCTAATTAACAATCTGTGGTGCACTGATAGAAGCCCCGGTAGTACAGTGGTTATGAGTTGGGCTACGATTGCATGGTCCGTAGTTCGAAACTACCAGCAGCTCCCTGGGAGAAAGACTGGGCTTTCTACTCCTGTAAAGTTACAGTCCCGGACACCCACAGGGGGTCGCTATGAGTCAGCATCGACTCGATTGCTGTGGCTGGTTTTTGGTTGCGCAGAAAACACAACTTTGCTGAAAGCCAAAAGGCCTTTGAAGCAAATGCTTCAGGCTGGGCATATGCATGGGAAAGCTGGGCAGTGAATAAGAAAGGAGCAGAGGGATGCCCTCGGGAGTCCCGCTGTTGGCAAGCTGTTGGCAAATACGGTTCAATATATCATCGACTGCCAGGAGAAAGAACTTAACCCGTCTTGGGCCAAGTACACCTAGAATGACCCTTAGAAGGCACACAGGGAGACTTCCTCTCACGCGATCTGGAGGTGTTACTGGAAGGCACTGGTCCCTGGAGGAGGACATCATGCTTGGTAGAGGGCCAGTGAAGAAGAGGTTGTCACAGGGTCTACAACAACGGGCTCAAACACAGGACCAGGCAGTGTTTCGTTCTGTTGCTCACAGGGTTCGCGTGGGTTGGAATGGATTCGGATTCGGTGGCATCTGGCCACAGCAATGACACGAAAAGACCAGGTCAAGGGCTGCTCCCCTGGTTCCTACGCCTACCGCCGGCCCGGCCCGGAGGAGCAGCAGGTGCCACTAGGCCGCGCGTCCTCAGCCTGGGCTGCAGAACCTGCTGCCCGGGAGCCGAGCGCCCCTCTGGGTGCGCGTTTCCCCAGGGCTCCCGCCCCCGCGCTCCCAGCCCGCCCGTATGTAGCTTGCCCGGTGCGGGGACGTGCGGGGTGGCGGGTCCAGTCCCCTTCCCGGGCTGGGTGTGGACAGGGCAGGAGGCAACCAGCGTTGGCTCTCGGTTATTTTTAGCCCGCAGACGAGCTCCTCTTCCGAGGCCGGGAGC
>NW_022111369.1:54827463-54855460 GCF_000313985.2 Echinops telfairi
GGCGGTGCGCGGCAGGCCAGACGCGGTCCCCTGCACCCCGGTCTCTCCCCGCGGCCGAGCAAATCTCAGCTCGGGCGGCTTCCCGGCGCTGCGGGACCAGCCGAAGCGCTGCGCAGGGCACTGGCAGCGCGAACCCCCCCGAGGACTCGCTCGCGCTGCATTTTGGGGTGTCCTCCGGATCACACATTCCGCCGCCGGGTTCCCCTCCCCACCCCTCGGGAGCAGAGTTGGCGAGAGTCTCCGCGGAGGCGGCTGCCCACCGGCGCCTCTGCCGTATGGCTGGCAAGAATCAGGTGTGAGGCTGGCCCAGCGCATTAGGGCCGGGGGAGCTTGCGAGACCCATCTGCAAGCGCGCCACCCGCTCAGACGCTGCCCGGCCCTTGGCAGCCCTTCCTCCGCCCCAGAGGCGGCGGGGTGGGCTCCGTGGTACCCGGCCCCGTTGGCCTATTTCACTTCTTAAATGACTCGTTGGAAGGCCCGGGAAATCACTGGCGCGCTCGGCTCAGTCCAGGAAGCCCTGGCTGGGTGATTCTGATTCACGATGCCTATCTGTCCATGCAGCTAGCTGGTTCTGCGCTCGGGAAACGACGTGTCTGCGGGCGGTCAGGACGCTTGGAGGGCGTGGGACGAAAGGTGACCGTCGGGAACAGTGCAAGGAGCCTCTGCTTCTCTGGGCAGCCTTTCTTGTGTCTCCGCGGAGGGTGGATTTGACCCTTGGCCCGTGACAGGCTACCTTCCATACCTGCAAATGTGCAGGAGCCCAAGTCAAGTCTCAGTCATGGGGAAGCCTGTCACTTAGTGATACCTCTCAGTGGCACCCGGGGTCTCAAGGTGCTACTGGGCTGATGCATCCAGGATTGCTGCAGAAGTTACACCTGGCCAACGGCTGGCGGCCATCACCCTCGTTGCTGCAGCCAGAGGCCGGCACCCTGCCTGCTTAATCGGCTTCCTGCAAGCCAAGGTGTTACCCAGAAGAGTTTAAAAGCATATCTTTACAAACAGGGTTACAGAATCACAAGTCCCAACTCCAGGTCTTATCGAAGAAAGCCCCAAGCCTGCCTCTTAGAATTTGATATCTCAGGGCCAGATGAGGAAAAGGCCTTACTGGTTATTTTTTATATGTGGCTGGCAGTGTTGGGGTGACAGGTGCTGCTAGCTTGCTCTCTCTGCTGCCTGCCCTGGCTCACGGGGCACACACCAGGCATTTGTGGTTATTGGCTGAGGGCAGAGTTGGGTGGCTGTAGTTTGCAGATTTGGGAAGTTAAAAATTCTCAGTGGCGAAACAGGGAGGGTAAAGGGAGAATGGGTAGGAATGAGGGAACCGATTACATGGAACTATATGTGACTTCCTCCCTGGGGGACAGACAACCGAAAAGTGGGTGAAGGGAGACATCGGACAGGGCAAGATATGACAAAATACCAATTTATAAACTATCAAGGGCTCATGAGGGAGGGGAAAAATGAGTACCTAATGTCGGGGGTTTAAGTGGAGAGAAAATGTTTTGAGAATGATGTACAAATGCGCTTTACACAATTGATGTGTGTATGGATTGCGATAACAGTTGTATGAGCCCCTAATAAAATGTTTAAAAAAAAAAAGAAAGAATCAATATGGAAATAAAAAAAAATTCTCAGGGAGAGACCTTGGAGGTGGGTGTGGGAGGTGGGGCAGAGAGGGGAGGGGGCGATATGCATACTAGCAGAGCAATCATAATATTCTTGATGGCGGCTGATGTATTTGCTGTGCACATCATGGAAAGTAACATTGGCACAGTTTGCTTGAGAGGGGGCAGGGGATGGGGGGGGGGTAAGTATTCTGGGTTACATCCCAGAAAGTGCACATATCCCCGGTGGGTTTTGACATTATGTAGATCCTGCACTGGCCCCTGCCCAGATCAAGATATAAAACATTTCCTTCCGCCAAGAAGATTATAGGCTGCTTTATTTTTTTTTCCTCAAGTGGTAGTCTATTTCAGGCTAAATTTGATGCAGTACGAATCGCAGCTTTTGTCCTGGTTCCACAGATTGAAAAAAAAAGGGGGGGTGGGGAGAGGTAACCTTTTTCAGGCCTGAGGGTCAGTTGGGCATTACTTTTGATACTTCACCATCTCTCCCCATTCAGACTGTGCCGCTGCCCAGAGCTGGCATGCGTGGCCTTAGGGCTGGGCAGCCCGGCCTAGTGCATTATTCAAGGACTATCCCCTTTCAAAGGCGGAGTTCGGTTTCTGGAAAGGAAAACTCCGCCTCTTCCCCCCACTCCCGTACCACCCCCTATACCTCCCAGGCTATAAAAAGATACTCATTCCAGGGAAAAATAAAGGCTCCCCCCCTCCCCCTTCCTTCCCGGTTCCTTGAGATGTAAATGCAGAGTTTGCAAACTTAGGGAACCCAGGAGCTGTGACAGATGGTTTTGTGTGCCCATTGCCCGCGAACAAAGATGCCTGGGTTAATATGGCAATAAGGTAGTACTTAGTGCGACTGGCATTCCCACGGGGACGTTATCTGAAGACAATTGCTTCTCCTTTAGGGCCTGGCATTGTCTTTCTGCAGCGTCCTCATTGGTAGGCCTTTGTTTTCCACTCTTGTTCAGTGGGTGATTGAATTTCCCAAAGGCTTTTCCCTCTCTTCTCTCTCTCCTTTTTCTTTCGAAGAAGTTAGGAATGTCACCCTTTTCAGAAAAGCATTCACTTGGGTGCCCCAGGTTAATAAACAGACTCTGCTGGCTAGTCGTTCTTCTTCAGTCCTTGGTCAGAAAATGTCCATTTTTACTAAAGGCTCAAAGAACAGGCTCCGGGAGATCACTTGTTAGTGAGGAATGTGACAGCCCGCACAGCCCTGGTTATTTGAGGACTGTGTTACCGGGCAAGAAATGTGGCCTGGGAACGAAGCTCCCACCCCGCCCTACCCCCCACTTCTGCCTTAGCTGGCCAAGGTGAAGGCCCCAGTGGAGTGAGGCTGACTGGGGTCACCCACATGGGGGGACAGATCCTGTTGCCTGATGACACTTCCAGTGACTTTTTCTAGCGGAGGAGCAGCCTGCTTGTCTTAGTGTGGTTTTGGAGAGACTCCTGAAGTAAATAGCAAACTCCAAGGATTCACCAGGCCCTTATGGCTTGGACTGTGCATTGCGCTGCTAACCACAAGGTCAGTCGTTCAAACCCACCAGCTTCTCTGAGAGAGAAAGATGAGGCTCTCTGCTCCTGTAGAGCCTCAGAAACTGAAAGAGGCAGTTCTCTCTCTTACAGAGTCAGGAGGAGTTGGGATAGGTTCGATGGCAGCGAGCTGAGCTGGTGTGGGAGGAGCCTGGATAGTGCAGAGGGTTAAGCGTTGGGCTGCTCATTGAAAGATGGGCAGTTAGGGCCCACCTCAGTTGTCCCCTGGGCAAAAGATGTGGCAATGTTTCCATAAAGATTTACAGCCTCAGAAACCTTACAGAGCAGAGGGACTCAGTCCTAGAGGGTGGTGATGAGTTGCTCTAAGCAGCGGCTTGGTGTTTTTCTTCTGCAGGGATAGGGGTGACTAACTCTCTTCTATATTCCCTTTCTAAGCGAGGTTGAAAAACCAAACTCATTGCTGTGGAGTGTATGTTAACTCCTAGTTACCCTATATCTTAACGAGGGATAGAGTGGAACCGTGGGAAGCCAACGGCCACTTTTTTTTTCATGGTAAGTACGGATCAAAAGTATTAATCGACTTTTGATAGGAACTTTTATGAAAAGTCTCAAAATGTGACGCTGTTCTGTGTTCTTCCTTTGTCACCACAGCAAAGGGCAGTTTTGGCTCCTCAATGGATGCAACTTCAGCTCCTTTTGAATGTGCTCTGAATGTTGGGAAGGAAAGGAGTCAGACGGGGAACCATCAGGGTTGGAGGGTGGATGGGGGTAAGGTTTCCCAGGGAAATTCCTTGCTACCCCTGAAGAATGCTGTCCACGTGCAACCTTCCTGGTAGGTTTCTCACCAAAGCAGTTTTCAACAAGCCCCCTGATGGTCCTGTGTCCTCCAAGGGAACCTGGCAAGATTACTCTGTGGGGATCCCCCCAAATAATCACCAGAACCTTCTGAGCTAACCTTTCTGCCTGTAATGTGGCTGCTTTAGTGGAGTGGACTGTTAGCACAGGTCAGCAGTTCAAATCCACTAGCCGCCCCAGGGGACAAAGAGGAGGCTTTTGAGTCTCATAAAGATGGCCAGTCTCTGAAACCCACAGGGACAGTTCTACCCTGACCTTTCGGGTCCCTGGGAGTTGGAATGTACTCGATGGCAGTTTGAGCAAATCCTTATGGAAATCAGTTAATTTGGACCTCTTATTTGAAGGTGGTCAACTTGACAGCAGTGAGTTTGGCTGGTGTTCTGACATGAGGACGTGTCTGCAGCCAGCCACAGTGTTTAGAATAAACCCATGCTTGAATGACCCGGAACCCGAGTAGCAATTCTTTTTGACTCACTTGATTTAGGTGGTGGTGAAGAGGTCCGGCGTTGGAACTGGCCTTTCTGGGCTTTAATCTGAGTCTTTTGCGTGGTGACCTTGGGCAGCTGCTTTCCTTTCCTTGTCTCCTTATGCTGAAAATATTTTCTTTCAGAGATAGCTCTAGTTGTTGATAACAACAGCAAAAATAAAGAGATGTTGAAAATATCTAACAATAGCTCATTGACCTTATAGGAGTGCTGTGAGGATTGAAGAAATTTTTGTGTGCTTTGAATAGTGCTTACAACTTAGCAAGTTCTATAAAACGCAAACTCACTGCCATCGGGTCAATGCTAATTCATAGCGACCCTATGGGACAGGGTAGAATGGCCCCTGTAAATTTCTGTGACTGTAACTCTTCACAGAAGTAGAAAGCTGCATCTTTCTCCCTCGCAGTTCTGTATAAGTGATGGATAAACCAGACCAAACCAAACTCACTGCCGTCTTGTCAATTCTGACTATTGGTTTCTGAGCCTATAACTCTTTACTGGAGTAGAAAACCTCATCTTTCTCCTGCAGAGCAGCTAGTGGTTTTGAACTGCTACTCTTGTGATTATCAGCCCAGTGAGTAACCCACTACACTAACAGGGCTCCTAAACAATGGATAGTGATTAGTATTGTTATGGTTAGTGTGACTACCATTACCACCACCACCACCATCATTATTAATGCTACTGTTACTGTAATTGCTGTATTTAAAATTTTTTAATAAATCACTTTATTGGGGCTCTTACAGCTCTTAAAACAATTCATACATCCATTGTGTCAAGCACATTTGTATATATGTTGACATTATCCTTTTCAAAACATTTTCTTTCTATTTGAGCTCTTGGCATCAACTCCTCATTTTTTCCCCTCCCTCCCTAACCCTCCCACCCTCATGAACCCTTGATTAATTATAAATTATTATTATTTTCATATCTTACACTGTCTGCTGTCTCCCTTCACCCATGTTTCTGTTGTTCATCGCCTGGGTGGGGTGGGGTGGGTTACACATCAATCATTTGCAATCATTTCCTCCTTTCTCCCCCCACCTTCCCTCTACCTTCATGGTATCCCTACTCCCATTATTGTTCCTGAGGGGGTTTATCTGTCCTGGATTCTGTGTGTTGAGAGCTCTTATCTGTACTGGTGTACATGCTCTGGTCTGGCTGGGTTTGTAAGGTAGAACTGGGTTGTGGTAATGGTGGTGATGGTAAAGTATTAAAGAACTAGAGGAATGTTGTGTGTTGCATTGGTGCTATACTGCACCCTGGCTGGCTGGTCCCTTCCTTGTGACCCTTCTGTGAGGGGATGTCCAATTGTCTGCATATGGGCTTTGGGTCTTGTGTTAGTCTGGGTAGACTAGAGAAACAAATCCATAGAAACTCATATGTATAATAAGAGAGAGTTTTATATAAAAGGTAAGTGTACATTAAGAAAGCATCCCAACCCAGTCCAGTCCAAGCCCATAAGTCCAATATTAGCCTGTATGTCCGACACTGATCTCCAAGGTCTTCCTCAAACTCGCAAAAACACACAATAACACCGAATACAGGAGGAAAGCCAAATCAGTGAGCGTGTAAGCATCTCAGCGCTGGCAGGGCTCTCCACACGGCTGCTCCAGCCCCCAGGGCTGCATCGGGGTAGGTCCATGTGGCTTCTCTTCAGGGATGTCTCACAGGAAGTGAGCCTTGCCAGCTGAGGCAAAGAACTAGCTAAGGCAGCTGCATACTGGTCTGACCATCAGAAAACAAGAGGCCAGAGAACTAGAAAGGCCAGGCTCACTGAGCCATTTCTCTCTCCGCCCTTCAATTAATCCCACATGCGTTTATTGGCCAGGTTGGCACAATCAACCTTAACTATTGCAGTTCTCCACTCTGCCCCCACCTCGTTTGCATTTATATGATTTTTTTTATCGTTAATAACAACTAGGGTTGGTTTTGAAGAAAATCTTCAGAAGATTAAATATCTAGTGTCAAAAGTATTCCAATTCCTCTCTAGTCTCAACCTATCACCTCACCCTATTAGCTTAGGGTAAAGAGACAAGAAATTAAGTAGGTACTGTCTGTTACTATCTTTCTGCCATCAAATCACTTCTGATTCATAGTGACCCTGTAGGACATAGTAGAGCTGCCCTTGTGGTTTCTAGACTGTCAAACTTTTGAGGAGTTGAAAGCCTCTTCTCTGTCTTGGAGAGACTGGTGGTTTCAAACCACTGACCACACGGCTAGCAACTCAGCCATGTGAGGATGAGGCCGGACCAGGCAGTGTTTCATTCTGTTATCTGAAAGGATGCTATGCGTCAGGACCAACTCAAGGGCATCTGACAACAGCATGTATAAGGAGCCCTGGTGATGGTTTCGTTAAGTGTTCGAATCCACCAGCCGCTCTGTGGGAGAAAAGACATGGCACTCTGTGCTCACAAAGGTGGCCATCTGGGAAGCCCTATGGGGCGGTCTCCTCGGTCCTGTGGAGTCGCCGTGAGGCATCCACGGGGCACACAACAGCAAAGGGTGCATCCTCTCACTGGCATCGACAGCGATTTCGAGATCAGAAGAAAACCGGTAATGTCTGCTCATAAAATGAAGCTCACAGTCCATGAAGACTTAGAAAATGACCCCTCAACTCTGGTTTGAATATTGAATTCTAATACATAATCATAGTTTCCAAACGCTAAGCAGAATGCTCAATGCCTGGCAGACAATCCAATGTTAAATTACTATACCAATAGTCGCTGCCTGAATAGTTTTCTTGTATGAAGTAGTGTTTTGTCCACTAAAATCGTGTCAACTCTTGCTAGGAAGAAAATAATTCCCTATTTATGTCCCTCTCTTCCTGCTGATGGTATAGATTGAACTACAAGGTTTGGGTCACACTCACTGCCATAAAGCTGCTTCCGACTCAGAGGGATCTTCTAGGACGGAATGGAACGGCCCCTTAGGTTTCCCAGGCTGTCAGGCTTTACCGGAGCAGAGGCCCCGTGTTCTTCCTGCAGAGCAGCTGGTGGGCTTGAACTGCTGACACTGCAATTAACAGCCGCCCAAACCCCTATGCCACCAGGACTCCTTCCAAGGATTTGGTCGCAGGCCTCCCACCCACTGCCCTCTAATTGATTCTGTCTCAGAGTGACCCATTAGGACAGAGCAGACCTGCCCAGTGGGGTTTCTGAGATGCAAATCTGATCTTTCTCCTGTTGGCAAGTGCTGGGAAGGGTGGTGGGTGGGCGGGCTCCACCTGCTGACCTGTGCTTACCAGTCCAACCCTGTAACCCAGGGCACCGCCAGGCAGGTAATTCTCATTTCCTGGTTTTCTTGCCACGCCCCTTGCCCCTCCTCCACCCCAGTGTTTATCAGTTCCCATCTGTAGCTCTTCTCTTTAGGGCCAAGTGCTTTCTGGGGAAACATGTGCCTTCAAGTTGATTTCAGTTGTGATTTGGAGCAGGCTGTTAGACCTCTGGGGAGAGATTGGAGGTTTCAATCCAATGCAGGCTTTACTGCTCACGGACGAGGTTGCTGGAGTGCTGCTTGAACTTGAACCAGCGTCCTTGTGGGGCTTGGCCACGCGTATCATCTTATTTGTGACCTCATCCACATTTCACACGAGTGGGAATGAGGGCTGGACGGGAAGAGGTGGTCGTTTGGAGTCATTTCCCCCATCCATGTGGAGTTGCTTCCTCATTCCACTGGGACCCGATTCCGAAGATGACAAGCCCAGTGGATGCCTCCGTGTTTCCAGACAGGGAGGTCTTGGGGGTCGGCGGGAAGGAGAATTTAGGAGTAGGGAGAGGTAGTGGCCAGTCATGTGGGGTGTGTACACCATGTGTGAGGCAATGGCAAGTGTGAATGCTTATCGTACGTGAGGCAGGCATTCTATTTCCCCACGCCTGTTGAGACGTCCTGACTGTGTATGACAGCAAAGACTTCACGTTCCACATGGACCTCCAGCTCTGCGTGAAGGAAGAGGAAGAAAAAGGAAAAACTTCCCTTCAAGGAGCCATGGTTTTGCGTCGATATGTAAATTTGAGCGGGCAGCCTCTCTCTCGCTCACAGGGCCGTTCAGTCTGGCTTGTTTGTATACCAGGGATGCTATGGTGCAGTGCCCTCACCTGGGTGGAGAACAACAAGGTCTCATATTGGGGGAAAGGACAGGTGGTACGGGAAGCGGAGCTGGCACTCTGGCTCCATCCCCTCTCTGGAAACCGAGTTAGCCTCAAGCAAGCTCCAAATGGGCCGGTGGCTGGCTCACTGGCCACCATGAACAGGTAGGGTGGGCTCCCGTCGCCAGCAACTGGCTTCCTGGCCCCTGCCCTGGGCAGATGGAGGGCAGCGAAGCCGTGCCACAGACACCTGGCTGCGATTCTGTGCCTGGCAATCCGTGCTTGGTGGGACCAGGCACCTCTGGGAGTTCTGCAAACGGGGGCCTGACAAGTGTCTCTTTTTGCTTGGGACCTTCTTGAAGCTTAAAATGTGTCAGTTCCTGGTGACGCCATGTCTGCCGAAGTGAAATGAGGATTTTCCCATGGGCTTCTCTGAAGCAGACCACCCGGCCTTTGTTCTGAAGTGTTTCTGGGTGGGCTCGAGGTAAGGGCTCCTATGCGCACCCCTTACCCATGAGGCCATTGGGACTCTGAGAGATGAAGTGTCTTGCCCACAGTTAGAGCTAGTAAATGGTAGAGCTAGGATTTTATTCCACAGTAACCTTTCTTTTTATTTATTTAAAATTTTTCTTTCAACAGTTTTATTGGCATATAATCCACATACCATTCAATACTTCAATCACATCAGGAAGAGTTGTGCAATTATCACTCAAATTAGGTTTAGAACATTTTCTTCATTCTTGTACTCATTCATATTCGCTCCTCACCCCCACCCCTAAACCTCCCCTGCCATCCTCCCAAGGAACCGTTAATCCAGTTACCATCTCCACAGATTGACTTCGGACTTTTATATGCAGAAAAGCATTAACAACAGCAACAAACATCAGTGCCAAAGTGGAACAGATAAAAGCCTCAGTCACAAAGAAAGCAAACAATATGAACAGCGAAAGCAAATTGAAAATGGACCAGAAGAGAGATCAAGTGATAATATTTGTGTTTAAAATTAAAAGGTGAAGGGGAAATGCATGTAGATGAAGCGCCTGGTGAGTCTGCCCCTGCGGCGGACCAGGGAGGTGTCCAGCCTTGCTGTCATGCAGAATGCACTGGATTCTAGCAGATGCAATCAGCTTAGAGTCTAGCACAGCATCCTTTCTTGGCACCTGTGACTATATACCTTCACCTCCAGAAGGGAGGGGTGAGGGACTGTGGGTCTTGGAGGAGTTGGTGTACTTGGCCGGGGGGGAGTCAGCCAGTGAAGGTCAGGGCTAGGATTCCAGCCCAGGTTGTCTAACTCTCCAGCACTCCTTCCCTGAGCCCTTTGATTGTGTAAAAATTCCTGTGCGGACTGAGCTGCTTCTTCTTGTGCCTGTGAGAGGTCACCCCTCGTCTGTGGGCCAGCACACCTATCTCAGGCTCCTTTGTTGTGGTCGTGGTTATTCACGGCCATCATGGGGGCTCTAACGCATGGTGGCCGCATGTATAGTAGAACTAAACATTGCCTGGGCCAACGCCATTTGCACCAGCCTTTTGCACCATCGTTGGTTGGTTAGAGCTCATGTGGTGATTCCCTAGACCCAGCTGTAGTCTGTTTTGTTTCTTTCCGCCACGGGAATAAGGGTTCCCCTCACTTGGACAGACTGCCTCCTCCATGTTACCTTGGGGAAGGAACGAGGGCCCCCAGGTGATGCCACAGGCCGTCAGGTGGGAAGAGTTGGACACGTCACCATTGCTTGCTGACGGAGGTTTCTCAGCTGGGTCTGGGCCATGGGTTACCCGTAGCTCAGTGTGGCTGCCATCTGATTTTCACCTCCTGTTGCTAAGGCCACAGCCCCTGGGGACGCCACGGAAGTTTTGTTAGGGCAGGACGGGATGGCCGGGGTAAGGAAATCATTTGCCCTTCCTCTGGAGTTTTGCATTTTTCTGTTGTGGTAAAGGGGAGCTAACCTAAAATCAGCCATTTTCTAAAATCTCTTGTGGGGATTAATGATCACACGACTCTTTTACTATGGTTAAACCATTGGGTTTATATGATACGTGAGTTATATGTCAATACAACTGTTAAAATTAAAAATATATGCGTAAGGATGGCTCAAATCTTGAAAATGAATTGACATTCCAACCATTTTCAAGGGTACAACCTAGTGGCATTACATCCCACTCCCCATGTTGGGACACCTTCACCACTCTGACTTCATCGCCCCGGAATGAAGCTTTCATTCCCCCCCCAGTTAATGTCATTGTTATGATCGGTGCTGTCCAGTCAGTTCTGACGCAGAGCGACCTGGGGTGCAACAGGAGGGTGCACAGGCGGGTCCACACCGTCCTCATTGTCAGCTTGGAGCCCCTGTTGCAGCCTTTTTGTCAATCCATCTGGTCCACGGTCTTCCTCTTGTTCATGGGTCTGCAGCCTTACCAAGCACGATGTCCTTTTCCTGGTAACTACCAATCCCCGTTTGGCCTCTTTGTATTTATTTATTGTAGATATTCTATGTAAGTGAGCTCATACAGTATTTGATTTGCCTTTTTAGGTTTGTCTTATTTCACGTACCGTAGTGTTCTCAAGTGTCATCCATGTCATAGCATGGATTTCTCTTTAGGGTTGAGCAATATTGCATCGTGGGTATTCACTGCATTTTGCCTGTCCATTAATCTGTTGGTGGGTACTTTTTGGCTGTTCTCAATAGTGCTGCAATGAACATGGGCATAGCATGGGAGTTTTTCGTTTTGAAGTCTATTATTCACTGTCTTAGATATCCTTAAGAGGATGGATGGCCTAGAAGATTTTAAGTTGGTTATATTAGGGACTATGGCTTCCTTGTCATGACTTATCTTTGGTACCAGGCCCATAGTTGATGTGAATGAGTGGAGAGTAATTATGTGTGTGTCTTTAAACGTTTGCTTATGCCACGCCTTTTTATACTCCTCATGACACTGTGAGTGGACTAGGGATTGGGCTACTAACGGCAAGGTCGGTGGTTCAAACATATCAGCTGCCCCTCAGGAGAAAAGTGAGGCTGTCTTGGAAACCCTACGTAGGTCGCTCCGAGTTGGCATGGACTTGATGGCAGTGGCTTTTGGGTTGGTTCCGGGTGCATTCCCCAGAGAGTTTAGGTAAAGAAACACCTGACACCTCTGGGATCTGGTTGGGGTTGTTCTCCACATAGACGGGGAAGCCCTCAAAGCGTTCATGGAAAAATTCCATTCTCCCCAAATTCCATTTTGCCACAGACTTTTTGGAGCTCCCCTCGCCGGTGCCAAAGGGCAGCTCTTCGCAGTGCTGCCGCGTTTAGCGCTGTCAGCACACCTGCCTGTGTCCGTTACCTCAGCTCCCATCTGGACGGGATTTCACCTGGGAACAGTTTGGTTGTTGAGTTCAGCCAAGAGGCAGGCTTTTCCAAGAGAAGAGGTTGGCAGCCTCTCCTACAGACACCCAGGCCCCATTCTGAAGAGCAAGAGGGTCTGGACAAAGCAGCCCTGTGGCTGCTGAAGGGTGGCTTGTCATTGGCAATTCTGTCACCGGCACTCCAGTTTCACACTGGCCTTTGTGTTTATGGTTCGGGGCCAAGCCGTTAGTGCGGGTTACCTTTTCACCAGGAAGTCCTTGTGGAGAACTGGATGGATTTTCTTTTCCAATCCACTCCCCTGTGCTGTGATTTTAAAAACGGTACTATCCAGTTTTACAACTGTTCCCCCTAAGAGACGTGTTCATGTGTGAGAGTACATTTTCAAGCAAGAGAGAGTTATCAGATATGATTTTTGGGGTGGGGGTGGTGGGTGGGAGGTAAACAAGATGACTTCGGTGCAATTGAGTGAGGACAAGGTCACACTCCTTTGTTTGGAAGTCCTCAAGAAATATAACAGTCGCCCAAACCAGAGGGTTCGTGGACCACATAGATCAAGTCCTACGCGCGCACGGAGCGAGAAGAAGGACTGCCTACTGTCGTGACTTTTTCCGGGACTTGGGGGGATGACCTTTCTGCCCTTGCCGGAAGAAGGATGTCTTGACATTCAGCACACCCCTGGAAAAAGTCCACGTTTGCCATATTGAAGACACCACTTCCAAAGACATGTTCTCACACCTGCCCTTTTGGGATGGCCATCCTCAGAGAATCAGCTCCGGCACATTGTTGTTGGGGAGTGCACGGAGTTCTGAGGCGCAGCGACTCCACGGCTGGTGGGATTACATGCAGTCTGGTGCTGTGCCATTCTCAGAGCCACTGCTGTGTTTGCGCCAGTGCTGAAGCCCCTGCGTCAATCCACCAGCCGTTTCTTCTTCCTTGGAGTTGTGCTACCTCAATCATGAAGATCCTGAAAGCTTCGCTCCATCTGCATCATGAAGGTAGACTGTGCTTTGAGGAGGCAGCTCTTTCCCCGTCGTGTTCTGAGTGCCTTCCGACCCGAGGGGCTCATGGCTGGTACCATCTTTGACAGCGTTCTGCGATTACCCATAAGAGTTTCATTGGCCTTTTCTTCTATTTTGGGGGGAAGTAGGTAGCCATCGTCCATCTTCCTGCCCTCTACTGAAACCGTGGTGTTATGGATGACCCTGCTGGCACTTGAGATATTTGGTGGCATAGCTTCCAGTATCAAGCAACGCACAAGCCAGCAAAGCCCAAGAAGCGACAGACAGGTCAGATGGTGTCGAGATATCATGTGCACCTTGCCCTGCATGGGTTTGCTCTATCAACCGAACTATGTCTTTGGCTGTATCTTAAAAACAAAACATTAGCTTCTGTCTTCTCACTATTGTAGGATGTTGTTTGCCTTCCTGGTCAGTTTTGGAAGTTCAAGACAGAACTCACCCATCCATCTCCAAATAGCTCATTGGGGGACTATGTAAGAATAGACCCGTATTTGCTTTTTCCATCAAGGTCAAGGGTGGATGAGTTTTGCTGCCTTTTTATTTCCACGAGCCAGCACTAGTCTAAGAAAGATGCTGACTTATTTTTCCACTAAGGGTTTTCGCACTCAGTAAGGAATCCGAGTTATATTTATTGCGATGAGCACATAGCTATCTTTTCCTCCTTAAAAAAAAAAGAAGCCAAACCACTGGATTGTGACGCATGGTGACTCCCATGTGACAGAGTTCAAGTGCTCCCTAGGCTGTCCTGTCATCTTTAGGGAAGAAGATCGCCAGCCTTTTCTTCTTCAGTGTTGCTGGGTGGTTTCAAACTGCCAACCTTTAGGCTAGTAGGTGATGGAAAATTGCTTGTACCACCTCCCCCACTTTCCACTTATCTTCCCTAAGGAATACTTTTGCGTTTAAAAGACACTTCAAGCAATTTTAAAAAAATTTTAATGGAAAATCAAGGGGCCCTGCTGGCCCAGTGGGCGAAGCATTGGGGTGCTAGCCACACAGTTGACAGCTCAACACCACCCCCGCCCCCCGCCCCCTGGTCACTCCCCAGGAGGAAGAAGAGGCCTCTGTTCCTGATAAGATCCACTGCCTGGAAGCCCTGTGGAACAGTTCTCCTCTCACTTGGAGGATCTCTATGAGTTGATGGCAGTGGGTTGGAGACAGTGAGAGTGTATACGTTAGTTGAATGAAGGCTAGGATAGACCCAAATGGTTTTAAGAATGATAATATTTATTTGGAATATTTGGTGAACAGTCATTTATAACTTCATTTTGTGTCTCAAGCCACCTGCCCAGGGTCTTGAAGGTGTGTGTATATTGGGGGCAGGCAGGAAAGAGGCTCAGGAATGTTTCTGCAGGCTGCTCAGACAGAGTCTGCATGATAATCTACGAGACCTCTTGGGTCTCAGGACCGGAAAAACGAAGAACCTTTCTTCTAGGAGAAATGGCTCGAGGGATTTGGAGATTTATATTTGAGCCTGGACATGGTGATTAAGATTCTTAGATGAAATGGAGGCTGTTGAGCTGCTAACCTCAAGGTTAGCAGTTTAAAACCCCCATCTGCTCCAAAGGAGAAAGCTGGGACTTTCTACTCCTATAAAGAGTTAGAGTCTCAGAAACTGATAGGGACAGTTCTAACCTGTCCGATAGGGTTGATGTGAGTCAGCATAACTCAATGGGAGTGAGTTTGGCTTTTTTTTTGAACTAGTGGACGTTGTTAAAAAAAACAAACGACCTGGTTTTCACTGGGTGAAACATTGGTGGTGATCCACAGATACCCCCCTGATTTAGAAAAAAACAAGTGAAAACAAAACTTCCAGCTCATTGAAGCCCCACGTGGGTCAGACCGATGTGCTTCATAGGCATTTAGTGGCTCACTTTTCAGAAGCAGATCGCAGGCCTTTTGTCCAAGGAACTCTGGGGTGGGCTGGAACTTCTAGGTTTTAGAAGTCGGTTAATAGTATGGTCCACTTAGAGACTTCTTGATTTAGGAACTTGCCCTAAGTTCCCCAGAGGGGAAGGGTTTAGAAACCAATAGGGTCAGATGGCTTTGGGGAGTCCACATAAAGTATTAAGTGCCTTTAAAGTGTGAAAGTGGAGGATTAAGGTGCACCCGGTCCAAGCCTGGGTATCTTCAGTCGTCTCATATGCGTGTGAAAGCTAGACAATCAATACGGAAGACTGCAGGATAATTGATTCATTTGTATGATTGTGTTGCTGAAAAATATTGAAAGCATCATGGACTGCCAGAAGAACAAGCAATCTGTCTTGGAAGAAGTATTGCCAGAATGCTCCATTGAAGCAAGATGGCGAGACTGCGTCTCCAGTACTTTGGGAGAGTTGTCAGGAGAGACCTGTCCCTGGGAAAGGACGTCATGCTTGGTAAAGTAGACAGAGGCAGAGCCTTGACGAGATGGGCTGAGGCAACGCTGGAGCCATTGTGAGGATGGATGGTGCAGGACCCCGCCGTGTTTCTTTCTGCTGCGTTTGGGGTCGCTGTGAGTTGGAGCCGCCTTGTCAGCACCTAACACCTCCAACCACCACCACCACCACCATGCAAGCTGTCAACCCTGGCAGGGAGGAGGGCTCACCCTGCCTGGGTCCGTGGTGAGGACAAGTAGAAGGTGGGCAGAGTGCCCCTGCAGCAGCTGGGGAAGGAGAGGCTGCAGTTGCTTGTCAGGACCACTAAATGGGAGGCTAAACAGTGGCCCAATTTTAATCTGAAGGCGAGTCTTCAGCTTCCTGGGATGTTAGCCAGTCAATACCTACCTGACAGCCATAGTAACCACCTAAAAAGAAACAGGTGGGGTTTGTTTTGTTCATTTAATCCAGTACATCCAAAAATATCATTTCAACATATAGCTGACTAGAAACTTTTAATGAAATGGTTAACTTTTGACACTACCTCTCAACTTAGATGCTAAATTCTCATCACAAAGATTTGTGTTCATAAAATGTACAGTTGGAAATGTAGATTTCCTTACCCACTGGTCTCATCCATTTTGACATGTAATCGGGAGAGAGCAGGCCCTGGAGAAGGTCATCACGTTGGGTAAAGTAGAGGGGGGTGGGCAGAAAGGGGATGACCCTTAATGAGATGGATGGGCACAGTGGCTGCAACCAGTGGCCTAAACTTAACAGTGGTGAGGATGGTACAGGGCGGGGGATGCTTCTCTCTATTGTTCATGGGGTCGCTATGAGGTGGAATTGACTTGACGGCACCGTGTTAGATCTGATCGACAAGAGAAACAAATCCAAGGACACTCACATATGTGTAAGAGAGAGCTTTATATCAACAAGTAATTGTATATTAAGAAAATATTCCAGCCCAGTCCAGATCAAGTCCATCAGTCCGATATTAGTCCATACGTCCAATAAGAATTCAAAAATCCTTCTTCAGCCTCAGGCAATCACATGCAATGATGCAAAATGCAGGAAGATCACAGGCTGGTAGATGCAAAGTCTTGTGAATCCAGTGTCAGTGGAAGCATCTCAGTGCTGGCGTGGACCTCCCCAGGGCTCCTCCAGCTCTCCGACTGTGGCTCTTCAACAAGACGGTGAAGCAGAGCGAGAGTGTGGTCTGTCTCCCAGGAGAAAGAGAGGAAGTTCCCAGAATTCTCATGAGAAGGGCATGCCCACAGGAGGCATCTTCAGGCTTTGACCTGATTGACAGACTAGACTCCACCCCTCCACTCTTAATATCCTCAAGTTGACATGAGGTTATGTAACTACCATAAGCACCCAAAAACACCTGGTTTCAAGCCTACTTAACATTTTTGCAAAAACTGAATCAAATGCCCCCAAATTATTTTCCTTTAATATTTGTATCCATATTGATAAAACTCCTTCAGTTTTAAAATATAAATTTATTAAAATGAAAGAAGAGTTTTCCATACAGTCTTTCTGTTGGACATGCCACATTTTAAGTGTTCACTGGCCATGTGAGGCTTACAAGCCTCGTGATCTGGTGGGATTCCAAAGGCTCCCAGCGGCAACTTCCATGATCTTTGAATTCCACCAACTTCCTGGTTGTAGCTCTCCTTTCTCCATTCTACTACTTGTGTCACCTACGGAAACAAGGGTCATTCTTTGATTGCCCTTGAGTTGACCTAAGCCTTGATTGTTCCTTGTTGGTTTGTTTTCTTCCCCATCAAGACCGGTGTCCCCTGGAAAATGAGTTATCTCCTAGTAACTAAAATCTGGGCCTGGCACTCTAAAACTTAGCCAGTGTTGTTAGTTGATGTCGAGTTGATTCGGATTCCTGGCAACCCGTGTGTCAGAGTAGAACTGCTTCATAGGGTTTTGAAGGCCAGGCTTCTCTCTCTAGTTACCTCTAGGTGGTTTTGAATTGCCAACTTTTTAGCTGGTACCAATCTCTGAACAAACCAAACCAAACCAAACCTGTTATTGAGTTGAGTCTGATTCATCGCGACACTATAGGGCAGGGTAGAACTGGCCCTGTGGGTTTCTGAGACTGTAACTACTTACAGAAATAGAGAGCCTCATCTCTCTTCCATGGAGCAGTGGGTAGTTTCCAACCGCTGACCTTGAGGTTTGCAGACCGAACTGTAACCCACTACACCATCAGGGACTCCTTAATGACAGAGTAGATTATCCTGTTGTTTTTAATGATGCATTGCTTCCTTGGTGATGCGGAGTTATGTTGCAAGATGAGCATTTGCTTTGTGATCTGTCATCTAAATGCCTACAGGACGCATTCCACAGCTTTTAATAGAATGGGTTGAAAGTCCTCTCTGACTTTGGTTCTTTGCCTTTTCTTTAATTAACTTAATCTGTGGTTATTTTGGACTCTACTTCTCTTTTAGCCGGTGGCATTTACCGAGTCCCTGTCATAGGCCCGGCGCTCTCAGAGATTACAAAGAAACAAGCAAATCACAGAAGCATAAATAAAATAGACACGTCATGACCTTGCCATTTAGAAAGCTGAGAGGTAGTTGATCTAGCACCGGTGTGAGTGCGCAGTTGTCTGTGACTTAGGTCCCTTCCAACAGTGGAAGCGCTGTCCCCCCAGTCCTTTCCTCAGGGTCCAACAGGGCTGCCGAGACTCACAGTCAGACCACCTTTCCAGGAAGCACGGTGGCGAAGTGGAAATTGAAGGGTGCAGCTTCCCTTGTAAGAGACCTTCTGGGGGGGAAGACTTCCTGACTTGTTTGCCAGCCCCCCGGGAAGATGGCCTATTCTAGGCAGCTGTGTGAGGGGACTGGCTGCCGAGGTTGTGGGGGGGCTTGGAAGACCTTTCCCACTTATCCAGGGACAGATGTTTCTAAGGCAGAGGTTAAATATGACCATCTTTGGGCTCATTCCCCGATCTCTCATTCTTCTCTTCGTTCTCCCCCTTTACCCTTAGTATTCTCCTCTGTTGGGAAAGTTGTCATAGTTCTCCGTGATGAGTGTCTTTTTCTCTCCCTGTCTCTCTTAACCTGATATTTACCTTTTAAAATAAAACCAGAGCCCTTAGCCTCAAGAACTGGACCTTCCACCTCCGTTTAGTCCATCCCCCTTTCCTTACGTCTGTTCCGGAGTGGTTTAGCCGGGGGCTGCTGACTGCGAGGTCCACAGGTCGACGTCACCAGTCTCTCTGGGGAGAAAGATGAGGCTCTCTACTCCCGTAGAGAGCGACAGTCCTGGATACCCCCAGGGGCAGTTCCACCCTGCCCGGCAGGGTTGCTCTGAGTCGGCATCCACTCATGGCATTGAGGGTTGTTGTTGTTGTTGTCCTCTGATCAGGCCCTGTGGCTGCGTGACCCAGTGCTGGAGGGCGCTGAGTGGCAGCTGTGCCCAGCTGCACTTGCCTGATTGGCACTTGGCCTCTGTGTGTGGAAGAGAAAATAGACTCTGTTGCCCCACTGACAGGAGAGACTTTTTTTTTAAGAGGACGATTAAAAAAGCAGTTTACCCAACACTTGCTTGGTGACAGGCAGTGATTGGGCACTGAGCTTGATTCTACTGTTGGCCAAAGGAATCGTTTGGGGGGTCAGGCTCCCCTCAGGTTGGACTGTGTAGGGCTCGCTGGATTTGAAGCCCTCGTCTGCAGGGGTGGAGCTCGGACATCTGTCTTTAAATAACATGCCCCACTTTCTTCACTAAGCCTCTTAACCTTTTCCTCTCCCTCAGAAACAACGAACAAAGAAGCAATCACCCCCAAACAACCAACACTGAAAAACACTCATTGCCATCGAGTCCGCTTTGACTCCAGGAGCCATAGAGGGCAGGGTCTCACTGTCCCCGTGGGCTTATGGGAGTGGAAAGGCCCATCTTTCTCCCTCAGAGAGGCTGGTGGTTTCGAACTGCTGACATTCTGCTTAGCAGCCAATATGTAACTCTGATGCCAGCCAGGGCCCCCTATCTCCAAACAGTTTATTAGCACCTTCTCTCTCACCTACTGGAGAAGTTCAGATTATTCTCACTTCCTAGTCTGGAGGAGGAGCTCTGGTGGTGTAGTGGTTTATGCGTGGGACTGCTGTCTACAGGATCAGCTGGTCGAACCCACCAGCTCTTTGGCGGGAGAGATATGAGGCTGTCTGCTCCTGTAAAGATCTGCACTCTTGGAAATCCACAGGGGAAGCTAGCTCCCCAGGCCTATAGGGTCGCATGGGTTGGGATTGACTCAATGGCAGCGGGGCTTTCATTTTGGAGTATGAATGGAAAATGAGAAGATGAGAGAGTAAGAAAGCAAGCAAGGAAGGAAAGAAAGAGGGATGAAAGAAAGCGGAGCCCTGAAGACTTTTCCTTTGAGTGGTTTCTGCCATGAAGTCTTAGCAGATAAGGTCGCTTCGAAAGAAAGGCATGGATACAAACTCCTGCTGAATGACCCTGGCCATGACCCCATGGGAACCCTGAGAAATAGCATCCTTTTCACCTTTCCTACGGGAAATTAAAACCAAACCGGAGCTTGTCAAGGTGAATGTTGTCATCAGTCAGCAGATGTGGTTGCCGCCTGTTTCCGCAGGGACCTTGCGCGTTGTCATAAATAGAAGGAGTGGGTGACAAGTGAGCGCTCGATTCATCACGTTGCACGAGTTGGAAGAATGAGATGATAGAATGTGATAAAGTCAAGTGGCTCGCTCAGTGCCAACGAATGATAACAAGCGGACAGCTGGGCGCTGGCCACGCACCAGTGCTGGTCTAGGCCCTTGCTTGTGTTAATGAGGTGATACGGCGGACACCTAGCATGGTGCCCCCCACATCAGGTGGTTCCATTGTCACACTCACTGCTGTGGAGTCGAAACAGACTCACAGCGACACTGTTGGACAGGGTAGAACTGCCCTTGCGGGTTTCTGAGACTGTGCCTCGTAACTGCCTTATCCGCCACTTCCCTAGTAAGTACCATTTTATGCCCGCTTACAGCTGGGGAAACCAGGAGCTCAGCTTACAGATGGGGAAACCAGGAGCTCAGCTTACAGATGGGGAAACCAGGAGCTCAGAAACATCAGCTGATTCACTGGAAGTCACCGAGCTAATTCGTGGCAGAGCTGGCGCTGGAAGCCAGCAGCCTGGTTCTAGTGCTGGGACTCGACATCTGTGTTCCACTGCCAATCCTTGTTAGGTGCGAATTATTCTGCGTATGTGTTTGTGTGTGTTACTGACTATATGTTGACTATACACCAGGGGGCTTCATCAAGTGTGTGGAGAAATGGAGTGAAAAGTTAATCGAATTTTCTCATGAACTTCTTGAAGCCCCTTCGTGGGTCTGTATGCATATATACATATACATACACATAGATATAAACCCCAAACCAAATTCCCTGCTATGTAGATTTTGACTGATAGCAACCCTCTGTAAGGGTTTTGAGGCTGTCAATCTTTACAGGAGCAGATAACCTCGTCTGTCTCCCCTGGAGCACGGTGGGTTTGAAGTGCCTACCAAGCAATTATTATTATATTATGTGCTATATGATACATTGTGTTCCTAGGGGCCATCCAGTCTGTTCTGATTCAGGGTGAACCTGTGAACAACAGAATAAGACACTGCTCAAGATGAGCATATTTGATGGTGTAGTGGATTATGTGTGAGCTGCTAACCGCAAGGTGGGCAGTTCGAAACCACCAGCTGCTCTGTGGGAGAAAGATAAGACTTTCTACTCCTGTAAAGAATCACAGTCCCAGAAAATCGTAGAGGCATATCTTCTCTGCCCTATAGGGTCACCATGAGTTGGAATCAATTTAATAGCAGTGAGATGCATCTGTATACATTCACAGATATAATATGTAACATCTATATTATATTCACATGTAAGATTGTGCATATAAATAGATACATACATATGCAGTCAATGGAAAAATAACTTACAGGAGTTAAGTTTTGGAACCTTCTGGAAGTAAAAGAGTCCTGGTGGAATAGTGGACGCTGTGTAGGTTTGTTAACGGCAAGATCAGCAGATGGAAATCACCATTTATTCCACAGGAGAAAGACTAGATTTTCTGTCCGCATAAAAAGAGTCCCAGCCCCGGAAGCTCACAGGGCAGCTCTAATCTGCCTGCTGGGTTACTGGGAGTCAGAACTGACTGGACGGCAGGGGTTTGCGTTTTAGAGGTTGAGCACTCAAATTCTAAAACATCACGATCCTAACTAGCCAGCCCTGCAGCTGGCGGGCCACTTCCTTCCCCCCTACTCCTTCCCGTCCACAGCTGTTAAGTGGCAGCTTCTGTGTGCTTGGCCCTGTAGGATGCTAGGAAACCATTCAACCTCGGTGGCCCCTGGGCACACCCGATGCGATGAGAGCCTTTTCAGTGCTTATCAAACAGTGCATGCTATCAGGGGGGTGCTCTAGGACTATGATGAAAAACTATGACAGGAGCAGGTTCTTAAAAACAAACATCTATTTAAAAATAGTATCTTTGTTGTTGACAATACACAGCAAACATCTAGCAAAACTACAAGCCAATTTACGTTTCTGCATGCAGGATTCAGTGGCATTGATTATATTCATCAAGGCCTGCCCCTGAGTTGTTTCTTCCTCAACGTGTACTCAGCATCTCCCAAGGGTCTCGTCTAAGCTTCTGATTGGCGGCTGTCAGTTCGATTCCACATGGGTGGATCTTAAAAAGCAAAGTCCTCCAGGCAGACACGCTTTACGAGTGAAGCTTTTGATCAGGGTGGGTGCTCCTTTTTTTTAATCCCTTTCTCTTCACATCTCCTCCCAGCGTCTTTCCTCTAGTTTGGGACCTCTCTGAATTTAAATCGTTCTGAAATCTACACGTGACCTTATTAAGAAAACTGTGTACATCTAGTGTGCTTGCCTCCTAGGCATGATGTTAAGTGTTCTGTATACAAGAGAAGGCTTCAAAAGTATTTGTGGAGAATGTCATGATCTTTTGGTTTCATGTTTCCTTGGCAACAGAGGTATCGGCTGCCCACGGTCCCATTTCAGAATGCTCTATGATGTCTGTTTCAGTAAGTTTCACGCATGTTGAGTCTGGCAGGCAGGCTGGTCAAATAACTGATGGACGACTCCCGAGCCCTGCCGCCGTGCCTTCCGAATGAGCGGTCCATCACCTGCTGGCTTCTCCAGCATCTCTTGGCTGCAGCTCCAGTCACAGACGCCTTACCTGGTGTGGACCCCTGGTGTTCTGAGCAAATAAAGTGGGAGGCCTGGTACTCTGCTCGCTTAAACACAGCATCCTATGGGGGCAGTTCTGTCTCCTCTGCCATGGGTAAGGTGACCAGGTTTTAACATTGGTAAAGTGGGACACCATTGATAAAACTCATATCCTGGCGAAACAGCCACATGGCAGCCGAAAACCGTATACCCTAGCTTGTCATGCATACTTTCCAAAAACCGGGATTAAAAACAAAATGCAGCGGGATGTAGGAACAATTGTTAAAAATCAGGACTGTCCCGCCAAAAGCGGGACATCTGGTCACCTTAGTCTTGGGGGGTCGCCATGAGCCCAAACCAACTTGACGGCCTCCAACAACGATGGGAATGACTGCACCTATAATTGGGGGAGTGAGGGAACATTGCTTAATCAAGTTCAAGTTGCAATTGCTCCTGGGAGAGTTTCCCTAGCACCTGAATGTTTTGGATCTCCAAATAGCAGTCTGTGAAAGCAAAGTGGGCCAAGAGTGCTGAACTCAGCGAGTCGGGGAGCAGAATTTCTGCCCTTTGTTCTTGCTCTGGGCTCCCTTTGGCTCTGTGCACAGTCACAGAGCAGGTTTTCCCAGGTCTCTGCATTTCCCCCATCTCCTGAATGCAGCAGCCTCTGCCTTGCGCCACGCCCTTTCCATTAGAACTCTTGCTACTGTCTCTCCCCCCAACCCCCTTTTGTTTGTGGAACCCTGCATTTACTCTGGAGAAGGAAACTGAACCGGCTCTTCATGGGGTGTGAGCTTTCAGCCCCAACTCTGCATTTTCCATAAGCCTCGCTCCGTTAAGGACCTGGGCTTAGAGAGTCCTGGGTTGGGGCTCTTTGTCTTATGGTGGGTTGTGATTCATGTGTGCGTGCATGCATTCAGTCATTTTCAGGCTTGTTCGTGTTACTTGATGGTAGAGACGCCTGGGCATTAATGTTTTCGTGCAGCCTCACTGCGCGTGTGCAGTTCTACCCTGTCCTTATGGGATGGCTGTGGTTTGGAATCAACTCCGTGACATTCGTTTTGTTTGTCCAAAGCAGTCTGTCCCCTTCAGGGATGTGATTGATCTTTGCATAGATCCTTTATTTATTGACTTCTCCCTAGGGCTGGGGGAGGTGATGAGGCAGATATGGTTTCTGCCCTTAGAAGGTTTATGCTCCAGCAGGAAGGACAACCGTGAGCACAGAATCCCGTGAGTCATACATGTTCAGAAAGGGGAATAACTGGAACCAGAGCGGGGCAGGGTCTAGTTTAGGGTTGAGTCCCCAGGACCAGTCTCTCTAAGACATTTATACTCAGAGCAAAAGGAAGAGCAGGCATAAGGAAGCAGGAATTGTGTCCTCAGGGCAAAGACTGCCGAGAAAGCACCGGTGCAGTTAGCAGTTAGCAGCCTGCAGAAAGGAGGCTCGGGTGTGGTGAACAGGAAGGCTGCTCCTGTCGCCTGGACATTGCAGGTGGGAAGCCACAGTCAGACCTCCCTGGCCCCATCCTGGGTCACACGTGGGGAGTAGGGACTAAGTGTTCTCTAAACTCCCAAGGACTATAGTCCATGTCAGAAGCCATTTAAACACAGATGGCATTTGGTAGGGTTGGGTTACGCATTGGGCTTCCCTCCTCAGCGAGAAAGGTTCCTGGGAGAAAGATGAGACTCTCTACTCCCGTGAAGACTTGCCATCTCAGCAACTCACAGGGGCAGTTCTACCCTGTCCTATAGGCTCATCGTGAGTCGGCATCGACTCCATGGCAGTGAGTTGGGTTGGTAGTCCACATGCGTCCTTTCATCATTTGTTCCCCACCAAAAAGAGTTGGTGTGCTTTCTTGGTAGGAGTCTTACGCGACGAGTAACGGAAATCCAACTCAAACTGGTTAAAAAAAGAAAAGTAATTTGTTGGCTCAAGGTCAGATCTAGAGGGGAGCCGCCTTCTAGAGACTAACTCAATGAGATCAGCAAGGACCTGGATTCTCGCCACCTTTCCACTGTGCAATCATTGTGTGGTGGTAGGTTCCAGGTTTACTCGGGGCGGGCTGGACCACAGCCTTTCAGTTCTCACATTCTCCCGACAGCCGCTGGGCAGGGAAAGAAAGCCCCGGCCCTGACTCCCTCAAGTTATCCAGGGAATAGAGGAGCACATGAGCATACGCCAAAGTGTGTCCACCCTGACCCTCCCGATGAACCAGCTTGGCTGCTGCCCCACAGAGAAGCTGTCCATTCTCAACGGGGGAATCCAGGTCCTTTCAGAAGAAGAAGTGGGGAGGGGCTGCTGAAGAGGTCATTGTCAGTGTCACCAATTTTGAATTAACAGGTGACGCTATTTAGAGATCACATGTGAGTGGCGAAACTGTCAAGAGAAGCAAAGGTATAAGAATCCAGATAATTCAGAACAGTGGCTCCTTCTTCAAAGTGAGTATAGGATTATAATCTGGAGACGGTAAACTACAAAACAGTAAATAATAGATTGTTTCATCCCTGTTTTTTTCAGATTAAAAAATTCACTGCCGTTGAGTCAATGCCGCCTCCTAGTGAACCCACAGGACAGGGTGGAATTGCCCAGCAGGTTTCTGAAATTATAACTCTTTATGGGAGTAGAAAGCCCCATCTTTCTCTCTCAGAGTGGCTGGTGCTTTTTGAACTGGTGACCTTGTATTTAGTAGCACAATTTGTAACCTCCACCCAGGGCCCATTATCAGACTAGAAAGTGTCATTTTTATATGTACCATCAAAAGGAGTCCCAGTGGTACAGATGGTAACAGAAAGGTTGGGGTTCAAACTCACCAGACACTCCATGGGAGAAAGACGAGGCAATCTACTTCCATCAAGATCTATAATCTGGAAAGCTCTAGGGGCAGTTCTGTTCTGTCTAAAAGGTCACTGTGAGCCCAGAATTGCTTCAAGGACTCAGTACGTGCACGTACGGAACTAGAATCCCTGAATGGTCCCAATGGTTAGCTCAGTGATAGGTGAAAGGTGAAAGTGGAGGGTTCTTGGCAGAAAGGCCTGGCGATCTGCTTCTGAAAAAGCTGGTTTCAGTAACCCTGTGGAGCGGAGTCAACGGGTGTCGGAATGGACTTGCTGGTAGGGTGGTAGTATACTGAGCTATAAACTCTAAACTCACTCCTATAGAGTTGAATCTGACTCACGGCAACCCTTTGGGATGGGGTAGAATTGCCCCTGTGGGTTTCTGAAGCTGCAATTATTTATGAAAGTGGAAACCTGGTCTTTCTCCTGTG
The DNA here is from genome assembly GCF_000313985.2 of Echinops telfairi. Classification (NCBI taxonomy): domain Eukaryota; kingdom Metazoa; phylum Chordata; class Mammalia; order Afrosoricida; family Tenrecidae; genus Echinops; species Echinops telfairi. The sequence goes on from NW_022111369.1 coordinate 54,853,185, forward strand.
GAGTGACTGGTGGTTTTGAACTGCTGACCGTGAGGTTAGCCATCTGACTTATAACACACTATGCCACCAGGGCTCCTGCGAGCTGTAAAACAGCGGCTTTACAAACGTTGGCCATGAACATGTCTAACTCCAGTGTCTGAATTATTTTCCCCATTTAAGTTCATCGTCCCGAGGTGAGGAAAGGTCTTGTTGTTGTTAGCCTGAAGCCTAGAAACAGCAAGACCAGGCAGTGGCTGCTCGCTGACCATGCTGATTGCTGCGAGCACACAGCTCCGTGCCCGCACTCCCCAGACACGTGGGTCCTTCTAAAAGTGGACACGGCGGCTGTCGCCCACTGATCCTCTGTGTTGAGTGACCCAGATAGGCAGCGCACAGCTGGTCTGTACCACACGCCGGAACGGAAAGCCCAGGGTGAAATGAAGAACTGGTTGGACAGCTTAGCTGGAGTCAGGGCCCTTGAAAGCTTCTGGTCTCCACACAAGTTGGCTCTCTTAGTTCCCTGGTCAGGTTTTTCCTTTTTTAAATTCAAGAACATAAGAGTGATTGGAAGGATGACTTTCTCTGTTTCTTGTTGTTGTTAGGCCCGTGAGTCTGTTCTGACTCACAGCAGCCCTACAGACACCAGAAGGAACCCCGTCTGGCCTGTGCCATCCTCGCCACGGTTCCCATGTCTGAGCCCACTGTGAACCCCGCCCGGCCCTGCGCCACGGTTCATGTCGGAGCCCACTGTGAACTGGCCCGGCCCTGCCCCATCCTCACCATGGTTCCCATGTCTGAGCCCACTGTGAACCCCGCCCGGCCCTGCGCCATCCTCACCACGGTTCATGTCGGACCCCTCTGTGGCGGCCACCGTGCCAGTCCATCTGGTGGAGGGCCTTCCTCTTTTTTGCCGCCCCTCCACTTTACCAAGCACGGTGTCCTTCTCCAGGGACTGGTCCCTCTAGACCAGTTTCTTCGGTTTGGCAAGGTCGTTTCATTCAGCACAGCAGAGTGAAGTGTGCCGGGTGTTGTGTGTGTTGTGTGTGTGTGTGTTTCTTTATATGTGCAAAATGCTGTGCTTGCAAGGAGAACAATTGGCCTTTGACATGAGTTTCTTATTTAGCCCACCAGTCAACATTCAAGTCGTGAATAAACATTTTTGAAAGGCATCTCTTTTATGGAGTTGAGCTCTTAAATAAAACATCTCTCTCTCTCTCTCTTATTTTTTAACAGCATGAAATGAGACTTGTCGTCATCCTTTTGTTGGTTTTCATTTTCTTTATCTTAAGAAAAGGAATCACAGTGTTTCGGTATGGTGTCAAAGTATCCAAAGTAAAGTCTTTCCCCCACCCCCAGTTCTGCCATTCTTAGTGATTTTGACTGGTTTGTGTGTGATTTTATAGTGGGGTTTTCTAAGTCTGAAGCTCTGGTCCTTATTATTAAGGCTCTTATTGTTTTGGCATTTGATCAAGAGATTTTTTTAAGTGTAAAAGCAGATTTTATGTCGCATTTTCTTCTTGTTACTGATAGCTTTGAACTCCATAAGTTTGGGGTTTCCCCCCCACCCCTCTTCCTGAGTGCTTTGCGGCTTTTCGTAACATCTCTCTCTGATCTGGCTGCAAATTAAACTCCCAAATTGCCTCTGCCTTGCAATAGCAATGAAAAAGAATACTAAGTATTTACATTTAACATGTGTGGGAAATATGAACCCAGCTTATTTTCAAAATAAGATCGCCTTCAGATATCCTAGTGGAGACACATTTCTGGGGACCCCCCCGCCCCCAATAGCATCAGGCTGATTTGGAATAAGAGTTCTTCCCAGAATTTCCTTACATGTTCCTTGCTTACACATGTCCAGGCGGAGACCGCCTGCCCGCTGATGGGCATGGTGCTTTCTTTGGAGAGTCAGAGATGGTTCTGGAACTCGAGAATAGTGACAGCCACCCAACTGGGTGAAAAGAAAGAAAAATTCTGGATGGGACACTTTGAAAAAGGTGAATTGGACACCCCCCCACAGAGGGGTCACGGGGCAGAGAGGAGCCTATGAGGGTGCGGTGTAGCATCGGTGAAACACACAACATTCCTCTAGCTCTTTGGTGCTTCCTTGCCCCCACTATCATGACCTCAGTTCTCCCTTACAAACTGGATTAGACCAGAGCAGGCACACTGCGACACAGAGGAGTCTGTAGCACAGGGAATCCAGGGTAGAGAAACCCCTTGGGGCCAACAATGAGAGTGGAGATACCGGAAGGATTAGGAGAGGGTGGGGGAAGAAAGGGGAATCAATCACAAGGATC
>NW_022111369.1:54855686-54877523 GCF_000313985.2 Echinops telfairi
ATGTACGGATGTGCTTCACACCCTAGATGAATGTGTGGCTTGTGATAGGAGATATAAGAGCCCCCGATAAAAGTATTTTTTTTAAAAGAAAGGTGAATTCACAATAAAGAAAATCTGTGAAGGACTATGACTCTTCTAAGCCACAGTCTAAGCCCCTGAGACATGAAAACCCAAGCACACGTAGTCAACTATGACAGTGTAAGAAGCCACCCCACAACTCAGCGGTAGATAGCAATCACACCCCCCCCCCCTTGTGACTCCTGTGCTTGTCCACATGTCCAAGGGCCAGTTAGGGCTGGCTGCTTCAGGCTCTGGCTTGAGTGCCCCCGGATTCAGGCCGCAGGCTGGACTCAGGGTGCTTCCTGCATCTCCCTGTTCTCCTTGGGAAGGGGCACCTGGGGACCCTGTTCTCTTCTTGACAGAGAGGCGGCAGGTGCACCTGAGGCAAATGAGGCCTGGACGTTGGCAGTCTCTGCTCGCATAACTCGCCCTCACATTCCGTTGCCAGAGCAAGGGGTACAGCCAAGTACAAAGTCAGCGGGCGAGTCGCCGGGCAGGGAAATGCTTTCCACCCCTACCAGGAGGCAGGGGAGAGAATCGTTTCTGAACAGTACCCCAGCCTAACACAAGGGTTAGGAAACGGCCGTGCAGGTCTCCCTGCGGTCAGAGGATGGAGGGAACGATTCCCCCGGAGGAGGGCTTCGCATCAATGAAGAGATGGGCTTTGGGTCCCTCAGGCTCCCTGCTAGCCAGTCGTTTCCAACGTCTAGGGACCCGAGGGGACAGAGGGGAACGGCCCCTGTGGGCTTCCTGGACTTTCCATCTTTGTGGGGGTCGATAGCCTCGCCTTTCTCCTGTAGGTCGAGGGGTGGATTTGAACGACTGGCCTGGTGTGTGGCCCCTTACACCACCGGGGCTCCCAGGCAGGGGGTCTACCGTCCTGGAGAACGAGCAGGTCTCGTCTGCGGGAAGCAGCCCGGTGATGCCATGATTCAGCACTCGGCTCTTGAGTGGGGAGCTGGACATTCATCCTGCGTGGCTGCGCTCTGCTCAGAGGCAGTTCTACCATGTGCCCTGGGGTCGCTGTGAGCTGCAGGGCCTCCGTGGTCCCCAGTGCTGACATTGCCAGCTGGGAGTGGGAGGAAAGAATGAAGAGAAGGGATGGAGTAGAACATTCTAGACGGAGAGAGCGGCTCCATCAGAGGCTTGAGGTTTTGCAGGAGAACAGTGCATCTGGGAGGGGGCAGAACTGGGACTGAGCTTTGGCCAAGGGCTGATGGGAGAGAGCAGCTCCGTGTTGGTGCAGATGGTAAGCATTCTCAGCTGCCATCTGAAAGGCTGGCGCCTGGAGTCCATCCAGAGACCCACTGGAGGAAAGACCTAGCAGTCGACTGAAAATAGCTGCTCAACTCCCAGGGCAGGCCAGCTCTGCGCTGACAGGGCAGCTCTGGGTTGCCATGGGCTGCACTGGATTCGATCACATTGGTGGTTGAGCGGGAAGATGGTGGGTGGGATCACGGAGGCTGTCTCTGTGTGCCAGGCTGTAGGGTTGGTGCGGGGACTAAATGCATTAGTCTCTGGAGTCATGCAATCTTACAGCCCGAGTCCCAAACCTGGCTCTGCCATGTACTAACTCTGCGACTGTTGACAAGATCCGTCGCCTCTCTGTGTCTTCACACTGTCACCTATACCACGGTGAGAGTATGGTCAGCTCTTAGCACTTGTGCTGTGGTGAGAATCGAACACATGAATGAAGCTCACCGCTATGGAGGAGAACTGCCCCTGTGGGTTTCCCAGGCTGTACATCTTTCTTCTGCAGAAGTGTCTGGTGGGTTCGAACTGCCGACCTTGCAGTCAATCAGCAGCCTAACACAGAACCCACTACACTACCAGGGTTCCTAGAAATCTTTAAAGGAGTTGAAAGCCTCATCTTTCTCTGGAGGAGTGGTTGGTGGGTTCAAATTGCTGACCTTGTGGTTAGCAGTCCAACGCAGTAGCCCACTGCATGGCCAGGGCTCCTTGGATACGTAGAAGTCCCTTTTGGAATCAATTCTAGTGCCCAGTAGCTGTTAACTGCTGTTAGTATTTTAATGGAGTTTGGATTTTATCTGTAAGCAATGGGGCTTAACTGAAAAGTAGGGAAGGGGCGTGATTATTTTGTTGACCTGGGTGCAGTAGGGAAGATTTTTGTCTTCAAGACTGACACAAGAAGGCCATACGGCCGTGGTAGAACTACCAGTGAGGTGTGATGATGGCAACAGCAGCGAGTGATGCTAAGGATGTAGAACTGATGAGACTCGGTGGCTGAATAGATGTGGGAGGTGGGAGAAGTGGAGGAGCTGAGGTTGACTCCCACATTTCTGGCTTGGCCGAGATAGTGTGGGGTGGCTTCCTCAGCTCGGGAACACAGGAAGAGGAGTGATGGTAAAGAAAAGATGAGCTCAAAATCGGATGTGTTAGGTGAGGAGCAGGTGAAATACTCAAGAGGGCTCGAGAGGCAATGTGCTCTGGCTTTCACAGGGAGGAGGACAGCGTGGACCGCTGGAATTATTCCAGGGGTTGCTGGGGTAGGAGCACACCAACCTGGTCTTGGACTTCAGGTGCCCCTCTATCCACCATGTTCTCAGCAAAAGCTGACAAAGGGAGTGTATATCAGCACCCTGTGGTTCTTGATAACAAAGGAGGGAGGCAGCAGACAATGACAGAGGTAGGATTGGTTTGCTCTATGTTTATGGATGCTGTTGTTGTGCTGTGAGGGGCCGTCGAGTGGGTTCTGCTCTGACTCATCACGAGCCTCTGTACAACAGAACAAAGCACTGCCCAGTCCTGTGCCGTCCTCACAATTGCTCTTAGGTTTGCGCGCCTTGTCGTAGCCACTGTGTCCGTTCATCTTGTTGAGGGCCTTCCTCTTTTTGTGCCTCTCCACTTTTCCAAGCATGATGTCCTTCTTCAGGGATTGGTCTCTTCCTACCAACATCTCCAAAAAAGTAGGTAATGCAAAGTCTTGTCATCCTTACCTCTAAGGAATACGCTGGCCTTACTTCTTCCAAGAAAGATGGTTGGTCCTTTTAGCAGTCCATGGGGCTTTCAATGGTCTTCTCCAGCTCCACCATGCCCACGCATCCATTCTTCGTCGGTCTTCCTATTCAGTGTCCAACGCGCACATGCTTATGAGGTGATGGAAAATTCCATAACTTGGGTCAGGCGCACCTTAGTCCTCAAAGTGACATCCTTGCTTTTCAATACTCTAGAGAGGTCTAGTGCAGCAGATTCACCTAATGCAACGTGCTTTTTGATCTCTTACTACTTCCATGAGCAATGATTGTGAATCAGCAAGACAAAATCCTTGACCACTTCAACCTTTTCTCCATTCATCACAGTGTTGGTTCAGTTGTGAGGACTTTGGTTTCGTTATGTTGAGTCTCAATCCATACTGACGGCTGTAATCCCTGATCTTCATCAGCCAGTACTTCAAGTCCTCCTCGCTTTCAGCAACCAAGGTTGTGTCAGCTGCATATTGCTGGTTGTTAAGCTTTCCTCCAATCCTGATGCCACATTCTTCTTCTCTAATCCAGCTTCTCTGATGATTGGCTCAGCATGCAGACAGAGTAAGTATGGTGAGAGGTGACACTTCTGACACACACCTTTCCCGATTTTAAACCAGGCAGTATTCTCTGGTTCAATGAAGTGTTCTGAAATTCCCATTTTTCTCAAGGCTATCCATAGTTTGTTGTGATTCACACAGGTGAATGTCTTTGCATACATCGTCAGTGAAACACAGCTAAACATCTTTCTAATATTCTCTGCTTTGAGTCAACATCCATCTGGCATTAGCAATGGGAGCTCTTGTTCCCCGTCCTCTTTAGAATCTGGCCTAAACCTCTGGCAGTTCCATGTCTATGTACTGCGGTTTGGTACAGTGACTTTGTGTACTCGTTCATCCAGTTTTGATGCTTCCTGCATCCTTCAATATTTTACCTTGCCCGTAAACAAATAAACAAACTGCCCAAACCCACTGCCATTGAGTTGATGTGGACTCAGAGAGCCTGCAGAATAGGGCAGTTTCCCTATGAATTTCCAAGACAGTAGTTGTTTATGGGAGTAGAAAGCCCAGTCTTTCTCCAAAGTAGAAGCTGGTGGTTTCAAACTTCCAGCCCTGTTCATCAGAGCCCAAGGTGTAACCACTACACCACCAGGGTGCTTCATTTTGCCTATAGAGCAGTGGTTTTCAACCTTCCTAATGCCGCGGCCCATTAACTCAGTTCCTCATGCTGTGGTGACTGCCAACCATGAAATTATTTTTGTTGCTACTTCATCACTGTAATTTTGCTACTGTTTCACAGGTGACCCCTGTGAAAGGGTCATTCGACCCCCAAAAGGGTCGCAACCCACAGGTTGAGAACCACTGCTATAGTCTTTTAATACTGAAACTTGAGACTTGAATTTTTTCTCTAGTTCTTTCAGTTTATCACATACTGAGTGTGTTCTTCCTCTTAGGTTTCTAACTCTAGGTGTTCGCGCATTTCATTGTACGCATGGACGGAAAGTAAGATGAAACACTTGGAGACAGGAGTAGAGAGGAAGACATTGATTATGTATCAGTGAATGTGGCAGTTAATAAATTAGAATTGTTCTGAGAGCTACTGGGAAGGAACTGAGAGTAGTTTAAAAAAAAGAGAACATGTTGGAAGACTTTTCCAGAAACCTCTAAAATGTTTTGTGATGCTGCGTTGGTTATCTACTACTGTATAAATAATTATTCCCAAAGATGGTAGCCCAGCACAGCCCTTAACTATTTTACAGTTCCTGCTGCTAAGAAATTTGGGAAGGAATAGCTGACAGTGCTGGTTTTCAAAGTCTCTTTTGAAGTTGCAAACAACCTGTGGGCTGGGCTTGCAGTCATCCGCAGGCTTGACTGAGGCTGGTGCATGTGCTTCTCAGACAGATGACTCCCATGGTGGTAGGTAGGAGGCCACAGTTCTACACTCTCCGCTCAGTTCTTCACTTTGCCTGTGTGTTCTGAAACCACAACTCTGGCTTTCTCTAGAGTGAGATGCTCAAAAGCAATCAAGGAGGAAGTCACAGTGCCGAGTGTGTCCTGGCCTTGAACTTCCGATGCCGCCCTATTTGCCATATTATATTCCCCAGAAGCAAGTGGCTTAAGTGCAGTAGGGTCCATACTCTGGAGGGAAGAATGTCGATACATCTGTGAGCTAATTTTCAATCATCATAAGTGGCTATGGAATTGAGGTCTACCTTTAATTAACTTAACAAATTTTGTTTCAGATAGAAAAGATTCACAGGCGCTCTGGTGGTTCGGTGGGTTGTGTGTTGGGCTGCTAATCACAAGATCAGCAGTTTAAACCCACCTGGTGCCCTTCAGAAGAAACACGATGCTTTCTGCTGTCATGCAGATTTACACTGGCTGTCTAGCAGAGAAGCCACAAGCCACGTGGAAGAAGCACACCAGCCTGTGCAACCATGAGGTGTCAATGGGGTCGGGTAACAGGCATCAGAAGACCACAAACAAAAACCATATCGTTGAGAACAAGGGGGGGTCGGAGCAGAGACCCTAAACCCATCTTTTGACAATGGGACATCCCCTCACAGAAGGGTCACAAGGCAGGGGTGAGTCAACCAGGGCACAGTATAGCACCGATGAAACACAATATTCCTGTGGTTCCTGCAGGTTTCTTCACCCCCCACTACATGACCCAAGTCCTTCCTTTCCCTGGGTGCTAGACCAGATCGTGGACACAGGTTCAGGTAAGAGATAAGAGCTCATGACACACAGAATCCAGGAACAAGAATGGGAGTAGCAATACCAGGAGGGGAAGGGGAAGGTGGATAGAGAGAGGAGGGGAAGAAGAGGGAACCAATCACAATGATCTACACATACTCTGCCCCTGCCCCGCCCCCCAACCAGGGGGATGACAAACAGGAACCATGGGGGAAGGAAGACAGCACTCTGTGTAAGATATGAAAATAATAATAATTTATAATTTATCAAGGGGTCGTGAGGGGAGAGGGAGGAAAAAAAGAGGAGCTGATACCAAAGACTTAAATAGAAAGTAAATGTTTAGAAAATAATGATGGCAACATATGTTGATACAATTGATGTATGGATTGTTATTAGAGCTGTAGAAGCCCCCAATAAAATAATCTTTTAATAAAAAATACAATTACTCTTTGATATAAAGTTCTTGCTTATACATAATATATATATATATATATTTATATATGTATATATTTATTTATTTACACCCTAAGAAACCCTAGAGTTAGAATATGCATGTGAAAATTGGACATTGAATAAATAAGGAAGACCAAAGAAAATTGGTACATCTGAATGGCAGTAACGGTGAAGAATATTCAACGCACCATGAGTGCCAAAAGAATAAACAGACCTCTGATTGTGATTACACAACTCATTTTAAAAGCGATTTAACTGGTGGGTGGTGGGTGGGAGGGTTGTTCTAAAATTGATTGTCGTGATGCCTGTATAATTCTTTTTGATATGATTGAACGATTGATTGGATTGTATGGCATGTGGCTTAGGTACCAATAAAACTATTAGGGAAAAAAGAACACTCCCCCTTCCCCCCAAAGAGAACAGATCTGTCTTGGGAGAAGTATGGCAGTGCTGTCATCCTTTAGAGACAAGGATGAAGAGACTTTGTCTCACTGGCCTCGGGCAGGTCCCTGTGAGACCCGCCCCTGGAGAAGGGTGTCGTGCTTGGTAAAGTGGAGGGGCAGCACAAGAGAGGAGGACCCTTGAGGATGGACGACACTGGGGCTGCCACCACAGGCTTCACAGAGTGTGGGGCACACGTGAGGACGGCCCAGCACAGGGCAGCGCTTCCTTCTGTAGTACAGCAGGTCCCGTGACCTGACCCGATGACACCTCGCAACCACAACGGGGCAGAAGAGCCTCGAGCGATCTGAGAATCGCTGCTTTGATGTCTATTGGTTGCCGAATTAGCATCTGTTTGGTTAAGTGATAAGGTTAGTACATTCTTTTTAGGTATATTTTCCAAAATACTGAATATACTCGAGTATAAGCCGACCCGAATATCATCTGAGGCACCTAATTTTACCACAAAAACGGCATTAAAAATGTGCTGGAAAAACTCGGCTTATACACGAGAGTATATATAAGCTTATATCTAATCTTTAAACTATGAAGTTATAAACAAGAACCAGAAACAGTATGGGGATCAAAGAGCCTCCATCCCTGCCATCAATCTCACCTGATACAGATAGCCCCCAGTCTCTTGCACCGTGGTTGTCTAAACCCATGTCACTCACGATTTTGCTTACGTAGGAACCCTTTGCTTTAATAAAAATCTTACAAAGACTTGAAATTGTCTCCAATTGTGTTTCATTTTTTTACCCCATAAGCATTCGGGGAGTGCTACTGGGTCCTGCCCAGGGAGGGCTTAGCTCAGCAGTTCTCAACCCTGGCTGCCCATTAGAGTCACCGGGGGGCTTGGGATTGGAAATGATCTGGATCAGGGCTTGGGTGTTGTTATTTCATTAACACTCCCCCCAGGTGATTCCAGGGTGCAGTGGGGTGGACAACTTTGCAGATGGCTACACAAGTAAGCTACACGTGGAAATATTGGAGGATGAAAGATTTTTTTTATTGTAGGCATTTGTTTTTAGCATGTGCATTTGCATGTGTGGGTGGGTTTGTGTGAAGTGACATGTGTCTAAGAAATACAGTTTTATTTTCTGTCCATCACATTATTACCAGGATTCCTCTTGGAACAATGATTAAGCACGTAGCTACTAACTAAACAGCTGAGAGTTTGAATCTACTCACGGGCTTCGAATAAAGACGGCAGCCACGAAAGCCCGATGGGGCGGGTCTACTCCATCACCTGGAGTCTCTATGAGTGTCAGAATTGGCTCAATGGAGCCCAACTCGAACAACACCGTCTTTGCGTTCCTATGCTGGAGTCAGGATCAGTGTCTCGCGATGGGTGGGAAGGAGTAGTGTACAACGGTCTCTGCTGGGACCCGAGCTCAGGTACTCACACTTTCCTGATGAGGACCCTCCCAGTCTCTGCATCCAAACACATCCATTCTAGGGTGTAAACTAACATCAGAATTATTGTTCTTTGCACAAGTACATTCATCAAGAAAGATAAGGCTTTCTGCTCCCCTAAAGATGTACAGCCTTGCTAACCTTCTGGGGCAGTTCTAATCTACCCTATAAGGCCATTCCAAGTTGGCCTTGGCATTGACTCCAGGGCAGAAGTGTTTTGAATTTGAAGCACTAGGATGTGCCAGGTACAGTGCCAAGCACCGAATATCCAAAGAACACGACAGAGATTCTTGCTTCAGGAATGGGCTTCTCCATCCTTTCAGGTGCCAGTGGGGGCCGCACGTGGGCACACAAATAAGTGGAGACAAAGGTAAGGGGATTTCAATAATTGTGCAACACAGATACTCTAGAACACATAGAATCCCCATGTCGCCAGCTACAGACAGCTCATAGTGGCTGTCAGTCCTGAGTGTAATGTTTGAAATACCAGAAGGAGAGGGAGCCCAGAGAAGGGGGCCTTCTCATGATTCCGCGTTTATCTAGAGTTCCCCTTGCAGAGGAAACAGGGTTCATCCATTGGATGGCACCAGTTCTTCGTCTTTTCCTATCTCACACCTTTTCCAACAGAGAGTGGATTGCCCTTCCCCTTGGGTCTTGGCTCGCTCTGCAACGTGCTTTCGCCAGTAGAACAGGGCAGGTGTGCTGCTGCTGCGCCGGGTCCAAGCTTACGCTGTACTATGCCTTGTGGAACTCTGCTCATTCCTGCTCTTCTGCCATCTCCATTGTAAGATGCCCACCCTAGCCTTCTGGGTGGGGAGCGAGCATGGGCAGAACCTAATCACCCCCATCGCCCCAGCCTAGGCATCCTGGCTCCATAGTCAATCAAGCCTTAAAGCAGTGGCTGTTTTATCCATGGTAGATGTTGAGCAGCATACCTGGCCCTGACTCACTAGATGCCACTAGAACACCTCCTCACCCCACCCCCACCCAAGGTATGACCATAAATATTGTCCAGATACCACCCATGTTTTCAGATCTCATGTTCACTCTAACAGAAGTCTCCTGGTGGTAATGGTGGAGGCGGTCCTGTTTGAGAACCACTGCTCTAGACCTATGAGTATGTCCATTAGGCTCAGCAAAGCTCGTTAGCCCCTCATAACGCTAATTGACATTAGTCAGCTAATAACAATGAGTGGGACATGGAACCACAAAAGTGGAAAGTGGACCCGACACTAGTGAGTCATCTCGTGTGCTGTCAGTTCACAGGCCCAGAATGGTACAGATAAGGCCGACAACCCAGGTGGGGGCTGCATCCCCAGGGACTTTAGATGCCTCAGCATGAATGGTAGACAGAAGTATTCATAAACAGAGGAGAGTCATTGGTGGTTTTACTTGTGTGCTTTTTCTTGATTTATAGCAGAAGGAATGGGGGAGTGAGCCGTTTGTGCATGAGGCAGTGTAGGGAGGGGAGATTGGAGGCGGGAGGGGAAGTGTTGCAGTCATCCGGTTGATGGGTGTGAACTGAGAGGATGTGTGGAAGGCGATGGTCGTCATGGATATTTGGGTGTCACATTGGAGAACTGTCTCACCTAAAGTTAGAGAAGGGTAGACCCGAGAGTGAGTCCAACTGCCCAGGGAGTTGGTGAAACCTGGAACAGAGCTTGTAAGAGCTCTCACATTCATGGGATGAAGAGGTGAGGAACCGACAGAGAAACGGAGGTCAGAAAGATAGGTGGACAACGAAGCGGGTAGGGTTTCAGAAACTTCAGGAAGAGACGTTCCCACGACGAAAGGGGTGACCACAGTCGCCAAAGGCCGCCCTGCCCAGGAGGTCGGCGTCACAGAGCACAGCGACCCCTGGCTGTGGCACAGCGCGGTGGTGGCTGGCGCTCTTGGCTGGAAGCTGTGTGCCAGTGGGGTGGCGGGCAGAAGACAGGCCGCAGGGAAGTGCGTGGGAGCTGAGAATGCATAAGCAGTGAGGGACCCTCCCCCTGAGGTGCTGCTTTCTTGGTCACTAGGGACTTGGAGACCCTTGGGTGGTACAAATGGTTCACATGCTCAGATGGTTAACGGAAAGGTTGGAACTTGGCGATCACCCAGAAGGGTGCTCTCCTTGAGAAAACCCACCGTGGAAACTGCTGCGGGGCACAGTTGACTCCCCTGCCGATGGGGTGGGTCCTCAAGAGTCGGAGTCAATGGATCTACTGGTTTTTCTTTCTTTTTCCCGTGAAAGGGGTGTGACGTTTCTGATCATCAGGATAGGGGGTGATGGCGTTGGCTGAGCACAAAGCGGGAAGAGAAAGTTGAGCTTGATCTTGGGTTTTCAATGGACAAAGAAGAAGGTGCTGAGCAGGGTTTTAGGGGTTGTGTTTGTTGTGCTCTTTTTCTGATGGTCCGAAAAACACCACTTTGCTGTCTGTCTCGAAACCCACTCTAACTTGACAGTTCTTCCTTAAAGACAGCCTTCAATCTAACCTGAGGTTGGTTAAAAAAACTAGGGTTTCCTCTCAATGTTATAAGCTTAGAGATGCGACAGGACGTTAGAGAAAACGGGTCAGAAGTCTAGGCATTCGAGACAAAGGAGGCCAGGCAAACATAGATGTGTGGATGGAGCAGAGTGAGAACTGATGACAGGACACACCCTCATTAGACCAGCCCTAACTTCTGTTAGGATATTTTCAAATTATACATTGGGTTTTTTTTTTCTTCAGCGTATTTAACTTCTTTTTGTGCTTTTGAAATTGGGAACATTCAATTGTCCTCTCAACCAGTGGATAATTGTGACCTGGCTCCGTTCCACTTGGGCAAGCATTTGTTTCCTGAATGAACGCACTTCCTTCATCTGTTAGCGATAAACAAGCAAGTGAAGAATTCTTATCTGCATATGTGGATTGAACATCTGTTTTCATTCTCCTGCATTCCAGTTTAGATTTCTGTCTTCCGAAATGAATGGGAATCCGTTAGCCCACTCTTACATCAAGCCCCCATAGATTCTGAACGCTCCTTATCAGCCCACCTTTGATGAACTGAACTGCTTATTGCGGTTGGTGTTTGCCAGTTGCTGATACTGTGCATGACACAGAAATGGCTGGCATGGGTTCCCTGAAAGTCTATTGCAACCAGGTTGGTTTTTTCAATGTCACTTTGTGGGTGCCAGAAAGCTACTGGGTTTATTCTTTGGGTGCTCACATTTGTCATAGAGCCTAAATGTGTTTTATTATAGCATATTAAAAAAATACCGTAGAAGGGGAAGCAGAAAATCACCATGGAAACTCAGCCATATGCCCTTAGTTTGCTTTTCTCAGAGGAAAACTCTCAAACTAGGTACATGAAGTATCAACGAGCAATGCAAATTGTGTCTGGCTTCCAGGAAGTAAACTCCCAAGAATGGGTTTGATGCCCTGGGTGGACCAGCATGCTGTGTGAGCTCATTTCCCTTTTCTCACAGGGAAACACTATAAAAAGGTGACCCATACACTGGCGCTTCCGAAAGAACTCCACCAAATGGTGCTATGACTTTTCTTCATAATGCGTCCCCGTTGGAGCCACCTGCAAGGTCAGGGCCAAGGACGGTGAGGTTGGCAGGGGAAGGTCCTTAAGATATTAGTCCACGGTATTTGGCGTCTTGAACACCGGAAGTGTGCTACCAGGGTGAGTCGGATTCTAACTATTCGGAGAGAGGGGCCGTAAGTATCAAATGAAGAAGTAATGACCCAGTCAACACACGATGCAATGATCGACCAGACCTGAAGAGCAGAATCAAGCTGGACACCGTTTCTGTGGAAAGACTGGTAGACAGACAGACTGCCATTAGGGCATGCAGTTGTAGGACCAAACTGGCATCTAGAATCCCATGTCTGACCTTCCACAAGGCTGCTCTGCCTGGAGTTGTTTTGGCCACTCTTGGAGAAGCAGCACCAGAACCTCTTGTGGTAGATGTATACTCATTATACAGGAAACACGCTTACAGTGTAATGTAAACGTGAAATCAGACGTGCACATATATAGAGGAGGGATGATAGACAAAGGCATAGAGTCCGGCTGGCCAGCTTGGAGTCCAGCTGCACCATTAGTCGCTGGGAGAACTTGGGAAAGCTACATAACCTCTTTGAACTTCACTTTCCTTGTCTGTAAAGTACTTATGACAATAGCAGTGAGAGAGTGCTTCATAGCTGTTTTGAAAAATAAAACTCAATGCCATTGACTCGATTCTGACTCAGAGCAACCCTATAAAACAGGGTAGAAGTGCCCTGGAGGGTTTCCAAGACTATAACTCTTTATGGGAGTAGAAAGTCACTTTCTCCTGTGGATAGGCTAGTGGTTTTGAACTTCTGACATTGTGGGAGGTAGCCCAATGCATAACCACTAGGCCAGCAGGGTTCCTCCTTTGAAAAATGGATAAGTTAATATATAAAGCATCCAGGAGATGATGAAATCAGTGTAAGCACCACTCTGATTCTTCAGGAATCTATGAGTAAGGCTATTTGACCATGACTTTTTTGGAATTGGTGTGTTTACAGAATGGTCCCGTGAGCAAGGATGCTTTTGTTGTTCTTTAACAATTACAATTTTTTCTTTAAATTTAATTGCAGTGAAATGTTCTATCATGTAGAATATAATGAAGAATACAGATATGTATTCTATAGAGACTATTATTGTGACGATACCATAATTAAAACATGCCATTTTAGCCTACTTTCAAGCACACAGTTAAATGTCATCAATTATAGTCATTATGTTATGGAACCATCACAGCGACCCATTTCCCTGTGTTTTCCATTATCCCAGCCAGGAACTCAGCACCCTTTCAGCTGCGATGCCCAGTCCCTCTCAGCGCCCGCTGGGAAGCACTCATCAACTGTGGTCTCTAAAGCTTGGTTGACTCTACATAGTTTATGTCAATGGGCCACACAGTATCTGTGCTTTTGTGTTTGACATATTTCACTCTGCAGGATGTTAGCAATTACATATACATCTCTTAATGTTTTTCTTTTTTATTGAGTTTTAATTTTTTTCTTTAAAAATATTTTTGCAGTTCTTATTTTCTTTTATCTTAGTAATTCTAATGAGTTAAAATTGAACGAGTATAAATGGGTAATGGGTAGTGGGAAGTGATATATTGGAAAACGCAAGCGAGGGGCTCCCTGGAGACAATGGACGTGGGGCATTCTGGCCATTAACCTTTGGGTCAGGTATGCCTGTTAAGGAAAGGCATTCAGAAGGAGCAACCTGATGACCATCAGTTCGAGAATGGGGGTCTGCTGTGCACCGGGTTCAGGCTGGGTGTTTGCGGGGTGGCTGAAGAGCAAGAAATCCTATCCTTTTATGTTTAATAACAACAGCCCTTATAGCTGAATGATGTGGCCAGACACTGTCATTTTGAGTCCAAAGGAGACTTTTGGATTCTTTGCATTAGGTTTTCCCTCAAATTGTGGGTGGGAGTGTGTGCTGTCACACTGGGAGGGAGCTGACTTTCAGGTTATGGTGATAGAAAATTTAGCATCAAGTTAAGGCGGCAGCTGTTCAGCACAGATCATGTAATTGCTATCACTAAGTGGTTGTTGTCCATAGCTTGCTACTCTGCTCCACTACTCTCCAGATGTCTGAGTGGCCCATATGGTCCAGTCTCCTGTGTCACCTACTGCTCTCAGGGAGAGGGGTCTCCTTAGATTGGGCAGCCTCTCTGAAGTTCTGGTGAATATCATTTCCTTCCGCTTGTTGGCCAGTTATTGCCTGTGTATGTGTCCTGCCTAGTTCAGGTCAAGCCACCCAAGAGTCTTGGAGCGAAGGTGATATACAGGAAGCTTTATCCTATTGGGTAGGAGGAGACCTGGTGGTGTAGAGGTTACATGTTGGGCTGCTGACCACAAGGTCAACAGTTTGAAACTAGTGACTGCTCCTTGGGAGAAAGACGAGGCTTCCTGTTCCCATCATGAGTTACAATTTTGGACACTCCCAGGGGGAGTTCTACCCTGTCCCATGGGGCCACTGTGAGTCAGCATGGACCCAATGGCAGTGAGATCATGCTGGGCATGTGATGCTGTGGCATGATGGATCATCCCATGAGATAAAGAGCTTTCATGTATGACTAGTCTGGCCAGGAGAGTATATCCCTTTCGAGAGAAAGCTGAGGCTTTCTACTCCTATACAGAGACACAGTCTTGGAACCCCACAGGGACAGTTCTGTCCTGCCCTACAGAGCCCCCATGTGTTGGAATCAACTCGATGGGAGTGAGTTGAAGTTGATGTTCCTTTACCTGAAGTTCAAATTTAGCTGGACTCCTGTTTTTTTACCAGGTGACACATTTCTATCCAACCTGGCTTCACTCTCAGCCTATCTCATTTACATGGTTAAGTATTCAGCAAGTTCCTTGACCTCTCTGTCCCTTGATTTCTTTATGTGAAAACTAGGATAAATATGACCTACAAATCTGCACCAGCTTCCTTAGTGCACCCTTAGCTTAATGGGTAGCCTTCTGTGGGAGTGTAGAGTGTCTGCTTACATTTTATTCCCTGGGATTCAACCCAATGGCCACACCTGGCTCCAAGGGTGCCATGGGTTTGGCCCCTATCGTGGGTGGCCACATGCCCACCTACAAATAGGAGATTCTGTTATTTGAGAAGAACTTGCATGGCAGTGGCAATTAAAGGTCTTAGCCACACATTTTGTTTTCTGTCTGTAATACTGTTAAAATAAGTGCTATTGATTACTCACAATGAACAGAACAAGGCTATTTATCCAGTTGCAGCAATCAAGCAAGTGTTGGGATCCTTGCCAAGGATGCTGAATGAGGGATTACTCTCGGGTCCAACCAGCTTGCTGATTTGTCCTGTAATATCGGGCACCTGTTGTAGTCCCCGAGTGCTCTGTTTTCTTTGTGTGCTCAGAGCAACAAGGATGCTGACAGTGGCCACAGGAATAATTTTATGGCACGACAGATTATTGATTCCATGTTGCATTTCATAGATAGCAATTTCAAAACGCATCACTTAGGCTTTATATTGCCTGTCTTCTTTTAGTAACTGCAGGAAAGTGGAGGTGTATTTGTGGTAAGAATCAGGCCCTAAAGTTAGCACCAAAAGCAGACCTCACGTGTAGTTCAAGGTATTCCCAAATCTGGGCTGACGTAGTAAACACTCATCAGGAGTGTTGAGACGATGGAAAACTGGGAAAGATTGAGAAATGGTCAGAGATTGAAGGAGTCTTTAGCACCGTGGACATTCTTGGAAGAGCTGGTGAAACGCAAGTCGATGCTAGTTCAGAGTATTGCTCCAGTGTTAACGTCTTCATTCGCATAAATGGTCATGTATGATGTTGGCATTGGGAATGCTGGCTCAAGGGCTTGTGGGAAGGTATCACTCTTCTTAAATAGAACATTATTTCAAAAATAAAGTTTTGAAAAAAGTACTACTCAAGATTATCTGAGAAGACCCCACACTGTGAATATGAAGATTGATGTGTCAGTGTTTCCTTCCAGCATTTGAGCAGCATTCTTGCTTTACCCATACACACTTACCTTGGGTTTTCGGGTGTTGTGGATATAGCAAGGGACACTCAAGAATCTCTGCCTTCAGGGAGCTTATATTCCAGCGGGCTCCGATAAGAAATAAGAGCAATAAGAAAAAGATATGTCTGTGTGATTGTTAAGTTTTATGTCAACTTGGCTGGGCCAGGATTCTCCCACAATATAATCTACGATAATGTGGTCAACTCCATGATGGGATCATCTGTGAAGCAACCAAGCAGCTGTGGCATGAATAGGGGCAAGGACCACTTCCTTCATCTGATCACAGCCTCCATCCCATTGAGGGAGCTTTCATTCAGGCTGTGGCCTACTTTTTGCATCAATCAACACTATGCAGGGGCTAGCTCACTTCTGCTGGGTCTAGATCCTATGCATGGACTTCCTGCCACCTCACCTGACGATCCCAGAAGCCATCAGCGGATGCCGACCTTGGATTTATTTGACAGACCTCAGGCTCATTCAGCTCTCCACCTATCAGCCTGTGGTCTTCCTGCTTCCTGGCCATTAACCCCTCCAGCTACATCTGACTCATGGGCACGAACCAGACTGGACTTACGTACTTCTACGATTATGTGGACCATTTCTTGAGATAAATCTCTTTGTATAGACAAACACATACAAGAGCCACTGGTTGTGCTTCTCCAGCGAACCCAGCTCAAAACAGTATATTACAGGGAGACCTGGTGCCCAGTGGTTGAATGTTCCATTACTCAAGATGTGGTGGTTCGAACCCACCAGCTTCTTTGCAGGAGACTCACAGAGCTCCCATCCATAAAGACTTACGGCTTCACGGTTTAAGCTCTGATTCCATTCCCTCTCGTTTGCAGAAGGCCATGGATGACAGTGGAAGCCCCAGATACACGTGCGGGATCTACACAGGGAATACGTCTCCAGTGATTTCCCTGTAGGCATAATTGAAGGATGGCAATAAACTGGTTAACCAGCAGTGTACTGGAGAGATGACTAGAGTGGATTAAAATGATAAACCCGACTTGAACAGTTAAAATCTTGTCACTTGATCTCCCCTTGGATACACTTTGGGCTGGATCTGGTTATATATATATATATATATATATATATATATATATATATATACATATATATGTGTGTGTATATATATATGTATATATACATTTATTTATTTTATTTTATTTTTTTAATTTTTTCTTTTTCAAATTGGGGTTGATCTCTGTTGTATTTGTCATTACGGGTTGTCTTCTTGAGCCTTTGCCATGTGTCTTCCAGTCTTTGAAACCCAGGATTGATGAGCCTATAAAGACCACACCTCGGTCCTAGAGGTACAGTGAGGGACATGGGGGGTGGGAGGGGGAGCTGATATCAAGGTGTTCAAGAAGGAAGAAAATGTTTGGAAACCGATTGTGGTAGCAATTATACAATACTGCTTGATGTGATTGAACTGTGGAATGGTATGATGTCTGGATTAGCTTCTAATAAAATGATTTTTAAAAAAGACTAACAAACTGGGAAAAGCTGTGAGGTACCTCTGTCCTCTATGGCTGCTACGAATCAGAATTGACTTGATAACAGAGATTTACTTATTTTTCCATATGGTAAATAGTGTTTAATGCCATGGAGAGAAATGCCGTGGCGTGGGGCGGGCCCACCTCTTTGCTTTTCAGCCCTTAAAAGAGGTCTTGTGGAGCTGATTCCAGGAGCCCAAGCGGAAAGCGAGTTTTGAGAATGATGAGGGCAACAAATGTATAAGTGTGCTTTACACAATTGATGTATGTGTGGATTGTGATAAGAGTTGTATGAGCCCCAATAAAATGGTTTATAAAAAATTTTTAAAAAAGAGGTCTTGTGCCGCAGATTTACCCAAGACAATTCACAGAAGGAGTGGGCTGTCCACTTCTCAGGAACTGTTTCTGTCCATGAGGGTCAGCTCTAAGGCAGCTAACCAGGCCTTTTCCTTCTATTTTGATTCCATTTTATACCAACTGGTTTGATTTTTGGTGTCCAAGAAAGTGTCTTGAAACATAACCAGAGAGGGCTGAGGGGGCTACCTGTGCTCCGGTGCCTCACATGTAGCTAGTTAGCCCCATGACAGAGAGCTCAGCCACAAAGAAAAGTCAGACTGTTCTCCCATAGGCTCAAGAACCATAGCTGCCTCTAGGGCATTACTATCCCCCAGCAAATACCATCATTCTTTTAACTCGAGAACCAAAGGAAACACACTTTCATCTTGATCTCTTAAGCCCATACACAAATCAATTGTGTAAACCACATTTGTACATTCATTGCCCTCCTCATTCTCAAAACATTTGCTCTCCACTTAAGCCCCTGGCATCAGCTCCTCATTTTTCCCTTCCCTCCCCGCTCCTTCTCCCTCATGAACCCTAGATAATTTATAAATTATTGTTTGTCATATCTTGCACTGTCTGACATCTCCCTTCGCCCATTTTTCTGTTGTCCATCCCCCAGGGAGGAAGTTATATGCAAATCCTTGTAATTGGTTCCCCCTTCCCACCCCACTCTCCTTCCACCCTCCTGGTATCGCCATTCTCACCACTGGTCCTGAAGGGGTCATCCGCCCTGGATTCCCTGTGTTTCCAGTTCCTATCTGTACCAGTGTACATCCTCTGGTCTAGCCAGATTTGTAAAGTAGAATTAGGGTCATGATGATAGTGGGGGGTTGGGTGGGAGATGGAAGGAAGCATTTAGGAGCTAGAGGAAAGTTGTATGTTTCATTGTTGCTACACTGCACCCTGACTGGCTCATCTCCTCCCTGAGACCCTTCCATAAGGGGGTGTCCAATTGCCTACAGATGGGCTTTGGGTTACATTACCTTTGGTCACACCCTACCAGGCCTCCTACACCCTCCTCACCACCAATTTTGGATCACTTGTTATTCCCTTGTCCCTGAGTTTGTTAACACCACTACCTTTCCCTCCCACCTCCCCCTCTCCCATGTCCCCCTGGAACTGTTGGTCCCGTTGTTTTCTCCTCCAGATTGTTCATCCAGCCCATGTTATTTAGACAGACCTGCGGAGATAATAACATGTACAAAAACAAGACAGAGCAAAACCAAGCAACAAAAGAAAACAAAACAATAACAATAAGAAAGGAAAGTTTGTAATTATTTTAAGGACTGTTTGTTGGCCTTTAGGAGTGTTTTCCAGTTGAGTCTGTTGGGGTGCCATGCCCTGCCCCCAAAGTCTGTTTTTGGTATTCCCTGGGGGACTTTGTTGCTCTGTTCCCATTGCTGTTCTGTTCCATGCCCTTAATGTTTTGCCTCGGTGTGGTGGGATCAGATCGGGCGGAATTCCCTCACTGTGTCGCCAGTGTTGTTCTCTGTAGGGCTATGGGTCAAGAGGGATGTCGTGTCTCAGAGTGGGGCCGGCTATGTAGTCTTCTCTGTGGATTGACTGCTCTGAGCGGGAATATTGTCTTCAAGGCTGGTGGGCCAGGATGGGCTCCATTCTCTCTTCCTCCCCCTTCCTTTGTTCCCGTGTGCTCTGATCAGACCTGTCCTTCTCCCAGAGCTGCAGATTCAGTGCTGTCCTCTGAAATAAATTCTTCTGGGGGGAGGGGCAGGTGTCCATGTAGTTGGGATTGGGGGCCGGCCCATCAAACCTCTCTACTGGTTCCCTATTCCATGCCGGCATGCTGAAAATGCAACCCTTTCAATGATGCTGTCTCAGGAACTGTTTTTACTGCATCACTGGGGCGAAGCAACCTGGGTTGGGGTGTAACACGGACTGTTCCTGGGTCAAGCGTGGAGGGCTTCACGTCGCAACACGATAGCTTGCTCTCAGGGTTGAATGCTTTGTCCACGAATGCTTAGTTCATGTCGTTTCAAAGCAAGGACATGAAGAATTTCACCGCCGTTTCTGCTGTGTGCCATGCCAAAGTGGGTTCTGTTTTATGCATCATTGACAGTTTACGATGGAGCCCTGTCACCATTGCCAGGAAAGGATTGTTGAGCTGGGTGCCGTGGGATTGTCAGGAATGAACCCTTTCAATAGGACCCTGGCTGTGGCACGCCGATGGAATCGGGAGTTAGACTCTCAGGTTACATTTAAACACTCCCAGTGAAAAGGACTTTTTATTATACGATGAAACGAGAATGAAATATTCATTTGCTCGGGACCTGTTCAATTCTTAGATTTCATATAGGAGGTGCAGAAGAAAGATCTAGTGTGGACGAAGCCTAATCTGAAAATCTCTGTCATGCCTCCCTGCAGGCTGTAAGGGCTCGGCACTGGTACTGTCGGTCTTGGTATTTTAAAACCTTTGAATTTCCTGAGATTGTTGCTGGAAGGGATTATAGACAGGAGATGCCAAGAAAATTACTGCGCGATTCTTGCTTGGGTTGGTAGGTGCTTAGGTGGCCTTTCATCTGAGATTCTTTTGTTGTGAACCCCCTTCAGGTTCCCCTAGCAATCTTGAGTGTTAGGAAGCACCTAAATAGCTTTTGATTTGCCTGCAATTGGAGTTATTTAGGGCACGGCAGATGATTCATAGAGTCCTTCGTGGTGAGGGGAACAGAGTGCTGAAAGACCTTAGAGCAGCTTATAGCATTGACATGTGGTGCCCGGGGCTGTTTTAGGAGAGAAACTAACAGCCTAGGATGAGTTCTTATTAAAAATCATGTACACTGAACCCCTATGCCTCAGTTAACAACCTTGAGTCCTTCCTCTGGACAAAAGAAAAAGAGGTACTGCCTGGTGCGTGCGAAAATAACTGGCAAATGCATTGAAGAGTCTATTAAGATGTTGGCGGCATTGGCCAAGAAGTGGCCCCTTGGACACCTTAACCCGGTTTCTCTTTTTGAAAAGGGTGGGGGGAGGTAGAGGAGAGATCCAACTGATCTATGCTAGGCGATTATTGGGAGAAAGACGGAGCTTTCTATTCCCATAAAGAGTTACAATCTTGGAAACCCACAGGGGCAGCTCTTCCCTGTCCTGTAGAGTTGCTATGAGTCGGCATTGACTCGATGGCAGTGTGTGTGTGTGTGTGTGTGTGTGAGAGAGAGATTATTGGGCACCATCAATATGGCCCCCATCAGTTGGGCATAATCAATCAAGAAGCTTTACTTTGTTAAAATGCTTCTTAGTGGCTAGATCTCAATTTCCTTGTTTCCTCGTCCTTCACTCCTCGACCTCAGACTTCTTGCCTCCTTCCCAAATGAGAGACCTCAGTGGCCGTCCCAGGTAGCGCACCTGGGCACATCCACTATTCCTCCAGGAGTGGAGTTTTTCCTTGCCCTGATGCTGAACAAGTTCCAGTGGAGGCTCCAGTCTAAGGTAGACCAGACAGAAAGACTTGGTGGTCTATTTCTGAAAATCAGCCAATGGAAATCTTCTGGATCCCAGGGATTTGATCTGCAGTCAATCCTGGGGAGGGGGCAGGACCAGGCAGTCTTTCGTTCCGTGGTCCCTCAGGGCTGGCTATCAAGTGGGTTTCTCCCCATAGCGACCCTGCACACAACAGAAGGAAAAACTGCTGGTCCTGCGCCGTCCTCACCTTACTTCCACGTTCAAGCCCATTGTTGCCGCCATAATGTCAGGCCATCCCCTGGAGGGCCTTCCTCTTTCTTGCTGCCCCTCTGCTTTGCCAACCATAATGTCCTTCTCCTGACCAAGTGTCCAAAGTATGTAAGATAAAGTCTTGCCATCCATGCCTCTAAGGAGCTTTCTGACTTTGCTTCTTCCAAGACAGATAGGTTTGTCCTTTAGCAGTCTATGTACTTTCAATATTCTTCTCTAGCACCATGATTCAGATACATAAATTCTTCTTCGATTTTCTTTATTCAGTGTCCAATTTTCACATGCACAGGAAGCAGTCAAAGATACCATGAGGCGGGTCAGCTGCACCTTAGTCCTCAAAGCCACAGGCTTGCTCTTCAATAATCTAAGGAGGTCCCGTGCAGCAGATTTACCCAATGCAATGTGCCTGTTGATCTCCTGACTGCTGCTTCCATGAGCACGGATTGTGGATCCAAGAAAGATGAAATCCTTGACCACTTCAACCTTCTCTGCAGATCGCAGTATAGGAATGAAAGTTTTGAGTGTAGTTTTCTTCTAATTTGCTTTCATTTGATTCCAACTCATCCACTCAGCAAGAATGTGGTGAGCCTTCCCTACACAACCGAAGACAAAGTGGGTGAATAAGAAAATGTGGTGAAGAAAGCTGATGGTGCCGGGCTATCAAAAGATATAGCGTCTGGGGTCTTAAAAGCTTGAAGGTAAACAAGCGGCCATCTAGCTCAGAAGCAACAAATCCCACATGGAAGAAGCA
>NW_022111369.1:54878473-54882730 GCF_000313985.2 Echinops telfairi
GAGCACTTACGGTGAGTCAGGGGCTTTGCTGGTCCTGGGGGCAGGGGCACTTCCTCGGGTCTTCTAGTGGGTAAAGACACAGAGGAAGCAAATGCCTATGTCAGATGTTGGTAAGTTCTACAGAGAAACAAAGCAGAGCCCTGTGGGCAGGGGCTCTTGGGAAGGCAGTACACTGTTGCTTTAAGGTGCCCTCTGAGCAGAGACCTGGCACACTTGGGTGAAGAGCCTGGGGGTGGAGCAAACAACAAGGAGGCCATTGTGGAGGAGAGAGTGGGAGGAGGGGCAGTAACCCGAGATGAGGTCAGAGGTCATGGGGTCTACACTGTAGGACCTCCTAGGTTTTCCTGAGATTTTTCACTATTCAGACTTGTGAACTTCTTTTTGGTTAAAGCCAATGATGGCTATCTAGGTGTGTATTTCTATTAAAACACTTAAAAAAACCCAAACACCCAAACCTTTTCTTGGTGAATTAGGTGGGGTTTCTAGATGGGAGCACCAGTTTGCATTGCACAACTTAACCATCTTATCAACCCTCCCCATGGCTTGCCCTCCTCCCTTCCTCTCTTAGCTTGTGTCTTCCCCCTCAGCCATGTTCACACTGTCTCCTCTCCCTGTTACTTAGCCTCTCCCCGCCCTCCCCACCCCCCCCAACCATCAGAGTCTGTTTCTCGTGGTAGGAGAACCTTAATTCATTTTTCTGTTACTAGTGGCCTCACACAATAGTTGCCCTTTTGTGACTGACTAACTTCACTCAGCTTACTGTCCTCTGTCCCAGTCCTTCCACGTCGTGTGTGTGTGTGTGTGTGTGTGTGTGTGTGTGTGTTCACAGTTTCATCATGGTGTATGACCCAGGGTTTACTTATCCATTCTCCCACCAAGGGACATGGGGGTGGTTTCCATCTTTTTACTATCCCAAATAGGACTACCATGAGCATCTCACCGCCATCGAGCCCATAGGGCAGAACGGCCCCAGTGAGTTTCTGAGAATGTAACTTTACCGGAGTAGAAAGCCCCGTCTTTCGCCTGCTGAGCAGCGGGTGGTTTCAAACCGCCGAACTCGCCGCTAGGCATAACCTGATGCATGACCACAGTGCCACCAGGGCTCTAGATGAGCACGCATGTGCTGATGCTGTTAAAACACTTTTCTTTATCTGTCTTTTGCTGGGGAAAGCAACCTTTACCACTGACCTATTCCCACTTGCTGAGCTCAGTGCCTTTTCCAGTCCAGCAAACTGTGCAGAACCCGCCATCTGGATAGAGATGGACGGTGAGAAAGGACCTTAGTCAATTCAGAGTCGAGCCACCCTTCCTGATATGATACATCATAAATCTGGACTCTGTCTGTGGCTAACATCTCATGTTGGAAGGCGTTCTCAGCTATGCACATGGACAGGAGTCTCTCGGGGGATTCTATGACAAATCCCATGCTTCTAAGAAATACACGAGGAGAAGGCTGCTTTTCTTCCCCTGGACACAGCTGTGTCTATGCGGATTCGATGTCCGGAGCTTCTGCAGCCATCTTGGCACCAGTCTGGAGATGAAGTCAGTTCTGTGCACACAGGAGCCTTCCAAATCAGAGACCTCGCAGTTTTATGGTGAGAAAAATCCTTCTTGTTATTGTTTTAGTCGTTGTTTTTTTAAAATAAAAAAATTGTCATTTACATCTAAAAGCACCTTAACTCATCCACAAAGCTCACTGCCATCAAGTTGATTCCAACTCCATGGCGACTCTACAGGACAGAGTAGAACTGCTCCTGTGGGTTTCCGAAAAAGTGAGGGGCTGGGGGTTTTGAACTGCTGATCTTACGGTTTGCAGTCCAATGAGTAACCACTATGCCACCAGGGGTTCCTTCTACAGCCCTTCTCAGGAGACATTACAGATAATGCATTTTAGTAATATCTCACCCTTCAAGTTTATTAATTTGAGGTCATTATTTGGAAGTATTTCAATAATTGTAAATACTGAAATAATTTAGAAGATAGATATGGTTTGGATAATTCTAAACAATCAATGAATTTAGAATATTATAATGGGAATGTTCTATAACTTTTCTATGACAAGTTGGAGCTATGCAAACATGAACAGATTATTATAATGTGGGCATCTAGAGCTAAAATCCTTTCACTCACTGCCATTGAGTTGCTTCTGACTCATATTGACCCCATAGGGGAGGGTAGAACTGCCCCAGTAGGTTTCTACAACTGTAACTCTTTATAGGAACAGAAAACCTCATCTTCCTCTTGAGGAAAGACCGGGGGTCTCTAGCCACCGACCTTACGTTTAGCAGCCCCATGTATAATCACCAACACCACCAGGGTTCCCATAAAGTCTCTTTAGATAATATTAGTTTATCCTAATGGTCACATCCTGCTCTGTAAGTTACCATCTGAACTGAAGATAGTAGAAAAGAAAAGGCTAAATTTTAAGAAACAAATCCATGCCCACATGCTAGGTTCCCATCATCTGGCCGAGCTTAGGAAGTTAAGAATTCTGCAACTTTCTTGATATGAAAACAATATTTTTGGAGCCTTGGCTTAACTCATATCTCCTTTAGTTCTTGTAAGGGCTATCAAGGAGGGAGACCTCACTTCTCAAGAGGGGCAGGAGCAAGTTAAATGCAAAGTTTGGCTGAGATCCTGGGAAAATGTTAGCTGTGAGTGCTTTCTGTGCGTTGGAATTGAAATCTGAGCGGTTCAGAGGTGCGCCAGCACAGTACCTCGGCGCCTGTTTCTCTGATTGGAGAGTGAGTGGAGTGAACTACTTCACAGGCCTCTCCTCATCGGATCCAGGGGACAAACTGCTCTAGTTCAAAACCAGGGAGGGAACGAAAGTGTGAACTACATCCCATCTTCCCAGTTGCCTGAAACCAAGCGTCGAGATACTGACAAAGACTTGGACACACCCATCGCTTGGACCTCTCTCACCCCTAAGTAGCAAACAAGCCCCCAACTCTAGGGACCAAGATTTCCTGTGTGCAGCAGGATAAACGCAGACGTCTATGAAAAGACTTGGGCTAATGAGTGTGTAGAGGGTGGCCATTGCTATGCCACCCTCTGTGATGTGTTATTTCGGCTTTGCAGATATACACTTAAAATTGCCTTTTGTTCTCATGCCTGCTTAAAGGGTGGAGCCAGAACAGGAGGTGTTATTATGAAGAGAGGAGGCTGATTTCCTTAGGGGTGGGGGAGATGGGTGGGGGGTGCTTGGTGAAAGTTAAGTCTCATTCCTTTGTCTCCTTGTTGGTTCTGAAAAGCATGCTCCTTTCCATAATGCAGGCGGCTTTGTTTGTTTGCTTCTTATTTAAGATTGCTCAGAGGGAAAAAGAAGAAAACAGAGGGAAAAAAAATTCTGCTCCAAAGGTTAGAGAGGATGAAGGGAGTTAGTTAGAAACCCAGACCCAAATTCATTGCCTTGATTCCAACCCACATACAGCCAGTCACCCTGTAGGACAGAGCAGAGCTGTCCCTTGGGGGTTTCCAGGTTGTATTGTATTCAGGCAGTCTAGAGTACCCTTCTCTCATGGAGTTGCTGGAGGCTTTGAATTGCTAACCTTCCTGTTTGCCCTTGAGCGCTTAATCGTTGTGCCACCAGGGATCCCGAGGTTGTAAGAAGGCAAAGAACCATCAAACATTGCCTCCAATGAGGCGGTGGAAGCACCTGAGGCATTTCTCCCATGAAAAGAAATGCTGACCATTGTTTGTGAGGAGTAGTAAGCCCACTTCATTACGATAATCTTTCATGGATCCAATAGGTTAGATTTAGACATACATTTAAGTTAGGTTAGACATACATAATAGGTTACATTTAGACATACATGATCCAATAGGTTAGATTTAGACATACATGATCCAATAGGTCAGATTTAGACATACATTCCAAGAGAAGATTATAATAGGAATGACTAACAGTTAATGAAATGCTTACCTTGTCAATATGCCCAAACCAGGGGGGAACAAGACTTTTGCTTCACAGCTAATTTTGCTCTCCAGAGTGCTCAAGGTGTGTACATACTGTTTTTTATTTCCAGTAAGTTCATAAACCAAAATGCTGGCCAGGGCCATGTCCTTGCTGGTTACCCATGCCTGTATTTGAATACTTGAGGAGATAGAAAATAATATTTTACTGGACTCACTTGTTAAAGTCCATGTGAGGCCCTTAGGTAAGAAAGCAGAAGTCCAAGGCTTGTGGCTTAAATATCTGCACCTCTCAATAGCTGTGCTTGCTCCTGTGGGAGCTTGGAATGCCCCCTCCCCCCC
>NW_022111369.1:54882830-54889262 GCF_000313985.2 Echinops telfairi
CCCCCCCCCTGCCCCCGGATAGCGCCACATTTTCTCCTGTCAGTTGTTTCCCAGTTTGTTGTTTATTGTGAATGTCAAGACATAACTATTTTGATTGGACGCTGTCGTGAGGAAGACTTGGCAGTTAATGTGGCATGTGCAGAGCTGGCATTGCAAGTAGGCAGAGGCAAACTCCCATGTCCTCAAGCAATTTCCTCTGGAAGCGTGTTCTGCCGAGAGTCAGGACAGTGACTATTACCCTGTCATGCTAGGCAGGGCCCTTTACCAGCATGTTGATTCTGACTCCCGGTGACCCTGCGTGTTTCGGAGTCGAACATCGTGCCAGGGGATGGACAAGGGTTGTGACTTGTGGAAATAGGTTGTCATAGTGCCACTGGGTGGGTTCTCACCAGCAGCCTTTCAGTTAGGAGCTGAGCACAGACAGGGCTACCCTTCATATGGAAGTTAAGGGCTTCTAGAATCCAGATTTAGCCTTTCCTTGATGTTTTCTAGCTTGCTCTTAAGACAAGCATCAATACAGAACCAAGTGGAGGGTACAGGTAATGAATCCCGGAAAGTGAATCCTAGGACTGATTTTGCACCTTGAGATTTGCTAAGCTGAATATGGCTAAGTGTTTTCACCACCACTTTTGGATTCTAGCTGAAAGAAGACCTATCCAAATGCTGAAAAGGCAACGAGGTGGAATGCTTTAAGGACAGCATATTTCATGTGGAGGATGGGATGTTGCTGTCATGGTCTAAGCATTTTTCTTGGTTCAAAAAATAGGAAAGCTTTAGGGAAGCAAATCTAGGAAAACAGACGAAATGCTGTAAAAATGCCTCAACTGTCTGAGAGATATTTTATTACTAATTTTTCTCCCGAGGAGGGAGATGGAATTTCTTCCCTGATTTATAACCCACGTTTTATTTGTTGGGTTATTCTCCAGTAGTAACTATGTAATTCCCAGCTAGCATCTGCAGTGATCCTATATCTTTCTAAATCAATCTATTTCAGTTGATCGGCTTGTACATTGCATTCCCAGAGCGAGACTCCCATTGGTCAACTGCCAAGCAGCAAAGTGAGGAATTGGGATGGAGTCTGGGTGATGTCTCCCCTCTCCCTTCCCACTTCTCTTCTCTCTCCTTTGCCCCCTCCCTTTCTTTCATGACCCAAATACTTTGCTTTACATGAGTATTATAAAAAAATGATTTTGAATATTTAAGATGGGCATATTTGAGAGTTACTGTATTCAAGAAACAGGAATATTTGAGATGGGGCACAGATGTGCAGGAAAAAATGAAACTTTTTAAATGGAAACTATTTTTATCTGTACTCTTTATAGTGCATACTTGAAACAGGCCCCAAATCTCAATGACTCGTGTTATGGAATTTTTTTTCTCACTCACACTATATACTCCAAGGTGTCTCCTTTACCACCTCCCCCCTCCCCCCAAATTCTATGCATAGAATTTGATAAACTAATATTACATACATATCAATGGCCCAAAGTCATCTCAGGACATGTTTGCTCGTTCCTTCTTTTCTTCATTCTTTTATCTCTTCTATAAATATTTCTTGAGCTGTCATCTATCAAGTGTGTAATGTAAGCATTGGCTTATCTGTTTTCTTGATTATGATTTAGCTGGTGGAAGCCCCAGTCTTTGCTCCTTCAACACGGCTTCTTTGTCAACACTGTATGTGTGTTGCTTTTGTTTTGTCTTTTAAAAATTTTTATTGGGCTTTTATTTTTAATTTTCCCATTAATTTTTTTATCGTGGGAATACACTCCAAGGTCTTTTCCGGTTGAGCCATTCCTGCAGTATATTTCCATAACATCGATTCCATTTGTCATGATGTCAGACCGTGATCCTTATCTTTGAGTGTACTGGTTTTTTATAAACAGCTTTTGGGGATGGATCTGTTTAGTTTTCTTTATCAGACTGCCCTGATGGGTTCTTTCTGAAGGCTTGATCCCCATGGGGCAAGTCATAATGTAGTGCTTGCTTTTCTTTTTCTTCAATGTTTCTATTAAGCAGTTTCAGGTTTTGTTTGTAAACCCAACACAGCTTTCCCAGTTTATTAGTATGTTAGTTAACACCTTACACATTTATCTATAATACATGGGGATAATGTTCTCCTTGTTTTACTTGTAAAATCAATGTACTCTAAGCATACAGGTGGCTCAAAAACCCCCTTTGAATTATGAATACGATTATTCTCTGGAGGGGACTCGATCAGACAGTGAACTCTCGCACGGTACTTGCATGCAAATAACCATTGTCTTTAGCAGCGCCTGTCCCCGTGGGTCATCTGTGCTTTGCTTCTGCATGTCCACTGCATGTGGACTTTAATGTGGTTCTCTCATCTTGTTAAGGAGCCCTGGTGGCATAGTGGTTATGAATTTAGCTTTCCATCTACAAGATCGGCAGTTTGAAATCACCAGTCTGCTCTTCAGGAGAAAGATGGGACTTTCTACTCCCAGAAACATTTAGTCTAAGCCACTCATAGGGGCAGTTTTACCCTGTTCTCCAGAATTCCTGTGAATCGGCATTGAGTTTGGGTTTGCTTGTTTTTGTAATTTTGTCTTCTGCTCACCCAGTTCATCTCTTTGAAGGATAAGTCAAAAAGGATTGCTGCAAAATAGTAACCATCTTTCGTAAACAAACCAAGCCGAACGGGAGGCGGTTGTTTCTGAACATATCCTCGGTCGAGGCGTGTAGCCGTCTGACGGCACTGGTAGCAGTCGGAGACCCCAATGGAGAGAGACGAGGCTTTGCCTCCATCAAGACGGATGGTCTCTAGAACCCACAGAGGCAGTGCGACTCTGCTCCAGAGGCGCTGTGAGTTGGGGTCGACGGGCTGGCAGTGAGTTTGACTTGGAGATTTTAACCCCTCCTTGGAGGAGTCTGTGCTCCTGATTCGCCACCTTGCTGGCGGGAGTCAGCTCCATTTCAACGTGTGCTGTTGTGAGGGGGAAAACCCCACAAAAACCTTGGGTCCAACTTTTCTGGCTTTCTCCCCATCACAATAGTCTTTAATTTTTCTTAAACTTGATTACAATTGCCAGGCGTCCTTTGAGAAAATCTCTCACGACCACTCTTTTGGAAGCCCCATCAACAGTTGCCGTGACCTTCTGAACTGACCTCTGTCTTGAATGGCACTGGCCCTTCAGAACGCCTCAGACGTCTCCTCTTCCTCCTGTGCAGAAAGGGTGGTTTCAAACTCATAGCACATAACCCACTCTGCCACCAAAGCTGTGCAGAGTAGCTGGGCTGTAAAAGCTTGCTGAGTGACTTGAGTTTCATCAGCTGGAGTGAAGGAACTGTTGAGAAGATAGAATGTCAACAGCAAGAGCAAAAATGTCACATAGAAAGCAGTAGAGCAGTGGTTCTCGACTTTCCTCAGGCTGCGACACTTTCATACAGTTCCTCATATTTCAAATTACTTTCATCGCAACGTCATCACTGTACTTTTGCTACTGTTATGCATCATAATGTAAATATCTGATAAGCAGGATGTATTTTCATCGTTACAAATTGAACATGAAGAAAACATGGTGATTCATCACAAAAACAAGATGTAATTATAGATTGTGAAATATTTATTTCTAATGACAAGTAAATGAACGTTTGTCTTAAAGCATGGTGTCGCATGGCTGACAGTCTTCACGCCGGGCACTCAGGTGGGCATATCTGCGTGTGGGCGTATCTGCGTGTGGACACGGATAGAGGAGCGGTGTCTCAGGTCTTAAGACCATCAGAAATATGCGTTTTCCGATGACCTTAGCCGGCCCCTGTGAAAGGGTCGTTTGACCCCCAAAGGGGTAGCGACCCACAGGTTGAGAACCGCTGGTCTATACCAAAGGTCTCTGGATGGAATGTTTTAGTCTGCTGTTTCAAGGGAGTGATTTATTTTAATTTGCCTAGATAAAATTAATATCCTTAAGATTTCTTTCTTTTTGGAAAAGAATGTTCGGACGTGATGAAGCTTCTAGCCATCACTTTTACGTTCTCTTTAATAACGTTGGCCTCCTCTTTTCAGGAGGGCAGTGGAAGCCCGTCCTTCGGGGAGCAAGCCCAGTGTTTGCACTGTGAGGAAACGTAATTAACTGAGCGTGTTTAAGGCTACTTCACAGTCCTCTTCTGACTCTAGACAAAGATCCAGACTCGATTTACAGTTCAAGAAACGTCTGCTTTTAGAATTTGGGTATGTTTTATGGGGGCTCTTTCCCTCGCCTACTTTTATTTTTATTCAGTGAATTATCTTGAGCAGTTGTAATGATGTCATCCGCAGCTCCACTTTTACCTCAGCACCCTTGGAAGGGTGACTGAGACACAGAGAGAATTCCTCCGGGAATGAGAAGGTTAGCTTAGGAGCATCGAGGGAAGTCAATGACTGTCAAGACAGCCACCCTCCCCCTTTCTCCAGAGAGGGAATGATCGCTGTGACCGACTCCTCTCTTCCTGGGACAGTCACAAGGAGTTCGGGCAGTACAGTGGCTGCTAACCGAATGAAGAGCAATTTGAGTCCACCCACTGGGAAAGAGATGTCAGGCTGCTTCCATAGAGAGATTCCAGCCTGGGAAGCGATGTACGGGGCAGGTGCTATTCTTCCGTCAGGTCAGTAGGAGTCGAAACGGACTCAATGGCAATGGGGTTGGACTTTGTTGGTTTTTTTTTTGTGTGTGTGGAAGCCAAGTGTTTTGATATCAATGGGGGCTGAAATTACTAAGATGTGAAGAATTTGGTTTTGTGGCTTGGATTCTGTGGAGCCTCTCCCTAAAAGAGTCCAACAACGGAAATCCACAGGTGCAAGAGATGGACAAGACAGTGATTGCATTCTAAAGACACTGACAAGAGTTAAAATAATCATTCCAAATAATAAAAGAAAACCTTTCTTTGGGGTGTGTATGTATGTGTGTGGCAGTAACTCTTATTCAAGTGAACTGAGGCAGCGTACAATTCAGCCATCGGATTGATTCCAACTCATAGTGACCCTACAGGAGAGGGTAGAACTGCCCCTGTGAGTTTCTGAGCCAGCAGCTCTTTGTGGAAAAAGATAACCTGTCTTTTTCCTGAGGAGTGATGGGTAGGTTTGAACTGCCGATCTTTTAGATCTCAGCCCAATGTGTAACCACTACACCACCAGAGCTCCCGAGGCAGGATATACAGATTATGAAAGATTCCAACACCGATACGATTTTACATTTTAATGATAAGATTCTCCCAGGATTACCAACCAGGCTTCAGGCTATAGGGCTCGGAGTCAGCAACATGGGTCAACAAGACACGGGGATTCTTTGGGTTGAGAACAGAGGCACGTGAGCTCTGTCTGCTCCCAGGCACACGTGACTAGCATTGCTCGCATCAAGTATACCCGTTCTGGTCAGTGTGCCCAGTGGCTTTGCGCTCATCACGTGAAGCCCAGCCCCGCTTTCACAGGGATGTCTGCGCCTCAGCTTCCTGTGGAAAGGCTTGGCCTTGGTGCTCCCAATGTAGGTGTTGGGATGGAGGCCAAAGAAAGGAGATGCTTTGAGTCCAGCTTCTTCTCTGTGTGCTTCCTCGCTCTCCTGGTTACCCCTGCTGCTGCAACAGACATCTTTTTAGACAAGAGCTATCAGTTTTGTCGCAGCTTTGAAGGCTGAAGGTCCAAATTTGTTTCTTGGCTGTGTGGTCTCTTTCCTAGATTCTGGTGTCTGCGGACGATCCTTGTTCCTTTGCTAGTAGATACTATCTGCCTCTCACCTTGGTTGTCTCTGAGCCTGGTCTGTTTTTTTAAGAAGACACTCCTCAGAAGTGATAAGGTTTAAGACCTACCCTAAGGAGGCATGAGCCCCCCGTGGGTTGATATTCGGTGCTAACCTCAAGCTCAGTGGTTCAAATCCACCAGTTACTGCACAGAAGAAAGATGAAGCTGTCTACTCCCAGAAAGATTTACAGTATCAGAAACACAAAGGACCAGTTCTACTTTCTCCTAGACCAAACCGCCCCACCAATCAAACCCAAACTTACTGCCATTGAGTTGAATCCAATTCACAGCAACCCTATAGGACAGGGTAGAACTGCCCACGGGTTTCCAAGACTGTGAATCTTTAACGGCAGTAGAAAGCCTCGTCTTCCTCCTGCAGAGCCCTGGTGGTTTTGAACTTCTGACCTTGAGGTTAGCAGCCCAACACATAAACCCACTGTGCCAGCAGGGCTAGGGTGGCTATAATGGTGACTTGATGACAGTGGGCTTGGTTTTTATCCTGTATGACCTTATTACATGATGAAACATAAGCACTCCATTTCCAAATAGAGTCATATTTAGAGTATGTTAGTTAAAGTTTTGTGGCACTGTGATTGAGCCAGGATTCCCAGAGGCATAGCAGCAATGACCTAGTAATCCCTCATGATAAGATGTCCTGTGCATTGGGCTTCCACTCAAGTACTCCCTCAATGCAAGAATACTTT
>NW_022111369.1:54890071-54931780 GCF_000313985.2 Echinops telfairi
CTAATGCCAGGGGCTTAAGTGGAGAGGAAATGTTTTGAGAATGATGAGGGCAATGAATGTACAAATGCGCTTTACACAATTGATGTGTGTATGGGTTGTGATAAGAGTTGTATGAGCCCCTAATAAAATGATTAAAAAAAAAAAGATGTCCTTGTGGACGAGGACTGATTCCAATGGAAGTAGACATTGTTTAAAAAGCCTGTTGGCTTGGGATTTGCCTGTAGCTACAGCTGTGTGGGTCATTTCCTTGATATAAACCTCTTTCTCTATGTACCCATATATTGGCATGACTGGTTTACTTCTCTAGCAAACCCAGCAGGAGGCAGACATATTTAGAGGTATGAGGATTAAGACTACAGGGCATCGTTTAGAGGGACAAAATCCAATCCATAACACTCATCCTCCTTCTCATCCACGTGAGGAGTCCTGGCAGGAAGGGTTAGTACCCATCGGTGAGCAGAGTCAGTGTTGCCATCTGGCCTCTCTGGGACTTCTGGGGAAGGTTCCAGGCGACGACAAGCAGCAAGAACAAGAACCAGAGAAGAACAAACCAAACAACCACAAATCTCTCCCATTCTCACTGCTGCCGGCGGCTTCTTTTCAGCTCCT
The DNA here is from genome assembly GCF_000313985.2 of Echinops telfairi. Taxonomy (NCBI): domain Eukaryota; kingdom Metazoa; phylum Chordata; class Mammalia; order Afrosoricida; family Tenrecidae; genus Echinops; species Echinops telfairi. The sequence goes on from NW_022111369.1 coordinate 54,890,681, forward strand.
TCTCAGCTTGGTTTCCTTGGCTCACTCGTGACAGTTCCAGGTTTCGATGAGAATCTTTGAGTCTTTGACGCCATTGACAGACAGCTAAGGAACCCTGGTGAGACAGTGAGTTCAAACATTGAGCTGATGATTCCAAGGTTGGTAGTTTGGTCCCACCGACCACTCTGGGAGAAAGATGAGGCTGTCTGCTGTCATCAAGGCTTACAGCCTCAGAAACCCCATGGAGCAGTTCTCCTCTGTTCTGTGAGGTCCCCGTGGGTCTACCAAGTGGCCTCCACAGCAGTGGGTTTGGGGAACCAGGAGCTGCTGCTCTCCCAGGTTTTTCTTGATCGAAACTCCTGGCCTTGTTGCCAATGCTGAAGAGGAATCCCTCCATTGATCTACTCAGTGCACAGCGATGAGCTTCATTTTGTCCATCTCAATTAAGATGATTTCTGGAGACAATGCAGGCCAGATGTATTTATAAAGTGATTGAACTTGTCCAATATTGTTCCATATAGACTATGAAACTGGCCTCCTGTCATACCCTACCTGACTCAGTGCCTCACCCGCAGCTGGTGTTCAGAGTATTAGATTTATTACTTGCAGGCAAATTTATGACTTGCAAACAGGGTAGAGGAGGTCAATGGGGGCTCTTTGGGAGACTAAGATAGGAGTAAGCGCCTTCAAGAGTCAATGAAAAGAAAAGACTCCGTGGTCTAGCTCCATCAGATCCGCGTGGGCAGAGGGGGCTGGGTTGGAGGAGGATGCCGCCTACAGTGGGTTTCTGGTCTGTCTTTCTCAGAGCAGCCCCTGGTGCACACTGTCATCCTAGCTCAGAGAGAACGTCTGCTTTTCCTGAAGGCAGCACTCTGTGAGATGTTCTTTGGAGGACAGCAGTGCTTGCGGGAACGCAATAAGGTTTTGTAGTTAGCAGAGGGCGCTTGTCCAGGCTCCGTCACATGTTGGCTGTGACCTTGACTGGATCACACAATGACGCTGGGCCTTTGATTCTAGATGAATAATTGGGATAACAGTGCACATTTCTGAGTAGTATCTTGAATTTATGTGTATGAAGGTAGCTAACAAAACTATGTGTGTGTGTGTACGTGAGTGTGTACAAAAGTTAATGTCATTTATTTATTCATCTTCTGAGTACTACTCTGTGTCAGAAAGTGTTCTGAGCACTGTGTAAGTATTAGTTAATCTATCTTCACGCTCGTTTCCCTTCTTGTCAGATGAGGACGTTCAGACGTTGACCAGTACTCTAACTGGCTCATAGTCAACCCCATTGTGAGTAGTCAGACTGAGCTTTGAAGCCAAGGGGTCTAATGTGAACCGGTCTCCACATGTTAACAGCTGTAACTTTCTTTGGGTTCCCCTCCATGGATATCGATACTAGTAATGTTTTAGGTTCTTGGTGTTTTTGAAACCAAATGCCCCAAAGTGGGTGACTCTCATGGATCGAATTGTGTTTCTCCCAAAATGTGTCAACTGGACTGGGCCCTGAGGCTCAGTGTTTTGGAAGCTACGCAGTGATGTAATGTGGCAGTTCTGTAATGATGTTATCATTCCCTGTGATGCGATCAGCCAATCAGTTATTAGAAGGTTAGGGTGAGATGGAACTGCCTGACTCAGGGAACAACCCACATCCAGTGCTCAGGGGAGTTTCCCTGAGATAGGTGAGGGCTGCGTCATCTTCAGTCTTACAATAGATAAAAGGAGAGAAAAGTGAGCGAGGAAAGCCCTGATTATCTCCAAGAAAGAAGAACTGGGAGGGTAACATGCCTTTTGGATCTGAGGTCCCTGTACTGAGAACCTCCTGGATCCTCCTAGATGGATGCCAAGATAGAGGAGATCTTCAAAGAATGCTGGGCCCAAGAATGTTGAAGGAGACAAGTACCTTTCTCCAGAGCCAACAGAGAGGAAGCCTTCTTTTAAAGCCAACACTCTGGGGCTGTTAATCTTTACAGGAGCCCCACCCCCACCTCCACCCCTCCTGCCCCATCTTAAAAGCTTATAGGCTGACATCCAAGGTACACCACTGGTCTCTACCAGGAGGAAGAGGGAGGTAGGTATAGAATCTATCCCTAATCAGAGAACAAAAAATCATATCATTGTGAATGAGGGGAAGTGCGGAGTGGAGATCCAAGCCCATCTGCAGGCAACTGGACATCCCCTTATAGAAAGGTCGCAGGGAGGAGACCAGCCAGTCAGGGTGCAGTGTAGCAACGATGAAACACAACTTTCCTCTAGTTCTTAAATTCTTCCTCCTCCCCACTATCATGATCCCAATTCTACCTTACAAATCTGGCTAGACCAGAGCATATACACTGGTACAGATCAGAGCTGGAAATACAGGGAATCCAGGACAGATAAAACTCTCAGAATCAATATTGAGAGTAGCCATACCAGGAGGGGAAGCGGAAGGTGGGGGAAGAAGGGGGAACCGATCACAAAGATCTACATATAGCCCCCTCCCTGAGGGACAGACAACAGAAAAATAGGTGAAGGGAGACATTGGACAGTGTAAGACATGACAAAATAATAATAATTTATAAGTTATCAAGGGTTTATGACAAAGGGAGGGTTGGGGAGGGAGGGGGGGGGATGAGGAGTTGATACCAAGGGTCCAAGTAGAAAGAAAATGTTTTGAGAATGATGATGGCAACAAATGTTCAAATGTGCTTGACACAATGGATGGATGTACGGATTATGATAAGAGTTGTATGAGCCCTCTTAAAAAAACGAAGAAGAATGTATGCCATGCCTAATTGCCTCCTTGAGCAGTTGCTTTTTCTGAGAACAGAAGAACCAGATTGCTGGTGCCTGGCTACCACTACTGAACATTTTGAGCAAAGATTCCTAGAATTCTGATCAAAAGTGGGAACATACAGAACAGAATTTCAAATTCTCATGGACACTAGTCTTTCTAGAGCCATTGAGGACAGATGAACCCATGAAACCATTGCTCTGAGATCATCTTTAAACCTTCAATTGAAAGGAGGCCTGGAAATCTTTGAAACGTGAAGCAATAGGTCAGCTGAACAAGCCGAGGAGGTCTGCCTTGAACGTCATGCACTTGCGGGAACTGGCTCCATGGGATCCAATTGACCACAGCAACTGGAAAGATGAGGCAGAAATCTTAGTGGGCGTGAGTTCACGTGTCCTCAACGGCTCAGAACATGAGGGTGAGAAAGAGTTGCACGTCTCAAAGGATGACATCCGTGTCACTTAACTGTCCATGTGGCAATTGTGGAACGGGCATGCGTGTTCTCAACAACAACAGAAGTAACATTTAAAAACATGTTTTCCCATATTGAGCAACCTGAACTTGCTCAGTGCACTAGGTTGTCTAGGAATCAGTTGGGTGGAGCGATGAGTTAATGCTTGCTTCATTTTGAGGACATTTGCTTCAGAACGTCACTTGACATTCCATGATGATAACGTTCATTCCCCACAGGATGCCAGGGCCTGGTTTTATTTTTCATGCTGTATTTAAAAATATATCCACTAGGACTTTTGAACAATTATGTGGGACCATATGCAACTTTATTATTTGATTATTACTACTCCTGAGTAGCTGAAACCAGTGGCTTGAATTTGCCTCAGCCATTAGGAGATTCTCAGCCAGAGAAAGCATTCGTTCTTTGGGACGCCTCTAAGTCCAAAGGATCAGGGGGATTCATGGAGATGACTGCTTCCCATATGATGGTTCTAATGGGGATGATACACCAGCTAGGTGAGTCAGAAATCATATCTAACACCTGGATGCTGCAAAAAATATTAACTGATTTGATTCGTCTGTACAAATGTGGACATCCTTGCAATCAGAAAACTGTCATTTGTTGTCGTTTATGCTGGGCAGGGTGGGGGAAGAGGGAGAGATTTAGTAGCTGTCAACTGGTTGGGTCTTCATTCAGAAATTGTGTTGAAATTAACTAATGGGTTGTTCCTACAAATGATGTCATGGTACAGCAACGCCATATTAATCTTTGGGAAGCCCACTATTGGCTCTTCCACTCAAGTAATGTTGCCAGACTCCCTAGTTGAAGCGTAACTTGAAACAATGTGAAGATGGCCCCATTTACTTCTCCCAAGTGCGAGGGGGATGCTACCGTAGTTTCCCTGTCACACGGTGATAGGCCCAGGTACTAGCCAATTCAATTAATTTCTCTCTGAACTTTTTTTGGGGTGGCGTGTGGGTGGTGAGAGCGGCTAAAAGTCTTGTCCCTTTAAGGACAATAATTTTGATTTAAATTCTTGAAAACTCAAAGAGTTTTCCAAAGTTACTCCTTGAACTGTTGTCTGCCTCTGAATAGTTAAAAATGGTTATTGTGTTAGGAATTCCTGAAAAGGGGGACGTAGAAGGGATTTCTATTGTATGCTACCCAAGTCTTTGATGTAAACCCGAGACCCACCACCAGCCCCCAGATGAAGCAAGACCTCGCCCCTGTGTCAGCCGAGGCAAACTAAGGAGGTTTAGGTGATCCCACCCATTGATACCGCTGTCCTGTCTCTGGAGGTTGTGCTGACGGACCCAGGGCCTATGGATGGTATCTTACACAATGTTTGAGTCTGCTCACTTGCCTTGGTTAGTTCAGTCTTCCTGTTCTTCAACCTGGCGGCTTTTGGTTCAGTAAGATAGGCACTTACCTGGTCTTCTGACGGAGCACGATTTCCTCCTGTTCCCATGACTGCTGCTTTTAATTAATTTTTAAAAAAAATCCATGTCATTCTTTGCCCTCCTCTGAAGACTCTTGTCTTCAAACCATTTTGCATTTCTACCTAGCTGTGATCTGCTTGAATGTAGTTAAGGAATAAACAGTGGAGATTAGAGTTCCTTCTGTCCCCCCAAACCATAACTTCTCCCCTGCGTTGTCACTCACATTGCCACCAGCCCTCTCCGTCGTCCTTGGGATATGGTGGCAGTTATTTGGGCGCAGGCACATCTCCCGTACAGCTCGTTCATTCATTGGTTTATAACGGGTCCGCTAGTCCACACGGTGCTTGGTTTACTTGTCCCTGGGTTCGACAGGTCCTCTGATTTTTCTCCACACTCTTCACAAAACTCAAATGAGTTCCTGTCAGCTTTTTGTTGAACCACAAGGTGTATGGACTCATTCATTTTAAGTCCACCATTGATTTGTGTGTGCTTTCTGGGAAACTTTCCTGAGCCACGAGTGTGTTGTGGAACAGTTATCTGGGTGGAATAGTGCATACTCTCTCTGAAGCTTGTTTTAAGTGTAGGGAATAATATATGCCATAGTGTTATATATTAAATGTATACAATTATATACAGTACAGTGTGTTAATAGATAATGTCAGATAAATGATATACAATGGAATATGTTAATATATAAAATTATGTATGCATGCGTTTATATGTAAGGTTACATATTGATGGCTTTGAATTATGGAGTTGGTGAAGAATGTTGATTTTCTGGCCAGAAGAACAAATGAATGTCTTTGAAGAAAGACAGCCAGGATGCTCCTTAGAAGTGAGATTGGGGAGACTTTGTCTCTGATATGTTGGACTTCAGTCCCCAGAGATAGATAGCATGCTTTGTAAAGTGGAAAGTCCGTGAAAATGAGGCCCCCCAAGGAAGTGGATCGACAAGGGGGCTCAAACAGTGGGTTGAGACATAGCGAGGTGAGGTCGGCACAGCACCAGGCAGGGTTACATTTTGTTGTACATATGGCTGTTAAGAGTTGGAACCAATATGTCAGCCCTTCATGGTAACTTAATGTTACATAGGAAACCACTTATACAAGTTGTGAAAATATTAAAAACATACATCTATGGACTAGCAATAGAAGAACACTTAAAAAACTAATCAAATGACAGATAGACAAATATTGCGTGGTGTCTAAGAGCATCTATCTTTTTAAAGTATCGATGGCAGAGAACGATGTTTTGAAAAACCCACAACTGTATATGACAGCAGGTAACAAACCCTGTGACTTCTTTTGGTGACTAAGTCACGGGTTCAGCTAACCTTACAGTGGCTTATTAATTGATTTATAGTCCCATTTCAACAGGTGTAAAATTTGTTAACAGCAATACAATAATTGGCTGTACAACCCTGCCCTAATCAAATATGAGATTCCGTCACCGTTGCTTCCCCCCGTGCCCTCCCTCCTTCCCCGAGAAACCACGAATACACTTTGTTCTCGCTACACTTGCCTTTTCCAGACATTCTATCTATGTGAGTTCGTACAATCGGTGTCCTTTTGTTCTTGACATATTCACCGGGCATATCTGCTAGTTCCATCTGTGTTGTTGCATGTATCAAGGCTTCATTTCTGTCCAGAGCAGCATGTACATGTGTATGTATGTATGTATGCATGCACCACAGCTTGCTTATCCACTCATCTGCTGGTGAGCATTTGGATCACATCCACCTTCCGGCTATTGTGAATAGGGTTGTTCTCAACACAGGTGTGTAAATCTCTGCTTTGAAGTCTTTTGAGTGAGGGCAGCTTATTAATAGAAGAAACAGTTACATTTCAGTAGGATTTAGTGTCACGAAGATGCAGTGTACCATTCCCAATCTTTTGGACGACCTGAACCAGGACGATCCCCAGACTCCAGGCTGCCAAGTTGACCTTTCCAAGGACTTCCCTGTGCCATCTTCACACAGTTATGCACACCTGTGCGATCCCTCTCACTCTCTGGGCGCTTGCTTTCTGCTGGCCTGATCTTGCTTTAAACTGTGCTCCCGGGTCACATCTTCTAGTTTATCCTGGGGAACTAACTCTACTCTGTAGTCTTGTCTGTCCTGTTTGTAGGCATTTCTACAGCTCAAGAAAGTCTTTGCTGCCCTCCAATTGTGTCTTTTCCCTTCTGTTGGACTTCATCGAAAATTCCCCCATCTTCTCAAATGCAACCCTTCAGTCACAGCTGGTTTGTGAAGCAGCTTTATAGTGGGCATCTCCACCTAGCATGTGTCCTCTTTACAAAAACACTGCTGGCAACGTTACCTGGAATATCCGCTCCATTTCCTCAAGTTGTCCCATGCCCCCTTTTCAGCACAGCTTACCGATCTTAGCTTACATCTCTCAGCCTCTGGTCTTCACTGACCCCCAAGGGTTAGACGAGGTCTCTCTGCTGTTCAGTCACATAGTATTTCCCCACTGTGTCCCAAGTATGTGCACCTGTGCCTCTACGTGGACGGCCATCAGTAAATATTGGATGAAAAGACAGCTGGCTGGGATCATGTCTTCTCTCTTGAGGAAGTAACCTTTACAGCTTAGTGACCAGCGTTGACCGTGCAAGTAGGAGCCTGGGCATCCTCATTTTGTCATTCTGCTTTTTCATCCATCCAATAGAAATGACATTACAACCCATAGTGCTTTGCTTCTAATGACTATTTTACTTTGCAGTTGCTTGTGTTTATTTCTTGTCTTCTCCTTTCAAATTGGAAATGCATGGTAGAAAATGTGTGTGTGCTTTTCTTTTTTTAACGGTGGAGCAAGTTATGATTCTGTGAAATTGATTTTCATTCATTTAGCACATTATATAATTATGATAAAAGTGATGATCATTATTGATAATGGTCAGCATTGATTGTTTCCTTATGACCAAGCTTTCTTCCTCTCTCTCTTTCTCTTACACACACACACACACACACACACACACACACACACACACACACTTATAAAAGTATACAGAGGTCTAATGACCAGATGTTATTACGTAGACCAAAGGTCAAGCTGGCCTTTGAGCCCAGGCAGCCCTGTTCCCCAGCCTTTGTTCTTAATTACTAAGTTTTATCCTTGGGCTAAAGAAGTCTTGGTGGAACACTGGGGCAAGCGTTGGACTGTTAGCAGCAAGGTGGCAGTTCAAACCCACCAGCAAGTCCGTGGACGAAAGATGAGGCTGTCTGCTCCAGTAGCAATGCAAAGCCTCCGAAGCCCTACATAAAGTCCGCACAAGTAGGACTGGTCCATGTTGTCAGGTCATGTTTCCCATGTCCCTGGAAAAGGACCTCATGCTTGTCAAGTGGAGGGGCAGCACAAGCGAGGGAGACCCTTGATGAGATAGATGGACACTGTGACTGCGACAATAGGCTCAGGCGTACACGGTGGTGAGGCGTGCGCAGGGCCGGGCAGTGCTTCCTTCTTTTGTGCGTAGCTGTCACTGTGAGTCCGAACCTTCTCGATAGCGCCTAACAGCAAACCACAGGAGTGGGAATCGCCTCCGTGGCAGTGGGTTTGGTTGCTTGGGTATTGGGAGCCCTGGTGGTTAAATGGCTAAATACTCTGCTCCAAACAGAAAGATGGAGGGTGAGAACCCACCCAACTCTTCTGAGGGAGGAAAGACTTGGTGATCTACTCCATTAAAAGGACAGCTTGGAGCGTCCTGTGGGCAGCGAGTGGGATATGTGTGCTCAGGGGACCCTATGAGTCAGAATGAGTCCATGGCGCTCACCAGCAACATCCTTGGGACAAGAAGCAAATGAGTTATCATCCATTTGATTCCAACTCATAGTGACTCCGGGCGTTAGAGTGGAACCACTCCATAGCATTATCTTGACTGTAATCTTTATAACAGGGTCCTACCCTGGTGACGCTGTTTAGGAAGTGTTGGACTGCTAACTATAAGGTTGGTGGCTCGAACCCACCGGCCTCTTTGTAGGAGAAAAATGAGGCTGACTGCTTCTGGAACAAAGTACAGCCTTGGCCTCTGTATAGGGTTGCTGTGTGTCAATCTCTACTTAATGGAAGTGCCTTTTTTGGGGTAATCTTTTGGAAACCCTGGTAGCGTAGTGATGAAAGTACTCAGCAGCTAATGGACAAGTCGGTAGTTCAAACCTGTCCGCCGCTCCATGAGTAAAAGATATGACGGCCTGCTTCTGCGAAGGTTACACCTTTGGGAAATCTCCTCTTTAGAGTCCTTAGTTCTACTCTGCCCTGTAGGGTCACTCGGAGTTCGAATAGACTCAACAGTAGCTCTTTTTAAAGTTACCAGCTGTTCTTCCACAGCATTGCTGATTCAAACTACCAACCTTAGGTCACTGACCACTTGTGCAACCCCAGGACCTCTTGGGATAAAAGAGAGGTCACAATTTGTAACAAAGTCCGTTATACAACCCCCTTCGTTGTTCACTTGACATTTTAACACATTATCCCCAGATTGCTGTGTTGCTTTATGTTGCGTCTGATCAGTCAGTTCTCTGGAAGACTTGAGACCTCCCCTCCCCTCAGTACAAATGACTAAGCCAGTAGCATCACGTTGAGGGTCACCTCTGACCACCCGAGTGTGTCAGAGTAGAACTGGGCCCCATAGTGTTTTCTGGGGCTCATTGTTTGGAAGTAATCACCAGGCCCTTCTTCTTCTGAGGCACCCCAGGGTGCCTCGAACGTCTCGCTTTGTGGCCATAGCATCAACGAGTGGGTTAACTGTTAGCACTGCCCCACTCCCCCAGGTGTCTAGGAGACCTTCAAACCTCCCTCTTTCCCTTCCCTGCTTGGTTGGCTGGGATTCATGGCCTGGTTGACACATCTACCTCCCACTATGGGTCCCGCCCCTTGCCAATGAGCTCAACACTCAGAAAGGAAGGGCGAACCGGGCCTGGGTTCGCAGCCTTTGTTTAAAATAGACTGCTGAGTGTGTGCATTCTACAAAGACAGCTCCATTAGCAACGGTTTCTAGCTAGATCCCATGTCCATGGTCTTTGGAAGGGTCAAAAAAAGAAGGAAAGAAGTCTTCTGCCCATTTGGCTTTCATGCCCAGAGTTGAGCCTCGGAGCCGGTGCCGTTGAGCAGTGATTTATTAGGTTCAAGTGGAAGATTTCACATGGCCTTTGGTTTCCCTCATGCCTCACGTAGCCCACTATGTTTACTTGGGACTAAGGAAGAGTCCAGTTGAAAATGAGAAGATATTAACAAGTGATGCCTAATTATCTATGGAAGATAGATGACAGCTGTTCTAGGTACCAAGTTGCCTGTCTCAACCTCTATTTTGCCTCCACTCTTAAGGTTAAAGACTTAGATAGCCCCTGTCTATAGAGGCCCCTCTCATCTACCAAGTGACACGGACGCTTGCAGCCAGTAGGAGGCAATAGAAGTGAAATGGGAAGCGTCAGCATTAACATTTAGGGGAGTGTTTAAAGGGAGTGCGTGGTCATTGGATCACTTTATACCTCTGCGTGTGTGTAAGAAAGGCATACGCATTGGAAAAGGAAAAACAATTACTGCAAAAACCGTTGCCATCTCTTAGAAAAGAACTTTGTAGATGGGCTAATGAAGTTTGTGTGGTTAAATGAGTAGAGCGATGTGCTGTGGGGGAGTGAAGACTGAGCCAGGATGGAAACACATCCTTCCGGCTTCAAGTACACCTGACCTTTGCTTTGTGGTACAAAGGGCATCAGGGAGGATCCACAAGGGAAGGTGTTTATCTCTGGTGCAGCGTGAGACTGTAGACTCTGAACTCAAAGTGATTGGCTCAGCACAAGTCTGGGACTTACAAGCTGTGTGAGGGTGTGTTGGTTTGGGTAAGCTAGAGAAACAAATTCATAGACACTCATATGTGTATAGGAAAGAGTTTTATATACAAGAGCAATTGAATATTGAGAAAACATCTCAGTCCAGTCCAGATCAAGTCCATAAGTCTAATATTAGCCCATATACCCAATACCAATCTATAAGTTCTCTTCAGACTCACGAAACACATGCAATGTGATCACAGGTCATTGGGTGGGAAGGTTTGTGGATCCAGTGGCTTTGTACGAATCTCAGCACTGGTAGGGGTCTCCATGTGGCTTCTCTAGCTCCCAGGGCTCTAGCATAGTTCCATGTGTCTTGTCAGCTGCAATGTCTCCCAGGGAGCTAACAGACAGAAAGAGAGAGAGTGTGTGTCTCTTGCCTCCAAAGAGGAATACCGGAGTTCCCAGAATCCTCAGGAGAAGACCATGCCCACACAGAGGCCTCATTGGCTATGACTTGATTGACGGGCTAGATTCCACCCCTTCACTCTTAATCCTCTCACATTGACCAATGATTATACAACTACCACAAGGGAGGCAAGTTACTTTACCTAGGACTTCGCAGATTTGGAGAGCCTTCTTCTTAGCCTGATCGGTGTTTCTGAGGTTAAGCTTACTTTCTGCTTCTGAGGATTAAATGAGACCGGGTCCCAGGAAGCATCTGCCGCTCAGAAATCATCACGTTTCCTTCTCTTTCCTTCATTCATAGAGAAGCCGCCTGACGACACTATTTTATCTTCGGTAGAGTCCTCTTAAAGACAAATAAACAAAATACCTAAGAGAGACCCATTTCATTGTAAGCAGAAAATCGCTGAGGTTTTCCATCTTAGAAAGTCACACCTAAGAGGTGACCATCTGACCAAGTGGAGCCATGAAGCCAGGGGGGCCCACGAAGACGCCCTCTATGATGTGTGCTTATGGTCCTTGTCCCGTGCCCTGAGTGCATCCCAACTCACAGCAACCCTGCGATGGACAGAATGCAACGTTCCCTGGTCCTGTACCATCCTCACAACCAGCGCCGTGCCTGAGCCCCAGGTTCTAGTCCCTGCATCACCAGTTCATCTTGCCGAGGGGCTTTCTCTTTTTCACTCACCCTCTACCAAGTGTATCTGTCCTTCTCCAGGGACTGGGCTCTCCTGCTGATGGGCCCAAGGTAAGCTAGATGAAGTCTCACCATCCTCAGTGGTAAGGAGAATTCTGGGAGTAACTTCTCCCAAGACAGATTTGTTCATCAAATTTCTCTCTCTCTCTCTCTTTATCTCTCTCTCCCCTCCATCCCTCCCTCCCTTGCTTCCATCCTTCCTTCTGCAAGCAAAGAGGTAACATAAAGACCAAGAGAAATGATGAGAACAATATCTTAGACCATTTTATTCCTTGTGTTTGGGCAGTTTTACTTAGCATGGTTATGATGTTTGTTGTGGGGTAGGAAATGTCCAGATCTGTTATATCTAGCTTTAAAAACTAGCCTCAAATAGGAGGAGGACCAATGGGTTAAAAACAAGACAAAAAGGCTTCGCAGAGGTTTCTGTGGTTTCTAAAGAGGAAGTGGTTGAGGAAGGAGGCGATCGATGGCTGAGGATAGTGGGCTGATGCTGGGTTATGGGCCATGCTCCCTTCTCCTTCAAAGAAGGATGGGAAATAGCTTTAGATCAGCGTTTCTCAACCTGTGGGTCATGACCCTTTGGGGGTCAAACGGCCCTTTCACAGGGGTCGCCTGGTTCATAACAGTAGCAAAATGACAGTGATGAAGTAGCAACGAAAGTAATTTTATGGTTGGGGGGGTCACCACCACATGAGGAACTGTATTAAAGGGTCATGGCATTAGGAAGTTTGAGAACCACTGCTTTAGAGGGGAATCTATTTAGTCTAAACCTCAGGCTTATACAAGAAGATATTAGATTCCAGTGTTATTTTTACTTGTTCTCCCAAATATCTGGAAGTGAACCAAACCCTAAGTCATCCTTTGTCATTCATATTCACAGAACGAAAGGGCTAGAAGAGGGAAGGTGTGGATTGTACGGAACAGTGGATAAAATAACAATCACTGATGACTGGCACACTTCCCCAGAATCCTCTTGGCTTTTGGCCTTGCCCTCTTGGGTTGACAGCACAGACACACGCAGTGGAGTCCTTGGCCTGAGTAGAGGGGAGGGGGACAAAACTCATATATTACAGAAAGTTGATTATGTGCACAGGAGGAAATCGCTTCTCCAACCTCCTTTCTTCAAAAGTAGTTTCTCTCGCAACTTCCCACACTCAGTGAAATAGACTTATAAGAGATGTATAAATCTCCAATGCCTACCTTGACCTTCACTGTCATGGTCAGAGCCAAACGTTTAGACACGCTAGAGCGAGGTACTCTGACTTGGCCAAAGCTGAGACTGTAAATCCATATGACACACACTGAGTGGTTGCCTTTTATTTTTTTGCTATTAACAGAAATTGTCAGCGTCAGTCCTGGAATCTGTGGTCAGATTATGTCCTGTGTTGCTGTGCTAAGGAATTGTCACAGATGTCTCTGTTTGACGTTGGTCCTGATGGTCCAATTTGAGGCGCCCGCAATGTCATCATAAAGAGCCCTCGTGTCATGCTCCAGTGTCGGCCATGCCGCCGCAATGTTGTAGATTTGCATTCGAAGGCAACGTGAATCTTATAAATACTTCTTCACATCGGAAGGATGAGCTTGCTCAGTGCTTTTAAACTGTTCTGTGCACACTCCCTTACCGTATTCGAAAACTGCATTGATACGATGGGAAGGGACACCATAGAATGGTTAGGGACATGGGATTTAGGATCCGACATCCATTTGAGGCTTTCGGATCTGATGTCAGTTTGACTCCACGCTTAAAAACACACAAATGCACTGCCATTGAGTCGACTGTGACCCCCAGCGAGCCTGGGAGACACAGGAGAACTGTGCGGGTCTGAGGCGGTAGACGCTGTGACGGGAGCAGAGAGCTTCATCTTTCTCCCACAGACCCTGACCTTGCTCGTGGTTCAATGTCTCCCCACCCCAAAGTGCTCCCCCTTCTCTGCAATTGAGGTAGCATAAGATCGTACTTCTTCCATAGAGGCGAGAGGATGATTGAGAGGATTCACGTCAAGGCGATGGCCTCAAACCTAGGAAGTTATTAAGATAAATGGTAGCTTCTATGATTAATCTCGGGAGAAAGATGAGGTTTTTTACTCCCATAAAGATGTATAGCCTTGGCAACCCCCCAGGACGGTGCTACCCTAGGCCTGTAGAATTGCTGAGTTGGACTTGACTGGACGGCAGTGGGTTTGAGGAGATTATTAATCATTTTAGAAATCTTCTACCTACCACCCGTAGCCTCCTGTCATAGTTCTTCACCAAGGTTGGCAAGCTCGAGAGCCCATGGTGGCCGAGGGAGCAATGCCCGTCTGTCATCAGGGACGGTTGTCTGAGAAGAACATCGCTCTGTGTGTCTCTTTTCACTTGGAACGCTGCAGAGAAGGGCAACAGTGTCTCCTGAAGGCATAGTCTTGCGAGCTTCGCACCTTTCCCCGGTGCCCATCTCTGATGAAATGCTCTGTACACGCTCCATTCCTTCTCTGGTCTTGAGAAGACGCTTGGTGGGAATCATAACGTGGGTCTGGTCTTTCTGCTGGGTGGACATGGTGGTCATTCACTGACTGCACGAAACAGCTGGCAGCAGGAGACAAAGGTCGGGAACTAGACGTCAGAAGTCGGAAACCCACCCCGTCCCATCGGCTTGCCCTCAGCTTGGGAAGACAGGCTTCAGAAGCCTCGCCAGCTCTGTGGTGCCTCTGAGTCTCCGGCAGGCATGGCTTCCTTTGGCAGCATGTCTGTTGTTGCTATTGGTGTACATGCCCACTTGGAACACTGTATGATATTAAAATATATCTGCTAGTTGACCTTGGCTTCCAGCATAGAGCTGGGTGCTGAGGACCTACTGGCTTCGTAAGGTTAGTGTAGTTGAATGGCCAGAGTCAAGGCACTATTTGGACTTAACTTGCTGGGTGATCCTGAGCAATTTATTCAGTGCTTGAGACCCACAATTTTCCTGTCTCTCAAATGAGCGTGCTTTATTTATCTCTGGCAAATAAGTGATAGGAGGTCAGCTGAACTAACGGGACCATGACCTGTCAACTTCAAAATGCTACAGCTGATAGTAATGAGGCATGATAATATCAACTGTATTGAAGCCCAAGCTATAACGATAACTGTAAAAACATCATTGTAAAAACTGGAACCAACAGAAGTTTCTATCACTAGAGTATTTATTAAGTAACTGATACTCGATAGCACCAGGTAATCATGTTTATTGAATTATTCCTTTTGTGGCAGGCTCTGTCTGAGCATTTCACAAATATCTGGTCTGATCTTTACCACATCCCTGTGCGATCCAGATTCTGTGACCCTCATTTTACTGACGAGGGAAGCTCAGTGACAGGCACGGATTTAACTGTGCATCGTTTTGGACACTGATGAAAGGCAAGTTGAAGCACAATCTATGTGAAGCGTAAGACACATTTCTTATGCATAGAAAAGACAGTCTTGATAGATGATCTGTCAAAGAATTAACAGTAGCTATCTCTAGACACTGTATTTATGGGGGAATGGGGTGGATTTTCATCTCTACTGAGGAGCCCTGGTGGTGGTCTTGGGTAAGCATTGCACTGAGACTGCTAGCTAGGTCAGAGGTTCAACCCACCAGTCGTTTTCTGGGAGAAAGAGGAAGTCATCTACTCCTGTAAATACTCACAACCTTAGAAACGTTATATATGCAGCCTTGGTGGTGTAGTGGATCATGTGTTGAACTACTAACCACAAGACCGATGGTTCGAATCCACTAGCTCTTCTGAAGGTGAAAGAGGAGGCTGTCTGCTGCCATAGAGATGAAAAGTCTAGAAAATTTGAAGAAGCAATTCTATTCCATCCTATAGGGCCGTTGTGAATTGGAATCGCCTTACTGGCGGTGGGTTGGTTCATGAGTTGGGATCGTCCTGATACTGGCAGTGGGTTTTTGTCATTCTCGACAGGTCATTTTCCCGTTAGGGTTGAAGGCTTTATTTCACTTATTTTTCCAATGAGCATGTATTACACTTGCAATTAATAAAATGGAGGCAATAAGCTCTAGCTTTGTATTTTTGTAGAAAATATTTTTATTGCCTGCTGAAAAGTTAAATGTTAATCTAACTGAAGTATTAGGTAATTTTTTTGGTCTTCCTGGCAGAGATGTCTGATGACCGAGCATAAAATGGGGTGGTCTGAAGAAATGATACTCGCTATTTCCTTTGTCCTCCCCCTTGCCCATCATTAAGGCGCCTGGGTGGCATAGCACTTATGCGTCAGGCTGCTGACCAAAAGTGAGCACTTTGAAACCACCTGAGGTGGGAGGCAGAGCTTTCTACTCCCGGAGATAGTTGCAGTCTCAGAAGCCCCCAGGGCAGTTCTATCCTGTCTCATAGGGTCACCATGAGTTGGCTTCGACTTGAGATGGCAATGAGTTTAGTTCGGTTACCCATCATTTTCTCTGTATTTCCTGGATCTCAGCAGTGAGTGTGCACTTGACCTTCATTGACCTTATTCGTGAGTTTTAGCGAAGTGTGATGGATTGAATGGTGTCTCTCCGAGATACTTGCTGGCATTCTGACCCTTAGACCTATGGGTGTAATCCCACTTGGTAATAAGCTTTTATTATGTTAACCAAACGCCTGAGTCCTAAACCCAGGTCCTTCTGAGGTACCAGGAGCAGCATGGACACCAACACCCAAACCTGTAACCCCCCAACCCTCTGCCACAGAGTGGATTCCAGCCCAGAGCGAGCTCAACACAGAGACAGCAAGGTCGATGCAAAATGAGCATTGCCAAGAACCCCTGCAATCGTGGGAGGCCGCAGATACTCAAAGAACCCGGCTTTCCTTCCAGCACGACAAGAGGAGGGTCCCGAGAGCTGGCGCCTCAATCCGGACTTCTAGCGTCCTTGGATTGTGAGAAAATAAACCTCTCGTCTTCAAACTCACCCACTGGTGGTGTTTGAGTTACAGAAGCACAGGAAGCTGCGACAGGCTGCAAATGATGCCACGGCAGTTCTCAGTGCAAGGACAATGTATACCTTGTTGAATGGGAAACGGATGAGCTCCCATGCAATCCTTTACCTCAGTCACAAGAAGACGTTGTTTTTGTTTTTAAGATGAAAGGCATCAAATTTCTCTTTCCACTAAGGACTAAACCTTTAGACAAAGAAATGTAATCGACCAGATGACTCTTATCCTAAATTATATGGACGTTATGATGTCTAATTAAATGTGCATCCCCTGTGAAGGTACCCTACTTCGGCCAGTGGCTGTTTAAGTAGGTGGCACAAGAATGTTCTAGTTAATCATTTTACAGGATTGTGAAAGAGCACATGCTTGCTGTGGGAGTCCTTCCCAAAGTGTCGATGTACCAGGGAAGGGAAAGTCGCCTGGTTGTCAATACGCCCACCAAAGAGCCATTCTGAGGGCAATGAGGCTGCAGTCGCTGCCACCTACCTGGCTGGTGAACCTGCTCGGTACATACAGTACTGTGTCTTGTCTCCTGAGGGATCCCAACTCTCACTGTTGCCTCTGAAACTTTGGTTATCACAGAACTTCTCCCAGTTGTTGGCCCTGATGTTTGCTGAATTCCCAGGCTAGGGTGTGTGGTCAGGCAGCCAAATTCCAATTTTAGAATGTTGCCTGTGACCGTCAAAATCTGCTAGCCCCGACTCTTAAAGGGCTGCGAAGGTGTAGGTGTGTGCTCGATGAAGGCCGGCCAGCAAATCATCCCTAACCGGCGCTCTAGGGGTGCTAGCAGAGATCGGAGGTATCTGAAGCGGGAATGGCGCTAGAATTTTAACTCCTCCATCTTCCCCAAGAGAGTTCACTGAGATTCTTTCAGATAGATATACTCTTGGTTTTACCTCTTAATTCCTAGCCATTTCATAACCTTCAGCAACGTGTACCGGAGCCTGTTCACATTTCTAATTTCTAAATATACTTACTCCTTCTAACACAGTGGAGAGACCAAACCTGAGTCTGCTCCCTTCTCTCTTGCTCTCTCTTTCTTTCTCTATTTTTCCTTCATTCTTTCCTCCCTGCTGGCTTACTTTCGCCCTCTCTCTCTTCCTTCCTGAGAGCATGCTCTTTTCTTTTTAAAAAATCATTTTATTGGGGGCTCATACATCTCTCATCACAATCCATCCATCCATCCATTGTGCACATTTGTTCATAGGTTGCCATCATCATTTTCAAAACATTTTCTTTCTACTTGAGCCCTTGGTATCAGCTCATTTTCCCCCTTCCCCACCCTCCTTATCTCGTGATCCCTTGGTTATTTATAAATTATTATTTTTTCATATCTTACACAGACCGCTGTCTCCCTTCACCCACTTTTCTGTTGTCTGTGTCCCTGGGAGGGGGTTATGTGTATGTCATTGTGATCGGTGCCCCTTTTTGCCCCTACCTTCCCCCTTCCCTCCTGGCATCGCTACTCTGTTATCTGTACCAGTGTACATGCTCTGGTCTAGCCAGATTCATAGGGTAGAACTGGCATCATGATAGTGGAGGTGGGGGTGGGAAACATTTAAGAACTAGAGGAGAGTTGTATATGCCATTGGTACTATACTGTACCCTGACTGGCTCCTTTCTTTTTTGTGACCCCTTTGAAAGGGGATGTCCAGTTGTCTACAGATGGGCTTTGGGTCTCTACTCTGTGCTCCCCCTCATTCACATTGATATGATTGTTTGTTCTGGGTCTTTGATGCCTGATACCTGATCCCATCGATACCTCATGATCATACAGGCTGGTGTGCTTCTTCCATGTGGACTTTGTTGCTTCTGAGCTAGATGGCTGCTTGTTTATCTTCAAGCTTTTAAGACCCCAGGCACTATATCTTTTGATAGCCGGGTACCATCAGCTTTCTTCACCACATTTGCTTATGCACCCATTTTGTCTTCAGCAATCATGCCGGGAAGGCGAGCATCATGGAATGCCAGGTTATTAGAACAACGTGTTCTTGCACTGAGGGAGGCCTTGAGTCAAGTCCCAGTGTCCATCTCTGAGAGTCTGTTCTTTGACAGGTGTCTTCCTCGATGATACAGCCTTGAATCAAAGCAGGCAAGTGTCTTTGCTTCCAAGAAATGATCACTCTACTGGAGACAAATAATAAATAAATTGTTTGTAAAAATTCAACACAAATTTCAACCATAAGCATGGGGAATGAAATGCAACAAGATAGTCTGGTAGAGAGAAGCAGGACTGGGAAGGGGGGCTTATGGCTCTTCATTGGGTGGTCTGGGAAAGCTTGCCTCTCTGAGGAGCTGATGTCCCAGCTGAGTCATGAATGAGGAGAAGTTAGGGAAGAAACTACTCGCCAGACTGTGGGTTTCAGGTTTTCCTATGTAATGGTGGCAAGGTAGATAGGGTGGTTGGGCTGACCTGGGCTGGCACGCAGGTGTGACTAGAATAGTGCTTTGGCATATAAGACCATTGTTTTTATTAGTTCCCCCAGTTCATGGCCATACTCGGTGCCTCATAGGAGAAAACACGGTCAGAGCCTGCACCATCGTCACACATGTTAATAAGCCCATTGCTACATCTTCTGTGTAATCTTTGTACCTTCTAACCTAGGGGGTTCATCTCCCAGCACAATGTTGGATAGTTGTGATTCATAGGACACCTTTTTTGTTTTCTGCTAATTTTTGGATTCGTTTTGTCCTCATCTGTCTTGGTTTGGAAACTCAGCTCAAACCTGTCCACCATGAGTGACCTTGTGGACATTAGAAATACCAGTGATAGAGCTGCCAGCAGCACAGGAATTCCTATGCCAGCAGCATAGGCACCATAGTTTTGGGCGCTCACACTTCATTTTAGCCCTAACCTATGAAAAATTAGTTCTGATGACATGGCCCTTCGGGATACTTGCCATCTCGAAGTGATCTCTGAAGATATGGGGGCAATAGCAAAGTGTGGTGAAGAAATCAGATGGTGCCCAGCTATAAGAAAGAACAGCATCTGGAGTCTAAAAGACTTGTCTTAACATAAGCGGCCATCTAAGCGAGGCATCAAGTAAGTCCCCAGGAAGAAGTACACCAGCCCCTGTGATCCAAGGACTGTTGATAATAAAGTACAAATCCTAAGAAGGGAACAGTATCATACAGAGCTTAAATTCTGAACACCCAGTCTTCAGAAAGCTATGTATGTTAGTGGAAGCCCAAGGTCCATTTGCAGGGACCCCACATGGATTAAGCCATCAGTGAACCAGTGATTATAGTCCAGATATATGAATAGTCCAGTCATGTTATCAGATAGAGACCATTGTAAAATGTATTACGGATGATGTAGTTAGCTTAAAATGTAACATCTTTATCATTTTCTCTCTTTGGACTCATTGTAAAGTTGTTTCAGTTTTTGATATTTTCCGCTTTCTTTTTGATCGAGTTCTTCTCTGCTTTGTGTTGCCGTTGTTGTTGGTGTGTTTGCTTTGCATGCTTTTCTGTATGAGATCCAGGATGGGTAAATCGCTAGAGACGATAACTGGAATAACACCTTGGAGCATGGAAGTGAACTTGGGGGGGAATGGGGAGCTACAACCATATATAGGAGAAAGAAGAAAATGTTCTAACATTGATGCAGTGATGGTTGCATGCAACTGTTCTTAATATGATAGCACTATTAAATTGTATGGCATGTGAATTATATGCCAATGAAACGCGCGAAAAAAGCCACCATAGTATATACCAGAATCACAGTTGGGTGATGGTTAATCACATTAACTTGTAATAATAGGGAGGGGGCCTCTAAAAAGTATCCCCTCTTTCCACTTTTGCATATCGGTTAGTTGAAATAGAAAACAATTGATGTTGGCTATAGAGGCCAGCATAAAAGATTACTGGAGCCATGTTATGGATTTAGGGCTTGGGAGCAAACAAGATGATACAGAAATTTTTCTTTGCCTCTTGAGATTACCAAATGGCTTAATTATGTTCCATTATTTGCCAACTTTATATCAGGAGTTGGCTGGGATTTAGTTACTTGATGGATGACTTGGACAGAAGGCTTCACAATAAGAACCACGCCTTAGGTTTACTTAACCCAAATCCTCCTCCCCAAGGAGGTGAGTTGCAGGAAGCCCTGAAGGCAGGGCCAACCCTAGCTTTGGGAGGCTCTCGAGATCTGCTCCAACGCTTGGCAGGTCTTCCCGTCCAATCTCGGAGGGCTGCACTGCGGAGCTTGGAAGAGAAGGCCTGGGAAGATTCAGTGGCAGGTGTTACCTAGTGGCTGCCAAGTGCAGGATGACAGAGATTGCTCCTTGGAGGACTGCTGGGAAAAGCGCAGGAACTGTACACATAGTCAATTTAAATTCGCCGTTGTTAGGGGCTGGAGAGTGGGTTCGGAGTTAGCACAACAGAACAAAGCACTGGTCTGACCTGCATCATCTTCACCAGCATTACTATGGTTGAGCCCATAGCTGCAGCCACTGTGTCAATCCACTTGGTTGAGGGTCTTCGTTTTCTCTGGCCCTCGTTTTGCTAAGCAGGAACTGGTCTTTTCTGATAAGCTGCCACAGGTATGTGAGATGAAGTCTTGCCATTTTTGCTTCAAAGGAGCCTTCTGGCTGTACTTCTTCTAACCCAGATGTGATTGTTCTTCTGGCTGTCCATGATCTATTCGATATGCCATGCCAATACCACAGTGCAACGGCACCAGTTCTTCTTTTACATGCATACGAAGTGACTGAGAATATTGTGGCGTGGGTCAGGTGCGCCTTAGTCCTCCAAGTGACAGCTTTGATCAAATTTTATATAATGTGATTCCTTGACTGCTGCCCTCATGGGTGTTCATTATGATCCGTGTGAAATGAAATCCTTGAACGCTTGAATATTTTCTTCGGGCATCCTGCTGTTGCTTCGTGGTCCAAGGAGGACGATTTTTGCTTTGTTGCTCTTTTTCTATTTATTTATTTTTGTCTTTATGATTTTGCTTTGTTGCAGTCTTCCCTTCAAAAGCTGCACTCAATTTCTTGATTCTAAATGTAGTAATATTTCAGCTTTTTTTTCTTGTGTTGACCAAGTAGGAGTCGTTTAAACTATAGAATTAGAAAGCAGAATATTAATAGTTAAGAGTATAGTTAATATTCATGTGTTGTTGTTAGTTGCTGTAGAATTAGCTCCAACATCTGGCAACCCGATGTATGACAGAAGGAAATGTAATCTGCTCATGCGTCATCTTCATGATCATGGGTACATTGGCATCCATTGTGGTTGCTAATGGGGAGACTCATTTTTCAGCACTGTTAGGGCAGTATCCTATTAGGTTTTACCAAGTTTTCACTGGCTAATTTTCAAAATTATACCATTAGGCTCTTCTTCCTCATCTGTCTTAGTGTGGAAGTTCTGCTTAAAACCAGTTCACCATGGATGACCCAGTGATCTTAAAAACCGTAGTGGCATAGCTTCCAGTATTGTAGCAAGCCACCACAGCATGACAAATGGTGACGAGTAATACGTATGATGGCCTTTGTTCTCAGTTGCCATTAGGTGGACTTTGATTCATGGTGACTCCGTGTGTGCAGGGCCGGACTGCACTGGAAGATTTTCAAGGCTGGGACATTTCAAAAGCAGATCCCGCCACCTGCCATGGCACCTCTGGGTGGTTTTGAGCTGCCAACCTTTTGGTTAGTAATTGAGTTCTTTATCATGTGTGCCACCAGGGGCTCTCTGTTATTATTAGCAGAAATACCATTATTTCTGCTTCACACATGGGAAAACGAGATCCATAGCAGTTATTTCTAAATGAATCTCCATATGCTTTTGGTTGATATTTTCAGTTTGCCCTTGATTTTTTTATTCTGCTTCCTCATCTTATAAGAACATAATTTGAGTGTGAAAACTTTCTGAATGAAAAAGGTATTTCTAGGACTACAATGAAATCATCTTTCCTGTGAAGCAAAAAACGATGCAAACAGATGAATGAGATGCACTAGACAAGGAGCTATCACTTCACACAAGTCGGTTGGGATGGCTGTTATATGAAGACGGAGAATAAAGACAAGAGTGGTTGGTGAGGACGTGCAGAACTGGAACCCTTGTGCCTTCCTGGTGGGAATGTCAACCGGTGCAGCCACTGTGGGCACCAGCTTGGCAGTTCTCCCCAGAGTGCGGCATAGACTTACCATATGACCCGGAAATTCCATGCTTAGCTATTGAAAACAGGCACCATGAGAGATACTTGTACACCAGTATTCAAGCAGTACTCTTCATAGTAGCACATGTTTATCAATAGATGATGGATCAACAAAAATGATACATGCATACAGTGACATGTTATTCAGCTCTAAAGAGAAATGAAGTTTTGACACATGCTACCACATCGCTGATCCTTGAAGGCATGATGGCCAGTGAAATAAGCCAGATACAAGGGAACAAATCTTGTGTTTCCACTTACATGAAATATTTAAAATACGCAAATTGGGAGAGAGGGAAAATCGATGAGCGGTTTCCAGGGGATAGAAGGAGGAAAAATGGGGAATTCTTATCTAATAGGGACATACTTTCTGTTTGGGATGATGAAAAACCTTTGGAAATAGTGGTGCTGGCATACAGCACTGTGAATATAATTAATATCATTGAATCAACATTTGCAAATGGTTAAAATTGTGTCGGGACAAATTGCATAAAAATGAGAACACTCACTTGATATTTTTTCTTTTTAGAAGTGGAAAGACGTTTTAAAAGTCAAATACAAAAATTGTTGTTAGTTGTGTCCAGCTGGTTCCACCTCATAGGGACCCTGTGTGCAACAGAAGGAAACCCTGCAGGTGGGCGCTGCGTGCGTCCCCTCACCGTGGTTCTCACAGTTAAGTCCACTGTTGCGGCCACTGGGGCAGTCCATCGCATCAAGGGAGTTCCTCTTTTTTTTTTGGGCTGGCCCTCTGCTTTACCAAGCCTGATGCCCTTCCCCCGGGACAGGTCTCTCCTGACAACATGTCCAAAGTACATGAGACAAAGTCTTGCCAGCCTTGCTTCTAAGGCGTATTCTGGCTATAAGAGCTGTCTGCAATTTTGGTAGTCCACGGGACTTTTAATTTTTGGCCAGGACCCTTAGAAATAAATAAGAAATTATCAGGTCAATAATAAATTTGGGGTTAAAGCAGTCGTGGAGCAGCAATATTGTCTGCACAGCTTCAGCAGATACCAGGAGATTTTCAAATGAGTTCCTCTTGTCTTCCTGGGCAGTGAGCTACCTCCTAAAGAGGTGACTCGGAAGGCTGCCATTCCTGGGGTGCTTGACAAGCAGCATCAGGAACCAGTGTGTGCCATGAAGCCACAAGAAGCGCCAGCAAACCTGTGGATTGACTTGAACTTGTAACTTCTTTCCACGGGTCATTGCTTGTTGGCTCCAATTACAGTCATCAACAAACGAAAACATCTGAATGTCATGAAGTCTGGGAAACCATCATAAAATGGCACGGGCAT
Source organism: Echinops telfairi (assembly GCF_000313985.2). Taxonomy (NCBI): domain Eukaryota; kingdom Metazoa; phylum Chordata; class Mammalia; order Afrosoricida; family Tenrecidae; genus Echinops; species Echinops telfairi. The sequence goes on from NW_022111369.1 coordinate 54,914,635, forward strand.
AGGTTGTTTTGGGTGGGCCACTTACCAATGAGATCAAGAAAATGAATTTGAATGTGGTCAAATGAATTCTGAAAAGAAGTTGCATGAAGCACAAGTATGTTGTCTGGGGTAGGAGACGAAGCCTGCAGAAGTCTGTGGAGAAGACTATGTTGCTGGTGGCTGGGTGCTGATGCAGAGCCACCCCGTGGGTCCTGCCCCGTCCTCACAATCTTGGCTGTGTGGGAGCCCACTGGGGCAGCCAGCTGTGAAGCCATCGCATGGAGGGTTTCACGCTTCACTGATCCTCTGTTTTACCAAGTGTGGTAGTTATATAATCTGGTGTCCATTTGAGAGGATTAGGATTAGAGTCTGAAGAGGACTTTATAGATTGGTATCGGACAGATGGGCTATTATCGGACTTATGGGCTTGGACTGGACTGGGTTGGGATGCTTTCTTAATGTACAACTTTATATAAAACTCTCTCTTATACACATGCGTTCCTATGGATTTTTCCGCCCTCTAGTAGGACTGGATGACACACCAAGCATGATGTCCTTCTCTTGGGACTGGTCCCTTCTGATCCCGTGCTTGAGACCATGAGACAAAGTCTCCAGCCTTGCTTCTGAGGAGAGTTCTGAACACAAGCATACCGATTTGAGAATGGGGTCAAGGTGAGAAGCTATGTTGAGTCATGTTAAGAGAGGCAGAGGGTGGATAAACAGGCTCTTCCAGAGACCCTCCTGTAGGCAGGGGGAAAGGGGGTGAGTCAGGTTGATGTACAGAGTGCAGAAATGAACTTGAAGTAATTGCCTCATCAGCCTCCAACACTCCCTGGACACGCATGAAGATAGGAGGCATCTGCTTGGTCACGTGGACTGGGATCTTTAGGTCACGTGCTTCCTGCCCTGTGTTTTTTACCAGCCATATACAACAGAAAGCTTTTACTGAGCTCCTTTGAGACGGCACTCCACTGTGGACAGACCGAATGTCCTGGGATGTGACTCGGCTAGTCCCTTCAACCCTCTGTCCGACTCGTGAATGGCAGCTCTCTCTCTCACAGCTCATTGAATCTGGGACTTCAAACTGGAGCTGTGACACTAGCCGTTAACTTTCACAGCGACTCATTTCTCTTCTATTTTAACTTAAATGTGGGGCAGTATCTTTCACAAGCATCACATGTGTGACTGCATGATTATGTTCATGAAATGAGAGCTCCGGGAGTTGATTTGAGAGGCGAGTGAGCTGCTGTTGAAAGACTGACATCATGGTGGAGAGGACTCGCCAGGAAAATGTTACACGCGCACCTAAATTACAAAGACCCTTCCACATCCCTGTGCTACTCCAGCAAGGGAACTCTTACATCCGGGAAAAGAAACCTGGGCGTCATTGGTTCTCTTTAAACTGCCGTGTTAGGTGGAAAGGGAAAGGGAAAAAGAGCTACTCTGTGACCTCGAATGAGTTTTATTTTCTCTCAATCTCAGTTTCCTCAGATCTAAAATAAGATTGATAGACGTATCAAGGCTATTGGGCTTTTGTGAAGAGTACATGAAGGGTGGCATTGTGTACAGTAAAGGTTAAGGGGAGAAGAGATTTTATTGTGTGCCTGCTATTTGGGGAGGTGAACCGACCCAACCCAAACTCACTGCCATTGAGCTGACTCTGACGCACAGCAACCCTCTCAGACAGGAAAGAACAGCCCCTGTGGGTTTTTAAGATGAACTTTCTGGTGGCTTTGAACTGATCACCTTGATATTAGCAGCCTAAGCCATAACCACTGTGCCACCTGGACTCCTCAGGGAAGGGCAGAATCACAGACTGCGAGTCATATCCTTGTGGCTACATACTTAAGTCACGGTGACACTAGAATCCTATGAGGATTCCTGGTGGCTCAATGCTGGGTTTGGGGCTGTGCTGCTAACTGGAGAACCACCCGGGATCGGCTCCCATGAAGATGGCAGCCCAGCAAACCATAGGGGGCGGTTCGGTGCAGTCAAAATCCACTTGACGACATCCAACAACACCAGCCACAGACGTCAAACAGCATTCCTTTGGACTGAAGAGGTTCATGGTCTCCACCCGAGCTTTCTTCTCTGATTTTGAACCTATACATAACTGAGTGGAACTGAATGAATATTAGTACATGCACGAATTCCCCTCGACGTAGTTAACAGGTTGCTCGGGTTTTGTCTCCACCATGTCTTAGCGGAGTAGGCTTGAGCACCGATTTCACTTTCGGCGCCTCAGCTTTGTCATCTGCGAGAGGGGAGTCAGACTGCTGTGTCTGCCTAGGCTGGTGGAGGAAGGATGTAAGCCCTCCACTTGAGTGATGCTCGTGTACAAATATTGAGTCTAACCCTTTCTGACAGAACACATCGGAATGGGGAAGGGAGGGTTTAGAAAGAGCAGGCCTGGAGGTTCACTCATCCAATAGAGGGCATGTGCATGGCATGTCCTTCTTAAAATCTAGAAAATTCTTAAACAGTAGAAGCATATCTTGTCCCACACCCTCAGCGAAGGGTCTGTTGGTGGGGACATATTAATTAGCCAGGAAGATTCTTCGGTTTTTGTGCTGCTGTTAGAGGCTGTCAAGTCAGTCCCTCTACTCACAGGGTTTGCTTCCTAACTAACCCACAGCAGCCTCAGCCAGGGCTTCTCGATGCCCTTGGGGAGTGGGGGTAATCTCGCCTCAGTGCCCCCCACCCCCGAAGTTTATTCTGTTGGTTTCAGAAGCCAGAGCTGTGACACGCACAGGGAGGCAGGTAGAGAATGCAAAGAGCTCCCATTGCAGGGTTCATCTGCTGCGACTCACAGCAGACTTCCAGGGGACAGTGCCTGGGTACGGGGTAGTCCAAGGAGGCCGGCCTTGTTGCTATCAGAGCCCTCCCAGGACTGGGCTGGTGGCGGCTGTCGTCCACTAAGCTGCCTGTGCATTGTCATTGACCACCATAGTCAGCAGCTTGCAGCGCGAACCAGAAAGGGATCCCTGAGATATCTGTCCTGTTGCTTTCAAAGGCCCGAGCGAACACATTTGAGGGATGTTGTCAGAGCGTTGATCCTGAGAAGGAACTGCATTATGGGAGTTTTTGCTCCCCATTCAGAAGCAGGCTTGCAGCAGACGATGTATGGGTGAGCAGGTGCTGCCACAGTCCAAACAGACCCTGAGGACATCTGCCTTATTGATTTTAGGGCAGACTCTGCGTTCAGCATCTCTCTTGGAGCAGAGGCTGTGATGTGCAGGGGAACGGACTCATTTCTTAGGGCCACTACCCCACCACAGCCTCTGAGTGCCCGTGTGCATGGGGTAGGGAATTGTTCCGAAGATGTGCCGTTCATCGACTTGTTGATTTTTGCTCATCTGCGTTTCCCCCCTGCTTTCCTCTGCTCCCCAGTCCGGAGCTCCTGAAAGCCAAGCATCAGTTCTTTGTTTTTCTTTTTAAAAATGTCTTAGCCACTGGGATTGAGGGCATACTTCACGTCCTGCCATAGTTTAGTCACGTCAAGTGCAACTGGACAATCATTGCCACAATCCATTTCCAGACATTCTTTTTCTACATGGACTCCTTGATATTGTCTCCCTTTATTCTCCCCCCCGCCCCCACTGTCCCCCGAGACCCTTACTCTACCTGCTGTCCCTGTTGGTTCATCAATTCTTGGTTTCATATGTCGAAAAATGGAAAAACATAACACAGTTTCAAGAGGGTGACCTACATTGCCATAACACCTCTGAGACACACCCCAATACGAACAAACAAAAACCAAGCCAAACAATGCAAACCAAAAATACAGAAAAAAGTCGGGGAGCCAGATCAGGTCCAGCCTGCACCATAGGGGGATCTACTGACAAAGTTTTCTCTGTCCAGGTCAGATTCATACCGTTGATCTTCTATACTCCTCTCCCCCAAGGACTGCTTAGGGACGACCTTCCTTCCATCCCTCAATTTTAGAGAGGGGGGTTCTCCGGAGGCTTATTGCTTATGTAGCTCCACTAATGGATCTTGGGCTCCAACTGCCATCCATCGCCTTCTGCACAGATTCTCACAAGTTAGGCTCTGATCCTAACCCCTCCTTCGACTTTGGATAGTTCTTTGTATCTCTTGATGTATTTATGGAGAGGGCTGGAATGATGTTCTGTCTGCGCTGTCATTCCCAGGATTCCCTGGATTTGGGGATGGTTGATGCGAGACTATGGACCTTATTGACTCTTCGCAGCTGCTCTCTCGCTTGTGCTGCGGCTAGCTATTGCCCAGTTTCCTTTCTGAAACATGGCTTCTTCTGGGTAAGACGGAGTGACTGTCTCTGTCATTTGTCTTCTGCTTCCTGCAAGAAATCTGCACTGCTTTTAACCTCTACAGCCAAAGAGAAAGTCCAGAGGAAATTCATCTCCTTTCCTTTGGATGTCTGGGTTAGATTCCGATTAGCTGTCTTGCAGTTATACAAATATTCCTCTGGGCCACCAGGTTTCCATGTCACTGCCTGGCCCCTTTCCTCCTTTATCAGTGCTCAAAGAATATGACAATATTCATTGCTTCTCACAGCCTGGGTTTGGCCAGGTAGAGATGAATTTTTAAATTGAGAAGAGCATATCAGTTGTTCTTTTAAACATATAAAAAAGGCGTTTGAACAGGTAAGCTTAAAAAACAAAAATGGGGCATAGGGGAAAAACTACTATATACATATGTCCCTGGGGTAAGGTCCAGAAACTATGGCAGGGGCCAAACCTAATCCAGGGATACATACGGCAGCCAACTAAATAAGAGACCGAAAGAAAGAGGAAAAAAGCAAAAAGCCATGGGTAGGCAGGGAGCAGGGTACTAACCCACCCAAGGTGGGGGGTATTGTTTATATCTCCACAGATGAGGGAGAGAGACCAGGCTTCAAACCTATGTGCCAAGACATGAATACGACATACCGGCATGTACCAGGGAACCAATAGAGAGGTTTACAAGGCCGGTCTCAATCCCAACTATGTGGACAGTCCCCCCTCCCCCCCTCAGAAGAATGCACTTCAGAGGACAGCACTGGGGCTACAGCTTGGGGAGGGGGGCGCGTCAGATTAGAGCACACGGGAGAAACGCAAAGGGCTGGAGAGGGAGGAGAGGACATCCTGGCCCACCAAGCCCCAAGGACGATGTTCCTGCTCGGAGCAGGCAACGCACGGGGAGGACAGTAGGGCTAGTTCCACCACCGGACACTGCGTCCCTCGCTGAATCATGACGCTGCGCGGGACAGCACTGGAGACAGTGCGGGAATAGTGCACGGTCTGGCCCCATCCCGCTGGGGCGAGGCACAGAGGGCATGCAGCAGAGCAGCAGGGGGAGCGGGTGATGAAACCCCCGGGGAATACCAAAAATAGACCTGGGAGACAGTGTGGCACCCCATCAGTCTCGACTGGAAAACACTTGTAAAGGCCAACAAACAGACCTTGAATATTTGTAGGCTTTTCCATTTTTGTCAGTGGCTTTCTTTTTGTTGTTGCTATTTTGTTTTTATTGTTGTTTTGTTGCTTTTGACTTCCTTTGTTGTTTTGTTTGGCTTTGCCTAGTTTTTGCGCTTATTAATGTCTCTGCATGTCTATCTAGATAAGATAGGCAGGATAAATAATTCAGAGACAAAAAGAACGGCACCAATGGCTCCAGGGGTGGGGGGTTACGGGAGAAGGGGAGGTGGGGAAAGGTAAAGGGGTTGGGGAACTAGCCCAGGGACAAGGGAACTACAAGTGAACTAAAATCAATGGAGAGAAGGGCATAGGATGCCTAGTGAGGCTTAATCAAGGGCTATGTAGCAGCGAGGAATTACTAAACCCCCAAATGACGGCTGAACATGACGGTGGGACAAGAGGAAAGTAAAAGAAAATAGAGGAAAGAACCAGGAGGCAAAGGACATGTATAGAGGTCTAAATACAGTCATATACATAATGAGAGGGGAATAGATCTATGTACTTATATGTTAAGAATTATGGTTGCAGATGGACATTGGGCCTCGACTCAAATACTCCTTCAACACAAGAACACTTTGTTCTAATAATCTGGCATTCGGTGATGCTCACCTTCCCGACACAATTGCTGAAGACAAATGGGTACATACACAGATGTGGTGAAGAAAGCTGATAGTGTTCGTCTACCAAAAGATACAGTGTCTGGGGTCTTAAAGACTTGAAGATAAACAAGCGGCCATCTAGCTCAGAAGTAACAAAGCCCACATGGAAGAAGCACACCAGCCTGTGTGAGCACGAGGTGTCGATGGGATCAGGTATCAGGTATCTAAGACCCAGAATAAAACCATATCCAATGGGAATGGGGGGGGGGGCATAGAGTGGAGACCCAATGCCCATCTGTAGACAATTGGACATCCCCTCACAGAGGGGTCACAGGGAGGAGCCTAGTCAGGGTGCAGTATAGCACGGAGAAACACACAACTTTCCTCTAGTTCTTTGGTGCTTCCTTCCCCCACTATCATGACCTCAATTCTACCTTACAAATAGGATTAGACCAGAGCATGCACACTGCTACAGATAAGAGCCCACAACACGGAATCCTGGATAGATAAGCCCCTCAGGGCCAACAAGGGAGTAGATTTACCAGGAGGATTAGGGGAGGGTGGGGGGAGACAGGGGCAACCAATCACAAGGACCAATCTAGAACCCCCTCCCAGGGGAATGAATAACGGGAAATTGGGTGAGGGGCGATGAAGGACAATGTAAAATATGGAAAAAATAATCTATAACTTATCAAGGGTTCATGAGGGAGGACGGGTTGGGGAGGGAGGGGGAAGAAATGGGGAGCGGATATCAGGGGCTCAAGTGGAAGAGAATGCTTTGAAAATGATGATGGCGGCATATGTGCAAATGTGCTTGACACACTGGAGGAATGTATGGATTGTGATAAGAGATGTAAGAGCCCGCTAGGAAAGTATTTTTTTTAAAAAAGAAAGAAAGAAAAACATACAAAAAACCAAACCAAACAAACAAATAAATAAAAAACAACCCAGCAACAATAACAATATACACCGGAGAAAAACTTCAATCAAAAAGAAAGCATAAAATAATAAAAACTAGAACATGTTTAAAATGGGTCAAAAAGGAGAACGTGTGATTAGGTGTTACATTTAAATCTAACTACATCTGCAAGAATCCACTTTTCAATGCACTCTGTCTTACAGCAAGGCTATTCACATCCCTGGCCCATGGACAGTGGGGATTCTCTAGAGCAGGGGTCCTCAAACTTTTTAAACAAGGGGCCAGTTCACTGTCCCTCAGACCCGTTGGAGGGCCGGACTACAGTTTTAAAAAAAACTATGAACAAATTCCTATGCACACTGCACATATCTTATTTTGAAGTAAAAAAAAACAAAGGGGGAAAAAACACCCGCCAGGCCGGATAAATGTCCTGGGGGGGGGGGGGCCTCATGTGGCCCGCGGGCCGTAGTTTGAGGACCCCAGCTCTGGAAGCTTAATCCATATGAAGATTCTGTAAATGGATTTTGGGCTTTCGCTCTCATTTATAGCCTTCTGAAAACTGGTTGCTGAGATTTTAAATGCTAGTATGGTTCCCTCCTATGGTCTTGGATTTTCGTATTTATAATTCTTGGATTACACAGGTTGGTGTACTTCTTCCGTGTGGGCTTAGCTGACCCTTCACTTAGATAGCTGCTTGTTTGAAGACAAGGCTTGTAAGACTCCAGGTGCGATTTTTTCTGACAGCTGGTACCATCTGATTTCGCCAACACACTTTGCTGTGCACCACTGTGGTTAGTGCTCTCTTCATGAGGTGAGTGAGATCCTAGCTGGTCATGATGCCATGTCTGTGAAGGACTGTGCCTATCAGCTGCCCATCCGACTTTCCCCCTTTTCCACCCTCACCTTTCAGTGCTCTACAGAGCATCTTTCCCAGCACCTTCGCACTGTTTCAAGGAGCCTCAGTGGCGCTAACTGTAAGGTCAGTAGTTCAAACCAAGTCCCCACTCCCCAGGGGAAAGTAACAATTTAATGGCTCTGAAACCCTAAGGAGTAGACCTATTTTGTCTGTGGTAGTTAGGTAATTGTAGGCCGTCTTTCCAAATAATAGATCCCAATCTCTATCTCAAGGAGCCCTGGTGGCTAACCTCAAGGTCAGCAGTTTGAAACCACTCTTCTCTTCAAGGAAGGGAAATGAGGCTTTCTGTTCCAGTTAAAAGTTGTAGAATTGGACACCCGTTCCAGCTGGAATGGACCCCTGGCAGGAAGACAGATACTCAATTCTCACAGGGACCCTGTGGGGAAGGAGAACTAGGAAGCAGAGAGGCTCCGCTTTGTCCTTGAAGAGGCCGCTGGTTTCTAACTGCTGGCCTAGCAGCACAGAACCCCGTCTGCCCCCAGCGCGCCTTTGAAAATGAACTCTATCACCGATGATGTGAGACCAAAGGGTTAACCCTACAGCCAAGAAGAGGCAGACGGGAAGGGGCTGCGAGATCAATAGAAACAGAACAAACAAGTGGACATCGCGAGTGCTGACGTACCGTGAGCGTGGTGACAATGTCAGGGAGCAATTTGTATAGAGCCTTGTCTACGGAAAGAACGTGCCCACCTAAGACCCCATAAACACTGAGAAGGAAAACCAAAATCAAGGTGCAGTTGCCTGCGGAGCAGGGGCCTCTTCCTTGGTCTCGGGGTCAAAGACTCAGCTGGTTGGGATTCTGCTCACGAGCCACAGACACGGAAACTTCCGATTTGACGGCGGTTGCCAGTTTCTGTGTGCCCGAGAGCGGGGTGTCGCAGGTGCTGTGGGCTTTCTGAACAGTGATGCGTATGTGCACAGCATGGATCTGTAACACAAGAGACTGAAAGATAAGATTCCCGGTGATTTTGTGATTTTCTTTTGCTCACCGCTCACCCGTCTCCCCCCCACCACCACCCACCGCCCCAACCCTGGGCCACCCCTGCCCTGGTAGTATAAGAGAAGACTTGTTATATATTCTTTTTTTTGCAATCGTGAAAGATTTATCGTGTCTCGATATTTCATAGGAGCCTTTAGTTAAATTTATGAACCATAACTGTAACCTGGCAATTATACCTCAGAAACATTCTATGTTTAGAGAGATGCAGCTCGTTCGGTCCTCTGGCAGCCCTTTGGTCGGGGAGGCTAGGTTCCCAGGTTCGGAGAAGAGTGTTCTCTGGGCGTCCTTAGAGCCCCGGGTGTTCTCTCATTGTTCTCACACAGCGGTGTCATTTCCTATCTGGGACTGTCCCTGTAGATTCAGGGTTGGCACAGGAACCCACTGGCTCACAGGAGCCACCCTGTCCCGCAGTGCAGTTTGAGAAGTCTTTGTAAACAAACCTCTTCAGCTTTTGCTAAAGTGAGTGGGAAAATCCAGGCCCTCACATTCCGAGTTGACAGCTTTGCGCCATTGTTGATGGCTTCCTCTTCTTCTGAAACAACCAGTCCTAAGCTATGACATGAAGACTACTCTTTTATTTTATGTACGTCCAAAAAGAAAACCTATTGGTCTCTTTATTCTCATTCTTCTACATATATGTCTAAATATAACATAAAGCGTGCCCTTATAACTGTTACAGTTTACTGTGGAGTATTCATAACAAACCATTTTCACGCGTAGCTGTCTGTAAGTGTGCCACTTAATGGAATTGATTATAGTCACAGTGTTGTACAACCAACACTGTTATTTCCTTCTAAAACTGGTAAGTCAGGCCAAACACAAAGTCTGTACCCATGAGGCAGGAGCCCCTCCTCCCCTCTTGCCTCAAAGCCCTGCTGACTCTTCTGCTACTCCCATCTCGGTGCATTTGCCTGTTCTAGGTGCTTCATTTCAGTGGGTTCATGTAGTATCTGTCCTTTTGAACCTGACTTATTTCATTTAATACAATGTTTTCAAGGCTCATTCATGTTGTGGTATGTACTAAGGCTTCATTTCTCTTTATGAGTGAATAATATTCACACACACACACAATTCTGTTGTTCCATTCATCTGTTGATGGACTTTTGGGTTATTGTGAATCATTTACATAGTTTTTATAACTAGCACGTCTGCTTGATATTTTCAGTCGAACCTCAGCTAACTCACCAGTTTGATTTCTCCTCCCTTCCTACCCCATTCCCCTGTCTTATGGATGAGATGTGGATTATTGGTCTCATCCCCCAATGCCTTGCTGAGAAAGAGCTGGGTGGGGTGAATCAATGAGCAATGATCATTTGTACCTCTTGATGGAATCTGATGGTTAGAGCAAATGGCCAAATAGAAGGATTTTACACCTTAGCATTTCTTGGAAAGTTTGGAGGTGGAGCGTTTTGAAACCGATGGCCTGAACGATGTGAATTTTCCTGCGAATTTCATTGCTTTTCCTGCCCCTTCCCTCCTTTCTACCTCTGACTGGGTAGGGCCTGCCTGCAGAAGCTATTTATTGCCTCATTGTGTGTTTAAAAATCTCACAGAAATTGGTCCTCAAAGTGAAACTTCCTTTGCCAAGCACACAAACGATATATTTTGTTTTGAGCTTTGTTTCTTCCTTTTTTTTTTTTCCTCCTGCCAGAGGGTCAAGAGAGTGGGCAGTTTTGTATTCTCCAATCTAAGGAGTAATTTCCTTTCTCCCCACGGCCCTCCCCCCTTGTCTTATGCAAGAAAACCACCGGCTGGTTCCTTGACCCCCACTAGGTCCGACACAATTCTGGAAGCCTTTGTGTGCTCATTTCCTGAAAGAAGTGGAAGGTAACTTGTTTGAAAGGCGGGCCGATGCTGGCTGTTCCGAACATCAGTGTTGCTTGTTTGTTTGTCTGGCTTTTAACAAAGGAGCTCTTGCCAGAAGACCTTTGCACTCCCCACTCCTGCAAGCCCCCAATTGCAAAAATAATAATAATAAAAAATAAGACCAAAGCCAGACTGAAGGTTATCTTACCAAAACAGGACTCCTTCCTTTTGTGGATCGTACAAACAAGTCCCCCTAAGTTTCAATCAATCATTCAGTACCAGGGTTGCTTTATCTTTTGACTCCTACCGCCTGGTCTAGCCCTCAGAGCTATCTGTTTCCTCACCGTGTTTACCCACCAAATGGCAAGTCCATTGGGGGGGAAAGAAGGCCAAAAAGAATGGATTGCTGGTTTCCTTTCCACTTACTGTGTTTAGCCATTTAAAAACAACCATCTTCAAAAGATGTGCTAAGGAAGAATACGCCGTTTTCCTTGAGTGGTTGTACCAGTCCACAGACTAGATGGCTTCTGGGTGAAGGTATTCAAAGGCCGCCTCTTGAAGGGGTGGGGTGTTGACCCTCTAACCTTTGAGGAGAAGAGGATTCATGGGTGGAGAGAGGCAGCCTGGGGCGGAATACTGGCTCTGTCTCTAACCAGCTGTAGCCCATGGGCTGGTCACTTTGCTGTGCCTCCACTATAAAATGGGGACGACAGTGGTACTGACCCTGTGTTATGTCATTAAATGCATCGATAGATCCAGTATCAATTGGAATAGTGCTTGGCACGTAGTCAACCCAGACCAAATCTGTTAGATTCCTCAGGTGGGAAATACCTCAGTCCTTGACTTAGAATGAGAAAGAATTCTGGTTTGTGATCCAAGTGAGTTTTCATAAAGGATAGAGGAAGTTTCAGGTTTTACACAGGCACCCTCAGGGCGCTTCACACCCACACGTGCGAGGAGTAGCTGGAAAAGAAGCGGGTGGGCTCCCGATTCTGGCTTTTAAGGGCCCTCCGCTGGGAGGCGTGATCGATGGTACTGGTTGACCTTATTGGCCGAATTAAGCTCATCTGGCCTGGATTGGGGCCCACTCAGGTGTACTGGTTTCCTGGCCCAAGGGCCTGAATTTGCACATGCCCTCTAGCCTTTATCTCAGTGGTTCTCAACCTTCCTAAGGCTGTGACCCTTTCAGACAGTTCCTCATGTTGTGGTGACCCCGACCATAAAATTATTTTTGTTGAAACTTCATAACTGTAATTTTGCTACTGTTATGAATTGGGCGACCCTATGAAGGGGTCATTGGACCCTCAGTAAGGTAACCAGACGTCCCGCTTTTGGCGGGACAGTCCCGATTTTTTGCGTTTTAAAAAAAGCCCGATTTTTGGAAAGAATGCACGATAAGCTAGGGAATGGTCTATTTGGTCCATATAGACCAAATTTTTAATCAAGACCCTCCCACCCCCCGGTCAATGGTGTCCCGCTTTAAATCTGGTCACCTTACCAAAGGGGTCTCGACCCACAGGTTGAGAACCACTGCTTTATTGGCTTCCAGCATGTTTGGGGACAACCTCTGGTTTCTGCCTATAGCTTCCTAACAAATTCATTACCAGTGAGTTGATGCTAACTCATAACCACCCGGTAGCGACAGAGTAGAACTCCGCTCTAGAGGATTTCTTAGTCTCTAAATCTTCACAGGAGCAGATAACCACCCATGTTCTCCCTTGAAATCACCGTGGGTCCAAATTGCCTGCCTTTCCGTTAGCTGCTGAGCGCTTATCCCGGGAGCCACCAGGGCTCTTGGCACAGAGTACATGCTGTAGAGGAACAAAAAGCCAGGGAGCCAAGTCTGACTCATGACAGACGATCCCATGAGTGACAGAGTACCACTGTACTCCAAGGGTTTCATTGGCTGATCTTTTTGTCTGAAGTAGTTTGCCAGGCTTTCTGAGGCCACCTCTGGGTAGACTTGACTGCCCGATCTTTTAATATTGAACTGTCTGCACTGCTTGGGGACGCCGGAGGAAGATACGACTGTTTGCCAATAAACCAGACCCACTGCTGTCTCCTTCTGCCATGCATAGGGTCACTGTGGGTCGGAACCCACTCGATGGCACCTCACGGCACCACCAATAGCAGCCACTGTCCCTTCAGACTCACGGCCTCCTCCTGGGGACAGAGAAGAACTGCCCCAAAGGTTTCCATGATGCACTCTCTACGCAAGCTGGATGTCTCATCTTGCTCCGGGGTTCCAATCCTCACCTTTTCAGTTAGCACTTGGGTATTCCCTTTACCTTGGCACTACCGGGGCTCATCTTGCTAAGAAATGAAGACAAAATGGAAGTGGGAAAGTGGCCGTAGGGATCTGCTTCACTAGTCCCCAGGGAGGAGATCAAGTTCAAATGGGAGGAGCTAATGTATGATCCTACAAGTGACAGAGCAAACACGTTGATGGAGGACCTGAAAGTAGACCGTATACACGGCCATTTAGAAATCATAAGTGGCCTCTAACTATTTGGAAGCATGACCTTGACCTGATCCATTAACCTCCCCATTTGTTGTTTGGTGCTGCGAAGTGAATTTCAACTCACAGTGATTGATGCCAAGGGACAGAGAAATGCCCACAAGGTTTCTCTTGGTGGTGAGCTTCATGGGAGACTGCGAGACCTTGATCTCACGCAGTTGCTGGGTGGGTTCAAACCATGGACCCTCACAGCTGCCAGATACTTAGCCGTAATTCCACCAGACGCCTTTCCCCAATCATCTGGATAGATCTCTTGTTAGAGATGCATGCCAACCCCAGAATCCCCCGTGTCTGGCTTCCATTTTTAGGGCAACCCAGGGCACAGAAGCCGGACGATGGTTGTCCGTTGTGTTGAGGTGAGGAGCAACGACAGGGTTTGCGCTTGGTGTCCAGGTGATTTCCGGAGTGTCGGTGGGAAAGCAGCGCTCACCTAGGGCAAGGTGGAGGCTGGGAGGCAGGGCGTTTAGTTGCTTCCTGAAGATAGTTGCTCACTGCTTCCTAAAGACTTAAAATATATATATATTTTTTCTTACTATTCTATACATTCTTCCTGTCTTCTCTCAAGTATTTGGTTCTGTGCCCTACTTTTTTTGGTCTTGCATTTCCACTTTCTAAGATATGTGTGAAAGGGCCACATTATTTGAAATCTCTACTGGGGAACTGTAACTTTAATTTACTTGTGCTTAGCCAATGGCTGTAAGGTACTGTGGTAGTTATGCAATCTTGTGTCAACGCGAGGGTATTAAGAGTGAAGGGGTGGAGTGTAGCTTGTCAATCAGGTATCAGCCTGATTGGAGGGCGACTGAGATAAATGACTTTCTGGAGGCTAGCCTCTCTATCTATACTTCACCTTCCTGTTGACAAGCCATGTGGAGTCATCCTGAGTCCTTCGAGAGCCCTGGAGATGCTTCCACTGCCACTGGATCCACAACTCTTTTCACCCACTGGCCTGTGGTCTTCCTGCATTGTGCATCATTGCATGTGCTGCATGAGTCTGAAGAGGAATTTATGGACTAGTACTGGACTAATGGGCTAATATGGGACTTATGGACTTGATCTGGACTGGGCTTTATACTCTTTGACATAAAACTCTTTCTTATACGTAGTATATGAATGTCTCTGGATTTGTCTCTACTCAACCCGGCCTGACACAGGTGCTCTTTCCTGAGGGATGCTCTTGAAAACAGACTGTTCGCTAGTGTGTCGTACGTTTGAGAGGTGATGCTGAGAGCAGGGGCGTTCAGCAGCAGGGTGCTCTACCCAGACGATCCAATTTGGTTATACTTATGCTCATTTCAGGCTGTGATAGGCAAACTGTTCTTGAAGTTGGACCCATGAGGACTTACGAAAAAGCACCGTGAGTCCAACCGAAAAGGGTCCTTTCACCTAGGTCAGGGTCAGCCGACTGTGGCTTGTGACCCACACGCAGATTTTTCGATACGTCTATGTGGCTCTGACATAAAATTGGAAATGAAAACAAATGATCAAAGTTTCATTTATAAAATTTCTAAAGGATATTATTCAGATCATGGTGATTCTAGTTGTTTGTAAAAATATATTTATGGCTCTCAAGTAATTTTTAAATTGTTGTGAGGGACTGGATTGTGTCTTCTGTTTGAAAAGTTTGCTGACCCCTGGCCTGGATTGTTAAGTTTTCATTCAATAAAGTTCCATTCAGAATTGGTGTCAGTTAGATTGTGCTAAGTTTTGCTGTAGTAACAAACACCCAAACTCAGTTGCTTAAACAGCAAAAACTTTTTTTCCTTCTTTTTAAATTGCTTATCCGACATACAGGAAACCTGGTAATGTAATGGGTCAAAGTTCATTTGAGTCTTTATAGATGTCCGACTTATTGGTGGTGGCAGTTACAGTAATCAACTGTGTACCCCGATCCTTAATTGATGCGATTTTCCTAATACTACTACCTGCCTTTTATCCCCTCCCTTTCCCTGGAAGGATCCCTGGTGGGGTAGTGGGTTACGTGTTGGGCTGCTAACCAGAAGGTTAGCAGTTCGAAACCACCAGTTGCTCCGCAGGAAAAAGAAGAGGCTTTCTTCTCCAATAAAGATTTCCAGTCTTAGAACCCACAGGGCAGTTCTACTCTATGCTATAGGGTCACTGTGAGTCAGAATTGACCCCATGTCAGTGAGCTCGGGTTTTAGTTTTATGTTACATACGTGATCCAGGCCATAGAAAGATGGTTTGGCAATTCTTTTCTACGTAGACTTCCTTCTGGGATGCAGATTGAAGAAATACTTTCCATCTGGAGTGTTGTCAGTCACTGTAGGGAAATGAAGGGATTCTGCTGGATCATGCATTATGTCTGCTGGGCTTCCACTTCTCTTATTCCCCCTCATGTTTCCTAGGCCAAGGCAAGTCAGGTGGCCATTCCTAACTTCAGACGGGCAGGGAACACCATGGTTTCCACTTTGCCATCATGCTCTCGGACAAAAGAAAATGGGTCATACTTGGTGAACGATGCTGAATGCCTGCCACCGACTTCATGTAGCAGGAGCCCATCACGGGTGCCACCAAAACGAGGACCAGTGGAGTGTGTCTGAGTCACCGAGAAGTTACATTCTGTGGATAGTGTTCTATATAGACATTCCCAAACATCATGATGGCGCTAAGAAGACTTAATAACCAGCCCTGGTGGTGTAGTGGTTATGCATTGGGCTGCGATTCAAAAGGCCAGCAATTCAAATCACCAGTCCACTCCTTCCGAGGATGATGGGGCTTTCTACGCTCATGCACCGTTCCAGTCTCAGAAACTCACAGGTTAGTTCTGCCCTGTCTTCGAGGGTGGCTGTGAGTCCGTATTGCCCCGTGGCAGTGAGCTTGGTTTGTTTTTGTGTGTATGTTTGAAAAGGGATCAGCAATGTCTCCTTTATCATCCTACTTCTCCAGTTTTCATATTCATCTCCAAAAATTCACCAAAACCCACTGCCAGTGAGTGGATCCCAACTCAC
This sequence comes from Echinops telfairi, assembly GCF_000313985.2. Lineage (NCBI taxonomy): Eukaryota > Metazoa > Chordata > Mammalia > Afrosoricida > Tenrecidae > Echinops > Echinops telfairi. Next base: position 54,930,779 of record NW_022111369.1, read on the forward strand.
AGAGGTTCTCTAGCATGGAGCAGAACTGCCCCCTTAGGGTTTCCAGGACTATCAATCTTAGTGAGCGCATACAGCCTCATCTTCCTCTCAGATCAGGCGGTGGGTTCCATCACTCGGGGTGCTACCCAGGCCTCTCGAAGTTACGGATAGCTGCGGAAGACTCTGTAGAACTTAAATCTGCTTCAGAAAAACTGTCTTAATTTTCTGTGATCTTATGGGTCCTCTTGTGAATCCGTATGCATACGAAACTTACCCCTGTTGTACTTTGGCTATGCCTTAGCAGCCTGAAAAGCCAATGCACCCGAAGAGAATAACGAGCGTCTTTATTACCGGCTGGCTTCAAACCCAGACAGAATTCCACTGACAGCCGATTGGTTTTCTCCCCCCACCCTCTCTGGGTCCCTCAGTGCCAAAGTTGGACATAACCCAGCATTACAGCTTCGAAATGGAAAGGATAGCAATTGTACACAATACACAAGCAAGTTTGCCATTAAAATCTCAGACTTCTGTCTGAAGTTGGTGCTGACCTTCTACACTGCCCCTGCATGTTCAGATTGTGATGTCACCAAGGTGCCTGATCCATTTCCAGTGAGGAGGTCACAGCCCCATGCTCTTTGTCTGCTTCCTGGTGGGTTGGGGGATGTTTCCTCGCGTCTAGACAGGAGATGAAAAATGATTGCATAATCTATTTCCTGCTCTCTGCAAAATTCAGAGGGAGGTCTCTATGCTCAGAGACACACTGTCTCCCCTTCCTGGAAAGAGCAGAGCCCCTAGATGAGAACTGACTGTCCAGCTGCCGTAGAACGTGGGCAGGCCGCGTAATGTCTTTAAGTCTTAGCTTCCTTCTCAGTGAGACAGAGCAATTCTTTCGAGGGATTTTTGTGAGAGTGGAGGTATATGGTTTATATAAAATGCCAACAATGCCTGACTTGCAATAAGCACCCAATATTGACACAGCGATTCCTGGTTTTTATAGGACTTCATTGTATTTTAGCTCAGCAT
>NW_022111369.1:54931901-55000866 GCF_000313985.2 Echinops telfairi
ATAGTCATATCTTGGTATCACTGGATGATTGGTTCCAGGGCCATCTTGGATATTAAAATCCATGCATGTAAACATCTTGCATATAAAATACCTTAATATTTGCATCTAACCTACACACACCCTCCCATCTTCCTTGTGAACAAGGCATGGGGGCCATATGATCTCTTTAGGTTAAAATGGGGAACCGGCTCCCACCCCACATCTACCCAATGGTTATTTCTATGAGGTGAAGACCCTCTTCTCTACTGTACTCGGACACCAGCTGTCACTCCAAGGCACTCTGCTTCTTCGCTGGCTCCAGTCATTGGTTGCAATAGGCAAGCAGAACTCGGAGATGGTTCTCATGATTGTGGGGGTTTGTGAGGGAGGCTGGCAGGTTACAGAAGGTTAAGGATGCAGTTCTTTTGTCTGCAGGGTGTCTTCTCAGTCTTGCCAGCAGGCATGCCTCTCAGTCTTCGGTCTCTCAGCCAAGTGAGGTGCTGACCTCTGCTTCCTGGAGCTGGGAAACCCACCAGCCATTCTGCCTCCTGGTCTCAGCGCTGCTGCCCTGCTCTGTCTCCTGGCCCAGGTGCCTTGGCCACTGGCGTCTCTGCTGCTTCCACCACTTCAAGCAGGGATGCCACACACGCTCGGCTGGTGCCTTTTCTTTCTGGATGGTAGTGGGTTCCTCTACCTGCTTTGGGGATGGCTCACTCTTAGGGTCAGTGGGATGATCAAACTGATCAGCCCTCGAGTTCAGAGCTTCTACAGCTCATCGACATCCAGCAGGTCAGTAAGTCGGTCATTTGGTAGAGTTACAAAGACGTGGGTAGAAGAGCCACAGTAAGCGATTTCACATCACCCTTTAAACCATCCGAATAGTTCTTAGGATGCTTAATGCAATGTTGAAGCGCTAGGCCAGCAACATATCACACTCCCTCTCAGCCTGTGAGGGACTGAGTTGACTGCCTACATTGTTTTGGCCCCCACCCCCACGTGTTTTAGTCGATGTGGTTGAATAGACCAAGGACTGACTGGTTGAGTTGACTTTGCATTAACTTGTGCGCACACGCACACAATCTTGGTATCGCTGTCACAACTGACTTGACAAAGGTCTATTGAATCCGCCATTCGTATGTTTTCTATTCATGTGATTCATCATCTTGTTAGATTCCACAGAGACCGTGTCCCATGGTTAGGACAGTGTCTAACCACTTCTCTTAACTTACAAATCTTTCCTTGGGCTCTTAAAAGTTTTGGGGTGATTGTTTTAGCAAGCAGTGATTCACGGCTGAAGAGAGGAAAACCAAGACTTTAATAATTTCAATAACAATGTTTATACTGGCCATGGAGTCAGTACCAGCGCATGCCAAGCCAATGGACAAACCCAGGCACCCCGGCTGGGGGCTGCCCCATAGTCAGGGTCCGTGGTCCACTCTAGTCCACCCTTTTCATATTCTATGCATGTATTTATTTATTTATTTATTTATTTATGTTTAAGTCATTTTATTGGGGGCTCGTACAACTCTTATCACAATCCATCCATCCATCCATTGGGCCAAGCACATTTGTACATATGTTGCCATCATCATTTTCAAAACATTTTCTTTCTACTTGAGCCCTTGGTATCAGCTCCTTTTTATTCCCCCCTCCCTCCCCACCCTCCACCCCTTGAGAACCCTTGATAATTTATAAGTTATTTTTATTTTCATATTTTACACTATCCACTGTCTCCCTTCACCTAGGTTTCTATTGTTCGTCACCCTGGGTGTGTGTGTGTTGGGGTTATTTGTCGATCATTGCGATGAATTCCTTCTTCCTCCCCCTTCTCCACCTACCTTCCCCCTACCCTCATGGTATCCCTACTATTATCATTATTGGTCCTGGGGGTTTATCTGTCCTGGATTCTGTGTATCAAGAGCTCTTATCTGTACCAGTGTACATGCTCTTGTCTAGCCAAATTTGTAAGATAGAACTGGGGTCATGATAGGGGTGGGGGTGAGGAGGAAGAGGAAGCATTAAAGAACTAAAGGAAGGTTGTGTGTTTCGTGGGTGCTATACTGCACCCTAGCTGCTCATCCCTTCCTTGTAACCCATTGTGTGGGGGTATGTCCAACTGTCTACAGATGGGCTTTAGGTCTCGATTCTGACCCCTTTCATTCGTATCGAAATGTCCAGTCCACTCTTGTGACCAATGTGCAGTTTGTTTGCCTTCCAACCTGGGGGCCTCACCCCTGAGCACGCTCTCGCAAAATCTTCTATAGGACGTTCACTGGCTACTTTCTGAAGGTAGCTCTTCAGACCTTTCCTCCCAGTCTGTCTTAGTCTGGATGCTCTGCTGAGACCTGTGCACCATGGGCAAGCGTGCTGGCGCTGGCGTGGGAAGTACTGGTGGTAGACCTCCAGCGTCAGAGCAACACGTAAGCCAGCACAGCTGGACAAACTGTCAGGCTGGAGACGGTTAAGAATAATGATTTGTGTCCGACTCTTCAATGGATTTCTCTTTTGTCTTATGAAATCATAGTTCGTCTTCCCTCTGCCCTGTAAAGTAGCTCTGACCAGTATTTGCATGTTACAAATGAGGGAATTCAGGCGAAGAAGTTAAATCATCTCCTTGAGGCTACAGACTGAGTAGTTAAGTGATAAACTTGGATGTTGAATCTAGGACTATTGGATTTCAAAATAGTGTGCTTCCCCCGGCTGAACTAGATTGCAAAGACAAGGCTGAATTAAAGTTTCCTCCAGCTTCCCAGAGGCAAATCTTGTTCTGCACACAATCCTGCAGCATCAGGGGCCTCCGAGTAGACGCTTCGGATAGATGCGCAGGCTGAAAAGGTGGCAGTGGGAGAGTGGAGGGTCCTCTGCCTACATAACTCCCACAGAGTATCTTTGTAGACGGGCCTTTCCTTCTGCTGCAAATATATCCATGAGTTTGGTGGCACACACAGGGGACAAAGTTATGAAAACGTATCAGATGGAACCAAATATCTCGAGGGATTGAGCGGCGGGCTGTGGGGCTGCCCATCTTCTCGGGTGGCACGAAGTAGTGGGCATAATAAAGTCCTCAAGGCCAGCGTTCTCCATGGCCCTCTGGTGACCAGCAGCCGAGGTTTTCAAAGCTCTTGCAAGGCAATCTACAGCGCAGCGAGTAGTCTTCCTCCATCCAGAGGAAAGGGAAGTGATGACGATGGGAAGACACGCGGAAACAATTCGTCCAAATGGACGAAGGGGGTCACACCAACATCAGTTTCTTTAACCCCGAGGCTGGAAGAACTGCTCGGTGCTCAGCTACCACTCCCCACTGCTCAGGATCAGGAAGGAGAAACAGGCTACTGGGTCGGACAGAGACGGGTGGAACCCCAGGACTCAGGTCCTTTCCTTCAGGTCTGGAACTGAACACATCTCCTCATTAGAATGAGCACCCATTTACAGCGGTGCTCAACCTGTGGGTCGCAACCCCCTTGGGGGTCAAACAGCCCTTTCACAGGGGTCACCTGATTCATAACAGTAGCAAAATGACAGCAATGAAGTAGCAACAAAAATAATTTTATGGTTGGGCGTCACCATAACATGAGGAACTACATGAAAGGGCCATGATATTCGGCAGGTTGAGCAGCACCGATTTAAGATCTAAAGGGCAGCTTTTACCCAAAGACAGAGCTCAGAGGGTATGTCCAGAGGAAGGGGAAGCCTGGACCACAGGGAGGAAGTGATGCAGATTGAGGGGATTGCCATGGGTGGGTTGGATCAGGATGTATATGAATGGTTGAGTGTAAAACTATGATGTACAAGTCTTCACTCAATGCACAATGAAAAGTTATATATATATATATATATATATATACATCTCCAGTTACACACACACACACACACACACACACACACACACCCCTTCAGTTGTTACTCCAGTGCATCTTGGTCCATCTATGTCATTGTAGAACAGGGCTCCTTGAGTTTCTAATGGTCGATGTCCCTGAAGCCTTTCCTCTGAGGCCCCGGGTCAGCGCCACACAGGGGCTCCTGAACCGGCAACGGGGAGATTATATTGCTGCCTGACGAATGCTGCCTGAATGCTGCGCCTGTGTGGATTGATCGTGGTCGCTAAAAATGACAGGGTGTATTGTTGGCTTTTTGTACTGTCTAATTGTGCTCGTCTGGGTGTCTGTAAACATAACTGTTGTTGCTCTTGGTTCCTGACGGGGGTTTTCAGACACTGAGGAGCCTGTCCTTTGTGTAACTTTCCTTGTGTAACTTCAGATCCCGTGTTCCCGTGGCTCCTTAGCTGGGGGGGGGGTATGGGTGGGTGGGCTGTCCTGCTGGAAAGGAGCAAGGGTAAAGATGGGCGTTAGAAACACAAATAATCCGTCCCTCCCGGACTGGATGACCCCTCCTATTGCTCCTTCCTGACAACATTCTAAACGAATTGGCCCAGTAAGTCAATCCAGAGGTCCTCCATCCCTGTCTGCAAGAGCATCATGGGAGCATGGCTTTGTTGCCTTAGTTTCCCACTGGAAAACACTTCCTACAGCCAGGTTTCCTCAAGGCACATTAAGGCCCGAGGGACCACAATAGGTTGGAATTTTTACTTTAAATTATGCATGTGAATTACTTACCTGGACACTCTTCATATATGTAGGTGATCTGTTATGTCTTAAAACGTGCTTGCTTAAGTACTGTGTGCTTGGGAGATCTGGAAAGGATCAAGTTCCTACAACAATGGAGTCTGAGACGTAATGTTCCAATCTAGTTTCATGGTCCTTTTGATCCACCAGAAATAGAACAGCAGGAGACAGCATCTCAAAGAGTTAATGCCATGGAATTTCACACTCAGCCATGGGCATCACTGTCTGCCCTTCACATTCCTGAGGGATTTTCTCACTGATGTCAAAAGACTTTGGTTTGTTATGCAAGACAGTGGCCCAGTGACTTTGCATCTCACGGTCTCTTAATCCGGTGGGAAACCCCTGCATGCTAATTGGGGAAGAAAACAAAAAGTGGTTCTTTGGCCACAGATGAATTCGAGAGTGAGTGCATTTAGTTTAAAAACAACAACAACAAAAAAAACAGCCCAGCAAAATACAGTTGGCTATTTCTGTTGAAACAGCTCCTTAGCACACTTTGGCCGTTTTGTATTTGCCCGACTAAACTGTGTTACTGTGGTCGCGTTTTATTTGGGGAAGCAATCTGCACATCCAGGTTGTTTGTATGGAATTGTCCCCACTGGCTGCTTGAGATACGTGTTGTTCGGTTGGTCGAGGACAGCCGGGGCCAGGGGGCGCTATGTGATTCTCTTCTCTAGACGTCACCATGGTCATGTGAGCACACCCCATCCATCCCTTCACCCCCTTTCCATAATGAGCAGGAGGAAGGCAAGAACGTGGAAGCACCGAACATGCTGTTTGCAGGGATTGAACATAAAGGAAAGGCATTTTTAATGTCTTCCATTGGACTACATTTTTCGCCAGATTGGTCTAAAATCAAGTCTTTCCCCTCCCGCATTACAATCAGCTGTATTTTTCTCTCCCTCTCCTATAGTGTTTCCATTTGATAATGGCACCGAGCGTCTGTCAGTGAAGTTCAGTAACTTTGTTCTGGTTCAGGATGAAAAGTTCACATATTTCGGTGCCACCAGGAGCAAGATACAACAGTGTGGGCGTCACACTGTACCCAGCAGAAACTTCTACACGGAATGTAAGCTTTCGGGAGCTGGACAGTCCTCTCTTCAAAGTGCTACATTGTCCCAACTGGCAGAACTTGACACAATTTATCATAGAGATAATGTGAAGACAATTGTCACTAAAGGATTTAAGTAAACCACTCATTTTCAATAAATTGAGCATATCAATTTATTCCTTAGGAAGTAAGTCGATTTAATCCTTGTTATTGTTGTTAGGTGCTGTGGAGTTGGTGCCGACCCATAGCGACCGACTGTATGCACCACAGTCTTGTGTTATCCTCGCACTTGTTCCTGTGCTTGATGCCATTGTTGCGGCCACTGGGTCGATCCATCCAGTCTAGGGCCTTCCTCTTATTTGCTGCCCTTCTGCTTGACCAACCATGCTCTCCTTCTCCAGGGACTGGTCTCCCCTGACAACATGTGCGTGTCACATTTTGTTTGACTCTTAATGGCATAGACAGTGTTCAATCTGTGCACAGCTTTTTATGACGTTCCGTTTTAATTTCCCTTGGTGGGAAAGTTTAATAGAACCACAGGAAAAACTGTCAGTTCTGTTTCTAGGGAGAAAAACACAAACAGCTTTGTTCTGATTTTGGATGTGATTTAGGCTGCAAAAGAGACCTCAATCTCTAATAGGGAGTAAGGAGAACGTTTATGAAGTCTCACAAGGGACAAAGACGAAGGCACATCTTACAGATCAGGGAGACCACCCCTGGGTTTGCTGAGAGATTCTGAGCTTTGCAAAGGACCTGGGAGAGCAAAGGAAATTGTCACAAAAGCATGATTGGTGTCAGACCGATACATCATGGTTACAGGTGGGACTGTGAACCTGGAACAAAACCATGATAGGGACAAGTACTTTACGTTAGAAGAGCAAGGTTACAAGTTCGATTCGGAGTCTTCTGACCACGGCAGTCAGTGCCTGGCTGATAGGGCTTGGCTCATGTCCCTGGTATGATGATCTCCATCAAGAACACACCCAGGCAAGCCCTAAAGAGAGCCCCCCCCCCCCACCCATGCTCCCTGGCTGGCTGGCAGGGGGTGGAGGTAATCCACTTCCTGAGGCTCTTTGCCTGAAACCAAGGTTGTTTACATCCTTGGTTGATGATCAGACGGAATTCAATGGAAGCTTAATCTATGTGGGATCCCTGCAAGTGGATTTTGAGCTCACACTGTCATCCATCGCCTTCTGCAAATGGAGTGCTCAGAATTGAAGCCCTAATACACGTGCCAGGAATCCTTCTTTTATTTTTTGGAGGGGACCTCGTTGCCTGGAGTCTCCTCACTGATGTCTAGGTACTCCGACGCCAGGATTGCTGACTCTGCAAGTCTCCACCTGTAGAGAGAGCACCTCTGACCACCAGCCTTAAAGTGGGCGCACATCGAGTTCGCTTGTCCTTGAGCTTCTGTGACTTCCGAGAGAGGAGCAGCTCCCCTATTGGAGGGTTGGGTCACTGCCTTTACCAGGCTCTGTGGGGAATCTTTTGTCCTGGACTTGACCCTAACTCAGTGTGAACCCATGCACAGTGGAACGAGGTCCTGTATCATCCTCAGCTCATTGTTGGGACTCGATTTTCAGACCTTTCTTCTTATTTTGTCTTAGGTGCTGTGGAAACCTATTCGGTCTCACAGAAACACACAAGCCTCCACATGTGGCACTTTTGGGATTTGAACCAGGGTTTCCTGTGTGGAAGGCCAGCTTTCTCCCACTGCATCACCACCGTCCACTCCTCATGCATCTGGGTCATTCAGAAATAATGTCCATATATTGGGGACAGTTTATGTTACAAATCTCCTTAGTGAGGCAGTTCGTTCTGTGTGAAATGTTTCCTGTGTGCGTCTGGGTTGACTAGAGAAACAAATCCATGGACACACATATGTGTATAAGAAAGAGATTTATGTATAAGAGCAGTTTAACATTGAGAAAACATCCCAGCCCTGTCCAGATCAAGTCCATAAGTCAGATAGTAGCCCATATGTGTGATACCAATCTATAAATTCCTCTTCAGATTCATGAAACTCATGCAATGATGCTGAATGTAGATCACAGGCCAGTGGGTAGAAAGTCTTTGGATCCAGTGTCATTGGAAACATCTCAGCGCTGGCAGGGGTCTCTGCATCAGGGTGGGTCCATGCGTCTTGTCAGCTCCTATGTCTCCCACGGTGTGAGCAGAGTCTCCCACCTCCAAGGAGGAAATACCGGAAATTCCCAGAATTCTCAGGAGAAGGCCATGCCGACACAGAAGCCTCATTGGCTATGATCCGATTGGCAGACTAGACTCCACCCTTTCACTCGTAATTCTCTCAAATGGACAATTACATAACTACCACCTTTCCCTCCCATCGTCACTGTGCTGTCTGATGCACAAGTTCCAAGAAGACATCTTTCCCATGTTATCTTCGGGACGGTAGAGGCAGTAAGGAAAGCAATTAAGTCCCGACACCAGGGCAGTCTGTGTGAGAGAGGCTGGCGGGCCTGGGAATGGAAGCCAGACATTTCTGAATTCCTGCTCGTCGGTCGCAGTCACTGTGCATAAGGTTTTAGAGGCTACCTCCTCCAAAGTAGGCAGCCTTTCCTTGTTTGTCTGGAAGCTCTCCTGAAACCGGTTCACGCTGAGTGACCCTGCTGGCGTTTGAAACAGCCAGGGACATCGCTTCCAGCATCACCGCAACCCACAAGTAACCCAGTACGACAGACTGACAGACAAGTGGTGGAAATACCACGGACTGCCAAAAGGACAAACAAATCTGTCTTGGAAGAAGTACAGCCAGAGTGCTCCTTAGAGGCAAGGATGGCGAGACCTCGTCTTACATGCTTCGGACATGTTGTCGGAAGAGACCAGACCCTGGAGAAGGACATCATGCTTGGTAAAGCAGAGAGCCAGCGAAAGAGAGGCAGGCTCTCAGCAACAGATGGGTCGACGTCCTGGCTGCAACAATGGGCTCAGGCACAGGAACAATTGCGAGGGTGGCAGGGACCGGGCAGGGTTTTGTTCTGTTGTGCAGAGGGTTGCTTTGGTTCAGCCCCTAACAATAACAACAACACATGTTTCAGCCGAAGGGACTGGAAGGTGCCTTTCAGTACTTTGATTATGAAGGGTGGGGCACTAGGCATCGGTCAGGGCCCCGCTATAGTTTGGCAGTGAGGAGCTGGTAGACAAGAAGCCCATGAAGGAGGGCTAGCGTCTCTCTCTCTCTCCATCTTACGGACTCTGGACATGTCAAGAGCGACCAGTCCCGGAGAAGAGGGCATCATGCGTCATAACGTCGAGAGGAAGGCCCTTGGCAAGATGAACGGGCACCGTGTCTGCAGCCATGGGCTCAGACGTAAGAACAGTTGCGAGGCTGGCACGCAGGCCCGGCAGCGTCTCCCTGTGTGCTCAGAGGGCCTGCAGGAGTTGGAATTCCCAGCAGCAGCAGCAGCAGCAGCAGCAGCAGCAGCAGCAGCAGCAGCAGCCGCAGCAGCGTCTTCTTTATAACGTGGACAATGTGGGTTCAAACTCCTGGCTTCTTGTTGGCCTTTTCTACGTCTTTCTCTGAAAGGGGAATCCTGTCTTCATCTGAGCACAAATGACGTCTTGAAGTCTTCTAGGTAATTTGACAAAAGCCGCCGTGGGGCCCTCCTACCCCCCCTTTGGTACTCATTTCTTTCTGAATGTGAGCTGGACCCTCAAAACCACTTCTTCCAAAGGATTTCCAGAAGGGCCGCTGTAGCCGAGTGCAGGCTAACAAAGAGATCTCCTCCACACTTTTAAAGAAAATCCAGTTTGTGCCTGCTAAGACTGTATCAGTAAATCCCTCCACCTGTCTAGACAGGCGTGGTGGTCAGTAGCCCTTCTACACAACAGCTATTATTCGCCGCACAAACCTCGTGAGGTCCCATGTGACCCGAGTGACCTCTCCCTCGGCTGGTGTAACAGGAGCCAGGCGTGTGCGAGGACCTGGACCACGGCGACGGATGTGATCAATCAGTCCTGGCCTGGGGCTTCCTGTGTTTACCCAGCAGCCCCTTGAAGATGATTGTCTATTGCCTACGAACTGAGGGGTTAAAAAAAACCCAAATTGCTGTGACTACTTCCAGGTGTGGGGGCGAGGGGGAAGGGAGCAGTGCTGCTTAGGGGTCGTTGAGATTCCGTGACTGGTGGTGTCTTTTGGAAGCTGCTTGGGACAGCGCCTGCACAAAGTGAGGCAGGCAGGCAGTGCCCGAGGACGGTGGTGTGGGTTAGGGAGGCGGGAGCAAAGACGGCGGGCAGACAGAAGAGGAGGACAGACAGATGGAGCCTGAAGCTGCTTGTCTGTGCGTGGTGTCCCAGCAGTCCGGGATGCTCGGAATGTGCGTGGCAGGGTTTGGATGTGAAACAGGGAATCGGCGTGCATGGTAGTGTTGGCGTAGCAGCAGGTGTCCGCTCAGGTGGCGTGTGTGACAGATTGGAAGCCACCGCCGAGCTGTAACTCGGGTCAATAAAGAGAGGCAGAAAAAAGAACAGTTTTCACCGGCAAAGAAATAGTATAGGAGGGACCCAAAGTGAGCGTTTATTGTCTTAAACTCACTGTTTTAGCCAAAGACTGTGTTCAAGGCACATAGATGGGCCTTATAAAAACATAACTCTACCCCCCCCAAAAAAAATGTCACCCCAACTCCCATTTGTGGAGTGGCCAACATGGCCCTAGGCATACACTGAGACGTCATCTCTCTGCTCCTATTTTCACGTTCAGTTTTAAAACCTGCCCTTGTTCTCCCTTACATCTTCTGTGTGCGTGACTGCCCACGATGAAAGCAGCCCCCAAAGCGGTTTTCGGGCCCTCCGCTGTCGTGGGATGCAGTTGAAACAGCGCTGCTTTCACAACACAGCGTAGCGAATTGTCACATGTGGTTCCGTCAGGACCCCCTGCGGTGACCCCGGAATCACCATGTTCCCATCCAGCCCACCATGTGCTGGATTCGTCGCCAAGAGGAGTCTAGGGGGTGAGCGTTGAGCGGCTCGCCGCAAGTTTGGCAGTTCAAACCGACCAGCTGTGCCTCGGAGGAAAGATGAGGCAGTCTGCTCCCATGAAGACTGACAGCCTGGGAAACCCTCCATCGGGCCGCTGGGAGTCGGAATGGCTGATGGCCGCGGGTTAGGGTTGTACAGGTGTTGGGATGTGAGAAGTGCTGCCTGCTGTTTTGTTGCTAGATGCTTCATGGTTCAGATACCCGCCCCCCACCACACACACACACACACACACACACACACACACACACACACACACACACCCCGATGACTCAACTGCAGCCACTGTGACTGTCTACTGGGATTCTGAGGCTGCAGGTCTTTACAGGAGAAGAAGACAGCCTCCTCTTCCTCCCCCAGAGTGGCTGGTGGGTTTAAACTGCAGACCTTCGGGTTAGCAGCTCATACACCCAAAGCACCACCAGGGCTCCTGGGTGGGGGAGATAAATGTTCCTGTACTCTATGCTTCATTGCTGTTCTGGAAGGGAGGAAGTAAGGGGATATATTTTTAAAAATCATGAAATATAAACTTTTATGTTAAATCTGCTACTAATCTGTCCTCTAAAAATAACTTAAGAATTTAAAGAATGTATTGCTGTGTGCTTAGTGTATGCTTTCCACAATGACAGAAAACTCACTGACATTGAGTTGATTCTGACTCACACGATCCGTTAGAGTGGCTGGTAGGTTCGAACCTCTCACCTTGCTTGTGGCTGCCAGTTCAGTGCATACCACCAGGGTTCTAGCTATGTGCTTTCTAGGCAATGAAATAGCGAGCTTGTCATAATTTTATTTTTAAGGCCTTTAATCAGGCAACTACTATCTAATGAGATCAACATCTCTGGGAAAATTGCCTTCTACTGCAAACTTTTGACTTCGACATTTTCCTTAAGAATAAACCTATCGGACAGACATGAAAAACTGCCTGTCCTTGGCAGAACAATTTTGCTCTTTTTAAAAGTTAATGTTTATCACAGCAGATTCTTAACAAAAAATAAAAACAGATTCATTGGCATACAATTCATGTACCATACAATTCGATGAGTTAAAATATATTTAAAAGAGCCATGCAGTCACCACCACAATCCATTTAAGAACCTTTTCTTCATTCTCGCACCATTATGATCATCTCCTCACCACTCCCCCCACCTGCTCTGTGGAACTGGTAATCCCGTTAATGTCTCTGTAGAGGACTCTAGCCTGGATTTCTTACAAAGAGAGTCATGCCCCAAACCAACAGGGGCAGCAAAATCAAACCCAAAGAAACCTCAATCTAAAGGAAAGCGGAAGACAATCGAAGCTAAAACAGATTAAAAACGGACCCAAAGGGAAAACAAATGGTAATCTGTAACATTGTAACCTTACTCTATCTGCGGGGCAGAAGCAGGAGGCTTCCTACTCCCGCAAAGAGTGAGTCTCAGAAACTCACAGGGACGGTTCTACCCTGTCCGATAGGGGCGCTGGGAGTCAGCATCTACTCCAGTGGTTCCCAGCCTCCCTCGTGCCGCCACCGTTCATACAGTTCCTCATGGGTGGGGACCCCCACCATAAATTATTTTTATTGCTGCTTCATAACTCATTTTGCTATTGTTATGAATCGTCCTGTAAATATCTGATATGCAAGATGTATTTTCATTGTTACCCATTGAGCATAATTAAAGCACAGTGATTCATCACAAACAATAATATGTGATTATATATTGTGAAATATTTATTTCTAATGACAAGTAAATGAGATTTTGTCTTGACACATGGTGTAGCGGTGGGTAACACTCTTCACGCTGAGTACTCTTATTTGACCATATCTGCATGTGGGCGGACTCACCTGGAGACGGAGAGAGGAGCGGTGTCTGCTTCCTAAGACCATCAGAAATATTTGCTTTCCGATGGCCTTAGACGACCCCTGTGAAAGGGTCGTTCGGCCCCGGATTGAGACCCGCTGATCTACTCAATGGCAGTGGGGCTGTTTCTTTTTGTTTGCTTTCAGTCTGCAGTCATCCACGTTGCAGTGCACTCTATCTGAGGGCCAGCCGATTCCCATCCCTGGTCAACGGTCCGAGGGGATTTTATGGGGGGGTCAGTCCATGTGAGGATGGTGGGCTTTCACGGTCACCCATAGCTTTCTGTCGGCCCATCTCTTGTATAGAAAGCAATCTCTAGGAAAAGATATGGATATGCATCTTGAGGTTATTAGAGAAGCCAATGAAGAATTAAATTCGTTTCTATTTATAAAGTGAACTGCTTTTTCATTAAAAAAAAATCCATTCGTAATCTCCAAGATCTTATTCTTCGAGAATGTAAGAGATGTTTGTGTGAGGGAATGCTGACCTCAGGTCAGCAGTTTGAGCTCAGCAGCTGCACCATGGGAAAAGGCTTTCAACTCCCGTGAAGACTTATCATCCTGGAAGCTCACAGAGGCAGATCTACTCTGCCCTATGGGGTTGCTGTGAGTTGGAATCCAGTCGATTGTGATGAGGTTTTTTTTAGGTGAATTTCAGATCTGATTCATGTATTTTAAAGTATGGTGCTGGTGTGCACTCCTGCGGTCCACGCAGTCAGTCTCTCTGGGTGTACTTTGCACTTGCCTTCGAGAAAGACTTCAAAGCACAAGCGCTCTCTTGGCATTCACAGAGTTGTCACCAGTCTTATTTTCACTCTGGAAAAGGCCTCCTAATGCGTTGGTTTTAACATAAGGAGCGAATGAAGTTGGGGGTAGACTTGGTATTAAATATTCGGATTTTCTTTCTTCCTCCGCAAGCCCAATTTAGAAGGTAGGCTTGGGGTTTGGGAAACCAATTAGACATAGGACCTTTCACAGCCCCTATTTTAAGATGCTTTATAAACGGCAGAGAGCGCTGCTTCCTGACTAGGGTCATTTCATTCAGGAGATTAAGTTCCAACGCTGTGTTTAGGAATCTCTTCCTGGGACTTAATTTTGACTTTCCAAAGAATGAAAGGCCTTTAAAAAAACCGTAGAGGAAATCCATCTGCAATGTTTACACATCCAACATGAACTAGTTTGCTAGTAGACACGAATCATAATATAAATGAATACATTCCTCTTACCGGTGAGTTTTCTGTATGTGTACACACGGGGACATCTGCTCAGGAAATAGTTATTAGAATCAGAAGTACTTTAATTCTTTTGCCTCTGCCCCTCGACTTTAAACGGAGACAGATATAGTTGTAACCAAAGGCAATATATAATTCATCTCTTGCCACTAACTTTGAGATGAATGGGGACAGATGGATGAGAGCAAACCACTATCAATACATTTTGCAAAGGACATGTGTCTGGCCAAAATACATCTGTATTTTGCTCACCATCACATGGACCGCCTGACTTGCTGCCTGGCATATACATGGCCTGAGTATGTATGTGTGGAGCGAGTGAGTGAGTGAAGAGAGAAATTGGGTATTCGACTGGTTTCAGGGAGGGTTAAAACTCTCAGTTTGGGACCAAGTTGTGAGTTGCAGTGGCCTGTATTTTCGTCACACATTGTCTCTGTGTTCACTTTGTGGCTGGGGAAAGACAAGACTCTACGTCTGGTCATCCGACTACAGCTTCAGACACAAGCCCATGGGCCAAGAAGATGCAGCACAGAAATACTAACAGGCCTCATTTTAATTTGGGGATCGGTATACACATCTTTCCCCACTCCCTCTCTACTTTATTCTATGCAATTGCCTTGGAATACACGAGTAGGTAAACCTGAACCCCCGATAGTGGCTGAGAAACGACCATTGTTCATTTAAAAAAGGAATTGCGAAGTCCACAGAAAGGGCCACACAACCTGTGTGTTGGGTTTGGCGATTCTTTGTAACTGTTTGGCAATCCAAGAAGGGACCTAACTTGGGCCTGCTAGTGGTTGATGCTAGTTTAAATATCAATGGAAAGGTCATGTCATTTTCCATGTGCATTTAGGGACAGATGTGTTTAAGAAGGGAAAGCATAAGCTAAGAGATGGTCATTTCATCTTTGGGGCATGAGTTTCCCACCTCACATTTTTGTGTCTCCTGTCAATGTTACAGAGGAAAGAAAAAGACCACACCATATTGGATATCTGTTGCTTTCTGCTCCGGAAGGTCCATTGGCCGTGGCCAACAGGAGGGGGGGGGGGCGAGGGGGTGTCAGACCACCCGTGAGACTCCTAATTGCACTTCCTGAATCTATGCTGAATTAAACGACAGCGTTTGATTATAGCCTTTAGAGAAAAATCAAGGACTATTCCGCCGACTCGGTGGGATAAACACATTTAATAGTGGTATGGACCTTGCCCTTACGGCAAATGGATTATTATCCTGATACAACCATTTTCCTTTCAGTTGTAAAGCTTTCCAGATTTTCAGAAGATGAGCAGCTGTGTTTTTTTAACCTTTGCATGTGTTCTCAAAGCAGGAGAACTGGAAGTCCGGTAGCCTACAGTCCTTCTGAGCGGTGGCCAAGCCCCCTTTCTGGAAGCATGAGGAGTCCACCTGGAGGAGGAGGAACATTCTCCACTAAACGAGAGAGGAGCCTGGGGGCAAGTGGCTCCTAGAACAGGTGCTGCTGCCATTCTGTATCCGGCACGGGACGGATGAGAGGGAATTTGCTGGCCTCCAGGGTAGAGAACGGTGGATGCAGGCCCAGCAATCGCTCTCTTCGACTCAAGGAAACACAATTTGACGAGACTTCACTGACCCTGGGACCGATTCAAAAGCCTGCATCTGCTGGAGAAAGCTCTGGCATCAGGGACGTCAGAGAAACTTCTATTTGGAGAGCTATTGTCAGCGAGACTGAAGGGAGTTGGCGTGTGTACAGGAGATGGCTCAGAACTGACAAACTCTTCCACCATGTATGCATCTGAATGGTTTCCAAACCTTAGACACCCATTTGGTTCAAGTTTGCGTCCTGTCTGATTTTCATTGTTCCACATTCTAATGTTGATCCTGCCCAGCTGCCATCTGGGAACGTCTCCTAGCCATCTATATGAGCCATTTAGGCTTTGTTGCTCTCTACTATGAGGTCCACACCATTCACTTCTGACTTTAGTTTCATTGAAATGTAGTGAGCATGGCATACATTTGTAAATTTTGGAGGGACATAAATATTAATACCTAAGTTTGACCTTAAGGGCGAGTCTCACTGGATCTGAAAACATTTGGGCACATCAGGCTGGTTCCCCACTTGTGCCTATGGTGACTCTTCATTGCCCAACACAATGGGGCCTTTGCTTGGCCCTCTCCACCTCTGAATCCCCATGTCCCCAGATAACCCTGGGAACAGAAGAACTACCAGAATCACAGTCCTTTGCCAAACACAACACGAGCTTCCATCAGCCACAAGGAGTGGTGTCTCCTGAAACCTCAGTGACCCATCGAGTCAACCCTCACAGCAGTGCAATTCCCAGTCTTGCTCAACTTTGAGGATTGGGGTATCTCTTGGGATCATCTTTTCTTCCTTCCACCCCTGTTAGGGACAGAGTCCTTGTAAAAGAAGACTTCTATGCACTATATGTTGCCCAAATCTGATCCTCTCCAGTTGCTGTTGCCAAGAGCAGACCACCAGACGGAGGTGGAGGAGCCACATCACAAATTTGCTGACTCTTCCAACTTCTTCTGGCTCAGCGCCTTGCTGAGTCAGCAGTCCATGTGCTGGATGACACAGACGGCAAGTTTCTCCGGCTGCCAACCCAAAGGTTGGAGGTTCCACTACACCCAGAGGCACCTTGGAAGAATGAGATGGGGACTTACTTCTGAAAGAAATCAGTCACTGAAAACCCCATGGGGCACTGTCATACCACGACCCACCTGCGGTCGCCTGTGTCACCGTCGGCTCAACCACAGCTGGGGGTGGCGGTGTGTTCTTTGTTCCCGCTAGTTAGGGACTCCAGCACACATCTAGTTCGTATTCACTGGCTGGGAACCTCTCTGGATCGCAGGCCTCTGATTGATGATCGATCGGTGGTGTTGGGTCAGTTGGTGATTGATTGCCTGTGTGGCATTGGGGGCACACGTTTGGGGCAGTAGAGACCATAGCTGGAACCCCCTTCGATTGTCAAGGAAAATCCTCCGAGTGGATTGTGACCATTGACGCTTCCAATGAAGTAGTCCGGTAAAGGATGAAAGCCTGTGGTGGTTCCCATCTCTGTTTGTTCATCGACCAGGATCTTTTCTCACTCCCTCCAGTGGGATTTATGGAAATTCATTTTACACCAGTGGCCCGAGCTGAGTGCTCCTGTGTGTTCTGACCTTTGGATCTTGCTGTATTATCTGCTGTTGGTCTTGGCAGGACCCCTCTCTTCTAGGATGGATTCCCGGAATGGCTTGGTAAAGTAAATGGGCCTCTGGCACTCTGTGGCTGAGATAAGTACACATATCAGTTTAGAGTTGGTCTTCTTTTCCCTCAATGAATGACTTCCTAGAGAATTGCCATGATAAAAAAGAATTTAAAAGTTAAATCTAAGAGAAAGATGTTTTTGTAAAACTTGATGGCCAAGCCTTAGTCTATTGAGTATTATTTCAGAATAGGTCTGGTCTGCTGTTGTGAGGTGCCCAGGAGTCAGGCCTGGCTCTTGGCGACCCTGTAGACAACAGAAGGGCACGCCATTGTTCTGTTGGAGCCCATTGTGGCAGGCAGCGTATCAACCCATCTCATCAGGGGCTTTCTTCTTTTTCTCTACCCCTTCCCTTGACTATACATGATGTCTGGGTTACTCCGGGTAGACTAGAGAAACAGATTCATAGACTTCATATGTGCCTAGGAAAGAGCTTTGTATACAAGAGCAATAGGATATTGAGAAAATGTCCCAGCCCAGTCCAGATCAAGTCCGTAAGTCTGGAATTAGCCCATATGTCTGTCTGATACCAATCTATAAAGTCCTCTTCAGACTCACAAAACACATTCAGGAAGATCACAGCCCAGGGGGTGGGAAGTCTTGTGAATTTAGTGGCAGTGTAAGCATCTCAGCGTTGACAGGGGTCTCCATGTGGCTCCTCCAGCTCAGGGCACTGGCTACATCAGGGTAGCTTCATGTGGCTTCTCTCAAATGTCTCACAGGGAGTGAGTGTGTGTCCCAGCTCCAGTGAGCTATTTATCTCCTTGGAGTCTCCAAATGAGGTCATTAAGCTGCGACCTGACAAAAGATTATGTAATTACCACAGTGTCCTTCTCCAGAGACTGGTCTGTCCTGATTACATGTCCAAAGCATGTGAGATGAAGTCTAGCCTTTCTTGCCTCTAAGGAACATTCGGGTTGTGCTTCTTACCAGACAGATATATTTGTTTTTTTGACCATCCATGGTTCTTTCAATATTCCTCACCAACACCATAGTTCAAACCCACTGATTTTTCTTCAATTCTTCCTTATTCATCTGAGGTGATTGAAAATACCCTGGCTTGGCACATCCTGCTAGTCTGTTTTAAAAACCAAGGGGGAAGGGAACCATTCTAAACTGCAGGCTCTATTACAACTTAAAAACATAGAGTGAAAAACTAACCAGCCAAAATAACAGTCGCTGCAGCGTTAACGTTGACCATTGGAACAAACATCGCATCTATTAGAGTAGAACCCTGTGCCATGTGCCTTTCAATGACTGAGTTTTCAGAAGTAGATGTTGTTGTTGTCTTAGGTGCCATCAGTCAGCTCTGACCCATAGCAACACTATGCACAACAGAGCACAACACTGCATCCAGAGCCGTGGTCCTGGATCCTCCTCCCCGTTGTTCCTATGCCTGAACCCATGGATGTGGCCATTGGGCCAAGCCACCTTGTTGAGAGCTTCCCCTTTTCGCTGCCCTTCCACTTTGCCAAGCTGAGGCCCTTTTCCAGAGACTGGTCTCTTCTGACAACATGTCCAAAGTAGGTAAGATGAACTCTCGCCATCCTTGCTTCCCAGGAGCACGTTGGCCTTACTTCGTCCAACACAGATCAGTTTGTCCTAAATTGTAGCAGTCCACGGTACTTTCAGTATTCTTTTTGAGCACCACAAGTCACATGCATCGATTCCTCTATGGTCTTCCTGATTCAATGTCCAACCTTCAGCTGCATGTGATGTAGTGGGGAATATCTTGGCTTGGGTCAGGCGCCCGTTAGTCCTCAAAGTACCATCCTTGCTCTTCAGTACTCTAAAGAGGTCTTGGGCAGCAGACGGAAGTAGATAGGCCTTTCTTTGGGAGGGCCTGAACTTCCAATCTTTTGTTTGGCACCCAAGCATGCTAACCTTTTGCATCACCCCAGACTCCCTATTAGAACACACCAGACCCCAACCTCACTGCGGTGGGCTTGACTCCAGCTCCGAGTGGCCCTGGCGAAGGTTTCCAAGGCTGTAAGTCTTTAAAGAAGCAGAGAGCCTCATCTTTCTCCCACAGAGTGGTAGGTGGATTTGAACTCATAGCAGACCAGCGCTCACCTGACAGGATTCAGTCATGAGCGGTTGGAAACGCAGATGTGACCTATGGGATTCGGGTGGCTTGTGGAGTGGAGGGCAGCAGGGAACAGCGGGTTTAGAATTGCGTTCCAATTCCACTGCACAGCAGAAACCTCCGTATCTATTAGTGCTCCCTAAAAGTCCATCTTAAAAGAGATGAAAGGCTAGATGCCGAAAAAGGAAGGGAAGATCATGCCAAGAGAGTCACAGATCTGAGTAATTTCTGGAGCCATCGCGTTTGGAAGTTGCTATGCAGGAGCAAGCCTGGAAATAGCTGGAACGGAGTGAGAATTCTCAATCCTGATGGTTTTACTTTCATACCAGCTAATGAGTCCGTCTGTCATGGCGCACAAATGTAGCGATGTGCTGAGTAAGGGTCGGAAGACAGCAATAGGAGTCCTAGGCAATCAGCTGGAAGCGAAAGGCTAAGTCATGTGTTTGTGATTAAAGGAGAAAAGGCTCCCATCTAACTGGCAACACTTTCCACAGAAAGACATGAGAAAAATCCTCCATTTTCTTCTTGACCCTTTACAGTTTCTTTAACAACGGAAAGTGGGTTTGTGATAGAGGGAAAGGACGGCTGGCGTTAGGGTGTCCTGTCTGAATTCTGAGTTAAAGAGTCTGATCTGGACCACTGTCATGGAAACATCAGAGGCCAATTAATTCCTTGACTTGCTAGAGGAGCAAGAGTTGCAAGAACAGGGCTGCAGGGATGTTGCGCAGTTGGTCTAAATAACAGATTTCTGCCCCTTTCATGGGGTCACCACTGTTGTCTGTATCTGGAAGTAAGTAAGACGATTCTTGGGCAGGAAAATGCTGTTTTTATTATTACCTCAGTGATGTCCATCCAAACTAGATGACTGTGATTCATGGAATCTTCAAGGAGAACCAAATATTCCTTTTTAATAAAGGAATGGAGTTGGGGATTACACAGCTGCTCTTAAAAGTCTCCTTTTGCATAACAGGGAACATATGTTAATCACTTTTTTTTTTTTTAAGGAAAATCCTTGTTGAATGGGATGGAGTCTAGATCCTGGAAAAGTAGAATGATGGAGAAGAGCGAATTCAGACCCATCGTGACCATCGTTTGGAAAGAGTTACCCTTTCAGAGTGCTGGTTATAACCCACAGTGGGGAAATGGAACCCACGCTGTGACAAGCACTTGGGGGGGGTGCAGGGGGTGAAGGAAATGGAACAGACAGTGTCAGCGTATACGGACTATATGCTGCAAACACAAGTGCTGCTCTGTGGAGCTTTTGTTTTGGAGGTCAGTGTTTATGTGCGTATGCTTGTCTATCTGGCCATGACGGAAAATCTACTTTTTTGTGTGTTTCTTCGGGAAACGTTTGAGATGTCCTGTCCCTCACAATTTTTTTTCCAAGAGCTGTAAATAGTTTTACAAACAAATGAGATCACCGTTCTCTGAATGCTATCCTTTAAATCAGTGGTTCTCAACCTTCCTGATGCCTTGACCCTTTCATACAGTTCCTCATGTTGTGGTGACCCCACAACCATCAAATTATTTTTGTTGCTATTTCATCACTGTTATTTTGCTACTGTGATGAATCGGGTGACCCCTGTGAAAGGGTTGTTCGACCCCCAAAGCGGTTGAGACCCACAGGTTGAGAACCCCCGCTCTAAATGAGACTAGGTTTTCATTTTCAGTTTTACTTCAGGGCCACATGTTCTTACTGAAAGGCTTCTGGAGCTTCAGTGTGCCCAGCCCTGTTCCAGAGCACACATCCCCAAACACATTTGACCCACTTCCCCCTTTTCAGGAAAAAAGAAAAATTACTCAGCGCTCCCCTGGCAATGAAAAACGTTTTCAGGATCAAGTATAGGTCACTGTTTCCGGAACACTCCCCCCCGCCTTAGTCCTTCCAGGGCCCCATACTCTGGTCTGCTAGAACAGCAAGCAACCGTCCTGTGTGCAAGGTCTTCTCACCCAGTGCCAAGGAGATGTTTTGGTTGTTCCCCATGCCTGGAACATTCTCTTTCTTTGTACTTTTGGGACACTCTAATTCATAAAGAATATACACAGCTTTGTCATCCCTTATTGGTTTCTTCTTGCCCACCCCACCTCCCCCAAACACAGCCGTTCCTTTTGCTCCCTCCCTCTTTACCCCATAATACCTGTACATTTTAACACATAGTAAGTGTATTGGGTTTTATCCCATGGGAATGGCATGGTGGCCACATCTGACTTCCTCCAGCTTCAGTAGGCAGAAGGAGAATCCAACTCTCCACCAGCCAAAGGCTGATTGCCTCAAGGGTGTGTTCAGATCTTTGTCTGCTCCATCCTTACCCTCTCCTAGGACACTCTGCTCCTCTGTGGGTTTGATAACGTGCTGCAGTGGCCATGCAAACTCACAGACACTACTCACGATTACATGGCGGTGTCTACTGGGGAAGCTAACTGATCACAAAGTATTAAGGATCCATATCTTTGGCCACCACTTCTTCCTGTCATGCTGGCAGGCACATCCCCTTTTTGTCCCAGCCTCACGGTCCTGGGCCTCTGTTCCCTCTGTCTCAGGGTTTCAGCACGACTTCTCTGCTCTGTCCTGTGGTCTCCTTGCTGCAGCCTCTGGTGTCTCCACTGCTTCTGCCACTCCAAACAGGGGTCTTGCCTGTGCTCCACTGGTGATGCTTGTCACTTGATGGTCATGGGATTCCTCTTTCTGTCTCTGAGATGGCTCACTTTTACACCTAGAGGAATGGCACAACGACTAATCCAAGAGTTAGAATCGTGTGAACCTTTTATGCATAGTTGCAGCCAGTTATTTGCTGGGAGTTACAAAGACGCTGTATGGAGAACCATAGCGGATAATTTCATTTCACCACACCCTTGCTAGACCAGATGATTGGGCTTGAGGTGTGCTGCGAACTCCAAGGCTAGCAGTTTGAAAACAACAGCCACTCTTTGGGAGTAAAATGAGGCTTTCTACTCCCATGAAGATTTGTAGTCTCAGAAACTCCCAGAGGCAGATATGTCCTGTCCTATAGGGTTGCTATGAGTTGGAATCAACTTGCTGGCAGGGAGCTTGAATTTTATTATTATAAATAATGCAGTTAATAAAATTTTCTAGTACATGAATCTTTGCACTTTTCCACCTCCATTTTAATGATAAGTTCTTAGAGTGTTGAGGCCAATGTTGTCATACTTTTTAAATCCAGAAAAATAGCTTAGGATCAGACTGTGAAGTGAGACGCGTCTTAGTTTGGAGCAATTCCAAGCATTGAATCTTGCTACCTGGGGTATTGATCGGTAGACAATTGAATTTAAATGTCACTCAGGGGAAATTCATACGCTTATAATGTTAAATCTTAAGACCTATCACTTATCTCAGCGAGTGTTGATGACACGATGGAGGGGCCCTTAGCTTCTCACCATGTGATCCGCCGCTCAAAACCCACCCCGCTGCTGCTCTGTGGGAGAGAGAGGAGGCTTTCTGCCTGCAGGAAGAGCTGTTGCTTTCCCAAGAACCAACACACAGCCGCAGGAAGCGCTGCCTGGTCCCGCGCCATCCTCACAATCGTTCTTGAGCCCGAGCCCATTGATGCAGCCACTGTGTCCATCCAGCTTGCCCAGGGCCTGTTCTGTTTTGCTGCCCCTCCACTTTACCAACCACGATGCCCTTCTCCAGGCCCTGGTCTCTCCTGACAACACGTCCAAAGGACAGCTGATAAAGTCTTGCCATCCTAGCCTGTAAGGAACATTCTAGGACTGTACTTCTTCTAAGACAGGTCCTTTGTTCCTTTGGCAATTGATGGTACTTTCAATATTCCTTGCCAGCATTCGACCCAAATTGTGATATTTTCAGTTATCTCACATGCATGTATAAATTGGACCTTGACTAAGGAAAACTGAAGAAAAACTGATGGATCTGAAAATACCACAATTTGGGTCAGGTACATCTCAGTCCTCAAAGTAACATCCTTGCTTTTCAACACTTTAAAGAGGTCTTCTGCAATGGCTTTCTCCAATCAAAGCAGCTCGTCTTTGATCTCTTGACTGCTGCCTTCTGCAAGTGATACAGCCTTGGAGACCCACGGGGACAGCCCTGCTCTGTGCTATAGGGGCACCACGAGGTGGCATCAACTTGATGGCAGCGAGTGAGAATGAGCAGATAAACACAAAAAGAAAACAATGAAGACTCATAGATTTCACCTCCTGCTCTTCTGTCCCACATTGTAACCCAGTTACCTCTCCTCCCGTGTCCTCTTTCCACACGGCCCCCTCAGTTGCCTCACGTTCGGGCGTAGCTGAGGACTGACTTACGGTGCCCAGTCAGTGTTTCTCATAGAGGAAGGCAGAAACCGTCTAAGATCTGGAAGCCAGAGGAAACCTGCACTTCCCAGACGCCGCGCAGTTCCTGGTTTTAATATCGCCTTGCTGTTTGGGGCTTCGTGTCAGTTAAGACTCCCACTCACAGGCCAGCGGTACACCTTGAATCATGACATTGTTTCCTCTCTCCTTCCTCTTTTATTTTGCACCGCCATTCATCTGGACCTTAGTAACTGTCTGCCCATCCGCTTGCCTTTTCCCAGACTTCTCAGCGCTCAGAAACCTCTGCCAGTCTCTGGCACAAGCTATGCTTCTCAAGGGGGACTTCAGTTGTGACATTGCCTCTTAATCAACTCCATGGCAAGTTTTCGGGGTGGGGGGGTGAGTCTCTTTCTTCTTCTCTTCACAGGATCAAACAGTGCAGCTCTGCCTGGCTCTTCCTCTGGCTCAGCTGTAGTCTGCCGCCTCCACTGCAGAAAGAACTGAAAAGGGCAAAGCCGTGCGTTGCCTGCTCTGGCAACCCTGGCTTGCCACTTCTTAGCCTTCTTTTGAAGCTCCTTCCTAGTTGTGAAGGTTGATTTGCATGAAGCTGATGAATAATGGGACTCAAAGCTTGTAACTGCTCCCAGTTCTCATTTGAAGGCTTTTTTGTATTTCCTCTCACAAGCCCGTATAGAAGCTGTTTGGCATGTGGATTTTCCTCCATGACAGGTATTAAGACTCTTTTCCTGCCCAAGGCTTCTAGAGCCTTTCACTGTCGCTACGTCTACACGGCCCTCCGGGGAAGGTGGTGTGGCCCTTTGTAATGCACTCCTCATCTGAGAATATCTTTTTGGCAGATGGGGGAGGGGATGAGGCAAGCCTAAGAGAGAGTGGTTTCATCCAAAGTGCACACTTGACAACAGGTGACAACTCACACTGGGATGTTGTGAAAGTGCACACTCTGGACCCCCTTTAACAGTGGGTGACCTGGAAACAGCTCCGGAAGACTGCTTTCAGCCCTCCCATGGGGCAGGGATGGAGATGCCTAGGAGGTTGTGGGAAAACACCGAACTGAGTTTGGGGCCCGCAGGGAGCACTGTGACAGACAGCTTGGTGACGTGATGAGGGGATCTCTTATGCGGAGGGCCTAGGCTGCTTCTTTTGGATGGCTGTTCAAAGAAGAGGCCTAAGGTCAATGAGGCCATGTGATGCCGGGATCCCTTTTATACATTTTCCTACCAAGTTGACTTCTTATCCTGGGTTTCAAGTACTCCCTGGGTGTGGGAAGTCACTTTTTAAACACAGAGGACTTCAACCCACCTTTGGGAGTGCAGGGGTGGTCCAAATGGCTCCTAATAGAAGCTCCACTGGGATACTCACAGGGGCAATGTGGGTTAGAACCGACTTGATGGCAGCTGGTTGGTTCCCATGGTGGCATCATGTGTCTGAACTGCCATGATGGCAAAGGGATTGCTGGTCCTGGAGTCAAGACCTGCCAGCCTACCCAGGGAAGAGACCAGTGCCATCTACCATTGCCCTAGCTGCAGCGGCTCTGTGGATTACACAATGCACTACATTCGAAGTTCACTCTATACTCATTCCCAGTTCCCTTCTGCTCCCACTTTGAGAAGCTACTTTGAGCATGAATTTGGCATCTATCACTCCCATTCCTATTTTCTTACAGCTGTACTGTTGATCGCTGCCATTGGGTCAGCTTTGGCTCTTGGTGGTGGGATGAAATGTAGCTTGGTCTTGTGCTATCTTCCTGATCATCAATCGGAATGTTTGAATTTGTGGCTGCCGCTGTAGTGTCTGTCAATCTAACCCCGTTAGAGCATCCCTCCTTTTCATTGCCCTCTAAGTTACCAAACACGATGTCTTTTCCTGTCTGCGAGGAAGGACAGCCAGAATGCTCGGTGGAAGCAAGGATGGCCAAACTTTGTCTCACAATTTTGGATGCAGTGGCAGGAACCCTGTCTCTGGAAAAAGACATCGTGTTCGGTGGTTGTGTTAGGTTGGGTTCTCCAGAGACACAAAACTTGACACTTGTATGTGTTGTTCATAGAAAGAGATTCGTATCGGGGAACGGCTTACCCAGTGGTAGTCATAAGTAGGCCCTGCGGGTTCAAGTCCGGCTTCTCCTGACTCGTAGCAGCTGATGAGCAGGCAGCAGCATGAGGAAGCAGAGGCAGCAGGGCAGACAGGTTGGTGGATGCAGAGCCACGAAGTTGGACAAACGGATCCACCCTCAGTTGACTCTTGATAGATCCGGGGATCAGCAGGGGACACAAACGAAGATCTGGGAACCAGACGCAAGTTCCAGCTCTGGCAGAGGGCGAAAGGCCAAGGAAGATTTGACGCTGCTTGGTCTCTCGTTCATGTTACACAAAAGGCTCCAACGCCAAGGAAGTATCAGCAGACTGAAGCAGTTGATAGAGTAGGCTCTGCCCATAC
Organism: Echinops telfairi; assembly: GCF_000313985.2. Classification (NCBI taxonomy): domain Eukaryota; kingdom Metazoa; phylum Chordata; class Mammalia; order Afrosoricida; family Tenrecidae; genus Echinops; species Echinops telfairi. The sequence continues at coordinate 54,957,681 of NW_022111369.1, forward strand.
TCTTAGCTGGAAGTTGAGACATAAGTCCTAGCCATAGAGTGATGTAGGGGGCTTGCAAAGCAGAAGAATGACAAGCTTGGTTGACACAGTGGCTCTCTCAGTGGGCTCAAAGATTACAATGATTGTGAGAGTCGGGCAGGGCCGAGCAGTGTTTCCTTCTGTTTTTACATAGGTGTGCGATGAGTTAGCTGGGTGGTATCTAACAGCAGCAGCAGCAGCAGCAGCAGCAGTGGTAGGGCTCCAGTGATTCAAAGTCTCACCAGGTTTGCTTCTCAGGAGCATTCTGGGTGCATTTCTTTGAAGACTTGATTTGTTTGTGCTTCTGGCATTTCATGCGGTATTCAATATTCTTCACCAATCCCACAGTTCAAATGCATCCATTCTGTCTTCCGGGATGTTTTACTGCATGTCTATCTTCATAAACCATGTCTTTAAGTCGATGTTACACTTTTTAAAACATTGAGAAATATTAAAACCCTGAGCCTATCCTTATGGGACTTACTTCCTTTGCCTTTGAAATGTATCCTTTCATTCTAGCTCATAATTTTTGCAGCTGAATTCATGGTGTGAAATGCCATAATGCATTTCTGTCACACAGTGGAGTGCTTGAATGTTTCTGTTACAAACTGTTGGGATGGAACAACTTTGCTGATCTCTCTCTGTGTGTGTAGGAGTTTCTCTAGAGCAGTGGTTCTCCACCTTCCTAATGCTGCGAACCTTTCCTACAGTTCCTCATGTGGTGGTGACTCCCCAACCATAACATTATTTTCGTTGCTACTTCATCACTGTCATTTTGCTACTGTTATGAATCGGGCGATCCCTGTGAAAGGGTCATTCGACCCCCAAAGGGGTCGCGACCCACAGGTTGAGAAGTGCTGCTCTAGATAGTTGTGTTGGGTAGCTGAGTCCTGTGGTGTCTGCTCTCATTAGTCTTTCCACAAGCTGATCAGTTGCTTCTGAAAGTGATTGCTCCCCTGCGCTCTCCCAGGAGCACTGTATTCATGGCTTTGTCCCCTGCAGCCCCTCCCAATACCAGGTCTGTCATTGCTCTTGTACTTCCTTTATGAGAGTCTCCTAGCTCTGTGAATATTTGTCTTTCCATCGCACATGTTTAGTGTCCTCACTGCAGACGCTAAGAGGTAGGTCCGAAACCGGAAAGTGAACTTATTGCTATCGCCTTGATTCCGATGCCTATGGGCCCATGCGGCACGGCAGAACTACCCCTGCAGCTCTGCAAGACAGTGATGGTTTCTGGCGGCAGAAGCGTCATCTCTCTCCCGACGAAGATCGGAAGATTGAACCAGCTTTTCCAGCTAGCGGCTCACATCCAGCCCCTCCACCAGCAGTGCCTGCTTACTCAGCCTTTCTGCTCAGGAACAGCCCAAGCCCAGCTCCGTCATCGCTCTCCTGTACCGCAAGGCCGCTCTCAGATGTCACCCTTTCCACAAAACCTTCGCGGACCCCTCAGAACCCAGAGGACTCCTCTCTCTGAGCACACTTTGTTCCTCATGCAGGCTTCCTCCCGTAGTCTGCCATGAGTCCATGTCCGTGTGCCGCTCTTCCTGTTCCTAGCAGTCTATCTTGTTCTTGAGAATAGAGAGGGTCCTCCCGTCTCTGTAGCACCCACAGTGCCTGTGCTCTCCGTGCCGGACAGCTGGGAGTGTCCTGGGAAGTCGTTCACATGCTTCTCGGTGATGGTGTTCTTTGGAGTTACCAAAACGAAGAACATGCACTTATCAGCGCGTGTGGATCTGTGGCCAGGTGGTCCCCTAGGAGGGGACTGCAAGAGATAAGCGTGTTCTTGCTTCCTTCTTGCCCAGGCACTGGGTTCTTGGATCTTCCACGTGGGTCAATAGGACATGGAGAGAAGGGTACCTCTCTACTTCATCTAGCACAGTTGAAAGTCGTATGCATGTTAGCCATTTTGTGCCCACGCATATGTGCACGCACACACACACAAACACACACAAGACAGTGCTTCTGAAAGTTTGTGGGAAATGGAATTAAAAGATAAAGAAACTCCCCCACCCCCACTCCCCTCACACCATGGACTGGGATGTGGGCAGTCTTGCCTTAGTCAGAGGATATTGGAGCAGTAGATCTCTGCAGATGTATTTAGGTTAAATTTAACACCTTATCGTTTGTCCTCCCTTTGGACCCATTTTCAATATGTTCTAGTTTCTATTATCTTCTATTTTCCTTTGGATTGAGGTATTTCTGTGTTTGATTCTGTTGTCATTATTGGGTTTTTAAAAAATATGATTTCTCTATATGAAATTCAGGATGGATAATCCATAGAGATAGTAACTAGATTAATAATGCTTTAGGGATAATCCCCTCCCAGGGGAATGGAAAACAGAAAGTGGGTAATGGGAGATATCGGTCAGTGTAAGACATGAAAACATTATAATAATTTATAAATTATCAAGGGTTCATGAGGGACGGTGAGTGGGGGAGGGAGGAGAAAAATGAGAAGCCGATGCCAAGGGCTCAAGTAGAAAGCAAATGTTTTGAGAATGATGATGGCAACAAATGTACAAATGTGCTTGACACAATGGATATATGTATCGATTGTGATAAGAGTTGTCTGAGCCCCCATTAAAATGATTTTTAAAAAATAATGCTTTAAGGTTATGGCAAGGGAGGTGGTGGAGAAACGGGGAGTAAGTCGTATTGGGTACACAGATGAAGAAGATGTCCTAAAACAGACTGTGGTGCTGATTGCACCACTCTTTTAATTATAGCTAAGCCATTGAATTGTATGGTACGTGATTTGTTTTCCAAGAAAATGGCTTTTAAAAAAAAGACAATGTTATGTCTCTTGGATTTAAAAAATCTGTTGGATTTTTAATAGGCAAAACAAAAAAAGAAGGCAAAGTTTCTTGAAGAAAATCTGCAGGGACAGGTAGTAGATTAGTAGCTGCCCAGGGCAGGGGGTGCCCACGGTGAAGGGTTTCACTGGGGTGATCCAAAGAGCCCCAAACGAACTTATGGTAATAGTGGCACAAGTTGATAACTTTCTAAGGATTATCTATTTGTCCATTTGAAACAAATGAATTATATCATACGTACACTATGTTTCAATGGAATTGTAAGTGATAAAATACTATATCTTTAAAAAACTCCATGGGACAGTTCTGCTAGGCATCGAAAGGATTCTGCTAGGACACAGCAACTTCTCCATCTGTCCATCCCTCTACTACTCGTTGTGCCTTCCCTGTGCCCCCTCACTCTCAGCTGTCTAACTTCTTCTCATCCAGAATATCCCAGTGTGACTGTCACCACCTTGGACCGGCCTAGCCAATCCTCCCTGCCGGTAAATCAAACACAGTGCAGCCTCCCACCACTCTGTCGGCCATACGCACTTTCCCATTCTCTTCTTGGCCTTCATTGCCGCGGGGTTACATTGTCAAACCCCCCAAGGGCAGGGCTAGAATGTGTGTGGAAAATAATGGAATAAATTAAAGCCAAGTGAGACTCTTGGATTGTTGTCTTATTGAATTAAACCTCATCCTGACTTTCTTAAACTAAAAGGGAAATTTTATTTCATCAGCTGGTAAAGGAGTCTTAAGGCCTCCATTTATGTCCTGGTGGGAAAAATGTGTTTACCCAATGTGAATTAATAAAAGCAGAGCTTTTTCAAATGGGTGGATGACCAAAAGAGAGAGAATGTGCATCGGGGAGCCAAACAGCTGCATGCTTGGGAGGAGGTGCGGCCAGCTGTTGATTCTGTCCAGGAGGCTGCCGCACCCCTCCGGGTGGATTTCCCATGAAGACTCTGGGAGAGACCTATTGCATTCAGATAGCCCTCTGAGTGCACGCGTATCACAAGGTAGTATTTCTGGTGGCAGTGCCCAGCTTTGTAGTTATCAATAAAAGATAAGCAGGATGTAAGCTATGCAGGGCACGTCCACCTTCCCAGCAAGCGCTGTTCTAGAGAGCACTTGTGCATCTGATCTGATGATCAGGCTGTTTTCAGCACACGGAGGATATGTTTTGAGGGCAATCCTGTGCTCCGTGTGAGAAGACAGAGACTTGAAATTCTTTACCATGTTATGTGTGTGTATGTGTGTGTGTGTGTTTGAGTGTGTGTGTATGTGTGTGTGTGTAACTGTATACGTGTGGTCAAATGCACATGGAATCATGCTTCGGAGGTCCGTTGGGGTTATTGACATGGACACCATCGCTACAGTCATAAAATGCACTGTATTTCCTTGTGGTTTCAACTGCTATAAATATTTATGTGTAGTTTATCCTCTGGCATACAATTTTCTCAGATCAGAAGAACAATAGCTGGCTCTCCTGAAGGCTGGAAAGAAAGGCTGCTATCAATTATAGGCTTTTAAAAGATGGCTTTAGATAAAAGGATGATGGTTATTTAACGTATCAAACAATATTGTGAGCAAGTTCTAGCTGGCCACATGTGGGTGTGTTCTCCTTGACCCTAAAATGAGAGGAGTGATCCAGAAGTGATGATGTTGGAGCCAAGTCACCCAGCAGAGCGGTGGGACTGGACTCGTGTGGCGTGGAGCCACTGCGTGCCTTGGTCCCTACAACTGAGAACGGGTAGCTGGGGACGTCAGTGCTCCAGCCCTGCTGTGCGCAAGACCAGCTGCCCTTCATCTCGGACTGTTTCTTGTTGAGGGAGATGGAGTAAGTCCTCAGTTCTCTTGAGGTGGTTGCCTTAACGGTTCAGTTGTCTTCTAGACTAATTTTATATTCACTGCCATCGAGTTGATGCTGACTCGTCATGATCCTGTAGGACAGAGTGGAACTGTCCTATAGAAATTTGTTTGCGTTTTGAGACTAGACTGTTGACAGGAATTAACAACAGGGGCAGCAGGCTCAAAGGGGAAGTAGCACTTGGACACTGGGCATTTTAAACCTAACCATTTCTAAGTTGGTGATTGTTGTTGGACCTAACCATTTCTAAGTTGGTGATTGTTGTTGGTAGGCACCATGGACTCTGTTCCAACTCATAGCCACCCCGTGGACAGACAGAACCAGACACTGCCCAGCCCCGCACCATCCTCGCAACCGTCCCTATACCGACTCCTGGCTGCAGCCACTGTGCCAGTCCTTTCCGCTGAAGGCCTTCCCCTTTGTCATTGCCCTGGCACTTTTCTGGACACGATGTCCTCCAGGGTCTGGTGAGACGGTCTCCGCAGAGTTATTTCTGGGGAGCCTCTGGCCTTCCTTCTTCCGAGACAGATTGGTTTGCTCTGTTGGCCTTCCTTGGTTCCTGTCATATTCTTCACCAGCACCACAATTTAATTGCATCCACTCGTTTGGGTCTTCCTTATTCAGTGTCCAACAAGTTGGGGAGATGTGGGAAAACTCGTTTGTGTGCTCTTCATGCGGGGAGTGATGGCACACATCTACGGAGCGATTGCACACAGCTTGCAGTGTCTGAAGTGTCTAACTTTTCAGCGGTTGGTTCACTTTACATGCTCTCATCATATTGATGCGCATCTGCTCACAGTAAATGTGCATATCTTGCTCTGTAGGGATAGACTATTTGTTTCTTAGAGGCCAGAAAGAGACAAGGGAGGGTTTGGAGCTAAGATTTTTGACCGCCATGATGTGGTGAAATTATATGGATTTTAAGCAGTACTATGATACCATTAAGGAGCTCTCATGGCACAGTGGGTTATGTGTTGGGCAGCTAACCACAAGGCTAATGGTTCAAACGCACCAGCTGCTCTGCAGGGTAAGACGAGGCTGTCTGCGTCCATAAAGAGTTACAGTTTCAGAAACCCGAAGGAGCAGTTCTATTCTATCTGACAGGGTCCCAATGAGCCAGAATTGACTTGCAGGCAGTGGGTTTGATTTACTTAATTTTAATTTTTTATTACACTATTGGTTTGAGGAAGTGATATCCTATTAGCAAGAGTGAATAATTAGCATGTTCTTGGCACTGTTTTAAGTACTTTACATCAATAACTCATTTAATCCTTATAGTAGAACTATACGGCAGATACTTTATGATTGTGATTTGACAGATGAGGTAACTGTAGACTAGGAGACGTTGTTGTTGTTGTTGTGTGTCTTCTAGTGGGTTCCCACTCACAGTGACCCTCTGCTGGCCCCACGCCACCCCCACGCTTGGTCTGTCTGAGCCCATTGCTGCACCCACTGTGTCAGTCCATTTGTCGAAGGCCTGCCTCTTGATCGCTGCTTCTCCTCGTTACCAGCATGATGTCCTTCTCCGGGACGGGTCTCTCCTGACAACATGTCCAAAGTACATGAGACGAAGCCCCACCAGCCTTGCCTCTAAGGAGCACTCTGCCGCTGCAGTTCTTCTTCTAGGGCAGATCTGTTTGTTCTTTTGGCAGCCCACAGGTACTTCCAATATCCTTTCCCAACAGCGTCGTTCAAACGTATTGATTTATCTTGCCTATTATGTTACTTGTCTCAAATCATAAAGCTACCAAGTACTGGAGCTGAGTTAAAACCTAGGCATTTTAGTTTTCAAATCCATGCCCACATTGTGATGAGAATTCTCTGGTTGGTACAAATGGTTCGCATATTGCATTGCTAACGGAAAGGGGAATGTTCAAGTCCACTCAGAGATGCCCTGGGAGAAAACTCTGGTGACTCACTTCTGGAAAAGAAGCATAGTTCTACTGGGGGTGTCATGAGTCATGCCATTAATTCAATGGCAACTGGCCTTTAAAACCCTGGTGAAGGTAGTCCGTGGACGATGTAAATGGTTACATGCTCAACTACTGGCAGAAAGGTGGGAAGTTGGAACTCATCCAGGTGCATCTCATAAGGCAGACCTGGTGATCTGCTTTTGAAAGGTCGCAGCTTTTAAATTCCCATGGAGCAATTCTGTTCTGCACACATGGGCCCACCTAGAGTCAGAAGCTACTTGACAGTAATTAATAACATGAAGACAGAGAATCTGATCTCCATTGAAGCCGCCATGATGCTGTATCAATAATGACTTATGTCAATAAATTCAAGCATATTTGCAAATAATTTTAGGGTGATTTGTAAAACTCACTCTTAGATGGTGCTGAGAGATTAAATATGAATATATAAAACATACGATGTTTCACATCAAGAACTTTACAGTTTAGTGAAGATAGTAAAATCAAAACATAATTTGAATATAAGACAAACAATGGCCAAATGGATCAGAAAACATGAAATGGTGCACTCAGAAAAAGATGAGGGGACTGTTAGGAAATACTAAGCAGTTAGTAAGTATTTATTGTGTTGGAAATAAATGGAATTTTTACCAACTCTTGGGAGATACCTGAGTGATATACTGAAGAAAGAAAGCAAAAATAGGAAATCAGCTGTTGACCCCAACACTTGATCACGCTTATGTCAGACTGCTTTGCACCCCAGAGTTGTCTAAATCAATAAATCATTTTATTGTATAACAGTCCATGCATCCATTATATAAGTGGATATGTACAAATATTGCCATCAACAATTTCAAAACATTATCTTCCTTCTTGAGCCCCTTGATATCAGTTCCTCTTTTTTCCTTCCCTCCCCAGCCCTGCCACCCTCGAGGAGCCTTAATGTATTATGTATTGTTATTTATACATATCTTACACTGTGTCCCTTCTATCCTGTCACCTACAATCCTGGTATTCGTCCCCCTCGAGGGAGGTTGTTTCGCCATCATTGCTGCGAGTTCCCCCTCCCATGCCCTCCGGGAAGTCATTACTCCCATTACTGTTTCTGAGGGGTTTGTCTATCCTGAATTCCATACATTGAAAGCTCTCATATATATCGAGGTATGTACGTTGGACTAGCTAGATTTGTGGGGTAGGACTGAGAACATAACATAACTGAGAACATTAGTGGGGGGAGGAATGATTAAGGTTTGAGAATTAAGGTTAGAGAAGTGTTGTGTGTTTCCTCAGTGCTATATTGCCACCTGGGTGTATCTTCTCTTCCATGTGGTCCCTCTGTGCTGGAATGTCCAATTATCCCCAGATGGGCTCTGGGTCTCTACCTCCACCCTCTCCTTCACCTCAATGAGTGTGTTTATTTTTGAACTTCTGATGCCTGTTCCCATCGACACCTCATGATCACACAGGCTGGTGTACTTCTTCCATGTGGACTTTGTCGATTTCCTGCTAGATGGCCACTTGTTTGGCTTCCAGCCAAGACCCAAGACGCTATACCTTTTAGTAGCCCGGTACCATCTGCTTTCTTCACTACATTTGCTTATGCACCCAGTTTGGCTTCAACTATCATGTCAGGAAGGTGTGCATCACCCATTGAATGGCTGATTTTTTTAAAAATTGAGCCACAGGCCTTTCTTTTGAGATACCTGTGGGTAGATTCAAACTTCCAGCGTTTTGATTAGGCCTGAGAAAAGCATAGGGTCACATATGACCTTTTCAGGTCTCAGTAGCAGGAAGGAAAATCCAGCTCCATACCAGCCTAAGGCCTATTGCCATGAGACAAAGGTCATGCATGCCTTCACCCAGCGTCCTTCTTGATTCTGTCCCGACACTAACCACGCCTCCCATGGTATTCTACTTGTCTTCTGGGTTAGAGAATCCATTGCAATGGCCACAAGCAGTGGGTCACAGGCCATACTCACAATTATGGGGCTTCTTAGGGAGACGAGCAGGTCACAGGATGTTAAGGATTCTGTTCTTCAGTTTTTTTATCTGCAATAGTTCTCAGCCATGCCAGCAGGCGTGACTCTCTCTGGTACTCAGCCATCAGCCACATCATCCTGAGGCCTCTTGGGCAGTGGGCCAGGAAGTCTGCCGCTCTGCCTCATGGTCTCTGTGCGACGCCTCTGCTCTGTCTCACGATCTCGGTGCTGCTGCCTCTGATGCTTCTACTGCCTCACCGCTTCAGACAGCGATGCCATGTGTGCTTTGCTGGCGGCCCTTGTTTGTTGGTGGTCTGGGTGTTCTCTGCCTGCTCTGCCATGGCTCACCCATCACCCAGGGGAACGGCAAAATGGACCAATCTACTCTGTTAAGGTGTCAAGCACCCTCTTTGCACGGTCCCTTCCAAGACATGAATGGAAGAACTTTAGTAAGGGATTTCACCTGACCATAGCAGCCAAACATGTTAGCCAGTTGTACCACCCGGGGATTGGTCTGGGAGCCGTCAGTGTTTGGTAAGGAACATAAAAAGCAATGGAGGCATTTCAATGGAGAGCCTTCATTAGGAGGATGTTCCACATGCATGTATGAGAAGTCCTTCAGGGGATGGAGAGGCAAGGCAGAGGTCAGCGGTAGCAGGAAGCCATCACTACTCAGCAGGCTAGGGGAACCCAGGGAGAAGAGTTTCACCAGATCCAGAGGTTGGGGCCGGGCAGGAGGAACAGTAGGGAGGAGCTGACAGGTTCGAACTGGAGCTGTGGAGGACAGGAAGCCACCGTTGGAGGTGCCACCCGAGGCCAAGCCAGGGCATGAGACGTTCTTTGGCTTTTTCACTCTTCCTGCACCAGCACCTCTCACTGCCTGAACTTCCCGAGAGTCTGGAAATGTCCAAGCCCCCTGGGATATAAGGCAGATTGGAGCGAGGGCGCCAGTGACTGGAATGGATCTGAGCGCAAACAGACGCACGGCTGACCCAGAGCGCATGGCAGTCCTTCATTCTGCCCAGTCCCCTGTGGCTCAGCTAGCCACGTGTATCTGTTTAGCTTCACGGCAAATAAAACGAACAGGTGTGTGTCCCAGCAGCACTCACTAGCAGCATTTCAAATAGACCAGGATGGTGCCTGGACATGTGGTGGGAGAGAAAGGCAGATCCAGGAGGTGTGAGGTAGTGTGGGGGATAGAGGCGGATGCTACCGTCTTAAGAACCAGACTCACTGCCTTCGAGTTGATGTTGACTCACAGTGTCCCAATGGGACAGGGTAGAACTGCCCCTGTGGCTTTCTGAGACCGTAACCCTTTATGGGAGTAGAAAGCCCTGTCTTTCTCCTGAGGAGGGGCTGGGGTGTTGAACCACTTCTCTTGCAGTTAGCAGCCCAGTACGTAATCATTATGCTACCAGGCCTCCTACGCTACCAGTAGATACCTGCATTCAAGGTATTTCAGGAGATGCTGCAATGTGCTCTGTGGGGTCAGATGAGGCTTAATGGGAGGTGCCACTCTGTGACAAAGAACCGATTCAAAGAATTCTTCAGAAGCCGAAGCCCCTGCACTGTTTCCATTCAAGGACTATTTTCAGTAGTTCCTGGGAGCCTGGGATGACCATCTGCAGAGCCACTGTGTGGGTTCAAACTGCCAGCCTCTCAGTCAGCAACTGAGCGCTTAACTGCTGCACCACCAGGCCTCCCCGGCACTGTGATAGACCCTGGTAGAACCACATCACACATGCAGCCTGTCTCCTTTGGGGAGTGCGCAGTCTAAACTTGAGCAAGAGTGTGAATTGCTGGCCCTCATCCCCCACCCCAAGGAGTCTGAGTGGCCGGTTCTTGGGGAAATAGGCAAAGGGGAGGGGCGTAGTAAAAGGGGGCGTTGTAGATGAAAACAGTAGACTCAAGAGAGGAGAAATGATTCTGGTCCATTCTGGTGGTGAGGGGAGGATGGCTGCAGACCTGTGTTTAGGCCGTAAAGACACTTAGGAAGGAGACAGGAAAGAGATAGGGGTGGGGGTGGGGGGCTTTGCGAGGGTTGTGAAAACCCAGAGAATGCCAAGGAGGCAAATTCCTTGTTTCTGCAGTATTTCATAGCACTAGCTGGCCCTATAATCATGGGATTAAGTTTTCTACCCATCCCTTTGAGCTAAGAGTTAATAAAGTGAAATATGTCAGTAGACCTCAACACCCAAACCGAACTCATTGCCATCAAGTTAGACCAGGGTGGGACTGCCCCTGGGGTTGCCACGGCGGCAGCTCTACAGGAGCAGAACGCCCTATCATTCTCCCACTGCCAATAGAGTTAGGTTAATATTTAACGGCTGGTGGTTTTGAACTGCTGACCTTGCAGTTAGCAGCCCAATGTGTAGCCACTATGTCACCAGGGCTTAAAAGTGCCTTTGATCGTGACGTTTAAAAATGAGAAAGTTATCATGTCATATGTATAGAGAAGCTCTAGCGTTTCCTGGAAAGCCCTGGTACCCCTCAGGTAGTGTAGTCAATTTTGGAGAAAGGTGGAGCCCCAGTTTCGGTTGGAATGGCCTCCACCAGCCCAGCCTCATGTCCGGCTCCTCTGCCACCAAGCAGCTCTATCTTTTGTAGGCAGTGAGCGGGTAGAGCAGGTGTCTTTCTGGCTGGCCTTTTGGCTGATAGGCCCTTTATTTTCTGTGGGTGTGTATACTTGACTGGTGTTCAGAGCCAACGTGAGAAGCCATGGTGGAGAGAAGATGCCATCTGAGATAACTTCCTGCCTGGCCATTTGGAATGTATCACTGTTTATTTATTTATTCTCAGGGATTGGATTGTTATTGAGTATCTTTCTTATAGCTAATTGCTCTCCATTCGTTGAAGCTGTAGGAATCTGGATTGTCTATAGTTTTATGTACATTGTAAAACCAACCAGACCAAACCCATTGCTGCTGCCTCAAATCCAACTCAATAGCGACCATGTTGGACAGAGTAGAACTGCTCCACCGCTTTTCTGAGGCTGGGAATCCTTACAGATGCAGCGTGCCTCATCTTTCTCCTGCGGAACAGTGGGTAGATTCAAACTGCTGGCCTTTTGGTTAGCAACCCAACACTTAACCCACGGTGCCACCAGGGGTCCTTTGAAATTGTATAGTGAGCATGTATCTAGTGGTTACTATGTGCCAGACTCATTTTCTACTTTCTCACTGGAAAGATTGAAGCTGCCAACGCCTTTGTCTTGCTTGGATCCATAATCAGTGTTCATGGAAGATCCGATGACACTTTACATTGAGTAAATCTGCTGCACACAATCTCTTTAAAGGGCAGAAGAGTCAGGATGTCATTTTGAGGACTAAGATGCTCTTGACCCAACCCATGGTATTTTCAGTGTCTTCATGTGGAAGAGACTATGGAAATTGGACATTGAATCAACAAGACCGGCAAAGAATCAATACACTTGAAGTCCTGGCAAAGAATAATGGAAGTTCCACGGGCTTCCAAAAGAACCAAAAGGTCTGTCTTGGAGGAAGTACAGCCAGACTGCATCTTGGAAGAGAAGATGAGAGACTGCATCTCATGCGCTTTGGACATGTGAGTGGGAGAGACCAGTCTCTGGAAAAGGACATCACGCTTGGTCAAGTACAGTGGCAGAGAGATAGAGGGAGAGCCTCACGGAGATGGACTGACACAGTGGCCGCAACAGTTTTGGGCTCACACATAACAATTGTGAGGATGGCCGAGGACTGGGAGTCTTTTGTCCTGTTGTTGTTGCTATGCGTGGGAACTGACTTGACGGGCCGTGTTTCCGAGTCAGCACCACCAGCAGCACGTTGTAATAGTCTGTTCATCCCTGTAATCGTCACAAAGACATTATGCAGTCAGCACTGTGCTTGTTCGTAACGTATAACGGAGGGAACAACGGTAAGGCACAAAGGGAATTCCTGTATAACTTGCGTTACACAATAGGGAGTGATGGGAAGTGATGGACGGGGTTTCAAGGCCGGGCAGTCTGGCTCCACGGTCACGGCTCTTGGCCTTTCCTTTGTCCTCCCCTCTTGAGGCCCAGCGATGCTGGGTGCCTTGGGGTTGACTGCTGAAAAAGACCAACGCGGTGGAGCCTGATGGGATGTAGAGTTCTGTTATGGGTTGCACGTTTTTTGTTTTAAACATTTTATTAGGGGCTCATACAACCGTTATCCCGATCCATACACACATCAATTGTGTACAGCACATTTGTACATCGTTTCTCAAAACATTTTCTCTCCACTTAAACCCCCGACATTAGGTCCTCATTTTTCCCCTCCCTCCCCGCTACCCCCACCCACATGAGCCCTTGATAGTTTATAAATGGGTATTTTGTCATATCTTGCCCTGTCCGACGTCTCCCTTCACCCACTTTTCGGTTGTCTGTCCCCCAGGGAGGAGGTCACACACAGTTCCATGTAATCGGTTCCCTCTTTCCTACCCATTCTCCCTTTACCCTCCCTGTTTTGCCACTCACACCACTGGTCCTATAGGGCTCATCCATCCTGGATTCCCTGTATTTTCAGATCCTATCTGTACCAGTGTACCTCCTCTGGTCTAGCCAGACTGGTTGCACGGTTTTTATGATGTCTTTAACTTCAAAAAATTTTTTAAAGAGATAAAAATCTTAAGAGAAAATGAAAGATGGATTTAGAGGCGCCTAGGGCTCGTTGGTCTTGGCTGGATGGGTGTATTTCTGCCTGAAAGGACAAGAGCGAGGGAGTCCAGTCTCTCTTGTTGTTGGTGGTTGTGAGGTGGCTCTAACACAGCCAAACCTCGTCTGGCCGGGCACTGCATCTGGGACCACTGGTTTGTTCCCGAAGGCTGTTGTGCCAGCCCGAGTGTCTCATGGAGATTTCCCAGCGTTGTCGTTGACTTTTCCAGCTGGGCTGTCCTTTCCCTGGTGCGGTGTCTACAGTGAGTGAGTCCCTGCTAAGGAGCCTTCTGGTTGTATTTCTTCTCAGACGGAGTTGTTTCTTGCTTATTGATATTCCTTAGAGCCCGGGTGTGTTCCGAGTGTTTCCTACCAAAAATTAGAGGTTCGAGGTTCGAGTCCACCCAAACCCAGCTCTCGAAAACCCCAAGGGCGCATAGTTCTACGCTGACACATCTGTGACCACGTGGAGTTGGATTCCGTTCCGTGGCCCCTGGGCATTCCCTTCGAATGTCTTGACAGCTTCACCACAAGAATAATAGAAAGGAGAGGTAGTGCTTCCTGTGGTTGCGTTTGCGGTTGGCGTCTGATACCTGTTAGGTTCTGAGTGCTTGGTAACTTCTTAAAGAGTGGGAGGCCCTTAACATCATCTGGCTTTTTTTTTTTTTTTGAAAGCCATCAGCAAAACATTAGCCCAAGTGTATTTCCCTTTCGCATGTTGCTCCTTTGTTTTGTATGGAAATGATTACCTTTGTTTAAAAGCATAAAGAAGAACTGTTTGCAGACCTAAGTAAGGTCCTAATGAAATAAACATGTGCAGCCCATGGCCCTTCCTCAGGGCTCGGGCCGGGAGGGATGGTTCTGCAAGACTGTCTAAATCAGTAGCATGTTTCTGGCCAGCCCACGGAAGACCAACCTAGTTAGCATGATTGGCCAGCGTCGCCAGGTCTGCGGAGTTCCCTTTGTAGGACAGAGCGTTATAGCGGGACCTGCTGGGCTGAGCATGTGGCTGACGGAAAAACTGATTTGAGAGCCTGGTGAACTTAGTGTGTGCAATCCCAGCATCTGGTGTGGGGCCTTGATGCAGGGGGCTGGGGTGGGCGGTATGCTCGGCATCTGTGCATTCGGTCCTAGAATGTTCTTTTCAAGTGGTTTATACTGGTCCCAGTTGACTTGCATCCTTCAGGAAATAAAAAAAGCAACCGCAGCATGGATTAATTGGATTCCATCTCTCTGGAGGAGGGGGAAAAAAGTTTATTGGTAGCTTCTATTTTGAGATGAGTTTTCATTGGTGACATGACTCTTCATAGGGTTGACATCTTCCCTGTGTGGCCGGAGTGGATTCTACTTCAGGACATGACTGAAAAAAATAAAAGTTCTAATATCATGAAGGTCAAAAGATAGAAGAGGAGGAAGAGAGAGAAAGGCTTATCCAGGAATCAGGAGAGCATTTGGCACAGAGAAGGAGAAGTCGTTCAAATATAAACTGAAAAATCAGTTTTTGAATCACATGGGCAAGGATACGTAAGCCATCAAGTGGTGTTGGCTGCATCTCGCAACTTGGCATTTTTGACACAACATAACTTGAAAAGAGCACAGGATTCACAGCGATGGCCTTACACCTCAAAGTAACGTATTGTTATGAACATTGGAGTAAGTGCCGGTGTTTGCTGGCTTGTGGCTTGGACAGGAAACTTCAATGAGGAAATCTCGCTTTGCCCCCCCTCACCCACAACAAACAAACAAGTAGAAAATGAAGACAGCTGGCTGCGTGTTGCCTCACTTTTAATTGCCCAGGCATTTTCAAACAGACCTTATATTTTTCAGATTTGATGTTGAAATTCCATCTTTACATGAAGTGAGTGAGCACAGGTTTAGGAGCACTTATTGGTCTCTCGTGTGCAGTTGCTATTATGTGAAAGATCACAGCCGTTTTGTGCGTCAGGGAGGGGCTGCCTTGGATTGGGACAGACTGGACAGAAACTAACAACAGCAGTAACAAACGTGCTTCATGATTTGACGATGAAGGTGCTTGGATACCTACAATCCAGGACCAATTGTCTTCCATACTTCTGTTTCCATTTACCCCCTGAAAAGTCTCAAATATACTTGTACATAGAAAATGATTTGACGTTTATATATCCATCTCTCTCTGGATAGCTACCTATAAATCTATAACAACATATATAACACTACCATATATACTCAAGTTTAAACCGACCCGAATATCAGCCGAGGCACCTAATTTTACCACAGAAATGGCATTAAAAATGGCTGAAAAACGCGGCTTATACACGAGTATATATGCATATATACGAAGCAATGAATACATATGTGGTGCTGTTGAGTAAGTGTTGGACCATCAGGTCAGTGGTTCAAACCCAACAAATTTTCTATAGGAGGAAGGTGAGGCTATCTGCCTCCATGTAGAGTTATAGCCTTGGGTACTTTATACAGGGTCAAAATGAGTCATGATTGACGTGATGGTCAGGAGTTTGGCTTGGGGTTTTGACATAGATACATTACAGTACTTTCTTTTCCTAAAGTTTACAGTCTCACTGGGGAGCTTGGGCGGGGTCATCAACTCTTTAAGATTGAGACCTCATCAGCTGCCTGGCACTCACTGATGATTCTTGCGTTGGCAGACTGAAATCCGCGTCACCACCATAGCCTTTGGCAGTTAGCCGGTAGAAATGTACCACTGTTGTTAATTGTGGTGCTATTTCCAGTCAGTGGTCTCCCATGACAGTGGCCAAGTGCTTTAGCAGCATCCGCTCTGTCCACACATCTCTCCCCAGTGAGATCTTGAAGTGCACATCCAATCCCGTCCAGCCCCTCTTCCACTCTATTAAAATGCACGGTTACGTGGCTTTCCGTTATTCTTTGTTGTGTTAATTTCTTGGGGCTGCTGCAATGCCTGTAATGTACCACCTACGGACCATCTTTTACAAATCAGAAGCTTGTCTCACAGTTCTGGAGGGTGCTGGCAAGGCTGTGTGCTTGCCAAAGGCTGGAAGAGAAGACCCTTGTTCATCGCTCCTCATTTTTTGGTAAACCCAGACATTCCTTGGCTTGCAGCTCTAGCATAACTCCATTTGTGCCTTTGTCTCCACATGGCCATTTTCCCTGGGCATCTGTTCTCCTACTCAATAAGGACCTCATTCATGATTGGAGTAGGACCCACTCTATTCTTGTGTGACCTAAAATTGACTGGTAATATCTTCAAAGACACTATTTCCAAACAAAGTCATCCATATTCACAGATCGTATGGATTAAGATTTGAGCATCTCTTTTTTGGTATGTGTGTGTGTGTGTGTGTGTGGTGGGTACACAACTCAAACCATAACACTTGGAGTCAGTGGCTGTTTTCAAGTTCCCTCAAGACGTTGCATTGCTCCTGGTCCCACCTGCACCTCTAGCTATGCATTACACTCTGGTCACCGTTGGTCTCTGGTGTCTGCTACAGTCCCCTTCTTCCCATGCCTACACTTGTCATGTACCCTCCCTCCACTGGGCTTTACATGCTGCTTCCTCTTCCTGGAAGGCTCTTCCTTCTCTATTGATTTCCTAAACTCTTACTCAAGACCCAGGTGTCATTTTCTTGAGTAAATCACCTTCCTCACTCTAAAGTCTTCTACCATCGTGGATGGCTTTACACTCTGACACTCATCATGGTCAAAGGTTAACACTGTATGTATTTATTTAGTGAGAATCATCCCTATCCTACATGCTTGAATCAAACACAGCGTCCTTCTCATAGTAGGTGCTGAAATCATGTGTAGAATTAGTGAATGTTTGGGAAAAATCGACTTCTTGCCTCAAAGTGGAGGCACAATGACCTAACTGTGTATTTTCAGACTTTAGACCTTTGCAAAGGCGATGCCTCTGGTTTTGCCATCTGCTTTTTGGTGCACGTTCTGCATATTCAAAATCTCTAACTTCTAAAATTTTCTTTCAAACCACTACATTCTTGGCAGTTCAGAAGTAAATTAAGCAAGTTACTCCAAACTAACACCACAAAACATGCCCAGTGCCGCTGAGTGGCCTGGGAGACATAGCGACTCAAGAGGACATAGGAGCCCTGCTCCGGAGGTTCTAAGGCGGTACATCTATAGAAACAGACAACCTCCTCCCTCTTTCACAGAGCAGGGCTATTGGATTTGAACCACTGACCCAGTGAATGACAGCTCAATGCTTAACTCACTGCCAGGAAACTTTGTTGTTGTTGTTGTTTGTCATTAGGTGCCATCGAGTTGGTTCTGACCCACAGTGACCTTATGCACAACAGAACGAAACACTACCTGGTCCTGCAGCATCCTCACAATGGTTCCTGTGCTTGAGCCCATGGCTGTAGTCACTGTGTCCATCCATCTCCTTGAGGGCCTGCCTCTTTTTTGCTGGCCCTCCACTTTACTGACTATGATGTCCTTGTGAGAGGTGAGAATTCTCCAAATTGCACTTCTCACAGGGTGTCTCCTGCTCATCTGTTTTCTTATTCTCAGTAGGCTCCTCAAACCTTGGTGTCCCCACGGTGGCATTTGGTGTCTCCCCTCTGAACCTCTGAGATTCATGAGCCACTCCCCTGCAGGGTGGGTCCCACCTCTACTCCTAAGGGTCCTGATTGAAGAAATCTGCTTGATGTGTCTTGGAACTGGTTTTACCTTTGGAAGTGAGCATCTTAGTGAGAGGCCAACTGTTCTTGGTCAAATGCTCCACCACTAAGGATTGCCTTTGAATTCCCAGCTCTTAGTTGGAATTGCTTTGCTAAAGGCACCTTCCTCCTTAATTTCTACCAGCAACTGGGATCATAGTAACAGCTCTCTAGGTATTCCATGTCTGTCTGCCTCCACTGTTCCCTTGCCCTCTTATAAAAGTTCATGTTGTTAGGTGCTGTGTTAGACAGGGTTCTCCAGAGAAAACCAGACCAGGACACTGACGACATTACATGTTGATGTAGATATACCCAACATAAGAAGTAAATAGCTCCTTAATCACAGAACAGTACAAATGGTTCATTTCAACTCACTTCCGTGAAACAGTTAATGCACTGTCAGTCCTTCAACCCACGAGGGCTGCTGGGTGCAAGTCAAAGATGGAGACAGCTGATTCTTCTGAAGAGCAATACAGGCAGTCTGGCCACAGGCATCAAACAGCAGGGCACATCACCAACATTCAGCCAGATGACAGGGTCTGACAGTCCCTAGCTCAAGTGATGTATACACCAGCCGTGCAGTGATGCAGGTCTTGACGGAACCTCAAACTATAGTGACACGGTCCACGGGTTGGGTGTCCCATAGGTAGTATAGTTCACAAGTTGAGGCAGAGAACTAGCTAAGGTAGCCGCACACTGGGCCGATCATCAGAGAGCAAGAGACAGAAAGACGAGGCTTGCTGAGCTATTTATCTCTTTGCTCTTCAATTAAACTACGACCTTATTAACCCCACATGTGTTTGTTGGCCAGGTTGGCACAATAATCCTACCTATCACAGGTGCTGTAGAGATGGCTCTGAGTCATAGCAATTCCCTTTATCACAGAATGAAGTGTCGTTTGGTCCGGCACCATCCTCATAATAGTAGGTGTAATTAAGCCTGTGTTACAGCCACTGTGTTGATTCAGTTCATTAAGGGTCTTCCTCTTTTTCACTGACTCTTCACTTTACCAAGCATTATGCCCTTTGCCAGTCATTAGTCCCTCCTGATAATATGTCCAAAGTAAGCAAGACAGAGTTCTTGCTCAGAAGGAGCCTTCTGGCTGCACTTCCTCTAAGATAGCTATGCTTCCTGGCAGTTACATTACCTCAGTATTCTTCACCAGCACCGTCATTCAAATACCTCAATCCTTCTTCTTCTTTTTCTTTTTTCCTTCCTTTTTCGTTGTACACCTTTCACGTGCATATGGAAATTCTATTGCTTGTTATTCATGGGGACATAAAGAAGTTCAGATGGGACACAACATTGCAAGCCACTTCTTAAATTGCTCGGTTTCCATGTCAGTCTCTTGCAGGACTGGATCAACAAGTTTTCCTCCCTCTCTAGTTTCTACTCTGTGGTGTTTGTTTTGAAGTTCAAGACCCAATCTAGCATTTTTATGTTGATCACAACCCTCTCTTGCATTTGAGGTGCTATGTCCAATGCCCATGTAATAATCTTCTATCTGTGTAGAAAATTTGAAGCCTCCTTTTTCTACAGAGCAGTGCTCATCAAACTGTGGCCCTCAGGCAATCTGACCTACTGCCTATTTGTAAAATAAAGTCTTATTGGAACACAGTCACATCCATTCATTTTTGCATTGTCTATAGCTGCTTCCACACTCAACGGCAGAGTTGAATCGTTGAGACAGACAGTCAGGCTTCATGTGCTTAAACCTCACCGCCATTGAGTTGATGCCAATTCCCAGCAATCATATAGGACAGGGTAGGAGCTCCCCTGTGAGTTTCCAAGACTGTCACTCTTTACGGGAGTGGAAAGCCCCAACATCCTCTCACTGAGGGCTGGTGGCTTCAAACTGCAGACCAGGGGTCCTCAAACTTTTTAAACAGGGGGCCAGTTCACTGTCCCTCAGACCCATTGGGAGGCCAGACTATGGTTTTAACAAAAACTATGAACAAATTCCTATGCACACTGCACCTATCTTATTTTGAAGTGAAAAACCAAAATGGGGCAAAAACACCCAGCGGACCAAATAAATGTCCTCGGCGGGCCACATGTGGCCCACGGGCCATAGCTTGAGGAACCCTGCTGTAGACCTTTCGGATCCCAGCCAAGTGAGTAAGCACTACTCCACCAGGGCTCATCTTATCAGCAGACAGATACCATAAGTCTTACAAAGCTTAAACTATTTACCGACTCCCCATCTATACAAAAGGTTTGCTGACACCTGCCCCTGAACAGTGGTTTTCTCCCCTGGCTGCTCAGTCAATTAACTGCTGCTGTGAGGTGTCGTCCAATTGGTTCACACTCACGTGGACCTGTGTTCCACAAAACACAACAGTGCACAATGGCAAGCATGTCTCCTTTTTTGGTTTTCTGAGTCTAGGACTTTGCTTATTTCACGATAATACTTTCCTTTGTTTTCTCCAACCACCCTTTGAAATCTTTGCTTCTAATCTTTTGCTTCCTTTCCTCACTTTAGTTGGTCCTTGTATGTTCAAGAGCAGATTGAGCCTGAGACTGTCCTCTGACCTCTATTTTACACTTTCTTTTCTTCACTGTCTTTTCACTGACCTTCAGTTTCGTCATGTGTGTCTTTGATGCCATCCTACGTCTTATCGGGCCTTTGTTATTAGTGTTTCGTGTGTCAGATCTACTCTTGAGGTAGTTGCTAAATAGAGTTGGGATGTTCTCAAGGCCATACTGTGGTCCTTGTGGGCCTGTTATAACTTTCCTCAGCTTCGCTTGGAGTTCCCAGGTGGTCTGTTGATAGGGCCTGGCCTTCTTCCGATGGCTGACTTTGATCCTCTTTGCCATCTCTTCCCACAGATGCCTTTGCTATGACTCCTGTGTATTTCACCCAGTGAGGTATAAACAACAGTTAGGTTGTTGAAAATAAGTATTTGGAACACACAAGTCATTGGTTTTTGCCTTGTTTGATCATGCAATCTTCAGCATTGTTTCTATCTCCAAGGCCAACTCCTTGTCTTTCGTCTTTGTCTCCAACTTTCACATTCCAGTCGCCAGTAATTATCCATACATCTTGCGTGAGTGTTTGATCCATTTCAGACTCAAGACGTAGCTAGAAGTCTGCAATGTCTTTATCACGGCTTCAGTGGTGGGTGTTTAAATTTGACTAGTAGTTCCTTTAACTGGCCTTTCTTGTCGGTATAATCCTACCACATGCCACATTCTACTTCAAGCCAGATCTTGAGATGTTGTTTTAGATAATGCATGCAACACCATTCCTCTTCAATGTGTCATTCTGGGCACAGCAAACCATGTGATTGTCACATTCAGAATGGCTAATGCCAGTCTGTTTCAGTTCACAATACCTAAGAGATGGCTCTTTATGCATTCCCTTTCATTTGGGGCCACTTCTAGTTTTCCTAGAGTCATACTTTGTACATTCCACGTTCCAGCTATTAATGGAGGCTTTCATGCGTTTTGTGTTATATCCCATCGGATAATGAAGGTACCGCATTTTGAGTTATATCCCATCGGATAATGAAGGTACCACATTTTGAGTTATATCCCATCGGATAATGAAGGTACCGCATTTTGAGTTATACCCCATCGGATAATGAAGGTACCGCATTTTGAGTTATACCCCATCGGATAATGAAGTCACCGGAAACGTTGCTCCATTGATGTCCATAAGGTTGACTCGGCTTTGAGGAGCCAGCTCTTCCCCAGTCCTATTTTGAGAGGCTTCCAACCCAAGGGGCTTATTTCTCAGACATGTTCTGCTGCTGTTTATAAGATTTTTAGTGGCATACTTTTCAGAAATGCATTGCCTATTTCTTTTTAGTCTCTTCTTAGTCTAGAAGTTCTGTTTACCCCGGGTGACTGTGGCAGTTACATAATCTGTCAACTTGTGAAGGGGTGGAGTCTAGTCTGTCAATCAGGTTATAGCCAACGAGGCCTCTGTGTTGCCTGGCCTTCTCCTGAGGATTCTGGGGAACTTCTGTCTTCCTTTCCTTTATCATTGATTTAGACTCACTGCCCACCCCCCAATTACCCAACAGTGATTTACTAGGGAGCCCTGGTGGTGCAATGGTTATGAGTTGGGCGGATAACCTTAAAGTCAGCAGTTCGAATCCACTAGCAGCTTCCTCGGAGAAACATGAGGCTGAAGAGTTACAGACTCAGAAACCCACAGGGGGAAATTCTACCATGAATCTGAATTGACTAGATGGCATTAGATTTGTTGTTGTTGTTCCGGGTGGGGTGGAGGGAGCTTATCTCCCCTTCGGTTAACACCTTCCTTTCTACCTTCAAGGAAGAACTCTCTTTCTTCCCCAGCAAGTCCCTCCAACCAAGGCCTGTACTATGTGTCCTCCCCCTTCTGTCTTATTTGCATTGCTAACCAAACCCCAGTGTCATGGGTTACACACCTCTCTTTGAGTCAGCAGTTCGAATCCACTAGCTGTCTCTTCGGGAAGAGAAACGAGGCCCTCTGCTCCCATAAAGCTTAAAGTCTCAGAATCCCAAAGGAGCAGACACCCACACCCACCCCTCTCTCCTTAGACTGCACATCAAGGAAGCTACTACACCCGGGGCTTCAAAAAGTTCCTGGGAAAATAGAATTTAAAGATCATGGAACTTCCCCCATGAATTTTTTGAAGCCTCCTTGTACAAACAAATCCAGCCCCTGTGCGAGCTCATCACACACACTCGGACCCTTTTGTCTCTGCTTTTGCCATGTCTTATGTCTGGGATACCTGTACTCATTTTTATTTACCTTTAACCTCATGTTCAGATTTCCCTGAAGTGTCCGGTAACTCCTGTGCCCCTAAACCCAGATTCTCCTTGCTGTGCCAAAAGACATTATTCTTGAAATAAAACAGGTCTTAGTATCCAGGATCTGGGTTAAAATCCTACCTCTATGTGACAGAGGAAGTAGGAATTGGAGAAGAAAGTAGACTGCAGATCTAGTTCCATCCGTGAACTACTGTCTCCTTTGCCGTGAGACCGGAAGAACTGGATGGTGCCCAGCTCCCGTAACCAAATGTAGGACTTAGTAGATGAATCCTGATCAAAAGTGGGAGGAAATATGGAACAGAATTTAAAAGTCCTTACAGAACACAGATTTACTGAACCCATGAAATTTGAATCCCTGAGAAAATATCCAAAACTTGAACTGAAATGATTGATTCCTTGAAGTCATCTTCAAGCTAAATAGCAGTTTACCACATATACTCGAGCATAAGCCAAGTTTTCAGCACATTTTTAACGCGGTTTTTGTGGTAAAATTAGGTGCCTCGGTTGATATTCGGGTTGGCTTATACTCGAGTATCTACAGTCGTTAAACTAGCAGAGACCGTCTGCCTTGACCATTGTGCCCTTTCAAGTAATTATGTATGTGAGGGCATACAGACACCAGGAGCACCTAATAAAACACCCTCCAATTCACTGCCATGGAGTTGATGCCAATCACAGAGTCCCTGTAACGCAAGCAACACTGCCCTGTGAGTTTCTGACACTGTACCTGTAATTCTTCCTGGTGTCTTTCCCCCCAGATACTGAGAGGCCCAGACATTTGTAGAATCATTTTATTTGTGTCTGAGGATGCCATTCTTGTTGTTGTTTTTTAATTATTTTTTAAAAATCATTTTATTGGGGGCTTGTACAACTCTTATCACAATCCATCCATCCATCCATCCATCCATCCATCCATCCATCCATCCATCCATCCATTGTGTCAAGCACACTTGTTGCCATCATCATTCTCAAAACATTTTCTTTCTACTTGAGCCCTTAATATCAGGTCCTCATTTTTTCCCTCCCTCCCCTGTCTTCCCTCCCTCATGAACCCATGATAATTTATAAAGTATTATTATTTTTTTCATATCTTACACTGACCGATGTCTCCCATCACCCACTTTCCTGTTGTCCGCCCCTCTGAGAGGGGGGTTGTATGTAGATTTTTTAAAGGCATTGCGTTGTTAGTAAAGTGGTAGAGATCGAAACCCACACACTGCCATAGAGATGGTTCCACCTCTTAGCAACCCTGTCTATTTCTAGGGCTTCCAAGGCTGTAAATCTCTATGGAATCTGATAGCCTCATCTTTTCCCCTTGGAGCAGCTTCTGGGTTTGAACTGCTGCCCTGGCAATTAGCAGTCCAACAATAGAAATCAAAGATTGAAAGAAAGAAAAAAAAGCTCTTGAATAGCAACGATTAGGTCTTAACTCAGATGAGCAAACACATTTTTGAGCTTTTATCTAGCTCTCACATCTTGATGAGAAAGTATTTTTGGATCCTTTAAAAAATTATGCTAATCTCATTGTGGCAGAGCCAAACTTTTATTATGACTTCAAGGTGAAGTTTTTGTTTTAGAAACTGACTCACTTTGAACTGGTGTTTAGTAAATGTGCTAGAACGGTAGAAAGCCCTGGGCGGAACAGTGCTGACGATTTCTCAGTGAGCGTTGGCAAATCTATTTCGGCTTCTTAGTAATAGGATCTTCAAGATTCCAGAATTATTTTTCAAACTGGTTCCCTGACTTCTGGGAGGCTGTGCTGCCCCAGGTCTGGGGACTGGCCGACGATGTCTGCTGTGATTGCTTCTGCATCTGGTCCTCGTGGCAGTGGCTCTGGGAACACCTTAGTCATAGATCTGAGAAACAGCTAGTGCTTAGCCTCCCAGAGCTGGGATTTAATGGTCAAATGACTTGATTCGACCCTCTCCATGCCCCAGACCTACTTATTTGTTCAGAATTCCTCGCTGCTGTGTTCCCCAATTAACATTTCGAATGAAAACACCGGCATGTGTGCTTGAATCTATATCTGGAAGTGGCCTGTGATCTATTTTTGCGCTTACTGATTCCAGCCATGTGCTTTTGTTCTTGAAGCTTCCTGGAGCTCCGGGCACATTCTTCCCTGCTCCCACCAATCCGAGCCGCTTGACTCCTCAAACTCTGACTCCCCGAAGGAGCCCTGGGGAGGCAGTTGGGCTAAAACCTTGGGCTGCTAACAGACAGGTCAGCTTTTTGAACCCATCCCACCCGCCCTGAGGGAGAATGAAGCCACCTGCACCCTTAGATGTTTTCCGCCTGGCAAACCCTCTCTCTGTCTGCAGGGCGACTCAGAAATGGAATCGGGCATGGCAGGGGTCACCGGAGGATTCCTCCCTTGGCTTGTTTTTTTTCTCTGAACGTCTGTACCGGAGCACTCTACACTGTCTCTCCCTCCACTGTAAACTCGGAGTCTTACATCAAGCCTCTGCTGCTTTCGAACATTTGCCGTCCAATAGGGACAGCGTTTAGTATTGGTTCACCTCTTTGTCAAGAGAAGCAAATCAAGGGAGTCATCAAATTAAAAGCCCCAAACTTTGTTCCTTTTCTTAAAAAAAATATTATTAAATACTTTTAGTGGGGGCTCTTACAGCTCTTATCGCAATCCATACATCCATTCATTGTGTCAAGCACATTTGTACATTTGTTGCCCTCATCATTTTCAAAGCATTTTCTTTCTACTTGAACCCTTGATACCAGTTCTTCATTTTCCCCCTCCCTCCCCCACCCTCCCTCCCTCATGAACCCTTGATAATTTATAAATTATTATTTTCATATCTTATATCATCTGCTGTCTCCATTCAACCATTTTTCTGTTGTTTGTCCCCGTGGGAGGGGGTTATATGTTGATCTTTGTGATCAATTCCCCCTCTCTACCCCCACCTTCCCCTTCCCCTCCTGCTATCTCTAGTCTCATTTTGGTCCTGAGGGCTTTATCTGTCCTGTTTTCCTTATGTTTCTGGCTCTTATATGTAGCAGTGTATATACTCTGGTCTAGTCAGATTTGTAAGGCAGAATTGAGGACATGATAGTGGAGGGATGAAGCATTAAAAAACTATAGGAAAGTTGTATGTTTCATTGGTGCTTTACTGTGCCCTGACTGGCTCGTTTCTTCCTTGTGACCCTTCTGTAAGGGGATGTCCAATTGTCTGCAGATTGGCTTTGGGTCTCCGCTCTATGACCCCTCTCCTTCACATTGATATTTTTGTTTGGGGTCTGATGCATGATACCTGATCCCATAGACACCTCGTGATCACACAAGCTGGTGTGCTTCTTCCATGTGGACTTTGTTGCTTCTCAGCTTAGATGGTGGCTTGTTTATCTTCAAGGCTTTAAGACCCCTGATGCTATATCTTTTTGTAGCCAGGCACCATCAGCGTTCATCACCACATTTGCTTATGCACCCATTTTGTCTTCAGCAATCATGTCAGGAAGGTGAGCATCATGGAATGCCAGATTATTAGAACAAAGTATTCTTGCATTGAGAGAGTGCTTGAGTCGAGGCCCAATGTCCATCTGTTACCTTAATACTTAACATATAAATATAAGTACATAGATCTATTGTTACATATAAATATATTTACATATGTACATGCCTGTATTTAGACCTCTACAAGTGTCATTTACCTCCTAGTTCTTTCCTCTATTTCCTTTTACTTTCCTCTTGTCCCACTTGCTTAAGACCTACTAGGTATCCTACACACTTCTGTCCATCGATTTTTAGATCACTTGTTGTTCCCTTGTCCCTGGGTTGGTTTCCCCGCCCCATTTCCTTTCTCCCAACTCCCCTTCTCCCTTGTTCCCCCAGAACCATGGGTCCCGTTGTTTTCTTCTCTGAATTTTTTATCCCTCCTATCTTATCTTGATAGACATGCAGAGACACTAATACGTCCCCAAACAAGGCAAAGTCAAACAAAACAACAAAGGAAGACAAAACCACCATGACCAACAACAACATCAACAACAACAAAAAGAGAGCCAATGACAAGAAAGGAAAAGTCTATAAACAGTCCCAGGTCCGTTCGTTGACCTGTAGGACTCTTTTCCAGTCGAGTCTGATGGGGTGCCACACTGTCTCCAAAGTCTATTTTCGGTATTCCCCAGGGACTTAATTGCTTTGCTCCCTTGCTGCTCTGTTGCCTCCCCCTTTAGTGCTTCGCCCCAGTGTGATGGGGTCAGATTGGACACAATTCCTAAACTGTGTTTCCAGTGCTGCCCCCTGGAGCACTATGGTTCAGTGAGGGAAGTTGTGTCTTGTGGTGGGGCTGGCCCTATGGTTGTTCTTATTCTTTAAATGTTGGTTTTTCGAGGCCTTTTGAACTTTTGGTGACTTAGTCAAATGTCTTATAGCATCACATGGGCCAATACAAATAAGGCCAAGCAACATGTATGATGGGCTTGTTTAACTCCCTTAGTCCCACCCCCCACCCTCTCCCAACCATCCTCCTTGAGTTAGTACCTGATATTGTGGAAAGCCGGCATTTTCTCCTAGAAGTTCTACAGAACCCTGGTCCCACCCACTCTTTCTCATAAAGTAGTCTTATTTAAATTGGGTAGAAAACAGTCTTCTCCTTCACTGGAGGAACTCAAAAGGAGTCCTAGTGGTGCAGTGCTTAAGCATTTGGCTGTGAACTCAAAGGCTGGTGGTTCAGTCCACCACCCATCAGTTTCTGCTCAGGAGAAAGATGCGGTAGGGTCTGCCTACATACCCACTCATCACCTTGGAAAGCCCAAAGGGCAGCTATATGTTGGGGTCCTTATGCGTTGGGATTAACTGAATGGCAATGAGTTTGGGAGTGTATTAGGCAGGGTTCTCTAAGAAACAAAACCAGACACTTATGATTATATACATATAAGAGGATAGGTTTATACAGCGAGAAGGAATATAACAGCTATGGTCGTTGCATAATCTGTTGTCAATTTGAGTATTAAGAGTGAAGGGGTGGAGTTAGCCTGTCAGTCAGGTCCCAGCTTGATGACCTCATTTGGAGATGCTAAGGTGATATGTTCCTTCTTGGAGGCAGGAGACACTCTCTCAGCTCACTCCCTGCGAGACATCCCTGAGGAGAAGCCACATGGACTTACCCTGATGCAGCCGGAGCCCTGGACCTTGAGAAGCCATGTGGAGACCCATGACAGCACTGAGATGCTTACAACACCACTGGATCCACAGACTTCCCACCCACTGGCCTGTGATTGTCTCGCATTCGGCGTCATTGCATGTGCTTCCTGAGTCTGAAGGGGACTTTATAGATCGGTATCAGACATATGGACTAATATTGGACTTATGGACTTGATCTGGACTGGGCTGGGATGTTTTCTCAATATTCAATTGTTCTTGTAGATGAAGCTCTTTCCTATACACATATCAGTGTCTCTATGAATTTGTTTCTCTAGTTTACCTCAACTAACACAACAGCTAATTAGTCTACACAACAGTGCAGAAGGCTCGGCTCAATTCACCTTTGTGGAACAGTTAATATACTGGAAGTCCCTCAGCTCACCTGGGTCCAAGGTGGATTTCAGGCTTTCAGACAGCAGGAGGCTTCCCTCAGGCAAGGCAGGCATAGTCTGCCCACAGGCTGCAGATAGCAGGGTGGGTCAGCAACAGTCAGTAGCTGGGGAGCTTATTGAGGCAGGCCTTGATGGTATCTGGAACTCAAGCATGGCGAGAGGATCCACCAGCCTCCAGCTTAAGTAACGTATACACCAGCAGCATGGCGAGTCAGGTCTCCAAGGAGCCTCAAGCTCTAGTGACACAATCCATGGGTTGGCTTGGCCCACAGGTAGTGTAGCACACAGGTTGAGGCAGAGAACTAGCTAAAGCAGCAGCACACTGGTCCAATCACTAGGGAGCAAGAGGAAGATGGGATGCCGGCTCTCTTTATTTTTTTTGGTCATCCTCCAATCAAGCTGTGATCTGATTTTACTGTGCCCACAGGTTCCTATTGGCCTATTTGGCACAATAAAGCTATCACAGGGAGGATATCCATTCACATTAACATTCTACCAGCTCTGAGAAAGGGAGTCCTGGTGTAGTGGGTTATCAGTTGGATTGCTAACCCTTGCAAGGTCAGCAGTTTGAAACCACGTGCCATTCTGAGGAAGATAGATGAGGCTTTCTACTCCTGTAAATAGTTACAGTCCCAGAAACACACCCACAGGGGCAATTCTACCCTGTCCTAGAGGGTCATTATTGGAGCTCTGAGAAGACTCAAGGTATATATATATCCCAAACTTACCTGACCATGTAATCTTTTATTCTGCATCAAATCTCTTAAGGTACTGTGGAACTTGGATTCTGTAGAACACTCTTTGGGATAGGTTGATGTAAACATTTCCTCTCCTGGACAGACCAGAAGCAAGTGTGAAAGCCAATCCCTATCAAATAAGAACGGAATGCCCCTAAATATATCGGGTGACAAACAAGTATTTCTTTGCCTTTTAATGCCTCCCAATGCCATAGCTTAAAGACACAATGCAATTTTCGATGCACCGTGTGTCTTTTGGAGTCCCACATGGTGCAAATGGTTAGCGAGTTCACTTCTATGGAGGTGATGCCAACTCAGTGATCCTATAGTGGCTGGTTTTGAACTACAAGGTCACTGCTAACCAGAGGGTTGGTCATTTGAGTCCACTGGAAGCCTAGGTGGTGTAGTGGTTACACATTACATTGGTCTACTAACTACAAGATCAGCAGTTTGAAACCACCAGCCGTTCCAAGGAAGAAAGAGGAGGTTTTCTACTCCTGCAAAGAGTTACAGTCTAGGAAACTCACAGAGCAGTTCTACCCTGCCCTTTAGGGACATTATGAGTCAGAATCAACTTGATGGTAGCGAGTGAGTGAGTGGCACCTTAGAATAAAAACCTGATCATCTCCTTCTGAAAAAACCAGTTCTGTCCTGCTCCACTCGGAGTAGCATGAGTCAGAATCAACTCCCCCGCAGCTGGTTGGGTTTTAAGTCTCCCTCTGTGAAGGACCTGCCAGTATGGAGAGGAGACAGGAGGCGACGTGAGCGCTGTTGGGGCGGCCTCTCTGGCTTCCCTGAGGTTCCTCTTTGTGTTCAGTTGCATCTCCCAGTCCCATCGCCGCCAATGTGCTGCATAATGGATGAGGCTGGAGAGACCCAAGCAGCAGGTGCTCCAGCAACTTAACAAAAAATAAAGAACAGAGCTGTTGATTGTTCCCTCCCGCGTCAGGCCTCCTCCTCTTCCCTTCTCACACAGCAGCCCCTGTGTGTCAGTCAGCCCTAACAGGGCAGCGGGCAGCTTGGCTGGTTCTGCTGCTTCGCTCCTGGCAGGGCCGGGAAGGGTCCCCTCTGGATCATCTGGACCATGAGGTTGGAAGGAGAGGTCGCTTTCTCCTTCTCCAGAAGTTCATGCCAGTCAGGTTAGCTGCCTGTGGATTTCTTTAGTATAAAGCACATTGCTTGTACATGAGAATGGATGGAGGACTCTTCTTCGCTTGGCTATCTAGTCTTTGGCTCTCCTGGATGGAGAGGAAGAAGAAAGCTGTGTGTGTGTGTTTTAACAAACAGGACTGGAGAATGCAGAACCTTCCGAGCACTGGAGCGTGCTTCACGGCTAAGAGACAGCTACTTTAGGAGCACGAAAGAGACCCTGTCCCCTTCTCCATGATCTTAAATTCTTGGAAAAGATGGTTCTTGTTTTCTCTCTTTTAAAAAAGTGTTTGTTACTAATCCAGTTTGGGCGTATTTAGTGGAGATCCTTTATGTTTGCTTTTTATATCCTATGTATTTGGAGAGCCAGGAGACAGGAGGCCTTATAGGGATAGACTGATACAGAGTGATACAATGGCTGCAGCAACGGGCTCAAACGTCACCGTTGTGAGGATGGCGCAGGACCAGGCAGTGTTGGGCACGAGGATGCTATGGGTCAGAAGCAACTCAAGGGCACCTAACACCACAACAGACACTTGGCTTCCAACCATTATTTGACAAAACGTACTCATGTCATGGATGTTTACGAATGATAATGCAGTCGGAACACTACATTCCAATCAACTGTGAGCCTCATAATCCCCTCCTTGAGACCAAACCCACCATCACTAAGTCAATTCTAACTCATAGTAACCCAATTTAATATAGAGTTTCTGTAACTGTGGAGGGGCTGGTGAGTTTGAACCACCAACCTCGTGGTGAGCAGCCCAACCCTTATCCCACAGTGCTACGAGGACTCGGACCACCATACTATTTGTAAGGAATACCGATGGGGCTTCACGGTGGTGTACTGGAGCTGGCCTATATCGTTGGGGAGCATCTCTTCTCCATTCTGCATTCGCTGGCATGGGGTCAGTACCTTGCAATTTGCCAGCGTGGAAGTATTTACACCACAGGCATCTGCAAACCCTACATAGCATCTCTTCCCCCCCCAACCTTCCCATAAGAGCCTATACGTTGCAAAGCATTTATCAGTAGATGGCTGATTCTAAACTCTCTCTCCAAATTATTTGGTTCTTGGGACTGTCTCAAACATAGCTCTTGGAACATATAACAATAACAATTACCTTTAAAATACTTTTTCCTTAATTCCTATCCCCAGTCGTTTGGTTCATGCCATTTAAGATGACATGTGGGGAGGGGGGCCCATTTCATTGGGGCAGTCCAGATATTCCACCATGTTATTATTATTTTTTAATCATTTTGTTGGGGGATTATACATCTCTTATGACAATCCATACATACATTATTTGTATCAAGCATAATTTTACATTTGTTGCCATCATTTTCTTTCTACTTGAGCCCTTGGTATCGGCTCCTCATTTTTTCCCTCTCTTCCCTGCCCCCCCCCCATAAACCCTTGATAATTTACAATAATTTTTTTCATGTCTTACACTGACCTATGTGTCCCTCCACCCACTTTTCTGTTGTCTGTCCCCCTGGGAGGGGGTTAGAATGTGGATTATTGTGATCAGTTCCCCCTCTCTCCTCCCACCTTACCCTTACCCTCCTGGTATTGCTATTCTCATTATTGGTCTTGAGGGTGTATCTGTCCTGGATTCCCTATGTTTCCAGCTCTTACTTGTACCAATGTACATGCTGTGGTCTAGCTGGATTTGTAAGGTAGAATCGGGGCTGTGTTGGTAAGCTGAGCATCACTGAATGCCAGGTTATTAAAACAAAGTGTTCTTGCACTGAGGGAGTACTTGAGTAGAGGCCCAATGTCTGTCTGCTACCTTAATACTTAACATAATATAAATATATGTACATAGATATATTTCTTTATCATTATATATAAATATATTTACATATGTACATGCCTGTATTCAGACCTCTATAAATGTCCATTTGCCTCCTAGTTCTTTCCTCTATTTCCTTTTACTTTCCTCTTGTCCCACTATCATGTTCAGCCTTCATTTGGGTTTCAGTAATTCCTCTCAGTTACATTGCCCTTGATGAAGCCCTACCAGGCCTCCTACACCCTCCTCACCATCGATTTTAGATCACTGTTCCCTTGTCCCTGGGGTTGTTAACAAACCCTTATTTTCCCCTGATTCCTCTTCTCCTGTGTTCCCTTCCGGATTGTTTATCCTGCCTATGTTATCCAGATAGACATGCAGAGACAATAATAAGCACAAAAACATGACAAAGCAAAACCAAACAACAGCAACTAAACCAACAACCAAAAAAGAAAAGGCTATAAATAGTTCCAGATCTGTTTGCTGACCTTTAGGAAAGTAGTCCAGTCCAGTCTTATTGGGTGCCACACCCTGGCCCCAAAGTCTATTTTTGGCATTCCCCGGGGACTTCATTGCTTTGCTCCCCTTGCTGCTCTGTTGCATGCCCTTAGCATTTCGCCCTGTCCACCAGGTTCTCATGTTTCTGTATAATCCCTGGAGACAGGCCTTCTTTCTGCTGTGTGCTCTTCTGAGAGGTAGGAAGAAGTAGGCACAGCCTGAGGGTTGTCCTCTCGGGTCCATGCCAAGGTGGCAGCTGCTTTGTCTGTCGGGGCAGCCACCGCGCTCGCTCTGCGGGGCTTACCCCCTGCTGCCTTCACCACAGGAGCCGGAGCAGCCTTCCGGGCAGAACACCTTAGTTGTAAGTTTTAAGCACCAGGTGAAGCTAAGTAAGGGCATATTTTGTTGTCAAAAGGCCTCCTGGTCTGAAAGGAGGCATCTTGTCTTCCTTCTTTCCACCCTCGTGAATGGCCATTGAGTTTTGTTTCCATAGGGGATCGAGTTAGAGGTGATGATATTTTTAAAAGAGAGTTGCACAAGTCCTGGGAAAACACCAAGATGGTTATTCTTTCACCCCCATGCTGTTGAGTGAACTGATAGATGAACAGGCACATTGACATGTCTCAGGATTGGGGGGAGGGGGTTCTCGGTCCACGTCTGGAAGAACAGGCCTATTAAACTGAGAAGAAGATGCTGGAGGCTGTGGAAAGTCAGGACTTAAACAAACGAAAAACCCAACTCAACTGATAATAGGGAAAAATCACTAGGCTCACAAACCTGTAATGGATACTGGTTAGTAGCATGGTCAGCAGCAAACTGCCCCCCTTAGGACCCTGGCGCAGCCATCTGCAAAGCTGTGAGAAATCCGGCAAATTCCGCAGTAGCCCCTACTTCCGCTTCCTCCTTTCTAAACCAGCAGTAATAACAGTCCTTACATCAGATCCCCCTGGTAGCCACCAGAACACCGCTGTGTAAAGTTGAGAACGGTGTCCCCTCAGCATGGTCTCTGTGGGTTCAGGTGCAGACAGTGGCTTTATGAGAATTAGGAAAATGAAACCTTCAGGTCAACCAGCCACTTCCAGAGGAAGGCTGGGGAGCGTAGGCTTGGCTTTTCATCCCAGCTTGTCTCCTCAGGGGAGCCCTGGTGGCATGCTGAGTTATACTTTGGGCTGCTAACCACAAGGTCAGAAGTTCAAACCACCAGCCGTTCCTTGGAAGAAAGCCTAGGCTTTTGACTTCCATAAATAGGGTCTTGGAAACCCACAGAGGGAGTGCTACTCTGTCTTACAGGGTCTCTATGAGCCGGAATCCACTCAATGGCAGGGAGTTTGTTGTTTGTTAATCCCTTAGCGGAGCAGCTTTGTTTGGGGCACAATCTAGATAATGAAATAGGGTAATTCTGACCTCAAGGGGGATTAAATAAGTCAATTCATATAATAATTTCAAGGTCAGAGGCAGGGGCAGAATAGAGTTCAGTAGGGCATATAGATTTATGTCAAGTAATATTAGACTTCAAGAAGTTCAAGTTGCCAGCAGCCTATGCACTATGAGCAGAAGGTGATACGGTCTAGTTATTTTGATTTTGAGCCTGTAACTAACCCTGACTGGGTGTCACTAGACCATTGTGTGATTCAAACAAAGAGACCATTGGTAAAATATGGGGGTGGGACACCATGGT
Source organism: Echinops telfairi (assembly GCF_000313985.2). Classification (NCBI taxonomy): domain Eukaryota; kingdom Metazoa; phylum Chordata; class Mammalia; order Afrosoricida; family Tenrecidae; genus Echinops; species Echinops telfairi. The sequence continues at coordinate 54,991,731 of NW_022111369.1, forward strand.
TCTTTTTTTTTTAATCATTTTACTGGGGCTTGCGCAGCTCTTATCACAATCCATACATCCATCCATTGTGTCAAGCACATTTGTACATGTGTTGCCATCATCATTTCAAAACATTTGCTTTCTACTTGAACCCTTGGTATCAGCTCCTCATTTCCCCCCTCCTCACCCTCCCTCCCTCATGAACCCTTGATAATTTATAAAAAAATTTGTTTCCCCATGTCTTACACCGGTCGTTGTCTCCCTTCATCCACCTTTATGTTGCCCATTCTCCTGGAAGGGGTTATATGTAGATCATTGTGATTGGTGCCCCCTTTCTCCCACACCTTCCCCTTCCCCTCCTGGTATCTCTATTCTTTGTCCTGAATTCCCTGTACTGCAAGCTCTTATCTGTAGCAGTATACATGCTCTGGTCTAGCCAGATTTGTAAGGTAGAACTGAGGTCATGATAGTGGGGGGAGGAAGCATTAAAGAATGAGAGGAAAGGTGTATGTTTGATCTCTTCCTTATAGCCCTTCTGACAAGTGATGTCCAATTGTCTACGGATGGGCTTTGGGTCTGCACTCTGTGCTGCCCCTCAAGGGATCAAAAGACACATTGTATTAGGTCCATCTGCGGCATAAAACCTCTTTAAAGTGTTGACGAGCAAGGAGTCACACTCAGGACTAAAGTGTGTCTGACCCCAGCTGTGTGCTTTTCAGTCTCCTCACATGCACGTGAGAGTTGGACATTGAATAAGGAAGAGTGAAGACGAATGGATGCATTTGAATTATGGTGTGACAATGGATGTTGGAAGTACTGTGGACTACCAAAATAATCAACTAATTTGTGTTAGGAAAAAAATATGGCCAGAATGCTCCTGAAGAGGGAGGCTGGCAAGACTGCATCTCAGCTACTTTGGACATGTTCTCAGGAGACACCAGCCATCCCTGAAACAGGGCATCGTGCTGAGTAAAGCAGAGTGTCAGAAGAAAGTAGGAAGACCCCCAAGTAGACAGATGGACACAGTGGCTGCAGCAGGGACTGAAGCCTAAGAACAACTCTGCGGATGGCACGAGACCAGGTGACATTTCCTTCATTCTGTGGTACGTGGGCTTTCTGTGGGCCAACACAGGCTTGACAGTAGCCTGTGACAGCAGCAGCAGTAGATAGAGATGCATTTCTGTTAGATCCACACTAAAGATAAAACAATATTTACTCATGGCATTTTCTAAGTATACAGTCTTTTTCTTAGTGTTATCTAAGTGCAAAATTTCTTTAGTTGCTCATGAGAGAGAAAGAGAGAGAGAGGGGCAAGATGAAGGTTAGTCTACATATCCCCACCTGTCCTTGCAGACATTTTACTTATAAATGAAACCCACGTAGAACGAACACACACTCTGTGGTCCTCACTTGCTGTTGGGTCACTGCTGACCGGGGGACCCTCCCGATATGTGCAAAGTAGACCCATTTCACCTTGATTTTCTTTGCAAGGGAATATTTACTTAATTTTTTAAAAAGTCATTTTATCGGCATTTACTTCACATAGCACACAACGTAATCATTCGGTCATATCAAGAAGATTTGTGCCATCACTACCATGGTCAATTTTAGAATATTTTCTTCTCCTACTCATTGTTGATAGCTTTGCGTCCTGCCACCTCCTCTCCCCAGTCCCCTCCCCCCACCTCATTGGCTGCCATGCTCCTAGGCACTTATCGATCCAGTTACTGGTTCTATAGATGGCGGCTTGGGAGAAGGTTTACAGAGCAAGTCAGTTTTCCATTCAACAATTCATATGCATCTTTTGCATGGTCCTTGATCTCAGACACCAAAAAAACAGCATCAACTCATGCCACTTCTTCCCTCTTTCTCGCATTTCCATTTCTTCTTTTTTACTCTACCCTCTCTTGCCTATTGAGCTTTGTCCTTGGGCAAATGCCACCCTTTTGATTACAGACAGTTAGTGGCTCCCAGGCATGCTGCCTCCTCCAAGTTCCTGTTCACCTTATAGACCTACCTACCTATTGTTTAGCTCAAACCTGAGCCCTAGGAGTGAGTTTTTATAGTGTTATCAGAAGCAGATCTCAGGCTTGTCTTCTGAGGTGCCTATGGGAGGGACTGAACTGCCAACCTTTCTATGAAGAGTCAAACACTTCACCTTTTGGGCCACCCTCCCATTCAAACCCAACTCACTGCCAGTGAGTTGACTCTGAACCTACAGGACAGGGAAGAACTGCCCCTGTGGGTTTCTGAAACTGTGACTTTTCAGGAGAGTAGGAAGCGTCATCTTCCTCCTGTGAAGCAGCTTGAGGTCTTGAACTGCTGATCTTGTGGTTAGCAGCCGGATATGTAGCTATGGTACCAACCAGGTTATCTTAACACACACTTGGCAAACTAGTTAAAACCAAGCATTTTGTAATCGTTGCTCAGGTTAGGAAGTAGAATCCCTTCTTGTACGCTCTCCTGATTAGAATTCCTTCCTTTCTTCCTAGAAATCACCCTCCCTGTTTTGATGTTCATCAGCCTTTAATTTTCTGTATAGCTCTGGTATCCAAGCCCTTAAAGGATAAGCCAAACGAACCCCACTCCCATCAGCCCACCCTTTTGTAGGGTTTCAGATGGTCAATGTCAAAGACAGGCACAGACAGTCTCGTCTTCCTCCCCACAGTGGCTGACAGATTTGAACCACAGCCTTGCAGTTAGCTGCCTAACATTTACCCGCAGTGCCCCCGGTGAGGGGGTGTTCACAGAGGGTGCCCCCGGCGAGAGGGTGTTCACAGAGGGTTGCCCTATCTCCAATTCGAAATGAGCACTTCGCCACATTGTATTTTCCAGGGAAATCTAATATCTTGTTTGGGTGAAGTCTAGCGGTTTCCTGATGTGAGTTCGGTGCCTTTTTAAATGCCAAGCTCTCAAATTCTGGAGAAGCACAACCGTTTTGTGGTTAGTTGGATGCTTAGGGGGAAACTCTTTGTTTATTAGAAAATCAAGTAGTGAAATCAATCACTTTTTCAGAGCGATCTACAGGACTCTGTGTACTTGGCTGGATAAACCCCTGGGTCTGGTTCTTCGTCTCAAACCAGGAAACCTGGGATCTGATCCTCTTTCCATCCCACTCCTTGTGCTGAGTCACTTTGACTTGACGCCTGGCAAGTGTCCTGAGGGTGACAGGAGCAGGCGAGGCTGTGAACTGAATATCAGCAAAAGGGTCACTTTTAGGCTGGTAAATGATGGTCATCAGGGGAAACAGAGATGAAAACGTACTTCTTTGGAGTTAAGAGGAAGCAACAACAGGATATTGACTGAGCATTTTCCCCAGGCTACTGACCAGCTCCCAGCCCTAATCCCCAAACAACATCTTATTATGAATAGTTCAAACATTAAAAAGGAAAAAGGGAAATTTGGCTCAAAGAAGCCCACACACCTACTACCCAATTGCAGCGATTCTTGTTAACATTCTCTAGTTTACTTAATCCACATATACACACACATGCATACAAAGAATATCATTTTTCAGACCCCCTTCTGCTCTCAATACCCTAACATGCATCTTGCCCAAAAGTAAGAAAGAGATGATCATTGTCATACATGGCTACAGCCTGGATTAAAAGGCCAACCTTGCAGTTGTCAAGGTGACTCTGACTCACGGTCACCCACCTGGGTCGGCGTGGAACTGCGCTCCACAGGGTTTGGGTGGTCAGACCTTTCTTCCCAGGTACCCTGGTTTACTCTGACTGGTCCTTGTGCGAGCTGGCTCCTAGCAGTTAACCTCACTGGTCAGTCATGTTTGCTGTTGTACCATGCAGGTGCTCCAACAGACCACTATCACTTTGGGCTATACAAACTATCTTATATTAAGAATTATAAAAGAGTCAGGGTATATTCAAATCCCTATTAGCGGATCCCTGAGGAGAAAGGAGCTGGCAATCTGCCTCTGAAAAGACTGTTGTTGATCTTCAGTGCCGTCGGCCGAGTCAGTTCCCACCAGAGTGACCTTATCGCAACAGACGGACAAGATTACCACCTTGGATTCCGTGATGCTTACCTTCCTACATGATCGCTGAAGACAAATGGGTGCATACGCAAATGTGGTGAAGAAAGCTGATGGTGCCTGGCTATCAAAAGATGTAGCATCTGGGGTCTTAAAGGCTTGAAGATAAGCAAACGGCCATCTAGTTGAGAAGCAACAAAGCCCACATGGAAGAAGCACACCAGCCTGTGTGACCACAAGGTGTTGATAGGATCACGTATCAGGCATCAAATACCCAGAACAAAAAATCATATCATTGTGAATGAGGGGGAGTGTGTGCCAAAGCCCATCTATAGGCAATTGAACATCCCTTACAGAAGGTTCACGGGGAGGAGATGAGCTAGTCAGGGTGCAGGTTAGCAACGATGAAATGTACAACTTTCTTCTAGTTCTTAAATGCTTCTCCCTCCTCCCCCCACTATCATGACTCCAATTCTACCTTACAAATCTGCCTAGATCAGAGCATGTACATGGGTACAGATAAGAGCTGAAACACAGGGAATCCAGGACAGATAAACCCCTCAGGACCAATATTGAGAGTAGCCATACCAGGAGGGGAAGGGGTAGGAGGGGGCAGATAGGGGGAACCGATCACAATGATTTACCTATAAATCCCTCCCAGGGGGATGGACAACAGAAAAGTGGGTGAAGGTAGACATCGGTCAATGTAAGACATGAAAAATAATAATAATTTATAAATTATCAAGGGTTCATGAGGGAGGGAGGGTGGGGGAAGGAGGAGGGAAAATGAGGAGCTGATACCAAGGGCTCAAGTAGAAAGAAAATGTTTTGAGAATGATGATGGTAACAAATGTACAAATGTGCTTGACACAATGGATGGGTGTATGGATTGTGATAAGAGTGTACAAGCCCCGAATAAAATGATTAAAAAAAATAATAAGATTGCCGCCTTGGAAACCCAATGGGTAGTTTTGCTCTGCCATATAGGGCTGCCAGGATTCTGTCAGAGCCGTCTGACCAGCACACCAGAATAACAACATTCCGATTTCCCCCCAAATGCCATTGAGAATGTTTTTAATTATTTTAAAGTAGAATCTAACCAAGGAACACTGGTTGCTTGTTATATCTCGTGAGTCTCTTATTTTAGTTAATCGATCCTCCCTACCCACCCCCACTCCATTTTCCTTTCCCCCAGTATCGAGTTTTTGACGACCAATTTTCTTTTTTCTAAAAATTTTTATAGATCATTTTATTGGGGGCTCTTACAGCTCATATAACAATCCATACATCAATTGTATCAAGCGCATTTGTACCTATGGCAGCATCATTATCTCCAAAACATTTTCTTTTGAGCAAGTGTCTTTTAGTGGTGTAATCCGGATCTGCACAGTGACCTCCTTATGGTCCTTGGTAACCCAGGAGCTGAGCTTCACCAAACCCAACCCAACCGAGCCTGGTGCCGCGGGGCTGATGCCAGCTCAGAGTGACCGTCTAGGACAAAGCAGAGCAGCTCTGGAGGTTTCCAGGCTGCCCATTGCTTGTAGAAGCAGTCTGCCATATCATCCCTCCCAGAGAGCACTCGGTGGGTTCCAACTGCTGGATTGTCAGTTAGCGGCCGGGCACTTCAACCATCGGCTGCCAGGCCACTGTGTTTTGCATCCCGCACTCCCAGATGGAGAGTAATGTGTGAAGTGGCAGATTTGCATTGTGGCATTAAACAACAGTTGCCGCCTGATTTAGACAGTCCAATTGTGGGTTGTTTTTTTTCTTCAAGATCAGTTCCTTAGATCTTAAGCCTGGGGCAGGGGTGAGGTGGGGGTGCTGGTAACAGAATTGTCCTTTTTCTATACTCTGTAAGTCATAAACTCTCACCCATGATGCCTAGCCTCTTAGCAACCTTGTGACTGACGGCTTCTGCTGCTACAGTGAGGAAGCAGGCTCAGAGCACTTAAGCCATTTTTCCAGTGTCACACAGCGACAAAGTTCCAGACGTGGCTTGCACCCAGATCTGCCCAATGCAATGGGGTTCAATTCCACTGTGCAGAGGACTCGGGACAGTCATCGGGTCTGATTTGCCGGAATGCTGCTGGCCCTCGGGATTTCCGGAGCAGGATGAGACCCAGGTTAGCATAGCACGGTGCAGGGGTGTGGCCTTGCTTCTTGAGATGCAGGGAGACAGCCCGCTGAGCCCGACAGCTCGCCACTAGCCCATTTTCCTTCTGGAGTTTTCTTCCCCTCTGTTCTCAAAGGCATCGCTCCAGCTTTATGTCACGTAGAGGCCCGTCTTGGGTGCTTCCAGTCTGTCTGTCTTTTGCACCTTCTGCGCTGCCTGTCAGGCAAGGACAGCTTGCAGACATGCAAACACAGTTGCTGCTAAACCCACTCTTGTGTCCCAGGCCTGACCCATTTTCTGCATCTCGATCCTACCGTGGCTAGATCAGGGGATTTTGTATTCCCAGGGTGCTTTTGAGCACTGGCTGTACTCTTAATTTGAAAATTTTTTTAAGTGGGGGTTGGGGGAGAGGGGTTGGAGTGGGGTAGAGTCTGTCAATCTGTGGCTATAAACATAGCTTTCTGGTTTTCTGATGACACGATAAAAATATAAATGGATTCTGCGGATTGCGTTTTTATTATCCTCACCATTAAACACGCGGAGCTCGTATTGGACCGCATCATGGTTTGATGATGCTGATTAAATAACCCCAGGCCTGGGCTCCTGTGCTGCTTCCGTGTCAGCCCGAGCTGCGTAGATGTAGGGCACTGTGGTTATTAAACAAAGGGCAGTGAAATAGTGTCGCAAGAAACAGAGCCCAGCTTGAGCATGCCCGGGAGAAAGAAGACCTGGTGTTTGCCTCATCCTTGCTGCTAACTACCAGCTATCTGACCGTGGCCAAGTCACCCACTTGCAGGACATATATTCTTAGTCCTCGAAGTGATACCCTGGCTTTTCAATGCTGGAAAGAGGTTGGAGGCAGTCCGCTCGCTTAAAGATCGGCATCATTGCACTGGGTCATCTGCTGCACAGGCTCCCCTTGGTGGTGCTGTCAGGTGCCAGCCAGTCAGTCTGGCTCATAGTGACCCAATGTACAACAGAATGAAAGTGCTTGTTCCTGCCCCATCCTCACCATTGCTCCTATCCGTGAGCCCATTGTGGCGGCCACTGTGCCAACCCATCTTGTTGAGGGCCTGCCTCTTCTTTACCAAGCATGATGTCCTTCTCCGGGGACTGGTGGCTCCTGATAGCATGTCCAAAGTATGTGAGATGAAGTCTCCTCATCCTTGCTTCTAGGGAGTGTTCTGGCTGTTAGAGAAGCTTAAACAGGCCCAGGCCAAGTTCATGAACTTGTCTAATATGATTTAGTGTCTATGTGGTGGCATTGTGACTCAACAAGTTACAACTCTGGAGTGTTTTGCAGTGACTTAACCTAGGGTAGCTTACAGATGGTTGAACTCTGATGCTGGGGTAATGGCTCGAGGATCCTCCTGCAGGGAGCTTGGGGTATGAAAGGAAGGAGAAACCCAAGATGGGCTGGATGGAGTTAGGCTTTTTAGAAGGAGAGGAAACTCATTATTCCCAGCAGGAAGGCAGGCAGAGGAAGCGTAGGGGCAGGCTGAGATAAAAGGTATTACCGAGAGGTAGCAAGAACTCTACCTACCTGATAGAGCAGCCAGTCTAGGAAAGAGGAAGAATGATATTCCTGTGGAGCTGCAAGGAAAAGAGAAGAGAAGATAGATGGAGGGTGCTGAGAATGCGTGTGGTGAGAGGGTGGGTTTCCTAAAGCAGTGGTTCTCAATCTGTGGGTTACGACCCTTTTGGGTGTTGAATGACCCTCTCATAGGGGTCGCCCAATTCATAACAGTAGCAAAGTGACAGTGATGAAGTAGCAATGTAAATCATTTTATGGTTGGGGGTGGGGGTCACTACAACATAAGGAACTGTATTACAGGGTTGCAGCATTAGGAAGGTTGAGCACCACAGTCCTAAAGGCACGGCTGGCCAGTTGTCCAGATGGCTGTAAATGGGGGGAGTCCACAAGGAAATCATTGGGAGTGACAAATTCCATCTAATTCTGGAACAATCTCTTTAGAAGTGGAGAATTCATGGGAAAAATGGGGAAGGGTTACCAGCAATCTCCCACCCTTTGCCCCCATCTTCTGAAGGGTCCCTTTTGTTCCAGGAGCAAGTGCCATGGTCTTGGCACACAAGGTCCTTCACCATCTGGGCCCTGCTACGCTGGCACCATCTACCCAGGCCCTCTATGCTCCATCCCCCATCTTGGCTCAAAGAAACCCTTGTCAACATTTTTAGATCTTTGTGTCTGCTGGGCATGCCCGACTTCCTTTATTTTCCTCCTGCAGGGAATCCCTTCTCATCTCAGTACCAACTCAAAGATCAGCCTCTCAAAGGAACCTTCCCTGACTCCCGGAGGCAGTGATGGTCACTCCTCCGACTGCCCATGGCATCTGGCTGAGGCCACACGGCAGTGCGCTTAAGAACATGAACAGAACACATGTTGCTAGGCCGCGCACCACCTTCATGATCACTGGTGTGACTGTATCCACTTGTATGGCGATCCTGGTTTTCATGGACCACCCTTTTCGAATGCTGGGTCTTCCCCAATGGTGGGTTCCACAGGAACAAGTTGCCATCCAGTGGGGAGTTTGGTGCTGCTAACTGCAAGGGCAGCAATTCAAAACCATCTGCTGCTCCTCGAGAGAAAGACGGGCTTTCTCCTCCTGTGAAGAGTCACAGTCTCGGGAACTCACTCTGACTCAGCATCCCCTCGATGGCAGTGAGCTCGGTTGGGCTGGGTTACAATGCTGGGAGCTGTGCCAGTGGTACTTAACATAGCCGCAGGGCCACGTGGAGGAAGCACACAGCCTATGTGATCACGAGGTGTCGATGGGATCAGGTATCAGGCATCAAAGACCCAGAGCACAAAACCATATCATTGTGAATGAGGGGGAATGTAGAGTGGGCCATTCTCTAGGCAACTGGACATCCCCTTACAGAAGGGTCTCAGGGAGGAGATGAGCCAGTCAGGGTGCAGTGTAGCAATGATGAAGCATACAACTTTCCTCTAGTTCTTTAATGCTCCCCCGTCCCCCACTATCATGATCCCAATTCTAGCTTACAAATCTGGCTAGACCAGAGGATGTACACTG
>NW_022111369.1:55001170-55009623 GCF_000313985.2 Echinops telfairi
GGGGGGGGATGAGCTGATATTAAGGGCTCAAGTAGAAAGCAAATGTTTTGAGAATGATGATGGCAACAAATGAACAAATGTGCTTGACACAATGTATGTATGTATGGATTGTGATGAGAACTGTATGAGCCACAAATAAAACGATTTATTTTTTTTTAAAAAGGAAAAAATAAACCAGCAGGGCTCTCCATGTTGGACAGATTTCAGCAGCGCTTCCAGACTAAGACAGAGTAGCCAGAAAGGACTGGTGTACTACTCCTGAAAACTAGCCAATGAAACCCAAATGGCAGCCACAGAACCTGGGATTAATAAATGCCAGGCTCCGCTGTTCACTATTTTTGTGCCCTCGAGCCAGTTATGAGAACTTAACCTCTCTATGCCTAATATTCTTCCTCTTTAAAGTGGGAATAACAATCAGACTCACTGCATAGAATACTCATGCAGATTCAAGAAATTAATACACTCAGCCATCGAGTCAATGCTGACGTATAGCACCCCCGCCCCTGTAGATTTCTGAGACTGTAACTGTTTATGGGAGTGGAAAGCCCAGTCTTTCTCCTGCAAAAAAAAAGTAAGATAAAATAATATATACAAGTCAGCTCCAAAGAGTGGAAACACTGAATGAAAAGATACTCAATTTTCCAACCAACTTTTTGAAGCCCCGCCCCCCCCCTTATATGTAAGGCAGAGCCAACACAGGGTATGTGGAGACGAATAGGAGCTATTATAGTATTATCACCTGGGGATTTCTTTCGAGCTCTTGTACTATTATCATCCAGGAATTTCTTTCGCCATATCATCTGTGTTTCTATTTGGACACTCACTATACTGTAATGCTTCCATCTTTTTCTTTTGATTGTGGCTTACTGTTGTCAGGGCTCGTGTGAGATTTTTGCCTTGTTTGTTTCGCTGTACCTCACAGCCTGGTGTGTAACAGAGGGTTCATAAATGACTGAGTGCCCGATGCGCAATTCTGACTTAGACAAGTATGATGGGTCATTGCTTACAAAGAGTTCCTATAGCATTCTGAGTTGAGTTTTCTGACAACCCTCAGAGGCAAGAGACAGCAGCAGGTTTCTAAGAGAATTTGAAAAGTAAAGAGCGGCTTTGCTCTGCTCTGCTTTTGCAGTTTTGATGTAAAATCTGCAGAAATGTTCCTGCTAAGTAAGTCAAGTCTGATCAGGAGAGAAGAGAGCATAGTGAGCTTCAATAATCGCCGGTGACTCGAGAGGTGTTCTTTTCTGGGCAGTTTCTGGGGGACATCACACTCTTCTGAAGAGTGTACCTGTTTTCAGGGAATGATTTAGAGAAAACAACTGTCCCTGGTTTTCAAAGGTGAATTCAAAATCTATTTTTAAAATGGTTTTAATTGCTTGAGACCAGGGACCATTATTTTGCCAACCAATTGAGGACGAAGGTGTGCCTGACCCAAGCCATGGTGGCTCCCATTGCCGTAAGAGAGACTGGAAAAGAATCGATGGATTTGAATTGTGGTGCCAGAGAAGAGTACTGAAAAACAGCGCAATGGGCTGCTAAGACGACCCATCCTCTGTAAGACCAGAGGGCTCCGTAGAGTCAAGGATGACAAGACTTTGTCTTACGTGCTTTGGATATGCTGTCAGGGGAGACCAGCCCTTGGTGGAGGGCCAGGAAAAAAGAGGAAGGCCCTTAAGGAGATGGATCGACATGGGGGCTACAGGAATAATTGTGAGGAGGGTGCAGGACCGGGCGGTGTTTTGTTCTGTTGTGCGTAGGGTTGGAACTGACAGGAGGGCACCTAACAACAACCATCACAACAGCAACATGGAATCTCAGGAGTGGGAGCCCATCAGCTGCTCCATGGAAGAAAGATGAGACTTTCTGCACCTGTTAAGGCTTACAGCCTTGGAAGCCCAAAGGGAGAGTGTTCCTCCGAGCTCTAGGGGCGCTGTGAGTTAGAATGGACTCGGTGGCCATGAGCTAGGCGGATTTAAACTCGTGGCAGTGCCGTGTGTTACAAGAAAAACTGCTCCATAGGGTTTTCTTGACTGTAATCATGATGGAAGCAGCTCACCAGGCCAGTCTTTGTAGCACCACTTGGCGGGGGGTGGGGGGGTGGGGGGGTCGGGAGGTTCAAACCACCATCCCTGGGCTTAGTAGCCAAGCCCCGATGGCACACATGCCAGCATTCTATAGTTTGTCTCACACGTTGCGTTTTGACGACAACTGGAGATAAAAAAAACCCTGGAATTCAATTTCGATCATTGGTGATGAGCAGGCTGGGAGAATGATTCTTGGCAGCCTCTTAACTGCTCATGATAATTACTAATAACGACGGTAACAAAGTAATTAGCAGTGCGTCATGTTGTGATAGACAGTGTGTTACATTATAAACACATGGTAACGTGTTAGCATCCAGGTGTGTGGTTTTGTTTAACAGGTTGGCTAGTTGAAGACCTCCCATCCCGTGACTTGAATGGCTTAGCGTAGAGCGGTGCCATCAGCATGGATGCACCTGAGACAGAGCTACCTTGCAGGTCGGTGGGAAGGAAACTGGATAAGACGAGCTTCCGCAATAATGACTTGCAGAGGGCCTGATGACTCACTGTGGCGGCCTCTGGCTTTTACATTTGGCTTCATCGCTCAGGCAGACGGGAGCTTCTCTTTTCTTCAAAACCACCATGCTTTGGGCTCGTTCTAGCCACAGAGCATTTTAATCTGACACTTGCAACACGACCTTCCCAGCCCCTCCTTCCACACAGATCTACGTCGAGAATGGAAGTGAGGCAATAGGAAGTCACTTGGGGGTGGCTGTTAGTTGTCATCCAGATCATTCCATGGGGGCTGGGGGGTGCGGTGCTGGCGCAAGTAGTAACAGCAGGAAGGATCTGACCATAGGCCTTTCAGAAGGTCATGCAGCAGGGTCTAGTGCAGTGGTTCTCAACCTTCCTCAGGCCACGACCCTTTCATACAGTTCCTCATGTGGTGGTGACCCCCAACCATAACATTATCTTCATTGCTACTTCATCACTGTAATTTTGCTACTGTTCTGAATCATAATATAACTCTCTGATATTTACAAAGTAGCTCCTCTCTACACGGTAGCTGCTCTCTACATATGTGTCACTGGTCCCCATAAGTACATTATGGTGCCAACCCTGTCACATACACACACCTGTATTTGTATGAGGTGTATGTGACGGGATTGGCATGATGATGTCATCACACCATGTACTCATATGTGGGTGTATCTGCATGTGGGCAGACCTTCCTGGAGACGGATAGAGGAGCGGTGTCTTGGTACCTAAGACCATCGGAAATATGTGTTTCCCCATGGTCTTAGGTGATCCCTGTGAAATGGTTGTTAGACCTCCAAAGGGGTCGAGACCCACAGGTTGAGAACCATTGGTCTGGTGAGTGATGCAGCCACCACTAGGTAGGTGTACCGTCTGTTTGTCTGTTAGTCTCACTGTGGTGTTGCTGAGATGTGCTGCCACCAGTGTTTTAAATACCAGCAGGATTGCCCAGGGGGGACCTATCTCAGTGGAAATTTCAGACCAAAGACAGAGTAGGAAGAAAGATCTGGTGACCTACTTTCTATAGTCCATCAGTGAAATCACTAAGGACCACAACAAGTATTGTCCCATGGAATGCTGGAAGACAGACCCCATGGGTCGGAATCGACTCAGGACACGCTGTGGCTGCAACCATGGACAGAGCTACAACAACAGTCGGCGAGATACCAGCGATCATGAATGTGGTCCAGGCCGGGCATCGTTTCTTCTTTGGTACATGCCATTGCTGTGAGTAGTTCTGTGACAGCCGTAGAGGCTCCGAGGAGGCCCTGGATGGGGAGCTATCCTGGTTGCCAACAGTGTCTAGAGGATGTGTCCCTACACTTCTCTGAAGGTTTTGAAAAACAAGATATTACTTTGAGAGGACTATAGTGTACGTGACCCAAGCCATAATTTTTCCCAATTGCCTCTGATGCACGTGAAAGCTGGACATTGGAAAGGGAGGATGGAAAACAGATGTTTGAATCGTGGTGCTGCTGGAGATATGGAAAGTACCAGGGACTGCCCAAACAAACACACCATCTGTCTTAGAAGTATGGCCAAGGTGCTCCTAAGAGGGAAGGATAGTAAGACCGTGTCACATATACTTTGGACGTGTTGTCAGGAGGGACCCTGATGTCCTTGGAGAAGGACATCACACTTGGTAAAGAAGAGAGAAAGCCGGATGGACACAGCAGCTCCCACAGTGGGCTCCAGCAGAGGGACAGTCGTGAGGACGGTCAGGCCTGCGCAGTGTTAGGCTCAGTGGGGTCAGGAGTTGGAGCCGACTCAATGGCACCTAACAATGATGATGACAACAACAACAACAACAACAACAACAACACAACTCCCTTGATTTGTTAGCATTTTTATGGAATTGGCAGAACAATAGTCTTTACAGTGAATGTGGTGAGGAGCTATTTGGGTGCTCTGAGCAGAGTCATGACGGGATCTGGAGTCCCCGGATGGTAAAACGGCCAACATGCTCGCTGCTCACCCAAAAGGCTCTAGGTGTGCGTACATCCAGAGGCGCTTCAGGAAAACAGCCTGCTGAAGTCAGCCACTGAAACGCGGACCGAGCAGAGTTCCACTCTGCTACCCACAGGGGGCATGAGTCTGAACTACAGGGCAACTGGGGCTACTGGGGGTGGCAGGATGGACGTGGACAGGCTTCCTGCGACTGCTGTGCTGGAAAGGAGGCAAGGGCACAAGCAGGGAGGCCACTTGCCCAGGTGAGAGCTGACAGCAGTTCGACTGAGGCTGTAGAGTGGCGGCAGGGGACGAAATCCAGCCACCTCCAGTTTGGTGGAGCACGTGTGTATACAAGGAATAAAGGGAGGGAAACTCCTTAGACTTAATCAAACACCTTGAGGGAAGGAGTCACCGGGCCTGGGGCTTCAGAACCGTAGTTTTGGGGTATATCAAGGCTAACTGGCATGATGTAACTCACAAAGACAATGTTCTATGTCCTCTTTTGGAGAGTGGCAACTGTGGTCTTGCAAGCCTTGTAGGGTGCCATTATTGGCCTCTCTTCGTCCAGAGGAATGAAAACTCCCAAATCCAGGCTCATTGCTGTCAAGTTGACTCTGATGCATAGCGGCCCTGTAGTCCAGGGTAGAACTGGCCTTGTGGGTTTCCGAAACTCTAACACTTCACGGGAGTCGACAGGACAGCCTCGTCTTTCTCCTGCAGAGCAGCTGGTGCTTTTGAACTGCTGACCTTGTGATCTGCAGCCCGGGACGTAACTCAGGGGAATGCAGAGTGATGAAAAGAGAGGGGCACACGAAACAGTGAGTCCAACAGACTGGTGGACCACACGGACAGTCTCCACACTCCGAAGACCGGAAGAACTGAATGTTACCAACTGCTCTGAAAAGGGTCACGTTAGAAGCTCCTGGATAGAGAAGGAGAAAAACGTGGAACAAAACTTACAACTGTGAAAGGGGCCAGGCTTACTAGACAGATCGAGACGGGGAATCCAACACTCACGCCCTTAATAGCCCTTCAGGTCTGTCTCAATTCCGTTGGTGAAATTTTTAGCCAAATAATAGGTCCGTCAGGGGAACAGTCACACCAGTGAAGTGCTCTTGCAAAAAGGGCTAAGAACAAAGCTGGGAGGGGTCAGAAAGGAGGAGTGGAAACAGGGGGTGGGGGGTAGGGGCGTGGGGGTGAGAGGAGCCATAGCAAGCTGGGATGTGTACGAGTTACTGACTCTAAAACTCATGATCTGCTCTGGAAACCTTACCCAATTCATCATAAAACGTTAACGACAACAACATGACGGACTCCGAAGATCTTTGGGTCAAAGGCGGGATGGATTTGATTAGACGGGGAAGACTGTGGTGGGGGTCAAGGGAGCAGGGTGCTGAGGGAGGATGAAGTCTTTCTTCTTTTTTTTTGGCATTACAAAGAATTTTTAATTGATTACCATTACCTTAATAACAAGTAACAGGTCTTACATGCTAATATCTAGTCGTTTCTCTAAGCTAAAAGCAGCCCAAACTAGAGGAGCACTGGTATTCCCTGGCTTTTCCCAAGTCTGAGTTCCGCCACTTAGCGTTTTTGAAAGGCCTCCATCGGTGTCAGCTTTCGCTCACAGAAAGAAACAAACCCACAGGATTTTTACCTTGGTGGAAAGAAGTGAACAGTAAAACTAGCTTTCAGGGTTTCGCAGCATGCTCCCCAAACAGCACAGTGGCCTCACTGAGCTCCTTGTCAGGGGGACCCTCCCTCAGTCGCAGCTGGGCTTCAAGCTGGTGGGTTGTGAACACCGGTTATCAGTACTGTGTTTCGTCTTGAGTGTTACTTGATATGACTTGGTGGGCTTCTTTTCTAGAAAGCTCAAGAATAGTTCCATATAAATTAACGCCCAATTCTCCTGCACTTTAAGCCTTCTCCATGTACAAAGACTTTCACGGCAAAGCTCTTTAAGATAGCAGGGCACACCTGTATTCGTTGCTCTAACCCTTAAACACAAAGGATTGTTTAAAGGCTGCCTGCTGGCTATACAGGTTACAAAAATAGCGAGTCACTATCCCTTTCATTGATAAAGCCCCTGACCTTCAAAGACAGTTTTAAGGAAATATTTAACCCATTTCTTTCTGCAAAGAAATTCTTTGATTGGTACTAGTTGTCTAAGAGAGAAAAGTTACGCTGATTCAGCTAACAAGCATAGGAAAGCCTTGTATCCCATCAAATTCTTAAGAAATACGAGGTAAAAAGATGAGCTCTTTGGATACACTCGAAGTCCACACAAAGACCCTGGCTCGCTTCTCTGCAAAAAGAGAAGGGAGCTACTCTGTAATCTACAGAAATCATTCAATGCCTCTTTGCAAGAATAAGACTCCAGCGTGAGGCCTCTTTGCAAGAATGAGTCTCTAGTGTGAGGCATCTAAAGGGCATGCCCGTCTTCCCTGCCCGCCGATGCAGGAGTTTTCATGGACTTCTGGGCAGATGGAGCTTAGGTGGCATCATCCCTGTTCTGCCAGAAGTAGGTCTGGAGGAAAGCCGTCTTCTCCAGGGTCTCCTTTGCCACTGCGGTGCTACGCGGCGACTCTCAGTGCTGTGCCCCAGCTCTCGGTGCTACACCGCAGCTTCTTTGGCCTTGAACTCCTCCCTTTCAGCCGGAGCTGCTTCTGTGGCCTGCTTCAGCCTCTGGTTCTTGGCTTGCGGGCCTCAGGCCCCCTTTCCGCAGCTCACCTCTCCACCTGCAGTAGCTGCTGGATGCCTTGCGACTGCTTGGCCATGGCGGAGATGCCAGGGACTCAAAGCTGAAGCGTTCTTGATCTATCTGGTGCGCTCCTCCCCGGCTGCTTCTGAAACCTGGCTCTCTGTCTACCCTTCCCGTGGTCGGGGCCTCTCCTCAGGCTCTACAATAACCCCACTAAGCTCCCCACCTTGTGCTAGAGTCCTTGGTGCTGAGCTGATGAGATAGTAGAACCTTACCTGGGAAGTTGCTGAGAATCCACAATCCATTGGAAAGATTAGAGAAGAGTTTGAGTAGTCATATTTCACATTCAAACTGTTGGTAATAGCAATTGATTCTTGGCCGTTGTTTTACTATGTATAGCAATGATGTATGCTATAGTGAAGGGAGCAGTAATTAGCAGCCTTTATGGTTGGAATATACAATGTGTCCTATTGTAAACACCTCATAAAAGTGTTGCTGAAAGGGATTGCTGAGAAGAGGTCACCCCCAGTTCTGATTCTAAGGGAAGGCTCTTCCTTTGTGACTCTGGACCCCTGGCTTCATGTAGTATTCAAGGTAAAATTAGAGAACTTTAATGTTAAAATGAAAAATTCTGTAGTATTCTTTGTAACATTTACTGCATGTATGAAACACATAGGGGTCTTTAGCAAATCCCAGTTCTCCTTTAGGGGGTCTTGGGGGTAGATCGGGTGGAGAGTTTATCTTTTTACCATTAATTCCAGGAGAAGATACAATTGACCAGACAGACCAGACTTCGGCGTGGCAAAGCCCCTGGTGGGTTTGTGGAATCTGTTCAGCTGGTCATCATCCTAACATTTTTCTCCCTGAATCACATGGCCTTTAAAGAATGGGTGTCATTTGAATCATTGGGGAGTAATGAGAGGGCATTCAGAGACCTCCGGGGCACAGGGGAAGGGGGAAGGTAGGCAGAGGGAGGAGAAGAACAGAGGTGGAGATCAGCACATGCCTCCAAACGTGTGCTTTCTATTCCTGTCTGCTAGGGACGGTGGTTCAGCGGCAGGAGGCTTGCTTCCACGCGCAGCCACCCCACATCTGCCGGTGGAGGCTTGTGTGTTGCTTGAATGGGTCTCGGGGCGTTTACAGCTAGGGAGAAAGACCTGACAATCGTTTCCTGAAAATCAGCCAATGCACACTCTATGACTTTCAGCGGTCTGATCCCCAACCCATCCTGGGGAGGGTGCCCGATGGCA